>NC_050573.1:303105325-303817825 GCF_011100635.1 Trichosurus vulpecula | reverse complement strand
CATTGGGGATAGCCATCACCGATTTCAGTACTGCACCCCTCAATCTCTCCCACAATCTTTTCTGTATTTAAATCCCATCAGGCTTCCAATAGGCACTCAGATTCCTTAGCCTATGGCATGGCTTCTGGAGGATCTGGCCAATATAGCTAATCCCTAATAAGCTTTGTCTTTTTTCTTTGGCTAAAAAAAAAAAATGATGAAAGAGATGGTTTTAGAGAAATGTGGGGAGACTGGTATCAACTGATTAAGAGTGAAATAAGCAAATCCAGATGAACAACCTAGTATAATACCAAAATTATAATAAAAAGGGACAATTCTGAAAAGTTTAAGAATATCATACATAAAATATTCAACCATGATTCCAGAGCATGAAAGGAAAGAAAAACTGCCAACCTCATGAGAGATGCAATGAGCTAATATCTCTTAAATGGAGAATGCTGTTTCAGATGTGTCCAAGGAATGAATCTGTTCTGCTTGACTATGATTATGACACATGGTGGGGGTGGAGCCAAGATGGCAGCTGTAAAGGGACTTCCATGAGCTCCCCGCCATGTCCCTCCAAAAACCTATAAAAAATGGCTCTGAACCAATTCTAGAACTGAACAACCCACAAAATAGCAGAGGGAATCAGGGCTCCAGCCCAGGACAGCCTGGATAGTCTCTGGGTAAGGTTTATCATGCACAGAGCAGGGAGCAGAGCAGAGGAGAGCACAGCATGGGCAGTGGCAGGACGAACCAGAGTAGGAGCCAGGTGGAACGGGCCCTAGCAGCCTGAATCACTGAGCTGTGGCAGTTACCAGACTTCTCAACCCACAAACACCAAAGGCAACAAAGAAGGTTAGTGGAAAAAGTTGCTGGGACAGAGTGAAAGGAATTTGTGGTTTGGCCACCCCCCTGGGGGAAGCGGGGGTGGTGCAGCTACAGAACTAAAGCTGCGGTTGCTTCTGGCCCCAGGCCCACCTGGTGGGAGGAATTCAGTGGCAGGTCAGAGCAGGAATGCAGAGCCTGCTTAAGATCTAAGTCAGGTCGGGGTTGGTGGTTTTTGGGGAGGAGGAGCTATGGTGTGGCCAAGCTGGCTGTATATAAATACCTCTGAAAACAACAGCCCATCCCCTCAACCTTGGAAAAAAGTACTCTCTACTCTACAAGCAGCCATACCTCGACAAAACACTCAAGGGTGAGGTGGTTGGCTGGGAACATGGCCAGGCAGTGAAAACAGAATCAGATTTAGACTCAGACTTTGAAATCTTTCTTTGGTGACAAAGAAGACCAAAATACACAGGCAGAGGAAGTCAAAAAAGTCAAAGAGCCTACATCAAAAGCCTCCAAGAAAAACATGAACTGGTCTCAGGCCATGGAAGAGCTCAAAAAGGATTTGGAAAAGCAAGTTAGAGAAGTAGAGAAAAAATTGGGAAGAGAAATGAGAATGATGTGAGAAAAACCATGAAAAACAAGTCAATGACTTGTTAAGGAGACCCAAAAAATACTGAAGAAAACAACACCTTAAAAAGTAGGCTAACTCAAATCACAAAAGAGCTCCAAAAAGCCAATGAGGAGAAGAATGCCCTGAAAGGCTGAATGGGCCAAATGGAAAAGGAGGTCTCAAAGACCACTGAAGAAAATACTACCTTAAAATTAGATTGGAGCAAGTGGAAGCTAGTGACTTTAGGAGAAATCAAGACACTATAAAACAGAACCAAAGGAATGAAAAAGTGGAAGACAATGTGAAATATCTCATTGGGAAAACCACTGACATGGAAAATATATCCAAGAGAGATAACTTAAACATTATTGGACTACTTGAAAGCTACGATCCAAAAAAGAGTACAGACATTATCTTTCAAGAAATTATCAAGAACTGCCCTGATATTCTAGAGCCAGATGGTAAAACAGAAATTGAAAGAATCCACCAATTGCCTCCTGACAAAGATACCAAAAAGAAAACTCCTAGGAATATTGTTGCCAAATTCCAGAGCTCCCAGATCAAGGAGAAAATACTGCAAGCTGCCAGAAAGAAACAATTTGAGTATTGTGGAAACACAAACAAGATAACACAAAATCTAGCAGCTTCAAAATTAAGGGATCGAAGGGCTTGGAATACGATATTCTGGAGGTCAATGGAGCTAGGATTAAAACCAAGAACCACCTCCCCAGCAAAACTGAGATCATGCTCCAAGGCAAAATATGGATTTTCAATAAAATAGAGGACTTTCAGGCTTTCTCACTGAAAAGACCAGAGCTGAATAGAAAGTTTGGCTTTCAAGCACAAGAATCAAGAGAAACATGAGAAGGTAAACAAGAAAGAGAAATCACAAGGGACGTACTAAAGTTGAATTGTTTTGTTTACATTCCTACATTAAAAGATGATGTGTATGATTCATGAGACCTCAGTATTAGGGTAGCTGAAGGGAATATACATGTGTATATATGTGTGTATGTGTGTGTGTGTGTGTGTGTGTGTATTTTGACAGAGGGCACAGGGTATGTTGAATATGAAGGGATGATATCTAAAAAATATCAAATAAAGGGATGAGAGGAATATATTGAGAGAGGGAGAAAGGGAGAGATAGAATGGGGTAAATTATCTCACATAAAAGTGGCAAGAAAAAGCAGTTCTATAGGAAGGGAATTAGGGGCAGGTGAGGGGGAATGAGTGAATCTTGCTGTCATGGGATTTGACCTGAGGAGGGAATACCATATACACTCAACTGGGTATCTTACCCCACAGGAAAGAGGGAGGAAGAAGATAAAAAAGGGGGGATGGTAGAAAGGAGGGCACATAGGGGGAGGAGGTAATCAAAAACAAATACTTTTGAAAAGGGATGTGGTCAAGGGAGAAAATTCAATAAAGGGGGATGGGTTAGGAAGGAGCAAAATATAGTAAGTCTTTCACAACATGAGTATTGTGGAAGGGTTTTACATAATGATACCCATGTGGCCTATGTTGAATTGCTTGCCTTCTTAGGGAGGGTGGGTGGGGAGGGAAGAGGAGAGAGAATTTGTAACTGAAAGTTTTAAAAACAGAGGTTAAAAAAAATAACAAACAAAAAAAAGTTTTTGTGAGCAACTAAGAAATATGATAGACAGGCAATGGGGCATAGAAATTTATCTTGCCCTACAGGAAAGTAAGGGAAAAGGGGATTGGAGAGGAGTGGGTTGACAGAAGGAAGGGCTGACTGCAGAAAATGGCAACCAGAATATATGCCATCTTGGAGTGGGCAGGAGGGTAGAAATGGGAAGAAAATTCATAATTCAAACTCTTGTGAAAATCAAGGCTGAATGCTATATACATATATATATACATATATATAAAATAAATTGAATAAATAAATAAGTGATTATGACACATGAATCTTCATTTCTTTCTTTCCTTCCTTCCTTCTTTCCTATCTTCCTCCCTTCCTTCTTTCCTACCTTCCTCCCTTTCTGCCTTCCATCTTTCCTTTCTTTCATTCTATTTCTTCCTCCCTTCCTTTCTTTGTTCTTACCCTGTCTTTTTTCTTTCCTTCCTTCTTTTCCTCCTGCCCCTCTCCCCCTCTATTATTTGATGGTTGCAGAAAGTAGTAGAAAGAAGAAAAAATAAAAAGAAACACTTGAGTGGTTGAAGGAGTATGAAGATAGCCAGTGCAATGGCATAAAATTAGGAAATTAGTCAGTCATCCTACACACAATAATTTATTAAGCCCCTCCAAAACCCTGTGATAGACAATGGGGACATAAAATCAAACAATTCCTAATCTCAACTTGTTTACATACTAAATGGGATGATATATATGTATGTAATATATAAGCACATGACCATAATATTTTTTGATTATATACCTACATGTATCTCTGTGTGTTTAAAATCTAAATATATTAGTATATTAATATCAGTCAGTTACTTAATAAACATATATTAGGTGCACTCTATATGCTAAGCATTTTGCTAATTACTAGGGATACAAAGAAAGATAAAAGCTAGACCCTGCTCTAAAGGAAGCAAAAGGGGAAAGCTTTTGTTTCATCAATGGTTAGTGGGCATGATATGTATGAAGAGCTAGCAAATAAGATTGAGAATGGATAGCCTGAAATGTAGGAGGAAAACTGATAGGGAGTAGTTTCATAATATTGCATAGAGGAGAGATTTTCCAGTTGGATAAGATGATCATTATCAAATAATGCAGAAGGTTAAAGGATGAGAACTAAGGGCAAAAAAGACATAATATTCAGCAATTGAAATAACTTGGAAAAGCAGGTCTAGTTGGAACATGAAGTCAACAGCTAGATTGTGGGTGTTTAAAAACAAAATTGAGAGAAGAAATACAAGCACCTACCATAGATGACTTTTTAAAGGACATTGGCCAAAAAAGCGTAGAAAAATATAGAATATTAAGTGGTGGGAATGATATGATCAAGTAAATATATCTTTGGAATGGGTAGACCTGGGAAAATCTTTAACCAGTAGGGAAGGCGGCAAAAGATAGGAATAGATTGATGATAAAAGAGTGTGGGTTTGAATTTGAGGGCCAAACGTTGAAGAAAATGGGAGGAAATCTGATTGAGGATGCATTTAGAGAGGGTCACCTCTTCATAGGAGACTATAGTGAATCAGGAAAAAGTAGGAAAAATATACAAATTATGTGAGATACAAAGGAGGGGAAGAGAAAACTTTCTGAGAATGAACTTTTTATTTATCCAATCCTTCATTCATTCATTTATTACATATTTGTCAAACAGAAAAGGTATTTGAAGGTGGTTTAATGGATGCCTTCAAAAGAGACAAAAGGATTTGGAATAGTGAACTAATTATTTAATGCTTTGTTGGAATTAGGTAATTGAGATCAGATAAAATCAGTTTCAAGTGGATGAAGCAGAACAGTTTTGTTTGTAGTGAAATTCTGGGTTTACTCTTTCTAATCACATAGACACTGTCAAGTTTGGTCATCCAAGTACAGCTGGCTACAACACTCCTTCATAATTCTATGGATATTCCTGAAGGACAATGATTTTTTTTTCCTGAGTCTAGCAGCTTGAGCCCATTCTGTTGTAGTCCTCAATATCATTTGCCAGTGATTACTGCCCCAATGTAATTTGCCATCACCATTTAATATCTCACCAGCATTATTATTCAACCAGTTGATATCTCTTCAAAATTGTTGACAAGCAATTAATATTAATTATATTTTACAAAAAGGATTTTACTCAGAAGATATCACAAAGAGAGAACTACAAATCAATACCATACCTTTTCCCTACCATCTTGTTTTGGGGGATAGTGAGGTCAAACACAAAGTTGTTACTACAAGCAGTCTTCCTAAAACTGTGTTCACTTTTATACACAGTATAGTTGATTATCAGTTGCTTCTTGTTCTTAGGACAAATTGTTTTGACTGAAAAGTCAATAAACTGTTGAACTGGGCCAAGAAAGATGCTCCTCTTGGGTACTTCATCAACAGAAGTGCTTTCTCTTTTGACCTTTCAAACTCACATGTTCATTCCATCCTCCCATACTATTTCACCTAAATTCAGTAAATAATAACTCTAACAGGAAAATAATAGAAAGAGCACAGATATACATTCCTGGATCACGTGGTAACAAATGCATGAAAATAAGATTGGAGTCCTCTTTGCCCTACCAGAGATTTATAGAAATTCTTTCCATGAACAATACAAGAGAAGAAAAGAGATCAATCCTGAACAAATTCCCCCCACCCTTTTGGAATCTTTTGTATGCGCTCTCAGTTCTAGCTCAGGAAATAGTCTCAGCATAATTGTTACTACTCTGAAACAGGGGCAGGATCTCTCCATTTTCTATTATCACTGAGTTCAATAAACAGTATCACTAAATTGCCAATGTGAGTTGTAAGTAGGCCAAGCACTCTGAGCATCAACTGAGGACTTCCATTGGCCAGGCACACTACTGTGTATATTTTTCTCTGGATCTGTTTACTAGCGCATGAGTTTGACCAAATGAGGCAGATGGTAGTTGGAGAGTTCAAGTTGGAAAAAGCAAGAAAGGAATAGGAAAGTTTGGGGAAGTTTGGAATTTGACAATGGAGGATGTTGTAATGTTTAAATGGTCACAAATACAAGTCTTTCCAGTCATAAATAATACATTAAAGAATCAAGTGGATGAAAGATATAAGATATAACAATAGGCAGAAAAGAAATATCTCTCAGCATAAGCAATTATATTGTTGGAAAGTAGCAAATTAAGATTTAATTAATTTCTTTTGAGCTCATGAGGCTCTTTCTGGATTGATATAATGGTTGATGCTAAAAAATCCAAATATTAATATTGTCCAGAAATATCTGTTTAAACATAATAAAACATGATGAAGCTGGACTGGAAGTTTATAATCAGCTGCAACAAGCTATATTTTGGATGCTTTTATATGTATTGTATATCTGACATTCCAAGGATAGAAGAGCTCCTTTTCCAAGATGAAACAGTTAGTCAAAGACTAGAAATAAAGCCAGAGTTCCAGCAATAAAAAATGATGCACTAGGCCATGACCTGCAGTGCATATATAAATCAGGTGTTTGTGCAAAAGATTGCTAGAATATTCCAAATGTGAAAAATAATGTAGCTGCTAAGAATGTAAATAGGTTTGTTTGTGTTGGTTTTATTTGCTTGGGCAATCTTCCCTTTGAAATGTTAAGAGCCATTTAGAAAATAATCAATCTGCTTCACAGACATCTATTCATCTTAATCACTGTAAACTCAAATTTGGAGTCAATACTCAATTTAATAATGTCACAATTTAATTAGACACTCAGCTTGTGACCTAGGATTTCAACAAACATGTTAGAAAAAGGAAAGAACAATTTTTAACTATAAGAAAGATAATACACTAAAAACTGAATAAAAATTAAAATGATTTGAAAAGGTTTAGGGGAAAGTCCATAAAGAAATGCCGAAAGACGATAGAAAATTTATACATTAGCAAATAAAAATGCCATTTTCAAACAATCAGATCAAAAACTTAGAATGTTGTGTAGCTTAAATATATTCTGATGTCAAGGATCCTTAATTTATTACTAAGAATGTAGTGTGTGTCTATGTGTGTGATATTGGCCCAGCAGACAGTCCCATTCTACAAAGTTAATTCAGACACCACGTGGGTTCTTAATATGCTGGAAAATGTGAATTTTAAAGCCCCGAGTATTTTTGCCAAGATCTTCTTCTATCTAAATAGATTATTGTATAGTCTATGCTGTTCGTCTAAGGAAAATGAGGAAGGGATAATAACCTTTCTGGCTATGAGCAAAATGCTAGATTTTATGGTACCATTAGGCTTATTAATCAAAGTTTGCAGATTCCCTCCAAAATTTATTCCTGTAAGACAATTCATATATTAGTTGAATGGAAGAATAGAGAAAATAAACATCATAAAATAGTGATAACTAATGGCTTTAGGAATTAGATGCAGAAACCCAGTTTGCCAAGAGGATCTGATAGGAAAAATAATGAAAATATGTCATTCAAGTAGTTTTTGGATACTTAGTTTTCAAGGGACATAGAAGAAAAAGTGACTCCAATCCAGTAAATAACACACTTTTTTATCATCAACAAAGATATCAGGTAATAATGTCTGTAAGGAGCCTATTCCTCTATTTTTGCTTTAATTTAAACCCTAGGTAGAGCAAAATATACAAAAGCAACTCCTGGGGAATACCCCTTATCCAAATTAGGAAATTAATTTTAATTCAGGATACAGATAATAAATACTCATTAACCTAGCTTTTACAAATACTCATCATTGAGTTCCATTCAAAAGAAAATATAGACTAGTGAAGGTTAATTTTTAAAAGGGTATAAACACTTTCTGAGCATTTGAAGATGGTGTGGTTCAGAAAGAGTGAAGAGTACAGATGGAAAAGGCCCACTCTTCACTTATAGTGGTCCAGTAGATGGGTTGTGTATTAAGCTGATGAATTTTTCTGATTATGAAAAATGGGAGAAGAAGCAGTCAAAGCAAAGAAACTGAGTTTTATTATTTATATTTACAAAATTAGAATGACTTGGATAAATTAGGATTATAAGCAGTTAAATGGATTTTGCAATTCTGTGTAAAGAAATGAAAGGTAATGAAGCTGGGAACATAAAAAAAGAAAGGAGAAAGGGTTGTGTTCTCGGTGGCAATTTTACTAAATATTGTGCAGGGGAGGAAACTTCAAAAAATTACCTAAATCATATGTATATATACACATTATGTGTATATTCGTAGTATTGCTTGTTATCTTTCATGCTCCAAAAGGACCAAAACCAAATTACCATGTTGGGGTCAAGGCAGAGTATGTTCAACTATGGTTGATCAGAACAACATCTGTTCAAAAGGCTCAAACACTGTTCTGGCATAAATAGTCCATATGAACATTTGGAGTGGAAATGTCTCCAGATTTTTACATCTCATGTTCATTTTGAGCTACTGTTTTTCTGCTTTACTCAGAGTGCACAGCACACTCTTCAATGTGAAAAAGCCATGCTAACCAGTTCTAAATTTTGTTCATAGAGACCTTCAGAGTGACATTGTATCTCTTCTGGTCTCCCTATGAGCTCTTGCTTTGTGTGAGTCCTCTGTAAAATAATCTTTTAAGCAAATGTGCTTTTGGGATTAAAACAATGTGGCTAGAACATTGGAGTTGTGCTCTCTGCAGTAGAGTTTGAACGCTTGGCAGTTCAGCTTGAGAGAGGACCTCAGCGTCTGGTACCTTATCTCACCAGGTAATCTTCAGAATCTTCCAAAGACAATTCAGATGGAAGTGATTCAGTTCACTGGCTCAGTGCTTGTATTCTGTCTAGGTTTCTCAGGCAAACAACAATGAGGTCAGAAGAATAGCTCCATAGACCTTCAGTTTGGCAGGCAGTCTAATACCTCATCTCTCCCACTCTTCTTTGGAGCCCCCCAAACATTGTGCTAGCTCTGGCAATGTCTGCAGAGAACTAATCCATATCATGTTGCATCTCATACTCAGAGGCTGTATTCAATGCCTAATCATCTGTGAACAAAAAGTTATATACCTACTTGCTCTCCACTTTAGTCTTGGCTTTTTTTTTTTCAAATTTACTATTAGTGTAGTATCTGACCATGATGCATTTTCATCCATCCACACACAGTGCAAATGTATATACGTATGTATAGTGCATGTGAGTGTGTATGTGTGTGTGTGCATGTGAGTGTGTGTGTGTGTGAGCGTGTGTGTGTGTGTGTGTGTGTGTGCTCTCTGAGAAAAGTTTCTAAAGTGAAATACAAATTTTAAGGGTTTGGATACAAAATTAATTACTTCAATCGAGTTAAGTTAATCAGACTTTAGTTCAACCTAGCTAATTTTTAATTTTTTTCCAATAAATTAGCTTTTTTACATAATTAAACAACTTTATTTATTTATTTTGGATCACTTAGATACTGTACCTCGAAAAAAATCTTCTTCCATCAAAAATTGGAATGGGGATGACCTCAGGTCCTCAAAATCTAGTACAGAGTCTTGTAAATTCTGTCAAGATATAGGGTGTAGGGATTATTCTGTGAAAACTAGTACCTCTGGTGTGAGGATTACAGAACCCATTTCAAACCTGTTTTCTACCTTTGCTGTCTACTTGATACATCCAACTTTCACTTGTGGCTCTAGGAAGCTATAACATGCACAATGACCACATCCCATAAACCATTTTGGTAGATGGCATAAACCAGGTCAAGGGTAATTGAAGGGTTTCAAACTCATTGGAGAAGTAAGGAAGTATCTATCCTAAGCATATGAAAACTTTGCCTGGTGGAATGGGCAAATGAGAACTATTTGTTCCAATGGTCGTGAAGGCAGCTGAAACAGGCCCTGTGGAGTGCTTAGAGCTTGGTTAGACAAGATACTGAAGTCATTTACTAAATCTTGAGACATGACCAGTTGTCTTGACTTTTGTCTTTCCATTGGACTCTGATGATTCTGTAAGAGAGAGTAAAGCCAATAACTTCCAGAGACTCTGCCTCACTTAAACACAATTTATGCAAAATTGTAAATATATTACCCATACCATTTTATCATTTTTACCTACCTCAAAGTCCCGTGGAGACAGGTGAGTGATGAAACAGCAGGTGTGGAGCTGGTAGCTGTAGTCAAATACCCTACACAAAGGTGGCCCAAGTCTTAAGCTCATCTTCTAACTGGACTTAAACAACAGTGGGACTTGGGACTTGGGAGGATGGAGTCATAAACAACATCAGTCACTTACTATGTAAAACCTGTACAACTTATTACCTTCTTATCATCAACAATGTCTTCCATTTACCTAAACACAGTCCCTTGTGTCTGAAGAGCCTTTTTAAGGACTGTACTGCTCACCTCCTGGCATGAGGAAGGGGATAGAAAAAGTGTCCTAAAATTTTTCTGCTTCACCAAACCTTGGTCTGCTTACTGTGGTAAGTGAGGATCCCACGGTGTGGTCAAAACACACAAAAAAGTACCAAAACTTTTGTAAAGACAATTCCACTCACCACTGGCACATGGAATATGTGCATACTTGTGGCCAAAACAAAACCCAATAGAATGGAAAGATAAACAGCTCTTGTTGTGATAGAGCTCAGCAGGTGTCTCTTCCAAATAGCTGCACTGAGTAAAACAAGGCTATCAAATAAAGGCCAGTTCACCAAAGTTGGAGCTTCATGCACAATTTTCTGGAGGGACTGAAGGGAAGTGCATGAACATGTTACAAGTTTTGTGATCAAAATTAATCAAGTCAATATGCTTGTAGGCCTCTTAAAAGGAGTAAATGAGAGGCTCATGAAAATTCAATTGCTACCTGCAGGAAAACACCATACCACCACCATCAGTGTTTATGCTAACACCATGATAAACTCTTATGAGGTCAAAGAAAAATATTATGAAGCTCTGGAGACACCTCATAATCAATGTGCTACAAAAGAACAAGTTTGTAATTCTGGGTGATTTTAATGCCAGAGTAGGCACAGATTATCATACATGACAGGGAATTCTTGGGAGGAATGGAGTCATAAACAATATCAGTCATTTGCTATGTAAAACCTGTACAACTTATTATCTTCTTATCATCAACAATGTCTTCCATTTACCTAAACACAATAAAACTTCATGGATGAACCTTCACAGGAAACGATGACATTTAATAGAGTAGTATTTCATCATAAGGAGAAGAGACAGTATGGGAGAGTGACAAAGGCAATGTGTTACACAGTGCTGGCCTTATCTTTTCCAAGCTAAACATTCACATTCAATAAAAGTGGTGGCTCCAAGGCAAGATGACTACCAGAGGACAATATCAACAGATTACAGTGTTTCTCCTAATGTGAACAGTTTATTGCTAACTTGGAGAAAAAGCTGAGCCAAAACAAGTTGGCAACAGGGGAGCAGAAAGTGAGTGCATAGCTTTTAGAGATTTGGTGTGTAGCACCACATTTCCTCATCTGTGTCATAACACTGACAAACATCAAGACTGGTTTGGTGAAGATGATGGGGAAATTCAGAAGCTGCTAAACAACAATTAAAATGAGAATGCCGCAGTGTTTACCAGCAGGATGGTTTATTCATCTCTATGAAGACAAAATTTAACTCCATCAAAAGCAAAATGTAAGCAAAGCTTAGAGAGATGCAGGATCCTGTTCTCAGTAAGAAGGCAGATTAAAGTCAGCTTTATGCTGTTAGTAACAATCCAAAGTGCCTTTATGATGCCCTGAATGTCCCTGGTGGACCAAAGATCTATGGTGCATCTCAACCACTCAGTATTGACGGAGACACAATGAATAGAGATAAGTACTTATCCTGAAGAATAGGGCTGAACAAAAAGATTTTCATCAATCTATGCTGATGCCACTGACCTCAGGCTGAAATCAATCCCTCCCTAACTAAACTACAAACTGAAGATGAGATTTCAAATACCATTAGCTCCTCTTGTGTGGTAAAGCACTTGGTGCTGATTCTATTCCATGTGCAAGTACCAAGGGGGTCTACTGCTCATACAAGAGGTGACTAAAATTTTCTGGCATATATGACGAAAAGAGGTTATCTCCCAGGAATGCAGGGATGCCTCCATTGTTCATCTCTAGAAAGGAAAAGAAAATAGCTTGTTCTGTGCCAGTCATAGAGGGTACTATCTCAGTCATTTCTGGCAAGATTCTTGCCAGAGTCCTCCTCAATAGTCTGATCTTTCACCTGCAAAATGGTCATCTACCTCAAAGCCAGGGTGGCTTCAGAAAGGGCCAAGTAAGAGTTGATATGTTGTTTGCTCCTCAACAACTCCAGAAGAAATTCTAGGAGCAGAACACAATGTTCATAAATCTAATGAAGATATGTGACACTGTCAGTTGTGAGGGTTTGTGGAAACTCGTGTGATAATTTGGTTTACTGGACAAGTTCATCAGTATTGTACATCAATTTTATTATTGTATACTGGCATAGATTCTGGATAATGGGTGATGCCCTCACTCCTAGTCACCAATGGAATGATTCTGGATTGCATTTTTCCCCCATGATTTTTAGCAAAATCTTTTTTCAGTGAGGCTGTCAGGAAACTTCAATGAGGATAAAAACATCATCCTAATCAGCTACCACACTGATGGTAAGTTGCTTTACTTGAAAAGCTTACAAGCCAACACTAAAGTAGAGGGAGGGTTGATGTGTATTTTTTTTGTTCACAGATGATTGTTAACTGGATGCTCTGAGGCTGAGAAGCAATAAAGCATGGATCAATTCTCTGCCACTTGGGCTAAGTTTTGCTTAACAATTAACACCAAGAAAACAAAAGTTCTATACCAGCCAGCACCACACCATCCATATGTGGAACCACAGGTTACAGCAAATGGAGAAATTTTGAATGCTATGGACAAGTTACATGACCTTGGCTGTATACTTTCCAAGGATGTACACACAGATGGCAAGGCTGACACAGACATTTCCAAGATCTAGCTCAATGTTTTGAGGACTCCAAAGGAAAGTGTGGGAGAGAAGAGGTATCAGGCTGCCAACCAAGCTGAAGGCCTACAGATATGTTGTATTGACCTCATTGTCATAAGCCTCTGAAACCTGGACAATATACCCAATATGAATTACTTCTATCTGCATTGTCTTGGGAAGATTCTGAAGATTACCTGGTGAGATAAGGTACCAGATGCTGAGGTCCATTCTCAAGCTGAACTGTCAAGCATTCAAACTCTATTGTAGCAAATGCAAATCTGAGGGGCTGGCCACATTGTATGAATCCCAAATATACTTCTGCCTAAAAGTCTATTTTATAGAGAACTCAGAGAAGGCAAGTACTCACAGTGAAGTCAGAAGAAGGGATACAAGGAAACTCTCAAGGTATCTCTGGAAAAGTTTGGAATCATTTATGAGATATAAGAGACAGTGTTAAGGACTTTTCAGAATGGTGTGCCCACATCAAAGAAGGTGCTGTGCTGTATGAGAAAAGAAGAACTGAAGGAGCTCAAAAGAAACTTGAAATGCCCAAACATAAATATATGTCTGCTTCAAATGTTCATTTGGCCTATTTGTTCCTGACCTATGGTAAAGACTTCTGGGGTCATATTGGTCTAACTAGCCACAGTCAGAAACACTGTACTTTTGCTTTGACATCATGATGTCATTTTGGTTCACTTCATGTGCAAAGAACAATCAACCAACCAGGTACTGTGGTAGAAAAATCTCATAAATCTGCAAAAAAGAAGCAAAATATTTTTTTAAAATCCTTACTGAAAATAATTCAATAAAAGATCGTGAAAGAAAGGATTACAAGTTCTCAGGAATTAAATAATTAAATCAATTATTTTTGATATAAGAAGAAAAATAAAAAAGAAATAATTTAACATGTTGACAATAATGAGTGAATGTAGTAATTGAATTGCTATGTCTAAAACAGTACTCAAGGAGAAATTAATATCTCTAAACATTTTCATCAACAAAAGACAGAGAAAACAGTTCAATAAATTAAGCACGCAACTAAAATAATCTAAAAATAGCCAATCTTTTTTAAAAAATAAAGTAAAAGCTAAAATTGAAATTCTGAAAATTGATGAATATATAACACATTTCAAAATAATAAAGGAGCCATTTTAAACAATGAAACATATATTTGTCTGAATTGACTTAAAAAACAGAAAAACAAAATTACTGCTCTCAGATATGAAAAAGTAGAATTTTTTAAATGAAGAAATAAATAAAAAAACAGAAATTACATCAGAATGAACATTACCTTACCACTTGCCTACAAAACCAATAATATACATTATATGGAGAGCCCTATGAGATGGTACTGCCTGTTTAGTTTAGATGGACTCATGTTTAGTTTGGGCTAATGTCTCTAATGTTTTAATGCTTTAACACCAAAATATGGTAATAAGGAATAAAGAAATTTTATACCAGATATTCTACCTTAATGGGGCTAATTTGAGAGAGGATGGTCCCCAAACCACCAGTTTTAATCCT
Source organism: Trichosurus vulpecula (assembly GCF_011100635.1). NCBI lineage: Eukaryota > Metazoa > Chordata > Mammalia > Diprotodontia > Phalangeridae > Trichosurus > Trichosurus vulpecula. The sequence goes on along the minus strand of NC_050573.1, from coordinate 303,803,395 downwards.
ATAACAATTTATCTCTTCATCTTTGGGAACACCCCTGATCGTTGCATTGAGAAACTCCATAGGATAAGTCTCTTTTGGTAATTAGGCCTTTCAGAATCAACGGTGAGTGGGGAAGAAAAGAAAGGGAAGGGTGAACATTAAAATTCCTTCCTAGTTAACTCATTCCCATTGCCAATTTCATCATCACATTTTATCTTAGGGTTCAGATGTCTCATGAATTCATCTGGTTTCTGAAAATATCTCCTCTTGGGCATTTTGGAATTTGCCCCTCCTCAGATCGACTCTGAAGGGCAGGGTTCTTCTAGGAGATCTGCTTCTTTAGTTTAGGTTACTTGGAGAGATTCTTTGATATTTCTTCTATAATCTTTTGCAAAACAGACCTCAACACGATTTAGTACACCCTCCTAAATTTGGCATTTCATTATAATCAACTCAAGCATCAGGAATCCATAATTCATCCAAATCATGTAGCAAAGTTCCATACTACACATATAGCCGGGCTCAGAATTAACAAGGTAGGGAAATTTCTGGTTTAGAAAGGAAACAGCACATTGGAAAATCTGAGTTAAGAACATCCTACATTTACCCATGCCCGGGTTGCCTCTTCAGCTTTCACCAGTAATGGACATCCATCTGTAGCACTTCATAAACTTCATTGCCTTCAGGAAACACATAGCATTATCCTTGAATGGTGGACTGTTGGCTTCATGAAATTCAGATAATCATACCTGAATCAAAACTCAAACAATATTGCATTAAAATCCCATGAGATTCAACCTTAAATTGCAAGATTCCAGTGAGAATAGCATGGGGTTAGGATGGTTACTTTTGTTTTCATAATTATAAAACATTATAAATTCACTTTTATACTATAAGAAAACTTGTGAGTTCTCCTATAGCTTCTTGGAAAAGAAATTTCACATTGTGAAAATGATTATTGATTACTGATTTATTGTTAAAGTTTTTATTTCATTGCTGAAACTAATATATATGGATCAGATTTGAAATTACTTGTGTAGGCCTTACTAATAGAGTTTGTAAAACCTTAGGTACCCAAAGGGCTACAGTCTTATCTCTTGAGGGAGATAAGGCAGATGAGCGGTGGACGAGTCAACTTTGTTAGATGTTTTGCCAAACACTAGGTCTTTCTGGTGTTGAGTAGAATCTGGCATGAGACTCTCCAGAAAATGTTGACTCACTCTGTGTTTTCTTCAATGTTATGGATTCTGGAGATGCTCCTTTTGAATGTTAGTGTGATATATTGTCCACCTTTCATTTTTCTTATAGATCAATTGCAGTCTTAGTTTAGTTTCTGTTACTGGACCTTATGTAACCACTAAAATGTATAAAAAGTTGCTTTGATTGGAAGGTGTGTCTCTAGTCACTGAGGATCCATTGACCTCTATTGTTGTTATTTCCTACTTTTGCTAATAAATAAATTATGCTTGCAACTTTGTACCTCAGTTTCTCTTCATCTTAGATTTTTATCTAGAAAATTGGAAACCTTAGATGGAGGCTGAGTGATGGGACCTTCACCCCCGTATGGCATTTCCAATGATCCCCTCTTCCTAGAGGTTGAAATGCCCCCTTGGCTCTGAGCCCAATTTCCTCTGATCTAAAGAAAGCACCTGAATGGGAGATATTATAAAGTTTCTTCCATCTTATATGGAATGCTGTTTTGATAAAGAAAGAAGGAATTTTACTGCAGATAAAGCAATTGCTCTTGCAGGAGGGAAAAGCAGATTTATTTGTCCAGCAACCTAAAGTTTCTTTTGCACAGACAGAGTAGCATGTTCTGCAAATAAGAAAAGTTCTGAGGGACGTAGTTGTTATACGAGCAGAATTGTAAATATAGCAGAATTAAAATATAAAAAAGGCCTTGAATTGATTGTGTACACTAGGCTTTTAGCGGAAAACTTCAAAAGAATGAAGTAAAATTATTTACGTAGCAGTTATAAAATCTATGAGATTGTAACCAATTCTTATTGCCCGAAAGGCCTCAAAGAAATCAGAATAAACTATTCATTTGATTGATTTTGTGTAATAAAAAAGTGTACTAAAATGTGAAGAAGAAATTTGGTGTAGTGAAGATTAAATCTGTAGATAGTCTTAAAGATTAGAGGGATTAAGCAAGTAGAAAGAAGAAAGAGAAGTATTGGACAATGAAACAAGAAAGGAATAGTTTTGAAAGGTTTTAAGTAAAACCTACTTGGAGGGAAAGCAAAAGAAAGGAAGTTTAAGAAAGCAGGAAAGAGAAGAATGGGTAGAAATTTAAAGGAAAGTTTGAGTCTATTTTCACTAATACTGTATGAATAGAGTGAAAGCAAATGATTTTGGAGTTTTGACAAAGGAGATTTGAGGTAGGATTTGATCCCACTGAAATTAAAAAAAAAAGATTTCAGGAAATTTTAGAGAAATACCCCTTTGGCAAGTGTTGCCTGTCTCCTTTCCCCATTCAATATAACATTGCAGAATTTTCTAAGATTTTGAAAGGCTAAGTGGAAGTTTTAACAAATAGAAATTAGCTCATAGTCAAAATATTAGTTCTTTGGTCTGGTTTAAAAACTTAATGCTATAGTTCTTTGTAAAAGAAATAGTAAGTAGCTTTTGATTCCTGGGTTACAACCAGAAGGCTTTGTAGTAAGTAGAGATGTACCCTTTACCTATTCTCTTAATGTACACTGGTAGGTTTAAGTCAGGAAAATAAAAGGAATTGATTTAAAGAAGTAAAGGAATGGTTATGGAGATATGAGGGTGCCACCACGAATTTTTTTGATTATAGACTAATTGAAAACAGTGAGGCCTAAAAAAAGTAATGTTTAAATTTTGCCATTAGTAATTACATATAAAAATTGATTTCAGTTATTTTTTTAACTAAAATCTAAAATGAGATTTACAGTGAGATGAAATATTTGCACCTCCCTCCCAGGATTGTGGGAAGAAGCATGTAATTGTGAAATGGTTAACACAGTGGCTGACTTGTGAAGAGGGTATAATATTTAGACTATGCTATTGAGAACTTATAGGAATTCAATTGTACAAAACACTCTACAAATTAAAAAGTGTTTTTTATTGGAATTGAAAGTTAAGAAATCTGTTTATATGTTTCAGAGACTCAAACTATAACTAAAAAATTTTTAAAAAAACACAACATTTTAAAGCAGAGAAAAAGCATGGTTCTGAAATTCTTTTAAATTAAGCTTTACAAACTGAATAGAAGTTTGGCACATGGGAAGCACTATATTACATAAAAAATATGACTAGTATGAAAGCGCCAGGAGTGATAAGGTAACTGGTTTTCTTTGAATCAATCATTTTGAAATGCATTTGAATGAATAAATAGCACCTAGTTGCTAATAAATTTTAAATACATAGAATTGAATATATTCCTTTTTATTTCTAAAATCTTTCCTATATTGTGAAATTTGAGAACTCATTGTATCAGAAAGGCCTTTTTATCTGGTTGTTGTTATGAGAACTCTCAATAGAATATGATGACAATGTGTGACAACTGTTAAATATTTAATGGGTTATATTTTGTTTCAAGTGACAAAGTAGTAACAATGACTCACTGCTGGGAGAAAAGAGCAGCAAAATCTTAAGAAAACCTTGTCTGTGATCTTCCTACTTGAACTAAGTTATATGATCTTTACAACCCTTCTGACAGTGTGTTGTAAGGCTCTGTAGAGCTACTATTTAAGAAAATAGGACCTTTCCCAGCCAAAGTGGAAAAAATTATAAGTTAACTTTAGATAAGGAGTTTTATTTAAGGCCATTTAAAAAATCAGACATTGTATCTGTTAATAAGTAGTGTGAAGTTAAGCTATAGTTTTGAACCAACTATTCACTATGTGTTTGAACTGGTGCTCATTGTATATGACTACAAGTCCAGAGTTTAATAAATCTTACATAGAAAGGCAATATGAGGTCTTGATTCTTATTAAGATACAAAAAAATAACAATAACCATCCTAAGATGTAATTAGTAAAAATTTGTTTTGTGAGGAAAAATCTCCTGGGACTTTAGTCTGCTGCATTCTGTTTTGATATTACTTAGAAATCTCTGGCATCTCATTAGACTATCCTTTAAGGGAATTTTATATCCTCCCACAGTCTGAGTACTGCTATAGGTGGATATTTGCCCCTGGAGAAAAAGTTGGGGTAGTGGATGGACAACCTTGGTAAGTTTAAGGTAGTACCCACTTGACTGAGTTCTCCATGCAATACATTATTCCACTTAGGTATATCTGAACATAGTTGCGATAGCCCATGCTCACAATGAGACTTTCTATGTGATTGGTTCTCAACTATGACCCATATTTGAAATCAAACATAACTAAGGAATAGAATTGACTTTGTTTCTCACCTCACAAATTCCTTTGATAAGGACAAGTGTGTAATGATGCCTCATTTGTTCTCATTACAATAAACATAAAATATAAATCCTATTGGTGACTTTTAACTGAATATTATATGCTTGTAAAGTACCACTATAATTAGGAATCATTTGAAATCATCATTTTCATAACAAATAATAGAGGCCATTCAATGCTCAACATTGTTAACAATAGAGAAGATATTTCTCAGAATTTAATTACTAGGTCAGCTGGTTTATGGGGGTTTAATAATGTAGCATTATGTTAATAAAACAATGTTATCCTCCTAAGATAGTAATGAATTAAATAAAGATAAAATGAATGAAGATGATTTTTTAATATATTTTTAAAAGTAGGTACTTTAATTTTCATTTCCTTTGGATTACTCATCAAGTATCAAGAAGCAGAATTGATTCTAATTGGAAGTATTAGATAGGAGTTACATGACCTAGATTTTGTAAATAATTTTGTTTATTTTTAATTTTCAACATTCACTTTCATAAGATTTTGAGTTTTAAATTTTATCCACCTCCTTCTCCTCCCCTCTTCCCAAGAAGGCATGCAATCTGACATAGACTCTACATAGACATTCATATTAAACATATTTTCAAATTACTCATGATGCAAAGAAGAATTAAAACCAACAGGAGGAACTGTGAGAAAGAAGGATGGAAACAAGACAACAAAAGAAAAGGAGAGCAAATAGTATGCTTTCATCTGCATTCTTTCTCTGGGCATAGATAAAATTTTCCGTCATGAGCCTTTTGGCTGTTACTGTGTACAATGTTCTCCTTATTCTGACCATTTTATTCAGCATCAGTTCATATAAGTCCAGGTTTTTCTGAAGGCCACCTGCTCATCATTTCTTATAGCACAATAGTATTACATTACATTCATATACTACAACTTGTTCAGCCATTCCCCAGGTGATGGGCATTCCCTCAATTTCCAGTTCTTAGCCACCACAAAAAGAGCTGCTATAAATATTTTTGTACATGTAGGTCCTTTTCCAGTTTTTATGATCTCTTTGGGATACAGACCTTAGAAGTGGTATTCTGGGTCAAAGAGTGTGAACATTTTTATAGCCCTTAAGCCATAGTTCCAATTTCCTCTCCAGTATCACTTGATCAGTTCACAACTCCATCAACAATGCATTAGCGTTCTCAATAGTTTCCAACATTTATCATTTTCCTATTTTGTAATGCTAGCCAAACCGATAGGTGTGATGCAGTACCTCAGAGTTGTTTTGACTTGCATTTGTCTAATCAAGTGACTTAGAGCGTTTTTATATGACTATAGATGGTTTTAATTTCTTCACCTAAAACCCACCTGTTCATATACTTTGACCATTTATCAAAAGGGAGATGACTTGTATTTTAATAAATTTGAGTCAGTTCCCTGTATATTTCAGAAATGAAGTGTTTATAAGATACACTACCTGTAAAAAAAGTTTCCCAGCTTTCTGCTTCCCTTCTGATTTTGGTTACATTGGCTTGTTTGTGGAAAATCTTTTCAATTTAATGGGATCAGAATTATCCATTTTACATTTCATAATGTTGTCTCTTACTTGGTCATAATTTTTTTCCTTCTTCATGGCCCTTTATTACATGTAATTTTATTGCATCATGATCTGAAAAAGATGCATTTAATTTTTCTGCCTTTATTCATTGAATTGTGAGGTGTTTTGCCCTGATACATGGTCAATTTTTCTGTAGGTGCTATGTGATGCTGAGAAAAAGGTATAATCCTTTCTATCCTCATTCAATTTTCTCCAGAGGGCAACCATATCTAACTTTTCTAAAACTCTATCAATCTCATTAACTTTTTCTTGTTTATTTTGTGGTTAGATTTATCTAGTTCTGAGAAGGAGAGGTTGAGCTCCCCCACTCATATAGTTTTGTTGTCTATTTCTTCCTATAACTCAATTAACTTCTCCTCTTTGGATGCTATACCACTCAGTGCATATGTGTCTAGTAATGATATTACTTCATTGTCTATGATACCTTTTACCAGAATGTTGTTTCCTTCTTTATCTCTTTTAATTAGCTCTATTTTTGCTTTTGCTTTGTCTGATATCATTGCTACCACTGCCTTTTTAATTTTTTTAACTTTGGCTGAAGAATAATATATTCTACTCCAGCTTTTTACCTTTACTCTGTGTATACCCCTCTGCTTCAAATGTGTTTCTTATAAACAACATATTGTAGGATTATGCTATTTTAATCCACTCTGCTATCTGCTTCCATTTTATCAGAGAGTTTATCCCCTTCACATTCACAGTTATGATTACTATCTGTGTTTTTCTCTCCACCCTATTTTTTCCTACGTGTTTATGCTCTTATTTCTTCCTTTACCCTTTCCTTCCTCAAAAGAGTTTGGCATTGATCACTGCCTCCTTCAATCTTCCCTCCCTTCTATCAGTCCCCATTCCTTTTCTTTCTCTTTTCCCTTACTATTTCTTCCCTCTCTTTTAGCCACATGTAACAACAAGGTTACTAGCAGCTGCTGTGGAAGTATAAGGCCAATAACATTAGCACACAGGAGGGCTGCTGGCATAAGTTCTTTGATTTTTTTCTAAGGAAAGCAACTTTATAGGGTTTACATTCTCACTTTAATTAAACATATGTGTGTGTATATATATGTATATATGTATATATATGTACATGTATATGTGTATTTGTATATATACATATACACATATGCACACACATATTTTATATATATATATATATATATATATATATATATATATACATACATACATACATAATTCATTTACAGGGGAAAAAGTCTGCACCCTGAACTTCGGAGAAAACACAAACAGAAATCACCAGCAGAAATTATATCAACTGAGCAAATAACACAAATCAGGAGACAGGGCTTTTAACTGTCTGTCCATAGCAATACATACACAGTTACCAGAGTGAGAAGCACCAGCATCTGGGTTTTCAAAGCTGGGTGTGGGCTCCTTAACACCTAACCAAAATCTTGTCTGGCCAAATCTCATAAACACTCCTCCAATAAATGAGCCCCCAAGCAAAATGCTAACCTCAGAGTATATATACACTTCTTCAGGGTCAGAGGGCATCACAACTATGTGACTCAAACTCATGTGACTTAGGCTTTCTTGTGACTTAAGCCAGTCATCAAAGACTCTTGATTCAATCAAATACTCCTGATTAAAAAAAGGCAAGACTCAATCAAAGGCAATTGATTGCCTTAGTGCTGAGAAGCATTTCAAAAGAAAAGTCCCACTTTACTTGCCATTACACCACCCCCTCCCTTTTCTTTCCATTACCCTGCCCCCAATGCCTGTAGGGGAAGTTAGATTTCTATATCAAATTGAGTATGTTCTTCCCTCCCTGAACCAAATCCGTTGAGAGTTAAGTTCTAACAATACTGATCTCCCTCCCTTCTTTCCCTCTACTGTAATATGTTTTTGTACCTCTTTATGTGACATGATTTACCATTTCCTGCCTCTTTCTTTCCTCTTCTCAGATTACAATCCATTTCCCCCATTTTCTTAGATTTTTTATCATCAAATCAGTTAATTTATACCCATAACCTCTGTCTAAGTATATCCCTTTTAAAAGTCAAAATAAAGATACAATTCGGAAGATTTACCAGTATTATCTTCCCATGTAGGGATGTAAACAGTTTTCCCTTATTGAATAACTTTTATTTTTTTTCTGTCTAACTTTTTATGCCTCTCTTGAGTCTTGTATTTGAAGAACAAATTTTCTATCTTTCTATTCAAGCTTCTTTGCCTTACAGAATATCATACTTCAAGCCCTCTGATCTTTTAATGTAGAAGGTACTAGGTCCTGCATGATCCTGACTAGTTCTGTAATATTTGAATTGTTTCTTTCTGGCTGCTTGCAGTATTTTCTCCTTGACCTGATAATTCTGGAATTTGGCTACAATATTCCTTAGAATTTTCATTTTGGGATCTCTTTCAGGAGGTGATCAGTGCGCTCTTTTGATGACTATTTTACCCTCTGGTTCATGGACCGCAGGGCAGATTTCTTTGATGATTTCTTGGAAGATACTGTCCAGGTTCTTTTTTTCATCATGGCATTCTGGTAGACCAATAATTCTTTGATTATGTCTTCTGCTTCTACTTTCCAGGGAAGTTGATTTTCCAATGAGTTATTTTAAATTTTCTTCTATATTCTCTTTCTTTTGATTTTATTTTTCTGGTTCGTGTCTCATAAAGTCATTAACTTCCACTTGCCCAATTCTAATTTTAATGAATTGTTTTCTTGAGTTTGTTTTTGTACCTTCTTTTCCATTTGGCCACATCTACTTTTTAAGGAGTTGTTTTCTTCAGTGTACTTTTTTTTTTCATTTTGTCAATTGTATTTTTGAAGGATTTGTTCAATTTTTCTTCTACCTCTCTAATTTTAATTTTAAAATTCTTCTTGAGCTCTTCCAAGAAGGCTTTTTGGGCTTGAAGCCAGTTAATATACCCCTTTAAGGTTTCTACCACTATATGTGGGTATAGTAACAATGCTGTCCTCTTCTGAATTTGTGTTTTGATCTTCACTGTCCCCATAATAAGAATCTATGGTCTTTGATTTTCTATGTTGGTTCTTGGTTATAGTGTTTGCCTTTCCCCTAGCTTTTAAAGTTGATCTCTGCTTCTAGGGCACAGGGGTAACTGTCCCACACTTCTTGTGCTGGGGGTTAGGGGCCTAGCTATTGGCTCTGTGTGCTGGGGCCTCAGGTTCTGGCATCTGGAGGCTATGGAGGCTGTAGCTTAGCTGTTGCTGAGCTGGAGCTGGTGGTGACATCTGGTGTGTGCTGATGCCAGTTGTGGTTTTAGTGCATTTCCCCAAGGTTACATTAAACTCATGGGGTGAGGTGTGTAGGTGGGGGTGGTCTGGCTGCTGGAGGTTGCCTCCTCATTGGGTGCTGCGTTAGAGCACAGGTATGCTCAGCCAGTAGTAGAAGTCTGTCCACTCTTTAAGTAGTGGTTCTCCATGCTGGTGTTTGTTGGTTCCCCTGTCGGCATGGGGCGGGGGGGTTCTTGCCCGTTCCACTACCCTCGGGCTTAAGATCTACTGCTGGTCTCCTGCTGCGTTGGGGCATGCTGCTGGCTTGCTGGAATGTCTCCTGTGCTTTACTGATCCCTTTAAGTCACAGAAAGAGGGATATTTCCTTTTAATCCCCCTAGCCTCAAGAGCTAAAAATCTGATGCACCCCATCTTTCTGCTGGCTCCACTGTTCCAGGATTTTCCCTTGGGTGTTATTTTCTGGGTTTTTTAAGGTCAGTAAAGGAGAGTGAGGGTAACTTAATTCTTACTCCACTGTTTGGCTCCCAGTAGTCTGGAAATTTACTTTTCTAACAATATTTCTAATAGAATTTATCAAAATTATGTTAGGTATTATGTTAAGGACTTCACAATTCCTATGTTATTTGGTCCTTCCAACAACTCTGGGTGTAGGTATCATTTGTATCCACTTTACAGATTAACAAACTGAGATGAAGAGAGGTGAAATAATGTGCCTATAATCTTTTAACCACAATAAATTTCTTCATGATAAATAACAATTGCAGTTTGCATTACACTCTAATGTAATCATGATTAACCTCATAGGAGAACACATCTTAACTTAAATTGGTTTTAAGAGAACCTTAATCAAGCAAAATCACCTCTGATTTTACAATCACATATGATACCATTCAAAATCTCAGATTACTGAGGGCAATTAAAACCTGCTCTTTAAAGCCAATTGTTCTTAATTTTACTTGTTTTTCAACATTTCTGGTTGTATTTTTCACATTCTCATAAATCTTTATTTATTCTCATTTAAATCATTCATAGAGCTGAATCTATTCATTTGTGTCCTTAATGCAGGGTGGCCTTATGTCACTCAGAGAATTAGCCATTTTCTGCAGTATTTACCTTCGAAAAAGTATTTAATTTTTTTAATTAATTCTTTAAGGATAGAATACTCTCTGTCTAAAATTGCTAAGAGGAATTTTTTTCCAATTTTCTCCCAATTTCTCAGTCACATCCTAGATTATCAAAAGAACTAATTTTACTGAATTTTTCCTTTGCAATTTCAGTACCTATCAATTATTTTCAAAATTGATCTCTTCATCAGTAACATTCAGGGTCAACTGGCCCACATAATTTATCAAACAATATAATACTTCTGTTCTGAGTTACACAATTTTATCATAGCTCAATTAGTTCATTGACAAAATTCTGAAAAAAGATGTTATACTGGCTTTTGGGGGGGGGGATTTAAGGAAAATTAAAAGATCAACAGTAAATGTAAAGTGCCATTGCAATAAAAAGTGTTGGAGAGGCTAACACTGCTTACTAACCTTCAAAACAGACTAACCCATTTTACCCTAACATATTCAGTACCTTCAGGATTTAAGTAAAACATTTTATCCAAATAAAAACTAAAAAAAATCATTGCAGTTTCAATAATATATTGAGTGGCCAGTTTATTGGTGAACAAAAGTCACCATCGCTTGAGTAAAGCACTTAAACTTGACACAGTTAATGTTTAGTAAGTTAGTGGCATTAGTTATCCTTATTACACTTAAAACCATATTATTTCAATACACTTTGTCTTCATAGGAATCAAAAAATTTGATTTTAAATGTCTATATCTTTAAACCTTTGTCTCTGACTTACTTTAAAAAATTAAGTTCACAAAACATTCTTGCAAATTGAAGTTAACTTATTTTTAAGTCAGTCACAAGTCTCTTTTCAAGGAGGCAGTTCATAAGATCCAGACAAATTTAAACTGCCAACTGTTCCCGAAAATTCACCGATACTTAAGAGCTGTTTGCAGTTTCAATCTGTCTTTTTAATGACACTTGCAAACAGGTTCAATTCCCCTTTTTTTTTCTATTTGCTCTTTATAACAATAAACTTGTCACTCTCTAAGGAAAGAGTGATTAAAAGCTGATCCACTTTTCACTTTTCACAACGTAGATAGTTTTCTCTTTAGATTCAATATTCTTTTCCTTTCTTTAAAACACCCAGATAGCATTCTTTAATTTCCAAATCAAGAATTTTATTTTTTTTTTAATTCTCAGCAGCATTTTTTATACAATGGTCTTTTAATAATTACAGACATTTAAAAAAAAACCAATTTGAGTATTGTGGAAACACAATCATGATAACACAAGATCTAGCAGCTTCTACATTAAGGGATTGAAGGGCTTGGAATGTGATATTCTGGAGGTCAGTGGAGCTAGGATTAAACCCAAGAATCACCCACCCAGCAAAACTGAGTATAATGCTCCAAAGCAAAATATGGTTTTCCAATGAAATAGAGGACTTTCAAGCTTTCTCAGTGAAAAGACCAGAGCTGAATAGAAAATTTGACTTTCAAACACAAGAATCAAGAGAAGCATGAAATGGTAAACAAGAAAGAGAAACCTTAAGGGACTTACTAAAGTTGAACTGTTTTGTTTACATTCCTACATAGAAAGATGATGCATATAATTCATGAGACCTCAGTATTAGGGTAGCTGAAGGGAATATACATATACATGTACATACACACACATATATATATATATATACATGTACATATACATATACATGCACACACACATGTGTGTGTGTGTGTGTGTGTGTGTGTGTGTGTGTGTGTGTGTGTGTGTAATAGACCTAGGGCACAGGGTGAGTTGAATACAAAGGGATGATATCTAAAAAAAATCAAATTAAGGAATGAGAGAGGAACATATTGAGAGAGGGAGAAAGGGAGAGATAGAAAGGGATGAAGTATTTCACATGAGAGTGGCAATAAAAACCACTTCTGTATGAAGGGAAGAGGGGACAGGTGAGGGGGAATGAGTGAATCTTGTTGTCATGATATTTGACCTGAGGAGGGAATAACATACACAGTCAATTGGGTATCTTACACCACAGGAAAGAAGGAGGAAGCAGATAAAAAAGAGGGTCAATAGAAGGGAGAACAGATAGGGAGAGGAGGTAATCAAGAGAAACACTTTTGAAAAGGGACAGGGTCAAGGCAGAAAATTGAATAAATGGGGATAGCATAAGAAGGAGCAAAATATAGTTAGTCTTTCACAACATGAGTATTGTAGAAGGGTTTTACATAATGATACACATGTGGCCTATGTTGAATTGCTTGCCTTCTTAGAGAAGGTGGGTGGGGAGGGAAGAGGGCAGAGAATTTGAAACCCAAAATTTTAAAAATATGTTTCAAAAGAAGTTTTTGCATGTAACTAGGAATTAAGATATACAGGCAATGGGCCATAGAAATTTATCTTGCCATAGAAGAAAGTAAGGGAAACGGGGATGTGGGGGGAATGGGGCGACAGAAGGGAGGGCTGACTGTGGAATGGGGCAACCAGAATATATGGCATCTTGGAGTGAGTTTGAGTGTAGAAATGGGGAGAAAATTTGTAATTCAAACTCTTGTGAAAATCAATGCTGAAAACTAAAAATATTGAATAAATTAAATAAAACACACAAATTACAAGTTAAAAAAAAGTAAACTGTGGATAAGTTTACTTTCCTTGGCAGTCTACTTTCCAGGGATGTACACATTGATAATAATGCTGACACACACATTGCTAGAGCTAGCTTAGGATTTGAGAGGCTTTGGAGGAAAGTATGGGAGAGAAGAGGTATTAGACTGACTACCATCCTGAAATGGATCTACTGAACCATTGTGCTGACCTCATTGTTGTATGCCTGTGAAACTTTGACACTATACCAACACTATGTCAGGAAGCTGAATCGTGTCTATTTCAATTGTCTTAGGAAGACTCTGAAAATCATCTGGCATGATAAGATACCACACAATGAGGTCCTTTCTCAAACTGAACTGCCAAGCATTCACACTCTACTACAGAGAGTGCTACTAACAGGTTGATCACAATGTTCCAATGCCAAAAGTACATTGCTTAAAAGACTATTTTATGGAGAACACACAGTAGGCAAGGACTCACACGGAGGTCAGAAAAAGTGATACGAGGATACTTTCAAGGTCTCTTTTAAGAACTTTGGGATTGTGTTACATGGGAGACACTGGCACAAGATCACCCACCAGCATGCTGTGCTCTCATTAGAGAAAGTGCAATGCTCCAAGAGCAAAGCAAGATTGAAGTAGCTCAAAAGAAGCATGAGATGTCTAAATTTAGAGAATCCACCTAAATATTCACATGGGTTATTTGGACCCTGCCTGTGGTGGCGCATTCCAAGCTTGTGTTGGTCTGATCAGCCACAGTCAGACACATTGTGACTTGACTCCAATATAGTGCTGTCATTTTGTTCTTCAAGAGTGAAGGACAACAACCAACTGGGATATGTGTCATCTCAGCTCCTCTGCATTATATCATTAGGAGATGAGAAGAGTTCTCAAGAGATGGGATTGGTCTGTAGGGTGCTAGGAGTTGCTATAACAGTTTAGATTGATAAGATTAACTTTTAGGTAAGTTTCACTGCAGTGTGGGTAGTAGGTAAAGTTACAAGGTCAGAATGGAGGGGCAAGTGACCTGAGGTTACCTGAGTAAAATTTATAGTGAAGGGGAATATTAAATCTAGGTTGATTAAATCTTAACAAAAATAGTACTAAAAATCAATTTTCAATTTCAGAGCAGAAAGATATTTCAAGGAACCTCTGTACTAACACTGAGAACATGAGTGAGAGCCTTCTATTATCTATGTCTTTCCATACCCAGTCCTGGGTCATAGATGTGCAGTGGAGAGGATTACTCAAAAGGGAACAGGGTCCCTACCTATGGAAAAAAGCAAGTAACAAGTAATAGGAACCTAAGTGTTTGGCTCAGAATCTGAGAGCAGAGTGAAAATTAATTTCTTACCTTTTGCCCTAGGCATAAATATTCAATGGAATGTTTGTCTTTTGTGTTTTGAAAAATACAGATAACATCATGGGGTAATGTCTTGACTCGTGAGTGAATTGTATTTAAACAAGGCACAATTGGACAAAGTCATCAGCCTCACTCTCTCTTCCAGAGTAAAAAAAGGCTTATTGGCAAGACAAAAGTCAGGATCACTGGTGATAACCTGGGATTCATTGGGTTACCTTAGTGTCTTGAATGGTTGAACAAGTTCCAAGTGCTCCACAGCACCTGCTTCATCCACTTTCATAACCATTGGAACAAATTGTTCTCATCTGTCCATTCCACCAGTGGAAATCTTCATATGCTTGGAGTGGGCACCCCCCGCCACAATTAACCAATGGTTTTGCGGCCCATCAGTTACCCACAAATTGCCTTAATCCATCTGCCAAGAAGGTTTACCAGGATATGTCACTGCATATGTTACAACCCTTTGAAATAACAACTGAGAGTCGAATGTCAGGCAGACACTAGTGTTGGATAAGCAGCCCTGAAAAGGTCTCCACAAGCCCTCACACCAGAGGTATTTGAACTCTTTAAACACCGTACACCCCAGTTTGATTAACCACAGCAGAAGACTAAAACCAAAAGGATATTTGATATCTCTCTGATGACTTAAGGTATCTCATTAATTATTCCTTTGAATGCCTTGCACTAAAGAGTTTTAATAAAATCCATGTAGCATACTTTTTAAAGAGCATAAAAATTAGCTCTTTTTTGTGACATCAACTTAGATGGTGAATGGAGAGATTATATTCACACATACACCCAAACACATGATTATATAATTTTACAAAGAATATGTTGTTAAATACTTACAGACCATCACCTATCTTGGTGCTTACATATATATGGGCTTGTTCTATCTCAGAGACTACTTTTTGGTAGTGTAAAACTTATTTCCACATTAGTTATGTTGTGAAAGAAAACAGATCAAAAGAAAAAAATCATGAAAAAATAAAATGAATAATCATATGCTTCAGTCTGCATTCAGACTTCATCAGTTCTTCCTCTGGATGTGGACAGCATTTTTCATCATGAGTCCTTTGGAATTATCTTAGATCATTGTATTGCTGAGAATAGCTAAATCATTCATAGCTGACATTGTACAATATTGCTGTTATCATGTATAATGTTCTCATAGTTCTGCTTACTTCACTTTACATCAGTTCATGTAAGTCTTTCCAGGTTTTTCTGAAATTAGCCTGCTCGTTATTTCTTATAGCACAATAGTATTGCAATACAATTACATACTACATGTTCAGCTATTCCCCAACAGATAGGCAGCCCTCCCAGAATGATATTTTTATGAAGACATACTGGGCCATCTTTTGCATCAATTTTTACCTAGCCTTTAATTGCTTAATGAGCTTTGCCTTAGACAAGTTGAGACGTGAGAAAGACCTTGGCTTGAAAAGGCCAAGGTCCTCTGCCCCTACATTCAGGGCCATCTCCAGTGGTCTGGACTTACATCTTTCCACTAAACTGCAATGACTCTGGAAGAGAGATCAAAGCTAATGACTACATACCTCTGCCTCACTTAAATCCGGGTCACTTGCAAGTCAAGACATCATCCTCCTTATGTCATTGGTCCTCTTCAAGAATGAAGGATGAACTGAAACAGTTGCTGGGCATCCTCTCAATTTCCAAATGTTTGCCACCACAGAAAGCTGCTATAAATATTTTTGTAGAAATAGGTCCTCTTACCTTTTTTGGATATATTTGTGATACAGACCTAGTTAGTATTATTGCAGGATCAAAAGGCATGCAGAGTTTGATAGTTCTTTGGGCATAGTTTTAAATTGCTCTCCAGAATGGTTGGATAAGTTCACAAGCCCACCAAGGTGCATTAGAATCACAACTTTCCCACATCTCCTCCAAAATTTGTGATTTTTATCTGTCATATAGCCAATCTGTGGGGTGTTACCTCAGAGTTGTTTTAATTTGCATTTCTCTAATCAATAATGATTTAGAGTATTTTTCATATGACTATAGATATCTTTGATTTCTTCCTCTGAAAACTGCTTGTTCATATCTTTTGACCATTTATTAATTGGGAAACTACTTCCATTCTTCATCCCAAAGATTGTTAAAACAAAAAACAGTTCAATGAATAAATGGAGGGAATGATAAGAGGGAATAATAGATTAAGATAGGCAGTGGTCAGAGGCAAAACAGGCTTATGAGGAGAGTAAAAAAGAAAAGAAAAATATCAGAAAAATATGATGGAGGGAAATATTGATTTAGTACTGATAAATGTGAATGTGAATAGGATGAATTCACCCATAAAACTAAAGAGGTTAGCAGAAAGATTTAGAAACAATGATCTAAAAATATGTTGTTTACAAGGAGTACACTTTTTTTTTGAATTATTTATTTGTTGTTTATTCAGTATTTAGGGTTAGTATGACACTTGAGGAATTGATTGCATCATTGTACATATACAGATCTTTTTATATAATATGGAAATTTACAACTATTGAGATATATATATAAATATAGACAAAATCAGTTCCTCTGGAAAGGTGATACATAGTGCCTGCTGTAGAGCCCTAATGAAGGGGAACACAAAAGTAATCAATGTATCAATAAAGAATTACTACTGTGTGGTGTTTTGTATCCAGGAGTGTTGTCTTCTGGACCTATGGGAATCTATAGCACCTACATACATGGCAGGTAGTTCATATACCTGTGGGGCACCGGCTCTGCTTGATGCCAACTACTGAGACTATACAAGTCACATCCAGCATCAGATGCAAACAACAACAGGGTTTAACAAATAGTAGTCACACTGTACTATTCCCCATTTCTAACTTTAGGAAGAGACTAGAGTGTGTTCACAGGTTTTACATTTCTGGTGTTCAATCACTAATCAGAGGAAAGATTTGACCTATTTGAAAAGTGCATCATACATAACCCCTCAACGACTGTTCTCTCTTGATGGCGGCACATTAAAAGGTTTTAAAATTGCAGCTCCTTCTGGATTCCCCAAAGAGTATCTGCACTCTTCTTTAAACGGCTTTCCTCCTCCGGATTCAGGTTTACCTTCACCACATCTGAAATGCTGTTCTGCCCCAAGATACATGGGACACTAAGAAAGACATCCTCATTAATGCCATATAGGCCCTTAATCATGGTGGAAATAGGATGCACTCTCCTAAGATTTTTCATAATGCTTTCTGCCAGATCTGCCACAGACAAGCCAGTGGCCCAGGAAGTGTAGCCCTTCAGCTTGATCACCTCATAAGCACTTTCAACCACCTGTTTATGAACATCTTTCCAATTCTCTGAATCAGCGTCACTTCCCAAAGAAGGATGAAGACCCTTCAGAGACACACCAGCAACATTGACACCACTCCATACAGGAACACTGGAGTCTCCATGTTCCCCAAGGACCCATCCATGACAACTTGAAGAATGGACACCAAGTCTCTCCCCCATTAGGTAACGGAAACAGGCAGAATCCAGATTGCAACCACTTCCAATAACACGATTTTTAGGAAAGCCACTTAGCTTCCACGCCACATATGTTAAAATATCCACTGGATTGGAAACAATAAGCAGCTTGCAATTAGGGCTGTATTTAACAATATTGGGAATCAAGAATTTAAAGATATTCACATTACGCTGGACCAAATTAAGACGACTTTCTCCCTCCTGTTGACATGCCCCAGCCGTAACAATGACCAGTTCTGAGTGTGCAGTCACACTGTAGTCTTTGCCAGAAACAATCTTTGGTGTTTTGAGGAAAAGGCTGCCATGTTGGAGATCCATCATCTCTCCCTTTAGTTTGTCTTCTATTACATCAACTAGGGCAAGTTCATCAGCCAAATCCTTTGTTAAAATACTGATGGCACATGCCATGCCAACTGCACCAACCCCAACAACAGTGATCTTGTTCTGGGGAACCTGTTCTTCCTTTAGGACATTCAAAATCAGCTGATCCTTGACAGTAGATGCCATTTTGGGAGATTTCTGGGGAGATATCGAGGTTGCTGGTCAGGCTGCGAAAGTTCTGATTTGGATGTGAGACTGCCGCTCCCAGACTTGCGCC
This sequence comes from Trichosurus vulpecula, assembly GCF_011100635.1. Taxonomy (NCBI): domain Eukaryota; kingdom Metazoa; phylum Chordata; class Mammalia; order Diprotodontia; family Phalangeridae; genus Trichosurus; species Trichosurus vulpecula. The sequence goes on along the minus strand of NC_050573.1, from coordinate 303,785,101 downwards.
TACAAGGAGTACACTTGAAACAGAAAGATAAACAGTGAGTTAAAAAATAATAGGCTGAAGTAGAATACATCACACTTACACTGAATTTTTTTAAGTAGAAATGGTGATCATGATCTCAAATAAAGCAACAGTAAACTAGACCTACGTAAAAGAGAGAAAAAGGAATATACATTTTGCTAAAATATCTATTTGGTTAAGATTTAAGTTAGACAATGAAATAACATCAGTAATGAATATATATACACATATGTATACATATATGCATATACATACATATGTATATACATATGTATATGTATAAGCACCAAATGTCATGTCATCCAAATTATTAAAATAAGTATTAAAGGAATTTCAGGAAAAAATAGACAGTAAAACTGTACTCATGGGGGACCTAACATTATCAGCTTCAGTACTAGATAAATCTAATCACAAAATAAACAAACAAAACAACAAAAAACTTGAAGGAGATGAACAGAATTTTATGAACGCTAGAAATGATAAATGTCTGGATAATATTGGATGAGATTAGAAAGTGGTATACCCATTTCTCAACTGTGTATGGAATCTTTTAAATTGACCATATATTACATCATAAAAACCATATCAACAAATGCAGAGATGCATAAATATTAATTATATATATTTTCCCCCTGAGGATTATGCAAGAAAAAAAGTATACTGAAAAGGCTTTTGAAGCACTGATGAAAAAGTATTTGGAAACTAAACAAACTAATCTTGAGGAAGAAATGTGTCAAATAGCAAATTTTGGAGCAATCAATTTCATTAAATATAAAGACAATGGGGCAGCCAGGTGGTATAACAGATAAAACACTGACCCTTGAATTGGGAGGACCTGATTTCAAATCTGGAATGAGATGCTTATTAGCTATGTGGTAAGTTATTTAACCCTGATTGCCACAAAAAAAAAGAAGATAATGATAACAGTTTGGCAAAATACCAAAATTTATAGAATGCAACAAAAGAGTAGTTAGAGAAAACTTTATATCTCTAAATGATATTTTGCTCAATTTTACTTCAAGAAAACTGACAATCTCAATTTAATGCACACATGTTTACAAAACTATATTAATTACCCAAGTTAAGGGAAAAAATAAAGAAACTATAAATGATCTCCCAGAGTTTGAGGGCAAGGAAGGAAGGGGAAAAAAAGGACAGATTCATTTATAAGTGAATTCTACAAAACATTTAAAGAATAATGAAGTCTGGTTTTATATTAACTGTATTTAGTAGGTCATTAAAGAGTCTTACTAAATTCCGATTAGATTCTGCTCCAGCCCCCTTTTTGTACACTCTTTGTGTGTCTTTCTGTTTCAAGTATATCTCTTGTAAAGAACATATTGTCAGATACTAGTTTCTATTGCATTATACTATCTGCTTCCATTTTGTGGGTGAACCTATACCATTCATATTCACAGCTATGATTACTATGTTTTTCCTTTTATCCCATTTTCTTCTATCTCTTCTTTTTCTTTTTATCCTGCCCCTCTTCAAAGTATATTTTACTTCCAACCATTGCTTCCCTTCATCTTCCCTACCTTTTATTATAGCCTCCTTTTCTTTTATTCCCTTCCCCTCCTATTTCCCTACTGGGTGAGGTATATTTCCGTACACAATTGAGTGTATACATGTATTCTTTCTTCTTTGAATCAATTCTCTTGAGAATGAGGTTCAAACATTATCTGCCACCCTATGGCCAATTTCTCCCTTTACTGCAAAAGCTTTTCCTCATATACTTTTTTTACATGGGAAACTTTACTCTACTTCTCCCTTCCTCCTTCTTTTCATTGGAGATATTTGAAAGTCCTCTGTTTCACTAAATGTACATTTTCCTCATTAAGGATTTATTCAGTCTTGTTGGTTAAGTTATTCTTTGTTGCAATCCTAGCTCCTTTTCCTTCTGAAATATTATACTCCAAGTCCTCTGCTCCTTTAACATGGAAGCTGATAGATCTCATGTGATCTTGATTGTGGTTTCATGGTATTTGAACTGTTTCTTTCTGGGTGCTTGAACTATTTTTTCTTTGGCATGGGAATTTTGGAAATTAGCTATAATATTCCTGGGTGTTTACATTTTGAGATCTCTTTCAGGAAGTGATAAATGGATACTTTCTATTTCTATTTTACCTTCTGGATCAAAGATATCCTTTATATATTTTTTTGAAATAGGAAGTATACACTCTTCCTTTAATCACGACAGTCAAATAATTCTTATCTCTTTTCAATCTTTTTTCCAGGTCAGTATTTTTTTCCAATGAAATATTTCTTTTGAATGTGTTTTATTGTTTCTTGATAGCTCATGCAGTCACTAATTTCCACTTTCTGAATTCTAATTTTTAAGGGATTAATTTCTTCAGTGAGGTTTTGCATCTTTTTTTCCATTTGGCCAAACGTGTTTTTTAAATAGCTATTTCCTCCAATGAATTTTTGTGCCCTTGTTTTCCCCATTTGGCCCATTCTTTTTAGGGAGTACTTTTCTTCACTAATTTTTGTGTTTCTTTTACCATTTGATTAATTCCCATTTTGTTTTATTCTGAAAAGAAAAAGAAATATATTATAAACTTACATATTAAACTTAAATGAAAAAAATGAAAAAAAAAAACCTTGCCATGTACACAGCAAAATTTAAGAGGTTTCAAAATATACAGCAGTAAATTTCCATTTCAAGAAAGCCTATATAATAAATACTACTCATTGTGTTGAGGGCTGTCCATCTTTGCTTACTTTGTAAGTTTTTTTGTTGTTGTTCTCTGCTGAGGACTTTTTACTTTGTCCTATTTTTTCCTTCCTTTCCTCCCCCCACCCAAGAAAGAATAAATAAGCATGGATATACACACATGTATATACATATACATACATACTTATATTTATATTAATGTATATAATATAAATATATATAAATATACACCTACATATGCAGATATATTTTATATATTTATGTGTGTACATATACAAATACATATACATTCCTATACACTTATACACACATGTATGCCTACATATTTGATACATGTATGTACATACATACACACAGACATGCATATACACATACATACATATACATAGATATCCATAATCATGCACATATATAAACATATACGTTTATATGCATCTACGTAAGACTATATTATATTTGTCTTCTGTTTCTATGAGGGTGGATGTATCAACAATCTGGCTAGCTGCTGCTGTGAGGGTGTAAAATCAACAACAACTAGCTCACAGAATGCTGCAAGCCCAGGTCCCTTTGATCTGCTTTATTTAAGGAAAGCAATATTAAAGGGTTAATAAACTTACTTTAATCCAGCATACAAATATCATTTACTTAGTTCAGAGGAAAAAAACCAGCACCCTGAATTACAGGCCAAAAACAATTAGTAGTTATCAACATCTGAGTCTTCAGCAAGAGAGCTCATTACAATGGCTGGCCCAGAGCCACGTGCCACTCCTGCTGTGGCTCAGAGCTCCAAGAGAGAAAGCGTTTCTTATCGGCTGAGGTTTTCTCAAGCTTCCTAGGCTTTGAAACCCAACTTCCATCGCTGTCTGAGAAGTGAAAATTCCTGTGACTCTGGCAGAGGCCACTTCCCAACCCAGCTAGACACAGGTCTTGCTTCTTGCTGGTTCAGAGCATCAAAGGGAACAAACCTCATCCTGGGATGTTTCTTCATATCTTCTCCAATTGTCCCAGGAAGACTACGGTTCTTCTCCAATGCTTATTTATTTTTAATCACTCTATGTTTGCCCTGAGGTGCTACTTTATCTTGTTTGTGAGGGAAATCTGGAGAGCTTGGAATTTTCTGACCTACTTCACCATCTTCCCAGAATCTTCTCCAGATTCTTTTTTTGTAAGGTATTATTTACTTCAGTAATTATTTTGTGCCTCACTTACCAAATTATTAATTTTCATTTCATAATTTTCTTATGACAATCACAATTCTCTCCCCAATTTTTCCTCTATTGCTCTTAATTCTTCCAGGAATCTTTGTGGGCTTCGGTCCAATTAGCAGTTTGCTTTGAGGTTTTGTTTATACCTGTTTTCACATTGTTGTCTTCTCCTGAGGTTGTCTTGGTCTTCCGGCTGGCAATGCTGGCAAGCATTGTAGCTTTTTGTGGTCATTTATTTGTTTGCTCATTTTTTTCTTCCTATTTCTTAACTTTACATTAAAACTGTGTTATCCTCATATGGGTATAGGATGGCAATGTTCCAAGCTTCACGCTTTTTCATATTACTGTTTTTACAACTTGTTCTGGGAGTCAGCAAGTTTTTGATGCTTGTAAGGTGATGTGGTGTGGTGAGAGATGTGGTCACTGTTCTCCTTGTTCTCCTTTACCCTGATATTTAGCCATGAGGGGTCCCTAGTCTCCTGCAGAAACAAGAGCTAGCAAATCTTTGCTTTGTATCTGAGACCAGTGGCTGTGCTCCCTTGCAAATGGCCCCACAATATTATTCTCCACCCTGGAATTGTGACCCAAAACTGGTATGGCCAATAGAGTTGCTAATCAGTGCTAGCTGTTCTCAGTGCCAGGCAAGTGTCCCCCATTTCTCTTTCTGACCAGCTTTCTGACACCTTTACTATCTCTGAACTGAGAGCTCCCAAAGCTGCTGCTGCTGCTTCTGTGACCATTTATGCTTCCACTGCTGATGTGAACTTCCAACAGGTTTTCTCACCATTGTCACATATTTCTGTTGACCTTGTAAATTTTCATAGGCCAGAGAAAACATCTCACCTTTTTCTTTTGCTGGCTCTGTTGCTCCAAAATTTGATTTGAAACATTATTTTGAATTTGTTGGGAGGGGAATATTGACAGAGTTCAGCTCAGTTGTCTCTAATCTACCACCTTTGTTCCATCCCCTCCTTAAAAATACTTGTTGAATAAATGTTGACTAAATAACATTCTAGTGCACCATTGCTTTAAATAAAGATTAATTAACAAAACATTACAAAGGATAATGACAAAGGATTAAGTGCAACATAATTTCACAGCACAGTGAAAAAAAGGGTAGATGGAAACCAGTCTGTAAAAATCTAGGAGATATCTTCAAGCTAGATCATACCTATAAAATTTGAATATGATATTTGAAGAATGACATATAAATGTGAAAGGAAAATTATTTATCTCCATCTCCATAGTTATATTTTATTATCATTAATTATAGTAGAACTGCTCTATTTGGGAGCTAACAATTCAGCATTTGATAAGTAAAAAAATGACATGTCAGAAGAATAAGCTATGATCAGGTACTGAATCTAGCCAAATGTGCTCACAAGAACACTCTCATGGAGGTGACAAAAATTTAAAGACTATCTCAATGGTTAAGATGTTAAGGAAAAGAATTGTTCAAGAAATGAAAAAGAACACATAGAGTATTACTTCCCACAAAACATCAAGAAGACATCATTATCTTTTGTCTGATGGGAATAATTTCTCATTAATATAAAGTCCTTCTCATTAATATAAAATCCTTAATGATAATATGATTTTTAAAAAATGAACAATCTTCTATGGGAAGTTTTCTGCAGGAACTTGATATAAATATAAGGAGAATAAGATCTTATTTTGTTATTTATCTATTAAAGAATAAAACAAAACATGTTATCTAGTCATTATATATACACATATTATTTAAACTCTGGTCTTTTTTAAATTATGATTTAGATCATTTTTTCTAACTCTACAGATTCTGATAAACTAATATTTTAATTGCTCCTTTCAAAGCACAAGCTCTATACTATTATTTTAATTTCTAAATAAGAAATATAGTCTTAGATTCTTTTTTAAGTTACTTTGAATTTATTGAATTATTTTAGGCTGTTATATTAAAATCAGTTTTTTATACTATTTTTTAATATCTTTTAAATAAATGGCATTGCTCTTTTTTACATATATTATGGATTTCTAACATAAGCCATTCAAATTAGCAGATCATTTTCATTATATTTACCATGCAATGGTAATATTGACTATATGTACATATACATGCATATTGCACATGTATGTATTTATGTGTGTGTGTATGTATGTATCTTGGCTTTTTTTCTCCCCTATTTTCATTTTGTGGTTGAAATCAAAATTAAAATTTTCCCAGAAAAATGCAATCATTGAGTCCTTTGGCATTCACATCAAAAGGTAAAGGAAATAGTTCCATACACCAATATACTGTCTCACTTAATGTGACCATGGATATGTAGAATAAGAGAATGATGGCTTATCTCTCCTTTTGGCTTTGCAAATGCAGTTTAATAAATGGTTTTATGATTGGATTATCTTGCAGTTCTAGCACTGTTTCTATGTGGGGAGGTGTCAAAAGCAAAACTATAAAGAATCTGTTTTTTGCTGTTTTATAAAATAGAAAATCTTTTCCCTAAATCCTACACATGATTTCAATAATTTTATCATGAGATTTCAAGTTATCGCAAGATGACATAAAACAATACTGCATGATTTTTCCAGAGGTAAAGCATAAGGCTATTCTGTTTGTATGAAACATTATTAAAGTTTTTCAAATGAAGTATTACAAAAGCTATCACAATAGTGAATATTAGAGAAATTGTATAAAAATAGTTTCCAAATATAGAGGTTAAAATATTGAGACATACTTTTAGGGAACACATTTAGACATAGCACATATATGCAAGGAAAGGTACTTATGTTACAGAGCCTCTGATGTCTTTATTTAATATTCTTCCTTTGCTTCCCACTCGGTACAGGTTCCTTGCTGGGCATGTCTCTTAAACAACATCTTTTGGCCTGTTCCTTTATTAGATACTTGGCTCTGATACTTGGCTATGGTCTCCATCATTGTGAGCTTTGAGTTCAGGTAACATCCTGGTCTAGGACACTGTAATGCAGTTTGATAAGAATTGAAATTCTTGAAAAGAAATCTACTACCTAGAACTGGCAAGAGCCTTGACTGTAGGGCCTGTAATATCCTGAGCAGGATACCAGCTCCATGAACCAAAATCATGACCCTTCTCACCAACTTAATTCCATCTTAGACACTCTTTTCAACTCCCTAAAAAAAGGTTAAGGTTAAGGAGAATATTTACTTGATTCACCCCTCAGGCTTTGTGCAAGTGAATGCCTCCTATGCACATATTCTTTTGCTGTACTACTCCATTGTGGATGAAAACTGCGGAGAAATTTTACTTCTGTTCTCCCTTTCTCTAGTTATAATCTCAAAAAAATACAAGAGATGAAGAAATTCTTAGGAGATGGGTTATTTTAAAAATACACTTTCTTTTAACATTTTAATAATTTCCTTCCAAATTTTCTCTCTCTTTCTAGCCTTTTTCCTAATATCAAGATGGTAAGCAATATGATATCAATTGTAATTGTGAAATCTTGCAAAACATATTTCCATATTAGCCATGTTGCAAAAAAGTAGAAAAATAATGTAAATAAAAGAGTATGTTTCAATCTAAATTCAGAGTTTATTTATTTTATGTCTGAAAGTGAATAGCATTTTTCACGGATCATTTGTAATTATCTTGAATCACTGTATAGTTTAGTGTAGCTAACTTTTTCACAGTTGATCATCCTTATAGTATTGTTATTTCTATGTATAATATTCTCCTGGTTCTGCTCACTTCATTTTTTATCAGTTCTTATGAAGTTTCCCATATTTTCTGAAATTGTCACTTTATAATTTCATGTAGCACAATAGTACCCCATAACAATATTATCCCACAAGATCAGCCAAATTATGGGCATTTTTCAATTTTTAATTCTTTGCTGACCTAAAAAAAGAGCTGCTATAAATATTTGTGCAAATATGGACCTTACTCTTTTTTCTTTGTATACAGACCCAGTAGCGGTATTTCCAGTCAAAGGGTACACGGTTTTATAGCCCTTTGGGTATATATACAAATTATTCTATAGGATAGTTGAACCCATTTACAAATCACCCAGTAATGCATTAATGTACATATCATTCTACATCCTTTCTGGCATATACACTTTTCCTTTTCTTTCATATTAATCGATCCAATAAGTATGAAGTGGTACCTCAGAGTTGTTTTAATTTTTACTTCTGTAATCAATAGCAATCTAAATGGAGTAGAAACAAGATGGTGGGTTACAGGCAACAACTTAATTAAAATCTTCCAATATCTGCTCCCAACCAACTTTAAAATTACTTCTTAAATAAAATTTTGAAATGGCAGAGCCAACAAAGTGTCTTGCTGAGACATCTTTCCCACCAAAAGAAATTGAGGAGGTAAGCAAGAGAGGTCCATGATGCAGGGTACTGGTACACTTGAAGCACAGTGCTCAAAGGGGCAACACCAGCAGCTGGCCTGGGACGTGGCTGTGATAGTGGCAGTAATAGGTTTAGAAACTCTCAGTCCACAGATGGTAAAGGAGTCTGACAAATGGTCTAAAAGACATTCCCAGTAACAATTTGCTTGCACTGAAGGTAGGACTCTGTTGCATTGCTCATATGAAAGTCCACATCACAATTTCAAAGCAAAGAGGAGCAGCAATACTTATGCCTGAAGTGAAGCAATGACACTAGAGCAAAGAAGATTGCTAGTGGGAGCTCATAAGAGAGCAGGGACCCTGTTTTTAATTCTAAGGCAGAAAGGAGCTGCAATACTTGTGACTACAGGAGAGCAGGGGCCATTTCACAGTTCTAGGGCCAAAAAAGCAATAGCACTTGTGGTTATAGGAGAGGAAGGTCCATGGTAATAGACCTAGGAGAAAGAGTGGTGCTTACATTTACTCACAGAGGAGGAGGGGCCTGGTTTCAGTTGCAAGGTGGAAAGCAACACTAATCCTTGGTATTGTAAGTGGACAAGAGACCTAGTCACAGTTCCATGGAAAAGAGGAGCTCTAGTGCTTCATCTGCAGGGGAACAAGGCCTCTTCCTGGGTTAGGACATAGGCTAAGAGAGCAGTAATAACATCTCTCCTTGGATCATACAAATTTAGCATTGAGAATATACATATTCCTGGAACTACCTAAGAATACAGTAGCAGGAAAAACCTGAAGCCTAGGACAGTGCACACTCTAATACGGGAGCAGAGTTCTACTTTAATATAAAGTTAAAAATCAAGAAATATACTGGAAAAATGAGCAAAGAACACAAAAAAGACCTGACCACAAAAAGCTACTATGGTTACAGTAAAGTTCAAATTACCAGCTCAAAAGAAGTCAACAACATTAAAAGAGGTACAAGCAAAGCCTCAAAGAAAAATAAGAATGGGACATGAATCTAAAAGTATTCTTGGAAGAGTTAAAAATTATTTTAAAGATCAAATAAGAGAGGGATTGAATAAACGTTGTGAAAAGAAATGAGAACAATGCAATAAAATTATGAAAGGAGTGTCAACAGCTTAACAACAGAGGCATACACACAACCTGAAGAAAATAACACATTAAAAATAGAATAATCCATATGGTAAAAGAGGCACATAAATCCAATAGGAAAAAAGAACTCTAAATACAATTGGCCAAATGGAAAAAGAGGTACAAAGATTCACTGAAGAAAACAACCCCGGGTTTTTCAGAAAATGGCAGCTGAAAAGCAGGGACTAGCATGAGCTCCCTGCCAAATCCCTCCAGAAACCTATAAAAAATGGCTCTGAACCAATTCTAGAACTGCAGAACCCACAAAACAGCAGAGGGAAGCAGGGCTCCAGCCCAGGACAGCCTGGATGGTCTCTGGGTGAGGTCTATCCTGGACGGAGCTGGGAACAGAGCAGAGCGGAGCAGAGCAGAGCCCAGCGTGAGCAGCACGGAACAACCAAACCAGGAGCCAGGTGGAACATGCCCTAGCACCCTGAATAAGTGACCTGCAGCAGTTACCAGACTTCTCAACCCAAAAACACCAAAGACAACAGAGAAGGTTAGTGGGAAAAGCTGCAGGAGTAGAAGGAGTTTGTGGTTCAGCTACCGCCCCAGGGGCAGCGGAGGTGGGGCAGCTACAGAAGTACAGCTGCAGCTGCTTCAGGCCCCAGGCCCACCTGGTAGGAGGAATTAAGTGGTAGATCAGAGCAGGAGTGCACAGCCTGCTGAAGATCTAAGCCCAGTCTGGGTTGGGGGTTCTTGGGGAAGGAGGAGTGCTGGTGTGGCAGAGCTGGCACATCCCCACAAGTGTGGAACATAGAACTCTTTAGTCTACAAGCAGTCATACCCTGCTGAAAAACTCAAGGGTCAAGTTAGTTGGTTGGGAATATGGCCAGGCAGCAAAAACGCACCCAGATTCAGTCTCAGACTCTGGAATCCTTCTTTGGTGACCAAGAAGACTAAAACATACAGCCAGAAGAAGTCAACAAAGTCATAGAGCCTACAACAAAAGCCTCCAAGAAAAACATGAACTGATCCCAGGCCATGGAAGAGCTCAAAAAGGATTTGGAAAAGCAAGTTAGAGAAGTAGAGGAACAATTGAGGAAGAGAAATGAGAAGGATGCGAGAAAACCATGAAAAACAAGTCAATGACTTCCTAAAGGAGACCCAAAAAAATGCTGAAAAATACACTGAAGAAAACAACACCTTAAAAAATAGACTAACTCAAATGGCAAAAGAGCTCCAAAAAGCCAATGAGGAGAAGAATGCCTTGAAAGGAAGAATTAACCAAATGGAAAAGGAGGTCCAAAAGACTACTGAAGAAAATACTACCTTAAAAATTAGATTGGAGCAAGTGGAAGCTAGTGACTTGATGAGAAATCAAGATATTATAAAACAGAACAAAAAGAAGGAAAAAATGGAAGACAATGCAAAATATCTCATTGGAAAAACCACTGACCTAGAAAATAGATCCAGGAGAGATAATTTAAAAATTATTGGACTACCTGAAAGCCATGATCAAAAAAAGAGCCTAGATAGCATCTTTCAAGAAATTATCAAGGAGAACTGCCCTGATATTCTGGAGCCAGAGGGCAAAATAGAAATTAAAAGAATCCACCGATCACCTCCTCAAATAGATCCCCAAAAGAAATCTCCTAGGAATATTGTCGCCAAATTCCAGAACTTCCAGATCAAGGAGAAAGTACTTCAAGCATCCAGAAAGAAACAATTCGAGTATTGTGGAAATATAATCAGAATAATCCAAGATCTGGCAGCTTCTACATTAAAAGATCAAAGGGCTTGGAATACGATATTCCAGAGGTCAATGGAGCTAGGACTAAAACCAAGAATCACCTACCCAGCAAACCTGAGTATCATGCTCCAAGGCAAAATATGGATTTTCAATAAAATAGAGGACTTTCAAGCTTTCTCAGTGAAAAGACTAGAGCTGAATAGAAAATTTGACTTTCAAACACAAGAATCAAGAGAAGCATGATGCTGCTTCAACCTGGTTCTCCTACTATCTGTTTGACGATTCCTTCTTAGTCTCGTCTGATGGATCTTCATCCAGGTCATGATGGCTAATGGTGGGTGTCTTCCAGGTTTCTGTTCTTACCCCTCTTCTCTTCTTCCTCAATACTATTTCACTTAGTGATCTCATCAGCTGCCAGGGATTCAATTATCATCTCTACAAGGATGCTTTTCAGATTGATTTATCCAGCCTTAACTTCTCTCCCAACCTCCAAATCTATTGTATATCTCAAAGTGGAAGTCAAAAACTGGATTCACTATCTTCCCTCCCCACTTATGAACTTTCCTATGACTAGGGCACCACCATCCTCCTAGTCAACCAAGATTAGCATCTAAGTATCCTCTTGGCTCCTCTCTCTCATCTCCCACATCCAATCTGTTGCCTAGTCCTGCAGATTTACCTTCATGCTGCCCCTCGTATAGACCCCCTTTTTTCTCCTCTGATACTGCCATTAACCTAGTACAGGGCCTTATCACCACATGCCAAGACTAGTGTAATAGCTTTCTGGTTGGTCTTCCTAACTCAAATTTCTCTTCATTCTAGTCCATCCTTCACTCAACTATCAAAGTGATCTTGCTAAAGCACAATGGTTCTTAATTACCTCTTAGAGTCAAATACAATATCCTCTGTTTGGCATTTAAAGCCCTTAATAATCTGGCCTCTTTCTATCTTTATAGTCTTCTTATACCTTACTCACCCCCACCTACTTGGTGATCTAGTGACACCTTCTTGCTGTTCCTTATAAGAGACACTTCACCTTCCAACTTCAAGCATTTTCACCAGCTGACCTAGAATATTCTCCTTCCTCATCTATGGCTTCCTTCAACAGTTTTTAAAAAAATTTAAAATCATGGTCAGTCTGCCTAGAATAATTTAGCCATCATAAAATCTACTAATAAAAAAGTTTTTAAGCCAATTACTAGCTGTGTGACTTTGGGCAAATTACTTCCCCTGGATGGACTTCACTTTCTTCTTGTGTAAAATCAGAAGATGAGACACAATGACCTTTGTGATTCCTTGAAGCTCCAAATTTATGATCTCATGTTCCTACATCATCTTTATCTCGAGGTTTTTGGAAATAAAGGGGATGGTTGGTTTGCGCTGAGGAGCTGATTATTTTAAGGGCAAGTGACTGGGTTTTAACTGGATTCAACTGGCTACTTTAAAAATAAGCATTTGTTTGGATTCAATAAATATCTGCCACCCTTCTCCCCCCCCCACCAAAAAAAATCCCTTAAAATTTGTATTTGGACAAGTGGAAGCTAATGACTCCATGAGACATAAAGAAATAATAAAATAAAGTAAAAAGATAAAAAAATAGAAAAAAAATGTGAAATGTCTCATTAAGAAACAAGAGAGCTGGGAAACAGATCCAGGAGAGAGAGTTTAAGTATTATTAGACTACCCAAAAACATTATTTAAAAAATGAGCCTAGACATCACATTTTAAGGAAAACTCCCCTGATATCTGAAAACCAGAGGGTAAAACAGAGACTGAAATAATCTTCCAATCATCTCCTGGAAAAGGTCACAAAATAAATATTCTCAGGAATAATATAGCTAAATTCCAGAGCTCCCAGGTCAAGGAGAGAACAGTGAAAACATTCAGTAAGAAAGAATTCAAATATATTGAATTCATATTCAGTATGACACAAGATTTAGCATCTCCCTCATTAAAGGAGCACAGGGCTTAGAATATGATATTCTAGAATGCAAAGAACTAGGATTACAGACAAGAATAGCTTGGCAATCAAAACTGAGTATACTTTTTCAGAATATTTAATGAAATGGAGGACTTTTAAGCATTTCTTATGAAAAGACTAATGTTGAATAGAAAATTTGACTTTCAAATACAAGACACCAGAGAACCACAAAATGGAAAAGAAAAATGAGAAATCATACGAGACTCAAAGGAGTTAAACTGTTTACATATGTATATGGGGAAATAAGATATTTGTAGCTCCTAAAAATATTGTCATTATCCAGGCAATTAGAAAGAGTATACATAGATAGAAGATGTGGCTGTGAGTTGACTATCATGAGATGATCTAAAAAAAAAATAAGGCATGAAAAAGAGACATGCACTGGGAGAAGGGGAAAGAGAGAGAAAGAACAGGGAAAACTATCTCACAGTAAAGAGGCACACAAAGAAGAGTTTTTACACTGGAGGGCAAAATGGGGTAGGATGGCAGGCCATACTTGAACCTTACTCTCATCAGAACTATCCCTAAGAAGGAACCACCCCTACCCAATTAGTTGGCTATAGAAATATATCTTACATAACAACAGGGAAGTAGGAGGGGGAGGGAATAAAAGAAGGGTGAGAGGTGATACAAAAGTGGGTAGTTTAAGGGAGGCAGTGAAAAGAAAGAAAACAGACTTTTGAGCAGAAATAGGGTAAAAAAGGAGAAAGAAGGATAAACAGGGAAAAATAAGAAGGAGGGAAATACAAAGTTACTAATCATATCTGTGAATGTGAATGGAATGAGCTCACCCATAAAATGGAATCTGGTAGCAGAATAGATTAGAAGCTTGAATCAATAAAATGTTGTTTACAAGAAACACACTTGAACAAGACATACACTGAGTAAAAAATAAGGAGCTGAAGCAGATCCCATTATCCTTCAGCTGATCTTAGAAAAAAAGAAAGCATAGCAATCATGATTTCAGACAAAGCAAAAGTACAAATGGACATAATTAAAAGAGATAAATAGGGAAACTACATTTTTTAAAAAGGTACCTTAGACAATGAAGTAGTATCAACACTAAACATATGTACAGCAAATGGCATGGTATCCAATTCCTAAAGGAGAAGTTAAGTGAGTTACAGGAGTAAATACATGATAAAATTATACTAGGTGGGGGAACTTAACTGCCTGTTCTCAGAACTAGATAAATCTCACTATAACAATATGAGGGAAAAAAAGTTAAAGAAAAAAATAATTTTAGAAAAGTTAACTATAATAGAACTCTGGAGAAAACTGAATGGAAATAGAAAGGACTATAACATTTTTTAGCTGTGCATGGCACCTCCATAAAAACTGAACATGAACTAGGGCATAAAAATCTCACAAACAAATGCAGAAAGGCAAAAAAATATTAAATTCACCCTTTTCAGACAATAATGCAACAAAATTACATTATTTAAAGGATCACACATACTCAGATTAAAGTCAATTGAAACATAAATAATCTAATACTAAAGAATGAACAGGTCATAAAACAAATGATAGAAACAATCAATAACTTCCCTAAAGAGAAAGACAATGAGACAATATGCCAAAAATTATTGGATGCAACCCAAATACTACTTAGGAGAAAATCTATATCTCTAAATGCTTATATCAAAAGAAAAGAGAAATAAAAGATCAGTGGTTTGGATATGCAATAACAGAGAAAACAACAAATTAGGAAAAAAGCAAATTTAAAATCTTGGATTAAACACCAAATTAGAAATCCTGAAAATCAAAGACAGGTTGTTAAAATGAAAGTAAGAAATCCACTGATCTTAAAAAAATAAAAGTAGTATTTGTCTTATGCGAAACTCCAATAACATAGATAAGACAATGATTAATTTAATTTTAAAAAGGAAGAAGAAAAACAAATTCCTACCATAAAAAGTGAAAAGGGCTATTGCACAACCAATGAAAATGAAATTAAAGGAATTATTAGAAACTACCATGCCAACCATGTGCCAGTAAATCTTACAATCTGACAATAAGAAATGGAGAATATTTACAAAAATATAAATTGTCTACATTAACAGAAGGAATAGAATACATAAATAGCCTTACTTTATAAAAAACTTAGATAAGCATAAATGAGCTCCTAATTAATTCCTAAAACCAGAAAATTCATAAGTTAATTCTATTCTATATTTAAAGAACAATTAATTCCAATACTGCATAAATTATTTGGAAAAATAGGCAAGAGTTCTTTGAAAATTTTCTTATGATACAAATATGGAATTGAAACCTAAACCATGAAGAGCCAAAACAGAGAAACTTACAGACTGATTCTTTTAATGTTTATTGATGCCAAAAAAATAAAATACCAGCAAGGAGGTTAAAAAATAAATCACAAGAGAATCTATTATAAGCATGTGGGATTTATATCAGAAAAGCAGGGTTGATTCAATATTAGGAAAACTATCAGCACAACCAACCATATCAATAACAAATACAACAAAATCATATGATTATCTCAATAGATTTAGAAAAAATTTTTGATAAAATACAATACCTTTTCTTCCTATTAGAAAAATAACCTCTTGATACCTTAGTAGTAAACATACTTTTCCTTAAAATGGCAAGTAGTATCTATCTAAAACCATCAGCAAGCATATACATAATGGGGATAAGCTAGAAGCCTTCTCAATAAAACTGGGTAGAGAAAAGATGCCAATTATGACCACTATTATCCAATGTTGCATTAGAAATGTATCTATAGCCATAAGCCAAGAAAAAAATTGGAAACAAAACTTTCACTCTTTGTTGAAAATATCATGGTATACTTAGAGAACCATAACAATAAAATGACCAAATACTTAGCAAATCTTATGGAATCTACTAAAAATATTAGTTTGAATAATTACAAATTTCACCAGATTTTCAGGATATAAAACAAACCTGCATAAATCATGAGCATTTCTATATACTATCAATGAAGTCCAGCAGAAGGGACAGAAAAAAATCACTTAAAATATCTGCAGACAGTATAAAAACTTGGGAGTCTACCTGCCAAGACAAATACAGGTATTATATGAACAGAATTGCAAAATACTTTTCGCAAAAATAAAAATAGATGTAAACATTTGGAGAAATATTCATTGCTAAGTGTTGGCTGAGCCACTCTAATAAAAATGACAATTCTGCCTAAATTAATTTACTTATTCAGTGTCATACCAATCAAATTAGCAAAAAAAAATAGCACAAGAAAGTAATTTCAAAAAAAATCATCTGAAAAAAGTCCAGAATATAAAGGGAATCAATGAATTTGAAGGAAGTTGTCAAAGCAATATCAAATCTCAAAACATATTACACAGCGGTAGCTATTGAGACAATCTGGTATTGACTAAGAAATAGAATGTTGGATCAATAGATTAGATTAGGTACGTAATATACTGTAGTAATTGACCATATTAATATATTTTTTGATAAGCCCAAGGTTCCAAGCTTTTGGCACAAAAGCTCACTATGTGACTAAAATTTCTGGGAAATCTAGAAAGCAATTTGGCAGTAACTAGATATAGACCAACATTTCATTACTATATATATTAATTCACAGTAACTCTTACCAAAATGTAATTAAAAGAAAAAAGAAACTGACAGTGGTGACTATCATCTTGAACCAATGTGTTCCTCCACAGTATTTATCAGAAAATAAAATACTTCAGGACTTGCATTAAACAATTTATACAGAGGCTGTTGCCATTGCATCAACCATAGGAAAAAAAAAAGGTGATGCTATCATGGAATGTTCTAAGGATATTTGTCAAATGTCAATATGATAGAAGTAATTTGAAAGAGCTATTAAATATCTGTGGGAAGTGATTGGAAGTTTACATCTAAATCTAGCTCATATGTGCAATCAGAAATTTGAATGCCTTACCATTAGGCAATACCGACAACAACAAAAATTAAAAGTATGGAAAGGATACCAGAAAAACAAGATTTCCTTGGTCAATTAACAGTGAAAAAGTAAAGGCAATACAGAGTCAAATCATTGCACAGAACTCAACAAACATTTCAACACCAATTTAAAAACTTTACTACAGTCTTGTTAAAAAAAAAAGGAATAAAAATATCCCCCAAAGAAGAAGGATGTAGAAAATTTCAGTATAGCTCTATGATGGCAAGAATTCCCTCACAATGAAAATATAAGTTGGATCAAGTGAGCAAAGAAAATTTGCACAGCATTAATAACCAATAAAACAGTTCCATGAAGGGATGTGACTCAACCTTTAGTTTCTCCGCAAATATTGTAGGGAAAGATAAGTTCCATAAAAATTGGCTCAAAAGCTTTACGGTCCTGTGTGGATCACTAGCAAAGCCTTTTATTAGAATCCTTGAAGACACAACCATGATCTCATCTGTCTTGACAGAAAACAAAAGCTACCTACTATCAGAGAAAGGGCTTGGAAAAAAGAAGGGAATACATATTTATACAGGACCTTCTATGTGCCAGGCACTGTGTTAACCAGTTTATACATATTATCTGAAAAGACTAGAACAAGTGTTTATTCTAAATAAGGGTCAATTACTTATTGATTTACTATATGTAAAGTATTCATTTTGTATTGCTTTAAAAAGAAACAACTAGAAAAAGAAACGAGAAAAATATATTGGCAAAGAAGCAATAAAATGATCTGTCAAAACATCTCAGAACTATAAAGAACAATTTATTGTTGAGTTATTAATTATAAAACAAGTTATTCAACATGTGGTATAACATTTATAACATATATTGATGATAGTAAAATCTCTGACTCTATTCAACATTTAGGGCTTGGTCACTTTCTATACATATAGAAATTTGAACAAAGTATAAACAGAACACTACAATGTTTGGTGTCCACATGGAATATTGCTATACATTTAAGAAATGTCAATAATATAATAATATTAAGACTAATTGGTATACATTATTTGATTTGCCCATGAATAGTTTAAACATGTTATACTTGTGTCTAGCCTTGAATCTATTAGAATTTCTTCAGAAGAGAAATGAAAATAAATTACAAATGAAACAGAGGAGTCAAATAAAACCATCTTATTAATTGTTTTATGTATATGGATGGCATCTCCATCAGGGGAAAATTAAAAATAGTTCTTTTAATTTTTAGAATATTTTGTAATTATTTCAAAATATTATTTAAACTCAATAAATTAAAATTTCCACAAAAGACAGTAAAAGCTATGAATTTAAATCTGGATGTCAAATTTAACCAACAGATGAAGGCATCACTTAAAAATACTTATTTTCCCACACATAAAACTATAAAGATGAAAGCTACATATGAATATGTGAAGTTTTATTAGGGTTTTCTATATATCATGCTTACTATGTGCCAGATACTATAATAAGCACTTTACAATTAGTAACTCATTTCTAAACAGATATAGATGAAATACATATGGAAATAGATAATTATAATCAGAGAATAAATAGTATAAATGATAGACAAATCATTAATGATAAACATTATGAGACAATATTTAAATTTTTTCAGATGGAGCCAAAATAGTAGGGAAATTTTATATTTCTAAATACTTTTTTAAGCATAAAAGAGAAAGAACAAATAAATAAATTGAAATGCGATTAAAATACTGGAAAACCAACAAAGTTGAAAACCTCTATTACATAACAATATGGAAACCCTGAAAATTGAAGAAAAATAGCAATTGAAAAACAAAAAAGATGAAATAGAAAAAATTTGTTTCTTTAAAAGAAAGAATCTTCTTGGAATTCTAAAAATCAAAGTTAAATGTGAATTTATTCCCCAGTTGATAAATTATGAAAGGATATGACCAAGCAGTTTACAGATGAAGAAATCAAAGCTATCTTTAGGCATGTGAAGAAGTTTTCTATATTACTTTTGATTAGAGAAATGCAAATTAAAACAACCCTGAAATACTACTTCACACCAGTTAGATTCATTAATATGACAACAAAGAAACATGATAAATATTGGAGAGATGTGGGAAAATTGGAGCACTGATGCACTGTTGGTGTAATTATGAACTGATCCAACCATTCTCGAGAGGAATTTAGAACTACATAAAGACATCAAAACACTCCTAAGAATTTACCTGGTTATCTACACTGCAATGGGAGCATTATGATAGACTAAATACTAATCTTTTGTTGCCCAGAAACAAAATTAATCTATGAAAATTTAAGTACAACATGTTTATTAGCTGCTATCATACAAAAAAAAACTCTCAAAGTATCTGAAATACACAGAACAAATAAATTTCCAAAGATTTAGCAGGAGAAATCAAAACAATATGTGAATAAGATAACATATATATAACTCCTGATATTCTGTTTGCTAATGGTAGAAGGGAAGGGTAAAACCATTTCTTAAAAACCTACTACGTGTCAAGTGCTTCATAAATATTATCAAATTTTATCTTCACAATAACTTTGGTGGGGGGGAGGTAATATTATTATCCCCAATTGACCATTGAAGAAACTGAGACAGAAAGAGATCACATGACTCACCTAGGGTCACAGAGCTCATAAGTATCTAAGGCCAAATTTGAACTCAGCACTTGCTGATTGCTGGTCTGGCACCCTACCATTTAGCTGCCAATGTGTACTTGTCAAAGTTGCATTAAAGCAAGCCTGTATGTGAGGAGATTATGTCGTAATATTTTTATTCAATTACAGAAAGTATTTTTCTATTTGTAGAATTATCTGCAGAATATTTAATATTAGAACAAAACCTAATGGCATGATAGCAACTTCTTCCTGGCTGAATTCTGACTGTCATAAAACAAGAAGGAAAAATTTAAAACACAATAATGAGGACAATGAAAATAGCTACATTATTATTACTACTACTCGTCATGATGATGATGATGGTGGTGATGATGATGGTGATGATGGTGGTGGTGGTGGTGGTGGTGATGATGATGGTGGTGGTAGTGGTGATGATGATGGTGGTGGTGATGGTGGTGATGGTGGTGATGATGGTGGTGGTAGTGGTGATGATGATGGTGGTGGTGATGTTGGTGGTGGTGGTGGTGGTGGTGGTGGTGGTGATGATGATGATGGTGGTGGTAGTAGTGATGATGATGGTGGTGGTGGTGGTGGTGGTGGTGGTGGTGGTGCTGGTGCTGGTGGTGATGATGATGATTACAATAATAATCCATGCTCATTCTACCTCTCAGGGTTGTTGTGAGAATGATAATAAAGATGACATTTAGATATTGGTTAAAGTTTTTTAAAGGGCTTTTTTCAAAACAATGATGTGAATTTGGATGCATAATTATTTTTTTTTTCTTAAACAGATGAAGAAACCAAGGCTCAGGGACATAAAATGATTTACCCAATATTTTTTAGTATGTGTTCAAACTATTATTCAAGCTAAAGACATACAGTAATTGCTTCAGATCAGAATGAGACTACAATCCAATTTTGGTCAACAGATGAAACAAATAAGGCCACAATTTAGTCAGTGAGAAAAACGTTATTTGAATGGAGACTCTCCTGCTTCAAAGATATCTATCCCTAAGTCTTGCATTCTTTCAGTTGTAACGTACTGACTGGTATCAGAAATGATTGATGTTAGCATTTTTGATAATATTATAAGTATGCAAGTTATTGTTGTCAAGATCATTTAATCAAAATAAAATACCTGAGATTTGATACATTTTATCCTTTTAGAGCTTCCATAGTGCTAGACGTAAAATCATTTGATTACACACACACACATGTACATACACACACCCTCTTTATATGTATAAACATACACATATATACATACACACACATACACATCTACACAAACACACAAAATATAAATACATACATGCATTTTCCAAGTGTCTCCTTCCTTCCCTCTTTGTAACTTGCACAGTGCAACTCCTATCTTTCTGATGAACGTATTAGGTAAAATATCTGATATTGTAAAACTGTGGCTTTTAAAGCCCTTCATAACTTGGCCCCCTCCTACATTTCTAATCTTCTTATACTTTACTCCCCTCCATGGATTCTGTGATCCAGTTATTCACCTTGTGTGGCCACAGTGGCCTTTGTTTTCTGTGAGTGACTCAGTTTATCTCATTGAGCCTTGCTGGGTGCTGGGTCTTCAGCTTCTCTTCCGGGGCAGGAAGCCCAGAGACCATGCCTGGGAGCAGAGAACTTCCTGTGTGATGAGTCATGGGGCTGGCTGAGGGGAGGTGTTGACTTCAGAGCCACGCCCTATTGGGTGTTAACCTAGGGGAAGGGGCCAACTCAAGAACCAATTGGCCCTGGTCATTCGGGCAGCGCTTAATGATGTCAAAAACTCTATAAGAGGGGAGAAGATGGTTTGAAGATCCCATTTTTAACTTTCCATTGGAGCCAGAGACGCCTACAGCTGAAGCTGACGCAGGAGCTGCTGGTAGCCGAGCTGACCCACGTGTGGAGCGAGGAGTGCTGAGCAAGGACTTGAGGCCAGTGGGTAATCTTCTTACCGTAGAGGGGAAGCATGTACATGATTTTGTTTTATACCATCATGCTTCTCTGTGGCCTCCTGGTTACTCTTGTGAGGCGGACTTATTGGGCCTAGAAGCTTTTGATCAAAATATCAAAATGGGGACGCTGGTTTATGGGTCTGTTACAGTGGAGTTTAAATACATGCTTTAGTTCTTCTGCCTTCTACCTAGAGAATTCCTTATATCCTGTGGTTCCGAACCTTTCAGGCATACATATGATTCTCTTTGAAATTATACATTCTGCCTTCATAGTACACCTTGCCATTCCTCACAAATCTCTATCTTCCAACTCTGCACATTTTCTGGCTATCTTTTCTCCTGGAATTACTTCTACCTTCTGGATTCCCTGGGTTTCTTCAAGTCTTAACTAAAATAACACCTTATTCAAGAAGTCCTAGGTCCCTTAATGCAAAAGACATCCCTCCAAGACTGCCTCTAATTTACTTTGTATGTGCATTGTTGTCCACATATTAATTTTGTTTTAAGATTGTGAGGTCCTTGGGGGGCGGAGCCAAGATGGCAGCTGGTAAGCAGGGACTAGAGTGAGCTCCGTACCGAGTCCCTCCAAAAACCTATGAAAAATGGCTCTGAACCAATTCTAGAACGGCAGAACCCACAGAACAGCAGAGGGAAGCAGGGCTCCAGCCCAGGACAGCCTGGATGGTCTCTGGGTGAGGTCTATTCCACACGGAGCTGGGAGCTGGGAGCTGGGAATGGAGTGGAGCAGAGCCCAGCCTGAGCGGCGTGGAACAACCAAACTTGGAGTCGGGCGGATGGGGCCTCTAGCGCCCTGAATATGTGAGCTGCGGCAGTAACCAGACCCCTCGACCCACAAACACCAAAGACTGCAGAGAAGGTTAGTGGGAAAAGCTGCGGGAGTGGAAGGAGTTCAAGGTTCGGCTTCCAGCCCGGGGGCAGTGGAGGTGGGGCAGCTCCAGTTGCTGCTGCTTCTGGCCCCAGGCCCACCTGGTGGGAGGAATTAAGTGGCGGATCAGAGCAGGAGTGCAACAGCCTGCTGAAGATCTAAGCCCAGGCCGGGCTGGGGGTTCTTGGGGAAGGAGTAGTGTGGGTCTGACAGAGCTGGCACCTCCCTCCCAAATGTGGAACATAGAACTCATTAGTCTACAAGCAGTCATACCCCACTGAAAAACTCAAGGGTCAAGTTAGTTGGTTGGGAATATGGTCAGGCAGCGAAAATGCGCCCAGATTCAGTCTCAGACTTTGGATTCTTTCTTTTGTGACAAAGAAGACCAAAACATACAGCCTAAAGAAGACAACAAAGGCATAGAGCCTACAACAAAAGCCTCCAAGAAAAACATGAACTGGCCCCAGGCCATAGAAGAACTCAAAAAGGATTTGGAAAAGCAAGTTAGAGAAGTAGAGGAAAAATTGGGAAGAGAAATGAGAAGGATGCGAGAAAACCATGAAAAACAAGTCAATGACTTGCTAAAGGAGACCCAAAAAAATACTGAAAAATACACTGAAGAAAACAACACTTTAAAAAACAGACTAACTCAAATGGCAAAAGAGCTCCAAAAAGCCAATGAGGAGAAGGATGCCTTGAAAGGCAGAATTAGCCAAATGGAAAAGGAGGTCCAAAAGACCACTGAAGAAAATACTACCTTAAAAATTAGATTGGAGCAAGTGGAAGCTAGTGACTTGATGAGAAATCAGGATATTATAAAACAGAACCAAAGGAATGAAAAAATGGAAGACAATGCAAAATATCTCCTTGGAAAAACCACTGACCTGGAAAATAGATCCAGGAGAGATAATTTAAAAATTATTGGACTACCTGAAAGCCATGATCAAAAAAAGAGCCTAGATACCATCTTTCAAGAAATTATCAAGGAGAACTGCCCTGATATTCTAGAGCCACAGGGCAAAATAGAAATTGAAAGAATCCATCGATCGCCTCCTCAAATAGATCCCAAAAAGAAATCTCCTAGGAATATTGTCGCTAAATTCCAGAGCTCCCAGATCAAGGAGAAAATACTTCAAGCAGCCAGAAAGAAACAATTTGAATATTGTGGAAACCCAATCAGAGTAATCCAAGATCTGGCAGCTTCTACATTAAGAGATCGAAGGGCTTGGAATGCGATATTCCGGAGGTCAATGGAGCTAGGATTAAAACCTAGAATCACCTACCCAGCAAAACTGAGTATCATGTTCCAAGGCAAAATATGGATTTTCAATAAAATAGAGGACTTTCAAGCTTTCTCAGTGAAAAGACCAGAACTGAATAGAAAATTTGACTTTCAAACACAAGAATCAATAGAAGCATGAAAAGGTAATCAAGAAACAGAAATTGCAAGGGACTTACTAAAGTTGAACTGTTTTGTTTACATTCCTACATGGAAAGATGATGTGTATGATTCATGAGACCTCAGTATTAGGGTAGTTGAAGGGAATATGCATATATATATGTATGTATATGTTTATGTGTATATATATATAAGTGAATGCATATGTATGTATATATCTATGTGTATGTGTATGTATGTGTATGTATTTGTATATATATATGTGTTTATATGTGTATATATATGTATATGTGTATGTGTATATATATATATGTAAAAGAGAGAGCAGACACAGGGTGAGTTGAAGATGAAGGGAAGATATCTAAAAGAAATAAAATGAAATTAAGGGATGAGAGAGCAACATACTGAGAGAGGGAGATAGGGAGAGATAGAATGGGGTGGATTATCTCGCATAAAGGTGGCAAGAGGAAGCAGTTCTGTGGGAGGAGGGGAGAGGGCAGGTGAGGGGGGAATGAGTGAACCTTGCTCTCATCACATCTGGCCTGAGGGGGAATACCATACATACTCAGTTGGGTATCTTACCCCACAGGAAAGAAGAGGGAGGAAGATAAAAAAAAAAATAAAACGTCGGGGGATGATGGAGGGGACGGCAGATAGGGGTGGAGGTAATCAAAACAAACACTTTGGAAAGGGGACAGGGTCAAGGGAGAAAATTCAATAAAGCGGGATGGGTTGGGAAGGAGCAAAATGTAGTTAGCCTTTCACAACATGAGTATTGTGGAAGGGTTATACATAATGATACATGTGTGGCCTAGGTTGAATTCCTTGACTTCTTAGGGAGGGTGGGTGGGAAGGGAAGAGGGGAGAGAATTTGGAACTCAAAGTTTTAAAATCAGATGTTCAAAAAAAAAATTTTTGCATGCAACTAAAAAATAAGATACACAGGCAATGGGGTGTAGAAATTTATCTTGCCCTACAAGAAAGGAAGGGAAAAGGGGACGAGAGGGGAGGGGGGTGATAGATGGGAGGGCTGACTGGGGAACAGGGCAACCAGAATTTAAGCCATCTTGGAGTGGGGGGGAGGGTAGAAATGGGGAGAAAATTTGTAATTCAAACTCTTGTGAAAATCAATGCTGAAAACCAAATACGTTAAATAAATAAATTTAAATTAAATTAAATTTAAAAAAAAGAACAAAAAAAAAAAGATTGTGAGGTCCTTAAGGGCAGGGACTTTATTTTGCCTTTGTTTGTTTACCAGGCTGCTTAATACATATTAAGTACTTAAGGAATGTTGTTTTGACTGATCAGCATTTTCAATTTGGGAGTGAGTGAGGTGATGCTGGGGAAAAAACAGATAAAATAGAGAATGTAAGAGGGGACCAGGTCAAAATGAGCTGTGGATATTAATATCTTTCTTTTAAAATCATTCTCTTGCATGAGCAATCTGCATTTTGATCGTTTGCAATTCATCATAACAGTGACCATCAAAATCCACTTTTAGAGAGTTATTTCTTTTGGTTAATGAGTATTATATTTTAAAATGCAAATTCTCCTATGAGGATAAACTTCTTAATCCAGGCCTTAGATTATTCAAACAGAGACAATTGCTCTGAACAGATTCCTTCATCTTAACAGATGACCAAAGACAGATGAAATGAGACTTTTTTGTTTTGAGCATAAGCATGGGGGGAAATTTAAAGCAATTTGGTGTACTGAAATATTGGTAGGAAGAGAAGGCTTTTTAGGTAGGAAATATTAGAACTCTTTGGCTAGTGAAATGACAGTGTGAGAACACTGGGTACTGTGGCAAGACAATCACATTTCAGGAGAAGAGAGTGCATGTACTTTTGTTGCTCCCATGGTGGCATGTCCATATCTATTCATTTTTATCCTTCTTGTCTATATCCATACCCCAGACTCTCCCTCCCCACTCTCCAGGCAGCCTCAGGACACATATATAGTAGTGACAGTTAAATATTAAAGCCATGTCAGATTCCAAGACTCTCAGTGAGATACCATGAAGTCAAAATGCCTTCTACCTTCAGACATATCAAATGATTCCCAAGTAATAAGTGTCCCTTACTGTATGAAAACTGTAAATGGCATCCAAATTAATTTTAGAAAATACAAACCTTATGAAAATGTGCAAGCTAACAACATCTAGGTGTTAGTAAATGTGATTATTTAGTAATGAAAATTATTCAGTTTTTAGTTCTAGGTAATAAATTAAAAAGAATTCATATTAAACAGAATGAATTATGTTTCTTTGTTGGTTCTATTTTGGTTCTATATTGTGGAGAGATCTTATGTGTAATTTTTGAGTAATGAGTAATAGACATGAGGAACAATATTCAAATGGAGGATTGGCTCTGTGCCTTCTTAGTCTTATATAGACACAAGTCACTTATCTGAGATTGGCTTTGTCTTCAAAACGCTTGTGCCATCATCCTCACATTTCCATTTTAGGGAAGATATCCTGGCCAACTACAAAATATGTCAGCAATAGGAGTTATTCAATATTGTCATTTCTTCATTGGGGATGTCATACAAAATTTGTTTCTGAAAACCATAGTAATGTCTAATTGTGTTTAAAAAAGTAAATCTCCTAATCTTCTTCTAATAAATTTCTATCAATTATCATATTAAGGATCCATATACAATCTACATCAAACTAATTTTTCCCACCTAGGAAAGAATTAGTATGCATGTTGTTGGAATAACTGTTTATACGCAAACTATAATACTATTATTATCTGCTTATACTTTTTAGTATAGGAACATCTTAGACAACACCAGGGATGTGGTTACTAGAAGAACTAAAAGAACAAAAACAAATAAACTTGCATCTAATTTAGGAAGATATCATCGCATTGCAAATAACAGATATAGTTTTAAAAAGGTAAGTACTTTTGTTTTTCTACAATTCCTTTCCAATGATTCTAGAATTAAACACATCATGAGGAAAGTAGCTGGGCACATTCATAAATAATTTAATCTGTTTCATATATTTTGAAATAGTGCTCAAAATTCTGAATGGTTCCCCTTTGACTACAAAATAAAGTTAGAATTCCTCAGCTGGGAAACTTTCTATAATAGGGTCCCAATTGATCTATTCAGTCTTATACTCCAGTACTCTCTAATACATAATGTATGCCATAGAAAATTCAGTGTTTCTCAAACACATGCCATCCTTTCTTACCTCTGAGACTTTGTTCGTGCTCCTCCCTTCATCTGTCATGTCTTCTTAATATTCGAAGGTCAAAATCCTATCTATCATTCAAGGCCAAAGGCAAATCCTTATTTCCTCATACTTGCAGATTCAAAAAGGTGAGTTACTGATTCCACTTCTTGCTTGATTAGGTTTGTAGAAGATCCAGAATTTTACATAGGAATTTCACATTATAGAAGTTAAAGGACATAAAAAAGAAAAGGAAAAGATAGGATACTTAAGCTGATGTCTAATTTTTGATAGTTTTTTTTTTTCTCTTTAGAGGAAGGAAATAATAATTTCCCTTTCAAATCCTTAGGCCATTAGAGATTTCTTGAAGGAACTCTAAGCTTTGACATAGTAATATTATTCCCATGGAATCTGGTCATCTTCATTATCACAGATCCCAAACCCATAATCAAATTTTATTCCAAGGATAAGATGCCTTAGGATATTTTAATAATTGCATCAATTTGCAGGGTGCAAATTTCTCCCATCATAGTGTATCCATACTAGGTAACAATGCCCTTCTTTATATTTTCTTACAAGGTATATTTCTAAGACTGTCAAAGCCAATTTATTATTTTTCACAAATCACAATCATCAAGTTGAAATTTTGGGGAGTTGTTTTTGAGAATAAACAATATAGGTCATTCACTGATATGTTTTCTCTCTCCAACTCAAGTAAGCAGAACAAAAATTACTTATGCAACTAGAAATCAATATTTAAGGCATTCTTACAAAAATAAATAAATAAAATCTCTGACTAATGAAAGCTGTGAATAAAAAAAGATTTCTTAGGATTTTTGTTTTTTTTTTTCTATGAAAGAAATTTACAATGGGTGGTTAGTGTCATAAGTTCATAGATTGAGATCTTACAGGGCCCTAGTAGCACATGTGGTCCCACACCTTCATTTTACAGATGAGAAAACCTCCAAATGCCATGTCTCTTCCATTGTTCTGTGTGCCTGCCATTCCATCTGGTATCATACATTGCATTAATGAAATTACTCAATGAGTATTAAAGCTAGATAGAAAGATGGGAATAACATGGTCTACCTTCCTTCCCCTTTTTTCCCTCTTGTAGATGAAACCAAGATCTAGATCTGTCTTGCCCAAAGTCAACTATCAAACAAATGGTACTGCTGAGCTTCAAATCTCCTCTGATGACAAAGATAGTGATATTTTCCCTATCCCATGAGTAACATGTCTCCAGTTAAAAAAACAAAACAGAACAAAACGAGGAGTCAGGACTCCTTTTCATCATTACTTGCTTTCCTCCCTGGGAAGGACAATTTCTATTCTCTACGGACTAATAGATTAATCCTGCAAGGGAGTTAAAATTTGAATATGTGCCCTCAGTTTGGTTAGATCACTAAGTAAATTGATCATTGTGGTTAAAGTTTACACAAAAGGAAATGCTTATTTGTTTTATTTAGTGTAGTTTTAGCTTCTGTCACTTCAATAAATGATGATAATGAGAGAGTTTATCCGCATTGTCAATTTACCTTGCATTAGGGGCAGAGTGGTTTGGAATAATTTGAAGCTATGAAAAGCAGCCACAAAAGCAATCCAAGAGAGAAGGAAAATCTGGTGAATTACTGATAATTGATAGGTAAACTCACATCTCTTGCTGTGATACAACATGAGCTCCAGAGCCAAGACTTGGATTTGAAATTTTTATAATGAGGCTTATTACAAAGGCACTGAATGGTGAGATTCCTATAAGAGATTTCCTCCCAGTTTCTGTTATCTATAGTCTGCCCCTCCATCCCTTTTTAGTACATTTTATCTTACTCAAGCTTCAGACAGGCTCCTGCTGAGAAATGAAGGTAGACACAGCAGTGGATCATGTTTCAGACAAACCCAAAGCTCAGTGACCCATACACAATGTGCTTACCTGCTGCCTTTTTGTCAACATCCTGACAAGGTCACTATGCATTAAGCAGAATCATTTGGACTCTAACACTCTAATTTTCACTATTCCTCAAAGCCATAGGGACAAGAACTGTTATTTTAAAAATATTTGGATCCTCTTTGGCTCCTTAGTGGGCACTTTCTGCCCATCCAAAACAACAGAGTTTGCATACAAATTATTCTATCAGAAAGGAAGGTGATGTAGCTAGTTACCAACTAAATCATGGAATCTTATAACAATCAACCTTTAGATAAAAGGACAAACAACAACAATGACAGTGACTATAACCTATTCTGAGATCTCAGCTATTCAGAAATATGATTGGTTATGGGATATAGAATAAAGTCCGCAATATTCTGAGCCTTGCCACAATCTGTACATTTGGCATTCACAAATGGGATTATAGGGAGAGATTCTAAGATGAATCTTTATGTATTTGAACTCTGCACTGGATGAAGGATCAAAGACTTAAAACTGGAAGGAGCATGAGGCCATATAGTTTGATCATCTAACTTTACAGATAAGGAAATCAAGGTTCAAAGGGAAATTGAGACCAAAAGTTTAAGTGAATTACCCAAAGTCAAACAGGTAGAAAGAGGAAGACATATGATTGAAATCTGGATCCCATAACTCCAAATCCATTACTCTTTCTAATTTACCAAATCTTCCATAATAATGGAAAACACCTTTGACAGGATACATCCCTGTCTTACACCTCTTTTGATATTAATTGTCAAAGAGTAATCAAACACAGTTGTCTAAGTTGTTCTTTCAAATAATCTCATGATTTTGGAGAAGATATTTTAAGGTAATGATGATGATGATAAGGAGCATTTGCAAGGTGCAATATGATTGGTAGAGCATTTTACAAATATTATTTCATTTTATCCTCACAGCAGCCCTGGAAGGTAGGTGCTATTATTGTCCATATTTTACTTTTGAAGAAACTGGGGCTGACAAGGGTTACTTATCCAGAGCCCTACAGCTAATTAACGTCAGAAGCTTAATTTGAACTCACATCTTCCTGACTCCAGGTGCACTGCTCTATACACTGCACCACCTAGAGTCTTTTATAAAATCAAGTGCTTTTTGTGGGCCAGAAAATTATCAAACTTAATGAATAAAGTAGAGTCTTGCATTTTCTAAGCCTCTTGTCACTATAGAATATCTTCTCAGAAAATCATTGGTGCACATTATCATAGCTTTCCAAAACTTCTTCTTAAGTTAATAATATATGGGATCATGGATTTAGAACTCTAAAGGAATAGTAATGACCACCTTATGAAATGGACTCATTTTAAGGCATTGGTTGCACAATGGATAGAGTGCCATGTCTGGAGGCAGGAAGACCTCAGTTCAAATGTGACCACAGACACTTACTAGCTGCATAATCCTGGGAAAGCCATTTCATCCAGTTTGGCTCAGCTTTCTCCTCTGTAAAAGGAGCTAGAGA
This sequence comes from Trichosurus vulpecula, assembly GCF_011100635.1. Taxonomy (NCBI): domain Eukaryota; kingdom Metazoa; phylum Chordata; class Mammalia; order Diprotodontia; family Phalangeridae; genus Trichosurus; species Trichosurus vulpecula. The sequence continues at coordinate 303,754,719 of NC_050573.1, read as the reverse complement.
AGGAAACAGCAAATCAGTCCAGTGTCTTTGCCAAGAAAACTTCAAATGGGGTCACAAAGAGTTGGACACAACTGAAATGATTGAACAAATGAGACATTAAAGAAGAATCATAAGTTCTAAGTAGTGAAATGACTTGTTTAAGGTTATACAAATAGTAAACCTACAGAGTAGGAATTTCAACCTAGGGCTTCTGACAGCAGATTGACTTTATGCCTCTCTGCCAGCTTTGGTGGGAAAGTATTGGGTCTTCAGTTCTCAGGCAACCTTCGATGTTTGTTTTAATTAAAAATGAAAATTACTTGTGATGAAATGTTGCTATTTAAAAAAGTAATAGCAAAGGCACAAGGATAATAAAAATCAATAGAAAATATTATTCTGGATTAGATATATTATGTATTAAGTGAAACCTTCAGAAAGTTATGGATGGATATCCAAACAGTTGCAATACCTTTGACAGCCCTTCACAGCTCTGTTTCTCCCTTTATGGTCTGAAGTCATCTGTAGAAACCTTTTAGTAGCAGGAGCAGAATCTTGGAATGAATTAGTAGTAGTGTTTGTTGGTGCATAAAACATCCACAAAGACTTTCAACTGAGGATTAAGAAAAGTGGTTCACTGGTTATTGTAATTAACATTTATTGAGCATAGAGACTGTAAAATTTTGGATAGACCATCAAGAAGACAAAGGTCTTACTCAGTGGGATTTTGATTGATCATCTTTCACAAGGATTCCTTTATTCAACAATAGTTCAATGAAATGGAAAAGAAGAAAGACTGTCAGGCTTATAGGTTTGAGCTCAAAGTTGTCATGGCTTCAAATACATTTTATTTTTTGTTGAATTAATTGTTTTGTTCACATGGAATTCTCTTTCTGCTAAAGCTCTTGCAAATTGAACTGAGATTTTGGTTTAGCTTTGTTTAATCAATGTGTCCTCTATTGACATATTTCTCACATAGGTATGTGTTTTCACCCATCAGGGTATTTTCTTCAACATTGCAGATTATAATGAATCCATCGTTTCTCATCCTTGCTGCTGTTATTCATGTCCTTTCATAATCCTCCACCGTGGGCCCATACCACATTCTAGGTTTCTTTCTCTCATTATCTTGACATGATGAAATTGCTTGGTTATCAATGAAAAGGTTATGCTAATTCAGTTGTTACACCTTGTTTTCAACAAATGACTGAGTCACTTTATTTTACAATCATATACCTTTCTGATGGAATCTGTTATGCTACCGCAGTTGTGAAATTTTGGTCGATAATATGCTACTATTTATGCACACCCAATATCCCTTTGCAAATAAGGAAATGCATTTATTACATGAATTTAGTAAATAAAAGCACATATTATAATGTGTCAGGCATTGTGCTAAGAACTGGAAATGTAAATACAAAAGTGAGGGAGTCTTGGCCCTCAAAGAGCTCACATACTATTGGTGGAAACAACATACATGGGAGAGTAGTCATCAAAAATGTGAGTTTTAATTTAGGAAATCACAAGGATCTAGAGATTATTGAAAGAACATTTGATTAACAAACTCTTTATTGCTGTAATGGTAGGATTTATTTAATTACTTTGGCCAGAGAAAGAAATAGAAAGCAGTGACAATATAATGGGAAAGCAGAGGAGCCTGGCTGGTGATAAGATGCCCCCAGACGAATGGCTAAGTGGGATACAAAGGCTGATCTGGGATGAGTTGCCAGTTGTTTAGGGAAATCTGGCTATCTTCTACTCCAACATATTTATATTTGTATCTACAATCCAGTAGCCTCTGGAAATGACTTCTAAATGGACTTTATATACTGCTTATACACTGCTTGGAAATGGTCATGTATCCTAGACTATGAGTTCTTCCACTTGAAGCTTATAATTACTTAAAACAATGCCACTTATTGTTTTAGTTAGTGATTTCTTGAGGCACTGAATTTAATACAGTTCAATCCAATTCAATTGCATTCACCAAACATTCATTAAGGCTCTTTTTTTTTTTTTTTTTTTGCAGAATGAACACTCTACTAGGATTTAGGGAAATGTCCACTTTCAAATTTTGAAAAAAAAAGATATACATAGAACAAATTTCCCTTCCTAAGAAGGTACATCACTAGAAAAATAACTTGATATAGTAAAATCTATAGAATAATTAAACATTTTAAAGCACATCTAAGAACTCAATACCAGCTTCTCCAATATTTTCTTCTTATACACTTGGAGTTTTTATTAGTAGTGGTGATAGTAGTAATAGTTGTATTTGATGTATTAAACATTCGACAAAAAAAGTGTGTGTGTGTGTGTGTGTGTGTGTGTGTGTGTGTGTGTGTGCATGTGTGTGTTTAATCAGGGGAGTTTTGACCAATTTGATTAGCTTACAGGACAGTGATACTTGGTTTGGGATTTTTTTTGTATCTCATCAATTGGGGAATGTAATTTTAGGTGAACTGACAGGTTTGTACTGCTGTGGGTCAGAGTCAACTCCTTTACACTGGGCCTATAACTTGTTAGTTTCCTTTTTCAAGGTAGAGCACAGAATACCGTAGACTAGACAGATTCCTGTGGAGAACTGCCTGTGTATATTCACAAACTCCATCCCAGAATTTGGAGCCCTAGTTGTCACTAATGTACATAATTTGGTCCCAAAATATATGATAATCACATAGACTCTTATCTAGATGGCTTGGGAGGAAAATTCCTGAAAACTATGTTACTGGAGAAAAGAAGGTAGATTTCTTGTACAATGTAAAGTTTCTGAAGAGTTTAAAGAACAAGCCATTTGTTTAATGAATAAAGAGGACATTAATATTCTATTGAGAAGTAGAGTCTCATGCACGCAGCCTCAGAGTTAGAAGGAAAGCAAAATATATAGAAGAGCAAAAAACTTTGTGTTTTGCCTTGGTAGCCTTTTAAAATTTGGGGGGTTATTATCCCAACTGCCATTTACACTGACAGATTGTATCCTCATGTTGAAGCCAGTCAAATCTCCTCTTCAGAGACTCAGAGGTTTCACTAAGGAATTAGGTATATCTTTTTGTATTATTTATTTAAGATTCTATTCTTTCCAAAATCAATTATGATTGTTACATCATATCTCCTCTATACCATTGATTAATCCCAGTGGTGAATTCCCCAGTATTACTAAATTAATTACTATAAATTACCATTTACAAAGAACTATATATCTCCCTCATAAATAGGAATACTCTATCACCTTGGTACTTAAGGAGAGTTGGCACAAACTTAAAGTAATTTCTATAAATCATTCACTTTAACCACTTCTCTATTAAATGTCATATAACTATTTTTTCCACATTCCAATGATTATTTATTTAATATTTTTAGTTTTCAGCATTGATTTTCACAAGATTTTGAATTGCAAATTTTTTCCCCATTTCTACCCCACACACCAAGATGGCATATATTCTGATGGCTCCATTCCCCAGGCAGTCCTCCCTTCTGTCATACCACTCCTCCCCATCCCCTTTTCCCTTACTTTCTTGTAGGGCAAGATAGATTTCTATGCCCCATTGCCTGTATATCTTATTTCCTAGTTGCATGCAAAAACTTTTTTTTTGAACATCTGCTTTTAAAATTTTGAGTTCCAAATTCTCTCTCCTCTTCCCTCTCCACCCACCCTCTCTAAGAAGGCAAGCAATTCAACATAGGCCACATGTGTACCATTATGCAAAAGCCTTCCACAATACTGATGTTGTGAAAGACTAGCTATATTTTTCTCCTTCCTATCCTATTCATCTTCGTTCAATTTTCTCCCTTGACACTGTCCTTTTTCAAAAGTGTTTGTTTTTTATTACCTTCTCCCCCATCTGCCCTCCCTTCTATCACTCCTCCTTTTTTTATCTCTTTACCCCTTCTTTCCTGTGTGGTAAGATACCCAATTGAGTGTGTATGTTATTCCCTCCTCAGGTCAAATCCAATGAGAGCATGATCCACTCATTCCCCCTTGCCTGCCCCCCTTCCCTTCCTATAGAACTGTTTTTTCTTGCCAATTTTATGTGAGATAATTTATCCCATTCTGTCTCTCACTTTCTCCCTCTCCCAGTAAATTCCTCTCTCATCTCTTAATTTGATTTTATTTTTTTAAGATATCATCCCTTCATTTTCAACTCACCCTGTGTCCTCTGTCTATATATACATACATACATACATACATACATATATATATATATATATATATATATATATATATATATATATATATATATATATATATATATATTCCCTTCAGCTACCCTAATACTAAGGTCTTATGAATTACAAACATCATCTTTCCATATAGGAATGTAAACAAAACTGCTCAACTTTAGAAAGTCCCTTATGCTTTCTCTTTCTTGGTTATTTTTGTGCTTCTCTTGATTCTTGTGTTTGAAAGTCAAATTTTATATTCAGCTCTGGTCTTTTCACTGAGAAAAATTGAAAGTCCTCTATTTTATTAAAAATCCATATTTTGCCTTGGACCATTATACTTAGTTTTGCTGGGTAGCTGATTGTTGATTTTAGTCCTAGCTCCATTGACTTCCAGAATATATTCCAAGTCCTTCAATCCCTTAATATAGAAGCTGCTATATCTTGTGTTATCCTGATTTTGTTTCCATAGTACTCAAATTGTTTCTTTCTGGCTGCTTGCAGTATTTTCTCCCTGATCTGGGAGCTCTGGAATTTGGCAACAATGTTCCTAGGAGTTTTCTTTTTAGGATCTTCTTGAGGAGGCAATCGGTGGATTCTTTCAATTTCAATTTTACCCTGTGGCTCTAGAATATCAGGGCAGTTCTCCTTGATAATTTCTTGAAAGATGATATCTAGTCCCTTTTTTTTATCATGGCTTTCAGGTAGTCCAATAATTTTTAAACTATCTCTCCTGGATCTATTCTCCAAGTCAGTGGTTTTTCCAATGAGATATTTCACATTGTCTTCCACTTTTTCATTCCTTTGGTTCTGTTTGATAATATCTTGATTTCTCATAAAGTCATTAGCTTCCACTTGCTCCAATCTAATTTTTAAGGTGGTATTTTCTTCAGTGGTCTTTTGGACCTCCTTTTCCATTTGGCTAATTCTGCCTTTCAAGGCATTCTTCTCCCCATTGGCTTTTTGGAGCTCTTTTGCCATTTGAGTTAGTCTATTTTTAAGGTGTTATTTTCTTCAGTATTTTTTTGGGTCTCCTTTAGCAAGTTGTTGACATGTTTTTCATGGTTTTCTCACATGACTTTCATTTCTCTTCCCAATTTTTCCTCTACTTCTCTAACTTGCTTTTCAAATTCTTTTTGAGCTCTTCCATGGCCTGAGACCGGTTCGTATTTTCTTGTAGGCTTAGGATGTAGGCTCTTTGATTTTGTCGACTTCCTCTGGCTGTGTTTGGGTCTTCTTTGTCACCAAAGAAAGATTCCAAAGTCAGAGTCTGAATCTGAGTCCTTTTTCGCTGCCTGTTCATGTTCCCAGGCAACTACTTGACCATAGAGCTTTTTGTCAGTGTATGACTGCTTGTATAGTATAGAGTACTTTGTCCCAAGCTTGAGGGGCAGCACTGTTGTTTTCAGAGCTATTTCTACACAGCAGGCTCTGCCACGCCAGTGTTCCTCCTCCCGCAAGAACCACCAATCTGTACTTAAACTCAGATCTAAGCAGGCTCTGCACTCCCGCTTGGATCTGCCACTTAATTCCTCTAACCAGGTAGGCCTGGGGCAGAAAGCAACTGCAGCTGTAGCTCTGGAAGCAGCCTCAGAGCTGCACCACCTCCACTGCTCCATTGTTGCTTTCATTTGCATCTCTATATCTGTATTTGCAAAGGGGACTGCCTCCTTTTATTTGTCAATGCTTCTATCAATCCTTCCCATATTTACTAAAAGGGGTGATCGTTAAGGGGAAGAATTCAGATTTACCAAGACTGATATGGGAGGTCCTCAATGAACAAATGAGAGGAGAAATTGAGTGGGATAGTGAGGAACTCTCATGAAATCTAAATCCCAACCTTTCTGTAAATTGAATGGGATCAGCATGGTTCAGGGCTTCTGATTGACAGCTAGGTCTAAGTCTTGAGTTACTGAGAAATCACCTGACTTATAGGAATCCAGAACTTAGAGTAGCTGGACCCACTTCGTCCCCACTACCACCTCAGGATGAGCCTCACCAAATAAGGAAAAAGATGTTTTTTATGAGCTTGCATTGGTTAAACTAGCACTTCCTTGTTCCTGGGTTAGATTTCTCACAAGATTGTGAGCCTGAACTCCACCAAATAGGGAAGGTCAATGGTGGAAGGAGGATGGAACCGCTAAGGTATATAATCATGCTTTACTTCCTGTATCACAGCTCTCCTACTAGCTTGTTGCTGGTGGTGATGACGCCTGTTCTCGTGAAATTGTAATGAAGAAGTTTTCTGTTTCTACCTTGAAAAACCTCTGATTTTTTTTTTTATTAAATGCTGGGTGGTCTCACCACACACACCATCTGAAAGTAGGGGAAAATTGAGACAGAAAATTATTTTTTAATGATTTCACATAACCTTCAGGTAAGAAAACCCAGAGGTTCCTCTACTACAGAGGACCACAGTAATTCATCCTCTTATCTCATTAAAAGGAAAGGAAAACAGATGAATTTCTCTTTTGGAACATTATTTTCACTCTCACTTTTGGCTTAGTAGCCAACTATATTCATAAAACAGTGATAGAACGCCCATACAGGCTCTGAAATGGAGAGGAGGGCACTCTGTTACGGATGCCCCAGAACAGGCTCACTAGATATCATTGTGGGACAACTTGACATGATCACATTACTGCAGCCTAACCAATTAGAACCCTGTGCAAATTTTCATTAATACTGGGAACTATTTGAACTTTGAGGAAGTTTAGTTGTATAGTGGATAGAGTGCTATACCTTGAAACAGGAAGAACTGAGTTCAAATGAGGCCTCAAACATTTACTAGCTGTGTAAACATGGGCAAGAGATTTAACCTCTATATACTTCAGTTTTCTCATTTATAGAAATGGGGATAATAATAGCACCTGCCTCCCAGGATTGTTAAAAAGATAAAATTAAATAATATTTATAAAATGTTTTACATACATTAAAGTGCTACAGAAAGGTTATTTTTGTTATTGTTAAACAACACAGATGGAGAGAGAGATTGTCTTGTAGTCCCACAAAACTTGCTTTTGCTTGTCTTTCAGGATTTGGCTAGTATAGTAAGGCTAGATGGCATTTAATGCTATGTAAACTGTTTTTCCTAGGCATGCCCAGATCTTCTAACATGGAGACACACTGCATCCTGTGGTTTCTTACTACATGGGTCAGAAAAGCCTCCTTTATTTTACTGTGTAGCTGGAACAGGCTGCATCTTTTAATTGGATAGATAAGGATAGTCACTCTCTTTTCAGGCTCCTTTCTGTTCTCTTTGTATTGAGATGGTGAAAATTCACCCCAGGTGCAACAGTGCAGGCATCATGAACTGAACTGAGGTGGTAGGGGTGTGTGTGTGTGTGTGTGTGTGTGTGTGTGTGTGTAGGTGTGTGTGTGTGTGTCTGTGTGTCTGTGTGTGTGTGTGTGTCTGTGTAAATATTACTTTTCTCATCTCTCTTTTATCCTTGTTCCTCCTAATGAATGGTTCTGAGGGTATTTGCTTTATATCTGTTTTTTTTACCCTTTCAGTTTTCAGTGCTGACAGTGATCCCCAGTGGACCTAGGAGTTAAAGGTATGGCAATATTGGAGACAAGATTGCAGGCAAGATATTGCAACCAGCTAACCTGGCAGGGACACCTGGAAAAGTTAGTGTGTTTGGGACTGGGAGGAGTATGGTGGTTAGATTGGAATTTGCCCTGACCTCTATAGGAACTGGGCTAAACTCTGAACCTAACCCCTTCCCTCCCAAGAGACTGAGTGTTATACAGGCATGGATTAAGCCTCAATATGTTGAAAGAGTATGCATATTTTAATATATTTTTAAAGTAAATATTCCTTTGTAAAAGTTAATCTGACTGTTAATGTTTAAATGGAACTGAGGTATAGGAGATCCACTGTCTATAACTGAGGAACCCCATCAGTGGTGGCTAGAGTAATTGGCATAAAGCCTAGATATTCAAAACCCCCTTAAAGATAGGAACCCTGGAAGAGAGGTCAGATTCAATATACCTGGCCATCAGCTAGTGTAAGTCAGGATAGCCAATGTTACAACTATACCAATACCTCTGGTAAAGATAGATGAGGGGTAGAGCAAACCTCCAGACTTGACCCTTCTCTCGTTCCCCTCAAAGTGAAAATTATGTTCTCACAAGGGAAGGGAATGGTAAGAATCCAGAAATATCTATTCATACTGCCTATGAGTTATGTTGCTATATTTAGATATCTTGTGTGGACAAACATTTTTCATGGGGACATATATATTTCAATCTGAGATGTTACATTAACCCTTTCTGCACTTTCTATGGGAGTAAATTAAGACTGTCCTATTTGTGATATACATTTTTACCTCAAAATATAAGAGCTGGGAGTCCAGCCCCACACCCCTCCCCTCCACACACACACATACAATCATGAATACTTTAACAATTATATGAAAGCTACCTTAGAAGATTTTTTTTCCACAGAAAACTCTGTTTAAGGGTCAAACCAACAAAAAAGTAGAGAAGAGGTTCTGTAGGATTGAACAAGGTCCGTTCAAGACTAGATCCTAAAGTTCTTGGCTCTGGTAACAAAAGCAACTGACATTTATATAGCACTTTAAGATTTGCAAAGCTATCTGACTTAGCTCTTTGTCCTCAAAAAAGAGTCTTCCAAGAAGCTGAGTCAAAATTCAAATCAAAATGATAATTGTAACATAAGCCACAGAGAGACTTACTGGTATTGTTGGAAGTGCCAGAGCAGTCTGAGGTTTTGTTGAATCTTGAAAGACAGTTATAATACATTCTGTGTGATCACAGTGCTGACCTGTCATGGGAGTTAAGTGTGTTTAAACATCCCTCCAGCATATTTTTTGCTTGCTCCTTTTTTGTCAGATTTCTACTCAGTTTGTTCATGATAAATTCAACTTTAAGGGTAAAAAAAGAATGTAAAAGCCTGAAGCTTTTCACGGACTGCATTGCTAATCTAATGACACTATAATAGTTCTCTTGCAAGCAGTAGTAATGGTTAAAATTAACCAATAAACCTGACAGCACATGGAGCAATCTTTAAGTACAAGTAAATTCCCTACTAGCTGTCAGCCAGGCACAGAAAGTCTGCATTACTAATGCCATTTCTAAAGTTAATTCAATATTTTATAAAACTGTGTCTTTCAAAATGACAGCAAGCAATAAGGAACTGCATAATGTTTTAGTTCCTCGATTTAAATGTAAGACATTTCTAAATGATTAAAAAGGCTTCCTATCCTCAAATAAATGATATAAACTAGCACTTTTAATTGACTGTAGTTGTACATAAAATCAAAAACCTATAAAGCATTATCATATGGTCAACATTGATAGTGATAAGCTCCAGAGAGTCCACTGAATTCGCATTTATTTTTAAGGGAAAATATTTTTAAAGCCTTTGAAACCATTGTAATGTCTAAATGAATTCCCTTCTCTTTTCTTCCTTTCCATTCTTTCTTCTCTGCTTTTCCCTTCCTTTTCCTCATCTTCCCTTGCCTTCTTTTTTCCTCCTCCCTTCCTTCCTCTTTTTCTCTCCTCTGTCTTTCCTTCTTTTCATCCTTCCTTCCCTCTTTCCTCTCTTTTTCTTTCTCCTCTCCTCTTCCCACTCTTTCCAACTCTTTGCCTTTCTTTCTGACTTTCTCCCATCCAATATTCTTCTTTTATACTTATGAGCTTAGAAAAGGACAGAGGAGAAAATTCTGATGCTTATTCATTCCCTCAAATCATTATATTATAGACAATAGCTCAGACAATATTGCTAATACTCTGCTAAGAACACAACAGCTTAGGCCAAGGCTGTAGAGGAAATTCACATAGAGGATCAAATAAGGATCTTGTATTTTCACTGTCTTTCACTTATTTCCTGCTCTGCTTGTGTTCAGGACTAACTGCCCTGCAACTTTGCAGCAATTGCTTAACCCTTCTGTGTGTCAGTTTCCATGTCTGAAAATAAGTAGTTGAATCCCATTATTTCAAAGCTTCATTTTGGCTTTTGAAATGCTTTGATATTTCACTCACATATTCCTTCTGCATCCTTCCCAAGTTTCTATTAGAATATTGGGAAAAAGGGAATACTGGACAAATGCTAAATTAAATCAAAAGGAATTGAATGGAGAGGACAAAAGCATGAGTTATCTTTGAAAAGACAGTCTGCTTGGACTGTGAAAATGATGGCCTCCAAATATATGCTACAATATCTGTAATGTATAACTGAAGTTATGAGTAGTATCCATAAGCCTTGATTTCAAATTACTCTCATAATTTATTAATAAGTAGGCATAATAAAGGAAGGGACAGGAAGGTGGTATAGTGGATAGTGTCCTGGGCCTGGAGTCACAAAGACCTAAGTTCCAATTCTGCCTGAGACACTTACTAGCTGTATGATCCCGAGCAAGTCATTTGACCTGGTTTGTCTCAAATTCCTCATCTATAAAATAAGCTGGAGAAAGTAATGGCAAACTACTCCAGTATTTTTGCTAAGAAAGCCCCAAAAAGGTCACAAAGAATCATATGTGATTTAAAATAATTTTAAAAAAAGTTTCTTCTGTAGATCTCATCCTGCTGACTATATTGTTACCAAAACATCTTTAGGTTACATTTGTATGGCATTTTAAGGATTTTAAAATACTTTCTTAACAAAAAAATAAAAATAAAGAAATAGTATATTACATTTATGCATTCATTCATTTGTTTATTTATTAATTCCATTTTACACTTGTTGAAAGTGAGGCTCTATAGATTAAATAGCTTTTCCATGATCATTCACCTTGTAGGTGTTGGCAAATCTATATTGATTTTTATGATTTTCTCTATACCTTGTTTGCTTAAATATTACTTTCCCTGGCAATAGATAAGACAGCTACCTTCTTCCATTCCCTTTTATTCATTTATTAATGTACATATTTATGCATTGATCCATGTATTTATAAATTAATTCATTTTGGGGATGGAGACTTTTATAATAATCGAGTTGAATATACAGTCAGAGATTATTGTGGTATATGATAAAAGGTGGTTTTTCTAAATATAACTTTTTTCAAACAGATTTCCTAGTAGTTCTTGTAAAAAGAAAATGAGCTTTTTTTACCTAGGAATTGTTGCTATAGGACTTATCAACTAGTGGGCTGTTTTCAGTTGGTTCCATTCCAATTTATTTTATTGATCTATTTTTTTAAACCAGTATCCAATAGTTTTGAAAGGTTATTGCTTCATGAGGTAATTAGAGGTACGGAAGTGTTGTGCCTATTCGGTTTATAATTTTTCATTACTTTCCATGTAATTCTAAAATCACAGATTTTTTGTTCTTTGAAATGAAATTTGGATTTACTTATTTCCATGAAACATTACACTAGTAATTTGATAGAGTATTATATATCTAGATAAATTTAGGTAGCATAGTGATTTTAATATATTATTATTATTACTCAAACAAAAAAGAAGATGAATTTATCTTTCTGATTAGACCATTTGCCTTCCTATATTTATATCTAGGTCTTCCACTAATGTTCTTCTACCATTATAAATTGTCTCCTACCATTTACAGATGGTCTTTATAGTTTGTTATTTTTCTAAGAATCATTTTTTCATAACTTTTTGATCTACTATATTTTGGGGAACAACTCTTGATCCCACATTTTAACAATTCCCTAAATACCTTATGTATCAGACTTCTCTGTACATGGCATATGATGTATTTTTCTATGCACACATTCTGTTAGTCTATTTGCACTGCTTTTGTTCAAGAAAAAAGACTTTTTGACTTAATTAGCATTTAGTGTAGGAGTGTGTAACACCACTCCTAATCAATGGTAGGTGGTAGGATGTTGCATCAGTTTAAAGAAGAGACAGCTTTCAGCTTTGTCTCTTTTCTATTACTCTTCAGTACTTCAAACATCTGAACGGTTTAAAGTCCTAAAATATGGTGCAGTTAAAATGTTGCATGCTATATGCCAGAAAATTTAGAAAGCTCAACAGTGGCTACTACACTGGAAAAAGTCAGTTTATGTCCTAATCCTAAAGAACTGTGCAAAAAAGTGTTCAGACTACCAAACAATCAAACTCATTTCACACACCAGCAAGATTATGCTTAGGATTCCGCAAGTGAAGCTTAAGCAATATGTGAACCAAGAATTACCAGAAATGCGGGTTGGTTTTTGAAGAAGTAGAGGTACTAGAGGCCAAATTGCTGACATTTGCTGGATTGTGGAGAAAGCAAGAGAGTCCCAGAAAAGGATTTACTTCTGCTTCATTTTCTACAATAAAGAGTTTGATTGTGTGGATTACGACAAGTTGTGGCAAGTCCACAAAAAGGTGGGAGTACCAGATCATCTTACTCATCTCTTGAAGAACCTCTGTGCAAGTCAAGAAGCAACAGTTAGAACCAACCATGGAACAAATGGTTAGTTCAGGATTGAGAAAGGAGTATTATGAGGCTGTTTATTGTCACCTTATTTATTTAACTAATACATAATGTTCATCGTGTTAAATGTGAGGCTGCATGAATCAAAAGATAGAGTTAAGGTTGACAGGAGAAATGCTCATAATCTCAGATATGAAGATGACACCATTATGGTAGGAAAAAGTGAAGAAGAATGAAGAATCCTCTTGATTGGAGTGAAAGAGGAGAGTGAAAAAGCTGGCTTGAAGCTTAACATTAAAAATAAGCCATAAGAGCATGGCATCTGGTCTTATCACACCCTGGCAAATAAAGAGAGAAAGAATGGAAGCAGTATCACATTTTAGATTCTTACTCTGTGGCAAATCTAGATAGCATACTAAAAAGCAGAGATTTTACCTTGATGACAAAGGTCTTTATGGTCAAAGCTCTGTTTGTTTGTTCCCAGTTTTAGTATATGTTTGTGACAATGGGACTATAAGGAAAGCTGAATGAGACAAAATTGAGGCTTTTTTATTGTAGTTCAGGAGGAGACTTTTGAAAGTCCCTTGGACAGCAAGTAGATCAAATCAGTCAATACTTAAAGAAATCAGCTCTGACTAGTCTTGGAAGGAAAAATCCTGAAGCTGAAGTTTGAATAGTTCAGTCACATAATGAAGACAAAATTCATTGGAAGAGACTGATTCTGAGAAAGATTTAAGTCAAAAAGTAGAAGTGAATGACAGGGAATGAGACAGATAGATATTGTCATGGAAGGAATGAACATGAACTTGGATAGACTTTGGTACATGGTGGAAGATAGAAGGGCCTAGTTTTCTGTGGTCCATGGGGTCATGAAAGGTCAGACATGATTGAATGACTGAACAACAACAACAATGGCAAATGGTGCATTGTGTCTCTAGACTCTTTGCAGAAGTGTTGAACGATGACCTGTTTGCCTTATGCCTACCTTTTTATCACTCCCTTGGAGAGTAGACCTTCATCTGGAAGAAATTTCCCCTTGAAATATACCTGGCTTTTCTGTAGTTTTCCTCTTCTGAGTAAGCAATTGAACATCAGCCACGAGTGACCAGGTTTGGAGGCAAATCCATGAACTCAAGCGTTGCAGAGGTTCTGGGTCCAATGAGCATAACTACCTCATTTCAGGAGAAGTTTTTGTGTGAGAGAGGACAGCCACTACCAAGAGAATTGACACAATTTTAATCATTTTGCCAAGAAACATGTACCATAAGTTATTTGAACAACATAGAATTGTGGTAAAATGTACAATATTTAGTCAGCTTGAGCTCTAATGAAAATGTTATAGATCTCTTTTATAACACCTTGAAATAGTTTGTTCCTCAAGAGATCACAACTTTCATTAGATACCCTATTCACGAGGACTGAAGAAATTATAATGAATATTTCTAAGAAGGATCATTTTATTCCTTCCTCTTTCATACTCCTTTCCCCTTCAATCAAGGGGGTGAAAACTTAATTCTCAAAGCAGGCAATAAGGTCCTCTGTAACTCTAGTCTTCTCTGTGTGTAGAGGGAGAAGGAGGGGAGGATATGCTTGTCTTTTATATGTCTTTACCTTCATCATCTGTCCCTTCTCATGTTATGTCAATATCTCTTTCAATCAATGTTTCTTTCCTCAGCTATCTCTGAACTATGTACCTTGTCTCTTTCAACTAATTCCTCCTTCGAGTGACAGTAACATTGAAAATGGCTCTAGTTAAGAAAAGCTATTTTCCTGAAATGTCTAATGCTATGTGTACTTTCCCTACACCCCCCCCTTTTTTTAAAGAATACATTACAAGAAACTTACCTCAGCCTGTCTGATAGTTTGGGTTGGCTTCAATATGGTAACAGATCATTCTCTCTGTTGACAGGACATAACTCCAATTTCTTCCCCTGTGATTTACATCCCAATATTCTATCATATTTTGCCAGAATGAATAAGGCAGGAGGAGAATTTTAAAGCATTCTGTTTGCTTCTTCTTAAAGACCTAATCACCTTTTTGCCTTTTAATGGATATCTTTGTTCCACCCAGTCCTTCTCCTCACCAGAAGAATTATAACACCAATAATATTGATTTGCTATCCTTTCATTCATTATACTTATTTACTAAAGAAGGAATGAGATAAAGATGTGTTTCTGACCTTATTACTTTATTTTTCTACCACCTTCCTGATTTTACTTCCTATATCTATTGATAAATTATGTAGCTATTTTTTGCTTTTCAGTATCTCTCAATATTAGATGTTAATTAAAAATTTTTAAAGACCCTTTTATCACACACTCATTTCTTTGTCTAGCCTAGCCCCATAAAAACATATATTTCATCTCATAAACATTCATTGGTATTTGAAAAAAAATAATCTTTCGTCTGTTTGGTCAGTCTGAATATTGAATACCCTGCTTAACTTGGGTATTTTTGGATGGATGATTTGAATTTTGTTGAATGTAAAATTATTTTCTTTGATGTTTAGCTTTAATTTTAGAATATAGTTCAATTTTGGTACATAGTTAAGCTTTTAATAATTAATTTTTATTATAGTTCAGCATTTTATGTTCAAATTCTATTCCGTCATTTTTAGTAAAAATATATTTTTCTAAATTCTAGATTTTCTTGTTACCTTTGCTGATTACTTACACCTTAGAAGCTCTACTCTATGTCTTTATAAATTTTATATTCTCCCTTCATTCTTTGATTGCTTTTATGATTCTTTTTTGGAAGTTTAGGGTGTAGGCATATTTAGGGAAGAGTAGTACCACTGGTGTGAAGGCTGCCAAGCCCTTTGGAGGGCTGCTTTCCACCTTTGGTGTTCATCTGATTCAGCCAACATTCACCTGTGGCTCTAAACGCTATAGCATGCACAGTGGCCACTCCCCAGTAAATGATTACAGCAGATGGGCTAAACCAGGTTGAGAATGACAGAAGCATTTCAAACCATTTGGTGAGTTAGGGAGGTTTCTATCCCCAGAATATTATGACTTCTTATTGGAATGGGTGGATTCAAACAATTTGTTCCAATGGCCATGAAGGCAGCTGAAATAGGCACTGTGGAATGTGCAGAGCTTGACTAGATATAGAAGACACCAAGGTCATTCACTACATCCTGAGCCCTGAGATGCAATAGAATATAGATTGGTTCTCTGCTTCTTGGGCTAATTTTGGCCTGACAACTTAAAATAAACAGAGGTTCTCTACCAGCCAGCACCACATCATCCATACATGGAACCATTAATTACAGCAAATGGAGAAATTCTTAATGTTGTGGATAAATTCACTTACCTTGGCTGTGTGCTTTCAAGGGATGTATGCATAGATAATGAGGTTGATATGCAAATGGCCAGATCTAGTCCTGTATTTGTGAGGCTCCAAAGGAAAGAGAAGAGGTATTATACTACAAACTGTAGGTCTACAAAGCTATTGTGCCAACCTCATTGTTATATGCCTGTGAAATAAATATATACTGAGGACAGTATACTATCATACCAGGAAACTGAAAAACATCCATTTGAATTGTCTTAGGAAGACTGAAGATCACCTGATAAGAGAAGGTAATGTCTAATGAGGTCTTTTCTGGAACTGAATTGCTAAGCATTCAAACTCTACTACAGAGAGTTTAACTCCAATGTGTTGGCCACTTTGTTCAAACACCAAACATACTTTTTCCTCAAAGACTATTTTAGGGAGAACTTCCATAAGGCAAGCATTCACCTGGAGGTCATAAGAAAATTTACAAGGAGTCTCTCAAGGTTTCTCTGAAGAACTTTGGAGTCAGTTATAAGACATGGGAGACACCGGCACAGGATTACCCAGGATGGCATGCCTGCAACAAAGAAGGCACTGGGCTCTAGGTGCAAAGCAGAACTGCAATAACTGAAAAGAAAGGTTAAATTGCACAAACTTAGAGACATATCCACTCTAAATTTTGATATGACCTATTAGTACCTGAACCGTGATAGGCCTTCATCATTTGTATTTGTCTAGTCAGCCACGTTCTGTGTCTATACTGATTAATACTGGCACGAAATCACTTGTGTAAACTACAGTTTTAGGCATTAATTTGGAGATATCCCCTAAATAATGTCCCTAGGATAGGGGGCAAGAAAATAAAATTACAGAGTATGTGGAGGCCTATGGAGAATATTATGCTCAAGATTAGAGAAGATGGAATGGAAATACCTTCAAAGGTATATGTTGCTTAGCAGAAGGTAGTGGCAAAGAAATGGGTCCTGAATTGTGTTGTTGGATGGAGTAGTTAATATTGTACAAGAGAGGGGAAAAAAAAGCAGAAAATAGGAGGAAATGGGCAAAGGAAGAGGGATCCAAGTTTTTTAAAAAAGGGAAACTTCTCAGAGTTTGCCTTTCGCAGTATTCTGGGGCCCCTCCCTCATTTACTTTGAAGCCAGTTCTCCTGGATCAACCTAGAGACTGAATTTATAGAGTCAAGAAGTCTTCCAGTCAAGTGGCAAAAAGTGTATTGTAATGCTACATAGCAGGCAGAGCTTTTTAGGGAACTTGCTACTTAATGGGGGTGATTCTAAAGCTTATAAAGAAAAAGTTCAGGGAGGCAGAGCCAAGGTGGTAGAGTGAAAGCAGCGATGCAGCTGGGCTCTCTTACAAATTCTTTCAGATACCTCTAAAAAGTGAATCTGAACAAATTTGAGAGTGGTAGAATCCACTAGGAGACAGATTGTGGCAGATTTCCAACCCAAGAGAGTCTGGAAGATCCACAGGAAGGATTTGTTGCACCAGACTGGGAGAGTACATTGCGCGGACTACACCTGAATATAGCAGAGTGGGAGCAGGCCCTATGGTCTGAATCACATGCAGCAGTGGGGATTACCAAACCTCTCAGCTCAGGACTCTGTCTGAGGTGGATGAGGGAAGCCCAGGGACTGCAATAGCAGTAGCAGCAGCTACTCCTGGGTCTATCAGCCCCCAGACTAAACGTTTGAAACTCACCTGCTTGACCATCCAGGAGTGATGATTGCAGAGTAAATTGTAAGTGTTCTCATCCTCCCCCCACTTCCTGGCTGACATGAAATACCCAGAGAACATTGCCACAGGAAAAATCCTAGAATAGTGGAGCCAGAAGTAGGGGTATAGCTGTCTTTTAGCTCAGGAAGCTAGGGAGATGGGTTCCTCTTGTGGTGGCTGAAGGGAACCAGTGAAGGAGATGAGGTATCACCCCGATCCCATTAAAATATGAACATGAATCAGCCAGTGGCAGCCCTGAGTGTCTGAAGAAGCAGATGGCCTTGTTTTTAGAGAAGCAGCAGACCAGCAAGATTTCCTGAGTGCCAGGGGTATGGAGCTGTGAAGCATTAATGTCAGGACCCCAGGAGTGCCTACACAGAGCCAGGGGAATTGGCAGACACCACTGCAGAAAATGGCTGAGGCTACACATGCTATTGCACAGCCCTAGGGGAAGAGGAGGCTTCCAGCATCCCGACAACCCCTCCTCCACACCTCATACTGCAAGCTTCAATGTAACCTTGGGGAAACTCAGAAAGACTTCACTGGGCCTTGATCCTTGGCACACAACAGCCATCTGTTGAATTTGAACTGGTTTCAAGCCCAAAGAGCATTCTTGGAAGAGCTCAAAGAAGATCTGAAAAGCCAAATTACAGAGGCAAAAGAAAAATCAAACAATTCTTTTAAAAATACAACGGAGAAAATGAAAGAAAAATCACTGATAAGTATAAATTGTTAAAAAGTAAAATTGATGAAGTAGATAAGGAGGTACAGAATCTAATGGGAGGAAATAACTTCCTGGAAAATAAAATTGGCCAAATGGAAAAGGAGGAACAGAAGCTAACTGAAAAAATCAATTCATTAAAAATTAGTATTGGGCAAATAGAAATAAATGACACTAGGAAGCATCAAGAATCAGTCAAACAAAATCTAAAGAATGAAAAAATAAAAGAAAATGTAAAATATCTCATTGGAAAAACGACTTACCTGGAAAATAGATCCTGGAGAGATAATCTAAGAATTATTGGTCTACTGGAAAGCCATGATGAAAAAAGAGCCTAGACAGTATCTTCCAAGAAATCATCAAGGAAAATATCCCGAGGTTCTAGAACCGGAGGACAAAGTACTCTTCAAAGGATCCACTGATCCTCTCCTGAAAGAGATCCCAAATTGAAAACTCCAAAGAATATTTTAGCCAAATTTCAGAACTCTCAGGTCAAGGAGAAAATAATGGAAGCAGCCAGAAAGAAAAAACAAATCAAGTATCATGGAACTACAGACAAGATCACACAGAAGATTGCAGCTTCTAGGTTAAAAGATTGTAGGGATTGGAATATAATAATTGGAATAATAAGGCAAAGGAGCTTGGACTAAAACCAAGGAACAACTAGTCAGAAAATTTGAGCATAATCTTTCAGGTAAGGATAAAGATATTCAATGAAATAAAGGACTTCCTGACAGTCCTGATGAAAAGGCCAGAGCTCAATGGAAAATTTGATCTTCAAAGAAAAGACTCACAAGAGGCATAAAAAGGTAAACAAGGGGAAAAAAGGATAGAAAAAACCTCTTCTTATTCCATGAGGGCAAATTATTTATATCCCTATATGGGAGGATGATACTTGTTAATCTTGAGAATGGTATATTTATTACAACATTTAAAAGGGATATATATATATATATATATATATATATATATATATATATATATATATATACACACATATATATGTATATATATATACATATATATATGTGTATATATATGTATGTATATGTATATATACACAGAGGGTGTGAGAATAAATTAACTAATGTGATAATAAAATCCTAATTAAGGGGTACAAAGGGATTGTAATGGAAGAAGAGGTAAGGAGGAGGCAGAAAAGAGTTAATTATATCACATGAAGAGGCACAAAAACATATTACACTAGAGAGAAAGAAGGGAGGGTGAAGAGCAATGTTTGAACTTTACTCTCATCAGATTTGGTTCAAGGAGTGAATAACATACTCTGTCAACTATAGAAATCAAACTTTCCTATAGGCAGTGGAAGAGGAAAGGGGAAAGAAAAGGGAGGGGGGTTAGAAGGGAGAGAAGTAGTAATAAGGGAAAAGGGTAACATAAGGAAGAGGGGCTGATAGGAAGGGAAAATTGAGGGAAGCAGTCGTCAAAGGCAAAACTCTTTTGAGGAGGGCAAAGGAGAAAGGAGAAACAAAAGCATAAAAAGGAGGAAGGATAGGATGGAGAGAAAGACACAGATAGTAATCACAACTATGAATGTGAATGGGAAGAACTCTCCCATAAAACAGAGGTGGATAGCAAAATGGATTAAAAACCATAATCCTGCAATACACTGTTTCCAGGAAACACATTTGAAACAGGGGGATACACACAGGGTAAAGTTAAAAGGCTGGAGAAGAATATATTATGTTTCAACTAAAGTGAAAAAAAAGCAGGTGCAGCAATCCTAATCTCAGACAAAGCAAAAGCAAAGATCTAATTAAAAGAGATAAGGAAAGACACTATACCCCACTAAAAGGCACCATAGACAATGAAGCAATATCATTACTTAACATACATGCTCCAAGTGGTAAAACATCCAAATTATTAGAGGAGAAGTTAAGGCAGTTGCAGGAAGAAATAGAAAGCAAAATTATACTAGTGGGGAACCTCAACCTCCTCCTCTCTGAATTTAATAAATCTAACTTTAAAATATACAAGAAAGAAACACTTTTCACACAAATAAAGTCACATCTAAACAATTGGAAAAACATCACTTGCTCACGGTAAGGCTGAGCTAATATAATAAAAACAACAATTTTACCTAAATTAATTTACTTATTTATTGCCATACCAATCAAACTACTAAAAATTACTTTATATAGCAAGAAAAATAATAACCAAATTCATTTGGAAGAACAAAATTTCCAGAATATCAAGGGAATTAATGAAAAGAAATGCTAGAGAAGGTGACCTAGCCATACTAGATCTTAAACTGTATTATAAAGCAGCAATCATCAAAACTAATTGATATTGGCTAAGAAATAGAATGGTGGGTCAGTGAATAGTTTAGGTACACGAAAATCAGTAGTCAATTACTATAGTAATCTACTATTTGATAAACCCAAAGAATGCAGCTTCTGAGATAAGAACTCACTATTTTATGAAAACTGCTGGGAAAGCTGGAAAATATTATGGAAGAAACCAGGCATAGACCAGTATCTTACACTGTATGTCAAATGAAAGTCAAATTGGGTTCACAATTTAGATATAAAGGCTGATACTATAAGCAATTTGGGGAGCAAGGAATAGTTTACCTATCAGATTTATGGAGAAGGGAAAAATTTATGATGAAAGAAGAGACAGAAAGTGTTATGAAATGCAAAATGGATAATTTTGATTATGTTAAATTGAAAAGTTTTGTACAAACAAAGCCAATGCAACCAAGATTAACAGAGAAGCAGAAAATTGGGAAAGAATATTTACAACCACTGTCTCTGATAAAGGACTCATTTCTAAAATATACAGGGAACTGAGTCAAATTTACAGGAATACAAGTCATTACCTAATTGATAAATTGTCAAAGGATATGAACAGGCAATTTTCAGAGGAAGTAATTAAAGATATCTATAGTCACATAAAATGCTCTAAATCACTATTGATTAGAGAAATGCAAATCAAAACAGTTCTTAGGTACCACATCTCTCCTGTCAGATTGGCTAACATGACAAAACAGGAAAATTGTAAATGCTGGAGATGTGGGAAAATTGGAACACTAATGCATTGTGGGTGGAATTGTGAACTGATCCAACCATTCTGGAGAGCAATTTGGAACTATGCCTAAAAGGCTATAAAAATGTGCATACCCTTTGATCCAGCAATAAGGCTGTATTCCAAAAACATCATCAAACCTGGAAAAGGATCAGCATGTACAAAAAACATGTGTAGCAGCTCTTTTCGTGGTGGCAAAGAATTGGAAATCAAGGGGTTTGCTCATCATTGGAGAATGGCTGAACAAGTTGTGGTATATGACTGTAATAGAATACTATTGTGCCATAAGAAATGAGGACCAGACAGACTTCATAATAAACTGGAAAGACATATATGAACTGATCCTGAGTGAGGGGAGTAGAACCAGGAGAGCATTGTATACAATTACAGACACATTGTATCTGTGATGACTAACTGCTAGACTTGGCTCTTCTCAGCAATGCAATGTTCTAAGACAACTCCAAAAGACTCATGATGGAAAAAGAGCAGACCTTTAGAGGAATGATGGCTAGTGATGTCAGCTCCCAAACTCTGAACAAACGGGGAAATAAAAATACCCACAATAATAACAACAAAAATATCTACATCCAGAGAAAGAATTACAGAGTCTTGATGCAGACTGAAGAAAACTATTTGCTCTCTCTTTTGTTTTGTTTTGTTTCTTCTTTCTCATAGTCCATTCCATTGGTTATAATTATTTACAACTTGACTATTGTGAAAATGTATTTAATGTGAAGGTATATGTAGAACCTATATTGGATTACATGTCATCTTAGGTGGGGAGGGGGTTGGACAGGAAGAGGGAGAAAATTTGTAACTCAAATACTTGTGAAACTGAATGTTGTGAACTATAAATAAATAAATTTAAAAGGCAAAAAAGAAAAAGTTAAGTGGCTGATGTGCCAAATATGCTAATTAAGTGGTAACATACAATTTCTGTTCTTTGGGCACAGGAATCATTCTTTACTGGCATGGCCTGGGCAGGGGGATGATTCTGAGGGATGTGCTTTTGGTCTGTTACGTCTATAACAATATAGCCTTGGGAGTTGATGTCTAAAGGTTGACCTCTGGGTTCTGTATGGTAACTGTGATAGGGCTTTTGGTACAAGATAGTCCTGTTCATACAAGGGAAATTCTACAGAGGTCAACTTGTTCTTGTAACAGGGAGAGGTAGTTTACCTCACCATGGGGCCCACCCATGAGTTATTGCCAAAGATATGATTTTTCGGTTGGGGAGAGATATGGTCCTAGGGCTGGGGTCTAAGCACTTCATTAGCAGCAATGTAGCAAATACATTTCACAAATGCATAGATATAAATTATGGCATGTGCCACAAAAGTGAAAGAGCATCCAACTTCCCTTTCTTTTCCCAAAAGTTAGTACTTTGTGTAATAAGCTGTGTAAACTTCTTTTTCTCTTTTATTTATTTTTCCTTTGTATTTATTATTTTTTTAAGAAATGCTAGAATGAAGCAAATAATTATACAACTATTAGTAGGTTTTCATACATGTATGTGTATACATATACATATATCTATACAAATGTGTATATATACACATATATATACTTCTATACATATGTGTGTGCATGCACACATGTATGTATAGATGTATATGGATATATATGTACACATACATATATATTAATATGTTTGGATATAAATATATGGGAGGGTGTATTCTGCATGGAGTTAACAAACAGCAGGGTCACTACATGTATTTTAATTGGTAGGAAAGTGCCAATAAACAACCATTTTTCTTCCATATCTGAAGATGCTAGTGGTGAGATAATTTCTAATATTTGCCCTTTCTCAATTATCATGAAACACTTGAAAATTTATATAAATAATCCATGTCTCCTAAACCAGGGATGGGGAACCTGTGTCCTTGAGGCCATATGTGGCCTTCTAGGTCCCCAATTGTGGCCCTTTAACTGAATCCAAACTTCCTGTAACAAATCCCCTAAATAAAAGAATTTCTTCCATAAAACTTGGATTCAGTGAAAAGGCTGCACCCAAGGACCTAGAAGGTGACATGTGGCCCCAAAGTCACAGGTTTCCCATCCTTGTGGCCTAAACCATTGCTAGGAAGGTCCAACTGCCAGACATCCCATGAAGGATTGAAGGATTCTACCACAAGGAGTGAGGCACCTCAGGGAAGACCTTTAAATGGAAATTATCTTTCTATCTCTTGCTGTTGGGCTTTGTTAGTAACATATAGGAATGCCAAGGATTTAGGTGGGTTTATTTTATATCCTGCAACTGTGCTAAAGTTTTTATTATTTCAAGTAGTTTTTAATGGATTGTCTAAGTAAATCATCATATCATCTGCAAAGCATGATAGCTTAGTTATTTCTTTGACTATTCTAATTCCTTCAATTTCTTTTTCTTCTCTTATTGCTAAAACTAACATTTCTAGTGTCAAATTGAATAATAGGGGTAATAAAGAACATCTTTATTTCACCCCCCCATCTTATTGGAAATGCGCCTAGCTCATCCCCATTACATATAATGCTTGCTGATGGTTTTAGGTAGATGCTATTTATAATTTTAAGGAAGACTCCATTTGTTCCTGTGATTTCTAGTATTTTTAATAGGAATTGGTGTTGTATTTTATCAAAAGCTTTTTCTGCATCTACTGAGGTAATCATATGATTTCTGGTAGTTTTGTTGTTAATATGATCAATTATGCTGATAGTTTTCCTAATATTAAACCAGCCTTGCATTCCTGGAATTAATCCTACCTGTTCTTAGTGTATTATTTTCATGATAAGTTGCTGCAATCTTTTTGCTAATATTTTATTAAAAATTCTTGCATCAATATTCATTAGGGAAATCAATCTATAATTTTCTTTCTCTGTTTTGACTCTTCCTGGTTTAGATATTAGTACCATATTTGTCTCATAAAAAGAATTTGGTAGGACTCTTTCTTCTCCTATTTTCCCAAATATTCTATAAGTTATGGGAATTAATTTTCCCTTAAATGTTTGATAGAATTCACATGTAAAACCATCTAGCCCCAGAGATTTTTTTCCTAGGGAGTTCATTGATGGCTTGCTCAATTTCTTTTTTCTGAGATGGGATTATTTAGGTATTTTGCTTCCTCTTCTGTTAACCTGGGCAATTTATATTTTGTAAATATTCATCTATTTCCCTAAGGTTGTCAAATTTATGGGCATACAATTGGGCAAAATAGCTACTAATTATTGTTTTAATTTCCTCTTCATTGCAGTTGAATTCACCCTTTTCATTTTTGTTACTTGTAATTTCGTTTTCTTCTTTTTTTAATCAAATTGACCAAAGGTTTATCAATTTTATTTTTTTTTCATAAAACCAGCTCTTAGTTTTATTTACTAGCTCAATAGTTTTCTTAACTTTAAATTTATTAATCTCTCCTTTGGTTTTCGGTATCTCTAGTCTGGTACTTAGTTGAGGATTTTCGATTTGTTCTTTTTCTAGCTTTTTCAGTTGCCTGCCCATTTCCTTGATTTCCTTTTTCTCTATTTTATTCATGTAAGCTTTTACAGATATAAAACTTCCCCTAAGAACTGCTCTTGCTGCATCCCATAATTTTTGTTTTGTTGCCTCATTATTGTCATTCTCTTGAATGAAATTTTTGGTTATTTCTATGATTTGTTCTTTGGCCCACTCATTCTTTAGGATTTGATTATTTAGTTTCCAATTAATTTTTAGTCTATCTTTCCATGGTCCTTTATTCCAGATAATTCCTATTGTGTCATGACCTGAAAAGGATGCATTGACTATTTCTCCCTTTCTGCACTGGGTCGTGAGGTTTTTATGCTGTAGTACATAGTCAGTTTTTGTGTATGTGTCACATACCCCTGAGAAAAGGTATATTCCTTTTTATCCCCATTCAGTTTTCCCCAGAGGTCTATCATATCTACCTCTTCTAAAATTCTATTCATCTCCTTAACTTTTTTCTAGTTTAGTTTGTGGTTAGATTTATTGAGTTCAGAGAGGGGAAGGTTAAGGTTCCCCAGTAGAATAGTTTTTCTATCTATTTCTTCCTTTAACTCTCCTGGCTTGGAAAGCAGATTCTAACTCTCTCAAATCTGATCAGAGTCACTTTTTAGAGGTATCTAACAGAATATGTGAGAGCTGGGGTAAGAAGCTGTTTTCACTCCACCATCTTAGCTTTGCCCTCCAATCTGCAATTGTGAATATAATTAAAGGGACATTGTTGACCCCTTTAAAGTTGATTTCCTTTAGAAAAGCAGACCAAAGAACCTGTACTAGCAAGCCATCCTGGATGTGCCAGGGTGCTTGCTGTTACACTAATGTGACAAAAAAAGGATGAAACTAATTTTGGAGGGGATGCAGAAAAATTGAGACATTAAGACATTGTTGGTAGAATTGTTATTGATTCAATCATTCTGCAGAGCGATTTGGAAGTATGCCCAACTGTACTTACCCTTTGAACCAGAAAAACCACTACCTCATCTGTATCCCAAGGATATGGAAAAAGGAAAAAGACATATGTAGCAGCTTTTTGTCTTGGCAAATAATTAGATATTGAGAGGATGCCCATCAATTGTGGACTGACTAGACAAGTTGTACTTTATGATAGTGATGGAATGTTTTCTGCTATAAGATTTGATGAACAGGATGCTCTCAGGGGAAAAAAAAAACGTGGAAAATTTTACATGAACTGATGCAAAGTGAAATGGGCAGAATCAGGAGAACACTGTACAGCGTAACAACTATCGTACAATGATCAACTTTGAATGACTTAGCAATTCTCAATCTAACAATGATCCAAGCATCTGAAGGATGCTATCCATCTGTAGAGAAAGAACTGATGGACTCTGAATGCAGATCAAAGTATACTTTTTTTTTACTTTTTCTTTTTTGTTGCTGTTTATGTTTTCTTTCACAACATGACTAACATAGAAATATGTTTTTCATGACTTCACACGTAAGAAAAAATATGGGTGACTTTTCAGGGGATCATTTGCAAACCCATGGATGGAATCCTTTTATGTGGGGATTCTCATTGGAGTCTGTTTTCATTGGGGGCCAAAGCAAAGATCTTGCTTTGTTTGACAACTGCCTTTCTCTCTTTCTCCACTGGAAATCAGAGGAAAATGAGAGCCAGCTTCAGTTCATCAGATTAGAACAGGAAAATGCTGCTAATGAGGATGGGCTTTAGGCTAGGTTAGTTAGCCTCTTATCTGAGTGTGCTGTTTTGAGGCACTCCTTTTTGCTACATTTTTCTTTTACCACCCATGGAAGAATTAAGCCCCTTTAAAGTCTGTCTTGCAAAAATTCTGGAAAGCTTTAGATTTAGAAAAAAGTTACTGAGCATATAAGATTTTCTTTAGTCCTCATTCACAGTTTATAATGCCAGCACCTTTTCTTTCATCAATCTTTCTTTATACTTTTCTACATGTTTCTTTAATAAAAATTAAGCAAGACCTGGGAATTCCCACATGGATACCCAGAAAAAAAATGTAATGAAATGGAATAAAGAAGAAAGGTCCTAGTATATTAAGCTTGCTGTAGGTTCATTGTTTGCTGTCCTTCAGGTGGATCTTAATTTATTTTTGGCAGTGAGCATTGTGATATTTCCATGATTTATCTACATCCCTGCTGTCTTATTGCACACATTGGCATAGCTGTAGTGGATTAGGGCAAAACATTAAGGCAAATACACAAAGCTGTAGACCTTAACCATCATCCCCTCACAACACAGTTTGAAAATGCAAATGTTACCTCTGAGATAACACAAAAAAGTCTAATTTAAAGATTTTTAAAACATACCTCCTGGAAATTTGGCAGTGGTGAGAACAAAGTGCAATTAATTATATTCTCTCTGCTACTTAAATCCACTTTCCTAGGGTTCAGGACATTGCTTGACTAAGCAGATAAATCTGGGACTGTCAGGAAGCAAGTTATTTACCAAAGGAAATAATATCTAGTCTTATGGAAAGCTCCTCTGTTCAGCATGTAAAGCATTTACAAACCTGTCTCTATCCTTTCTTTCTAGTATACTTACTCATCACTATCCCTCACCAAATCAGTGTTCAGCCACATTGACCAGCTTGCTGTTTCTCACACATGATGTACCATTTCCCATCTTCTTGACTTTGCGTTTAGAATCTCTGCCTTCATGCAAGCCTTTGCTCAAGTCACACCTTTTGCAGGAGGTTGTTCTAGTTTCCTCCAGTTACCGGTGCCTTCCCCTCCAAAGTCACCTTGTGCCTACCTGCACTCTGAATGTATCTGGGATGTGTCTGTGGGTGGACTAGAACCAGCTTGTAAAAGTTCACAAGAGCCAATGGTTAAATTAATAGTGTAAGTATTTATACTATGAAAACTGGCAAATGCTACAAATCAGGGCTTGATTTTTTTGTGATTATCTAGATATTAAAAAATGATAAAGAAAATGTCAGCCAGGCAGATTAAACATAAAAGTTTGTTGGGCATAAGTTTTTAAAGTTTAGAAGGCTGTTTGTTGAACATCTGCCACAATATCCCTGAATATACCTGTCCATGTCTATGCTGTTATCCACATTAGAATGTAAGCTCCTTTTTTCTTTTTATCCCCAGAGCTTAGCATGGTCATCACTTAATAAAAAGTGGTTGATTGAAATAGATGCAAAAAACCCCTTACACACATAGTATACCCCTTTGGGATGATAAAACTCACAACAGTAATTCTGAATTAATTAATAGATGAATGAAAAATATTAAATATTTGTTAGATTTCTATAGATCATTTAGCATAAGAACATACTAAATCATGACCTCTCACTGAACAGTTAAAGGTAGCACAGCATAATGAGATAATTAATTTCAATATATTTCTTTTATTTTTAAAAATTTATAATTTAAAATTATAAATGACTCTAGACATTTCCCAATATATACTTTATCCCCATTATATTATATTATATACATTGCATCCTCACGTGTAAAAACAATTTTTAACATTCATTTAAAATATTTGATTCCAAAATTTCTCCCTCCCTTTCATTTCCCCTCCTTTCCCTTTCCCCTCCCGATTATGCTAAGCAATTTGATATGGGTCATACATATGCATTCATACAAAAATATTATAATATCAGTCATGTTGTAAAAAGAAAACACAAACAAAACTACAGTAAAATAAATTAAAACATAGTATGCTTTGATCTGCATTCAGCTTCAACAGTTCTTTTTCTGGAAGTGCTTCAAATATGTTTGTTTTTATTGTTTTATTTTTTCAAATTCCCTCTTCTCTTTGCTTCCATTTTGAGTTCATCCCATTCAAATTCACACTTATGATTACGAGCTGAGTATTTCCCTCCATCCTATTTTTCCCCTGTTCATCCTTACTCTCTCTCTGTCTGTCTCTCTCTCTCTGTCTCTCTCTCTTTCTCTCCCTTTTTCCCTCTCTCTCCCTCTCCCTCTCCCTCTCTCTCTCTCTCTCTCTCTCTCTCTCTCTCTCTCTCTCTCTCTCTCTCTCTCTATCTCTATCTCTCTGTCTCTCTCTCTTCTCACCTCATCCCGTTTCACTAGTGTTTTTTCTTTTGACTACCACATTCCCCAATTCACCCTTCCTTCTATCAACCCCCCTCTTTTCTTATCCCTCTCCCCTTCAACTTCCCTATGGAGTAAGATAGATTTTTATACCCAATGGAGTTTATACTTTATTCCTTTTTTCAGCTAATTCTGATGAGAATAAGGTTCAACAAATGCCCATCCACATCATCTTTCCATCTACCATAATAGGTCTTTCTTATCTCTTCATGTGAGATAATCTACCTCATTCTACTTATACTTTCCCTCTTCTTGCAGTGCAATTCTTTTTCTCTTCCCTTTATTTTGTATTTTTTTGGATGTCATCCTATGAAAGTCAACTTATATCCATACCCTCTGGCGAAGTATAGTCCTTCCTACCTCTGTAATAAAGTTCTTAAGAGCTACAAGTATCCTGCGTAGGGATGTAAACAGTTTAACCTTATTGAATCTGTTAGGTTGTCTCTTTTTTGCTTCTCTTGAATCTTGTATTTGAAAATCAGATTTTCTATTCAGCTCTGGTCTTTTCATCTGGAATGGTTGAAGTCCTCTCTTTCACTTAAAATACATTTTTCTCCTGAATTTTACTCAGTTTTACTGAATAGGTTGTTGTCATTTGTTTTTCGTTCTGGAAGAGGACCATGATATCAGGAAAAGGATGCTATGACTTGTGATTGAATTGGATTTAAGTGAGGGAAGGTTCTGCAAAGTTACCAACCTCACTCTCTCTTCGAGAGACATCTTGGACCAGTGGCAAGATATAGATCAGGAAGATTGGAGATGGCCCTGGAATGTAGTGAGAGACCATGGCCTTTTTAAGTTAAGCTCTTCCCCAGGTTTCAGTTTGACTGAGGCAATGCCATTCACTGATTAAGGCTAAGTAATACATGAGGCAAAGAATGGCCTCTTTAACTTGGTCAAAAAAATTAATCTGGGAGAAGACCCTCAAGGTTTCTTGCCAGACGAGAAACAATTGTGATTTACACTCACTTTGAGCAATCAGGGCCCAAACAATGACCAAGTGAGTCTGTGACCTATTGTTGGTCAATCAGTGAGAGCCAGAGTGATTATGTTTAAGCCATGGGCCTTAAGATAGAAATTTCGTCTGCAATCCCAAAGGTATCTTTCAAGATTTCA
Source organism: Trichosurus vulpecula (assembly GCF_011100635.1). Lineage (NCBI taxonomy): Eukaryota > Metazoa > Chordata > Mammalia > Diprotodontia > Phalangeridae > Trichosurus > Trichosurus vulpecula. The sequence continues at coordinate 303,724,799 of NC_050573.1, read as the reverse complement.
GTGATCAAAATTTATATTCCTTTGGGCAGAGCACCTGCAGGTAAGGGTATTATATCCTATGTGGACAGAAGGAGTGGGGAGATAGAGAAGAACTGGGTAGAGGGTTCTTAGTTGTAATCCTAGCTCCTTTGCCTTTTCAATATCATATTTCAAGCCCCTTCCACCATCTTTTAGGTTAGAATCTACTAAATCCTGTGTAATCAAGACTGTGACTCCACAATATTTGAATTTTTTGTTTCTAGTTGATGGTAGTATTTTCTCCTTCACCTGGGAGCTCTAGAATTTGTCTCTATTATTCATGGGAGTTTTCATTTTGAGATATCTTTTGGGAGGTGATCAGTGGATTCTTTGATTTCCATTTTATTCTTTTGTTCTGCAGTATCAAGAAAGCTTTCATTGATAATTTCTTGAATTATGATGTCCAAACTCTCTAAATTCATACCTTTCAGGTAATCCAATAATTCTTAAATTGTCTATTTTGGATCTGTTTTTCAGTTCTGTTGTTTGCCAATGAGATATTTCACATTTTCCTCTATTTTTTCATTCTTTTGATTTTGCTTTATTGTTTGTTGACATCTCATGGAGTCATTAGCTTTTACTTGCCCAAGTTGAATTTTTAAATAATTAATAACTTCAGTCAGCTTTTGTACTTCCTTTCCCATTTGGCCAATTCTATTTTTTAGGGAGTTATTTTCTTCACTGAATGTTTGTCCATTTCTTTTCCACTTTTGTGCTTCTTTTACTAAGTTGTTGACTTTTTTCATTTCCTTACATCACTCTCATCTTCTTTCCCATTTTTAACGTTTCTTTTATGAGTTTTTTTTTTTAAATTGAGCTCTTTTCCAAGCATTAATTTTTTGGCCTTAAAGCCTGTTTTAGATTCATATTTAGATTTATATTTTTCTTTGGGGTTTCACATGAAGTCATTTTGACCTTATTATTCTTTTCTAAGTTTGTATTTTGATCTTCCTTGTCCCTATGGCAGCTTTCTGTGGTCAGGTTCTATTTTTTGCTCATTTTTATTGTCTATTTTATGACTTTAATTTTATGTTAAAATTGGTCTCTTCTCCTGGGGTGGAGGAGGCGCAGTTCCAAGGCTGTTGGTCCAAGGGCACTGAGCCTCACTTCTGTTCTCTGCTCTGGGGTTGCAGGGCCTCATTGCTGTCATTCTGTGCTGAGGCTGTGGGGCCTCACAGCTGGCTTGCTAGAGTGTGGCCTCTTTCTGGCTTTCTCAGACACTGAATGCACTGGACTGTTCTCTTTTGCCTGGTTGTGACATATCTTTCTGGTCAACCTTCTAAGTTGTATTAAGCTGGAAAATTATTTTGCCCCAACTTTTTGTTGGTTCTGCCACTCCAGAATTTATTTTGAAGTGTTATTTTAGAGATGCAAGTGAATTTTGGAGAGTTCAGGTAAGTTTCTGACTTACCCCACCGTCTTGGCTCCACCCCCCACATATGCTTTAGCTCACTATTTCTCCTCTGTTCAATTTAATGACTCTTTTACATGAGTTTAAACATTTTTCCAAAATCTCTAGACAAAATTATAATTTATACAAATTTTGTCATTATCATGTATAATAAAATCTATAATTCCACCACTCGTATATTAGTATAAATAAGTTTTACTTTTGAAGGAGACATTCAGGAAATTAAAATTATTTTTCAAAATATTGAATAATTTGAGAGAAGACATTAGTCAAGCTAGTCAAAACACCAGAACAAATTTGCCAAAAGAGGACAATTTGGGGAAACAGGCACTCTCGTGTTAACTTTCTATTATATCAACCTTGTAAATGGAACTTTATAGCTAATTTACAAACTATTGTATTTTCTATTATAAACTCCTTATATATGTTCATTATTTTTCCCTCATGAGCCTTCTTGATGTAAATAAAACATTTCTTTCCTCTAGTTTAAGTCCTCCCTGCATCTGCAAAATTTTAGAATTTCCAGTTTATTCTTAGCTCTTATCCTTCTACAGGCTTTCCTTGGCAATTCCTTACATTCTCATCATTTGAACTATTAATCAAAGCAGCTGACTTCTGAGTTATATAAAAATCTCAATCTGTCTCCTGTGGTTTTAGACACTTGTCTCCAATTGTCTGCTTGGTATCTCTCTTAAAGTATCCTCCAACCACATAAGGTCAGCATATCTAAATCTGAATTAAACATCTTTCCCAAAATCATTTCTTCTCCTGACTGTTTTTGGGTAGCCATATTTACAAACTTTTGACCTTTTACAGCATTTCACTTTTACCTTTAATATAATCTTATTTAAATTATAGGTATTTAAATTGTAATTATTTATGTAATTCTACTTTCTTCCATATGAGGTTATAAAGGTCCTTGAAATCCTTTATACCCCTACTTTAATTTTATATTTTTTTTCCTTAAGACCCAATTTAATTACTACATGACTCATGAAGGTTTTCAACCCCTCCCAAAATCCTATCAAAAGAAAAAAATTATCAGGAGCAGCTAGGTGGTATAGTGAGTAGAGCACTGGCCCTGGAATCAGGAGGACCTGAGTTCAAATCTGGCCTCAGATACATGACACATTTACTAGGTGTGTGATGTCCTGCCTTTCCCTTTCAAAAAAAAAAGAAAATTATCTCTCCTCTAATTTCTTATAGTATTTACCTGTATCTTTCCTTTGCCCCAATTACATGCCTTTGCCTGTCTCCTATTAATGGAAAATTATGTCAAAATTAGGCTGCCCAGAGAAATTTATCATCATTGTACATCAATTTCATGATGCCATGCTTGCCAGTGTTCTAGATAAGGGACAATGCTCTCGTGCTTTCCCAGTCACCAATGGAGTGAAACAAGGCTGTGTGCTTGCTCCCATGCTTTTCAGCATGATGTTTTCAGTCATGTTGTCAAATGAGTTCAATGAGGATACAAATGGCATCAAGGTCAGCTACTGCACTGATGGTAAATTCTTCAACTTGAAAAGGCTGCAAGCCAAGACCAAAGTGGAAAGAGTGTCAGTGCATGATTTTCTGTTTGCAGATGATATTGTACACTCAATGCAACCTCTGTAGCTGGGATGCAACAAAGTATGGATCAATTTGCTGCTGCTTGTATGAATTTTGATCTAACAATTAACACCAAGAAAACAGGTGCTTCATCAGCCACCAGCACACCATTCATATGTGGAACCAAATGAAGAAGTTTTTAATGCTGTGGATAAGTTCACTTACCTTGGTAGTGTACTTTACATGGATGTACACATTGATAATGAGATTGAGGCATGCATTGCCAGAGCTAACTCAGTGTTTGGGAGGATCTGAAGGAAAGTATGGGAGAGAAGAGGTATTAGACTGATTACCAAACTGCAGGTCTACAGAGCCATTGTGCTGATCTCATTATTGTATGCCTGTGCAACCTGGACAGTCTACCAGTGCCATGCAAAGAAACTGAATAACTTTCCTTTGAATTGTCTTAAGAAGATTCTGAAGATCACCTAGCAGGATAAGGTACCAGACACTGAGGTCCTTACTTGAACTAAACTGCCAAGCATTCAAACTATGCTTTAGAGAACACAACTCTGATGGGCTGGCCCTGTTGTTCAAATGCAAAACATATGCTTTCCAAAAAGACTATTTTATGGAGAAGTCACAGAGAGCAAGCATTTACATGGCAGTCAGAAGAAGCAATACAAGGACTCTTTCAAGGTCTCTTTCAAGAATTTTGGAATTGATTGTATGACATGGGAGATACTGGCACAGGACTGCTTAGCATGGCATCCCCACATCAGAGAAGGTGTTGTGCTCCATGAGGAAAGCAGAATTGAAACAGCTCAAAGGAGATGTGGGATGCACAAATTTGCAGAATCCACCCCTAATGTTCACAAAAACTATTTGTGCCCAACTTGTGATAGAGCATTATGAGCTCATATTGGTCTGATCAGCCACAGTCAGACACATTGAAACATAACTATAGCACAGTGATGTCATTTTGGTCCTCTTCGAGGAAGAACATTAGGGGTGCAAAAATAAAGAAAAAAAGGGCAAAAAGTTTGCCTCAATCTGCACTCAGACTCCATAATTCTTTTTCTAGATGTGCATATCTTTTTCCATTATGAGTCCTTTGGAACTGTCTTTGAACCTTGTTTGGATGAGAGGGGTCAAGTCTATCAAAGTTAGTCCTTACAGATATCGTATGTCTATAATCATGTATAATGATCTCCTGGTTCTGCTCCCTTCACTTAGCATCAGTTCATGTAAATCATTCAAGGTTATAATGAAGTCTGTCTGATCCTCATTTCTTATAGCACAAAAATATCCCATTACTTTCATATACTGCAATTTGTTTAGCCATTCTTCAAGTGATGGGCATCATTTGGATTTCCAATTCTTTGCCACCACAAAAAGAGCTGCTATAAATATTTTCGTACATAGGGACCCCTTTCCCACTTGTAAGATCACTTTGGGATATGGCCCTAGCAGTCATATTTCTGGGTCAAAGAGTATGCACATTTTTATAGCCCTTTGGACATAGTTCCAAATTGCTATACAGAATGGCTGGATTAGTTCACAACTCCACCAGCAATGTATTAATGGTCCAATTTTCCAAAATCCTCTCCAGCATTCATCATTTTTCCCTTTTGTCATGTTAGCCATTCTGACAGGAGAGATGTGGTACCTAAGAGTTGTTTTGATTTGCATTTCTCTAATCAATAGCTATTTAGAACATTTTTCATATGCCTACAGATATTTTAATTTGTTCCTCTGAAAACTGCCTGTTCATATTCTTTGACCATTTCTCAATTGGGGAATGAGTTGGATTCCTACGAATTTGGTTCAGTTCCCTGTATATTTTATATTTGAAGCCTTTATCAGAGACACTGGTTGTAAAGATTTTCTCCCAATTTTCTGTTCCCTCCTAATCTTTGTTGCATTGGCTTTGTTTACAAAAAAAACTTTTCAATTTAACATAATCAAAATTATCCATTTTGCATTTTGTAACACTTGCTACCTCTTGGTGGGTCATAAATTCTTTCCTTTCCCATAAATCAGACAGGTAAACTATTCCTTGCTCTCCCAAATTGCTTATAGTATCAGCCCTTATTCCTAAATCATGAACTTAGTTTTCTTTTTCTAGCTTTTTCATTTGCCTGCCCAATTCATTGATGTCCTTTTTCTCTATTTCATTCATGTAAGCATTAAGAGATATAAAACTTCCCCTATTTGAAGATCAAATTTTCCATTGAACTCTGGCCTTTTTATCAGGAAGATCTGGAATTCCCTTATTTCATTGAATGTCTACCTTCTTGCCTGAAAAATTATGCTCCATTTTTCTGGGTAGTTGACCCTTGGTTATAGTCCAACCTCTTCTGCCTTTTGGAAAATTATATTCCAATTCCTCCTGTCTTTTAATGTAGAAGCAACAAGATCCTGCATGATTCTGACTGTAGTTCCAAAGTATTTGAATTGTTTCTTTCTAGCTGCTTACATTATTTTCTCCTTGACCTGATAATTCTGGAAATTGACTACAATATTCCTTGGAGTTTTCAATTGGAGATTTCTTTCAGGGAGTGATTGGTGGATTCTTTGATGACTATTTTACCTTTTGGTTCTAGGACCTCAGAGCAGTAATCTTTAATGATTTTTTGGAAGATAATGTCCAGGATTTCTTTTTTCATCATGACATTCCAGTAGACCAATACTTTTTAGATTATCTCTTCTGCATCTATTTTCCAGGTCAGTTGTTTTTCCAATCAGATATTTCACCTTTTCTTCTATTTTTTTCATTCTTTAGATCTTGTTTGACTGATTCTTGATGCCTCACTGAGTCATTAGCTTCTACTTGCCCAATTCTAATTTTTAACAAATTGTTTTCTTCATTTAGCTTCTGATCGTCCTTTTCCATTTGGCTAATTTTCCTTTTGAGAGCATCATTCTTTTCAATTAGATTTTGATCCTCCTTAACCATTTAGCAAATTGTGCTTTTTAAAGATCTGATCTCACCAGCAATTTTGTTTTCCATTTTTTCTTTTACCTCTCCAATTTGGTTTTAAAATCTTCCTTGAGTTCTTCAAGGAATGCTTTTGGGGCTGGAAACTAGTTGACATTCCCTTTTGAGGTTTCAGATGTGGGTATAGTGTCAATGCTGTCCTCTTCTGAATTGGTATTTTGATCTTCCCTGTCTCCATAAAAAGAATCAATAGTCCTTGGCTTTCTGGATTGCTTCTTTATGTTATTTGTCTTTTTCCTGCCTTTCAAAGTGGACCTCTGCTTCTGGCCCCAGGGGGATCTATCCTACGGTTCTTCTGTTGGGGACTGGTGCCCTGGTTACTGGCTTTGTGTGCTATGGCCTCTGGTTTTGTGAGGCATGGCAGAGGGGTGGTTTGGCTGCTGGAAGTTTCCTCCTCTCCTTGGACTGTGCTAAAGCATGAGTGGTCTCAGCCCTTGTCTGCACTGGTGTTTGCCACTTCCCCTGGCTGTGTGAAGACACCTCTGGGTTCTTGGTGTTGACCCTTGTGGGCTCCACCCCCCAGGGCTCAGGAACTCCCATTGTTTGGGTACTGAAGCCCCACTTCTGGCTCCTCTATTTCAGGGTTTCTCCCAAGGGAATGTTATCTGAGTGAGGAAGGGAGGGATGAGAGCCATTTTTACCTGGTCATCATGGCTCCTGGAAGGTCAAGAAGGCAAGTTTCAAACATTTAGACTGGGGGCTGTAAGTCTTTTGAGTAGTTGCTCTCACAGCAGCAGGCACTGTGCTACTGTCTCCCATATCTCTGAAAGACTCTTGTCCTGGGCTGGGAGGCCTGGGGATTGCCACCAGTTTTGTGCACCCAGCATTCTCCCAGCCTGAATGGCTGGCTGAGCTCTTCAGCTGCTCCTGCTTTGATGTGGTCTGGTGTAGTTCCATGTGCTGGGTGCTCTCCCAGCCTACAGATCTGTCCTGTCAACCCTGCAGACTCTCCTGGCTTGGAAATTTGCCCCACTCAGTCTACTAGTGGCTTTTAACTCTCCCAAATCTGAATAAAGGTGCTGAGACAGCTATCATTTTTAGAAACCATAATTACCAAAGTTATATGAAAGGGACCTACTTATTTAAAAATAACTGGTTAGTCACTGACCAATAATATAGTAAACATGCTTATATTGAAGTTCCATAGGTACCAAATGCATATGCTTATTAGGTATCTTAGGCAATTCGATTCACCAAACATTCATTAGATATCTATTGCATAGAAGGCACTGTGCCAATTCTTTGGAATATAAAGATGAAAAATAAAGGCATCTCAGCCCTCAATGGACTTTTAGTCCACTGTGAGAAAAGACACATATACAGATAAATTTAATGGAAATTAGTAGGTTTTGCAGAGAAATGAAGAGGTCAGAGTAATTAATAAAAGAATATCTGAAAAGAGAGAGATTAATTCTGAAATAAAAAAATCTGTAGGAATGAAAATGATGATGAAATGAAGAGAAATATATTGGCTGAAACAAATGCTAACGTATTTGATATTTTCTTGGTAGATCTGTTCTGATGTGTCAAAGTCTCTATTAGTTTGTGAAAAACTAGCTAGTGTTAGTTGTAGGAAATTGAAAAGCTTCAAAAGAAATAAAATGAAAGAAACTATTCAGTAGTGCATAATACAGAAATGTGAATAAAGAGATTTTGGTTTGAGTCTCATCTGTAAGAATTACTGGCTTTGTAATGTGCAAGTTGCAGCTCACTGGCACTATGGACCTAAAGTCAGGAAGATTTGAGTTCAAATTCTTGCTCACATATTTCCTAGCTCTATTACCCTAGGAAGTATCACTTCATCTTTAAGTCTGCCTCTGTTGTATCATCTATAAAACGGGGATAATAACAATATCTACCTCCCAGGGTTGTTGTAAAGATGGAATGACATCATCTTTGTAAAATGTTTCAAAATCTTAAAGTCTTACATAAATGCTAGCATTAATTATTAAATAGAAGTTATTAAAGTTATTTGCCTTTGGAGAATCTGAGTTTCTTTAGGTTTTGAAGATAAAATACTTCATATAAATGTTTACTTAGTATGTTAAAGAGATAGCATAAAGGAAAGTGAGTTGTAAACTGTAAAATATCATAATTGTTGTTGAACTTATTGTACATGAAGAAGTCTGGTGTGGTGGAGAGTTGTATTTGGAATCAGGAAATCATGAATTCAATTCCTATCTCAGACTTGCTAATTGTGTGAACATGGGCAAATTGCTTAGGCTTTGGTTTTCCAGAGAACTAAGACTATTATTTACAGATGAGTTGCTGATTTAAATTGAAGAAAAGACTTTCATAATGGAAGTTCTCTGCACAGATAACATCATAGGTCTGGGCCAGGGGAAGAAATTCATATACGATATCTATCTACTGACATTGGAATTATCAGGTATTCATTTTCCAGTATATTAGTAAAAACTCATTTATTTATCACTTTTGTTTCTAGTTTCTACATTATAGCCCTTATACTTCTCCTTTTCAGAATAACAGATTGGAAAAAGTCCTCCAGGCTATCTAATCTAATTCATACATGAATAAGAATCATATTTTCTACATATTCAACAAAAAAAGCTAAAACTATGCATTTTTGTACCTGGGACAAGTACAGAAACAATCTCCCAGAGAGTATGGGGAGTGTATCCTCAACTGATTGAGGCCCAGAATAGTCTAGGGAAGGATAGGAGCTCATCCCAACCCTCCATTTGGTACCTTCCTATTTTTTTTTTAAATTACTTTTGTTAACTTTATGGTAAGCTCTCTCTCTCTGACTCTGTCTCTCCATCTCTGTCTCAGTCTCTGTCTCTGTCTCTCTCTGTCTGTCTCTCTCTCTCTCTCTTTCTCTCTCTCTCTCTCTCCCTCTCTCTCTCTTTCTCTCTTTCTTCATTCTGCTATAGGACAACAAATCCTGTCAACGCCCTTTAACCCAGTGTTCCCTAAATTTGGCTCCCTGAGGCATATTCCCAGTTTACCCACCACAATAACAATTTGTGGAAACTTAGTCAATTCTTCCTATTTTAATCGTTGCCCTGTTGCTTGCCAAAGGACTTCTGAGAAAACAGAAAGATTGTATGATTGGTTAAGTTGTAGACAAGAAAAGAATTTGGACTAGCAGATGGCAGAGAGATCATGACATGGCCCAGGATATCCTTGGATAACAAAGCATATACATATATTATTTTATTTGGGATTGCATTTACCTGAAGACTCACTGAAATTCATTAGAGTAGTTTATTTTTGGAGAGAGGTTGTAGGTACAAGTTTCTTGAAGCCCTTCTTCCTAAGGCATGATGTGAGGGTACTTTGTTGTTGAATGGTGGTCATACAGTTACCCTGAATCCCATTTCTTATGTAAAGACAGACCAACTCCTCAAAACTGCTTGTTTGTACTTTTGATCCTATGCATTATTATGGGAAGTTCCAGGATGTTTTGGGTTATATACTCCCAAACACTTGATTTATTTATCATTCCCATTGTCTGAATTGCTTTGTAGTTGTCCTTGAAACAAGTGAAAAGAATACATTCTTTTTTATATTAGTCTGTTTACAAAGAGGGATGTTTATCATGTACTGACATGCTTTGGAATATTGTTGACTACTATATCACAGATTACTGTATTACAAAGAATCTTGGGGCATGATTGACTAGAACAATCCTTAAGTTTTACAATAATATATTCCATTTTATAGATCAGTCAATCAAGTGGAATCCATTAATATCTACTACGTGGCAGACATATATACAGAAACTGAGGCCCAATGACATAAGTGACTTCCTTATGTCTTTTGACTTCCAGGCTTATACTTTTTCTACTAAATTTTATTCTGTGATATCCATGGCAAGGAGATAGGTGAGAGAGATGAATGAATGAGTCTGCTTTAAATGTTTTCTACTCAGAAAAAAAGCATTTCACCCAAATCAAAATGGATTTTATTCCCAGTGAAAAGTCAAATATAATGACTCATAATATTAAGAAATATGATCATTATGTTGTAGATGGAAATGATATTGCTTAATTTACTGAGAGAAGAGGGAGTAACTTAAGAGTTCTTTGAAAATATCTATTTGAAAAAGATAGCAGGGGCAAAAATAATCACAGGAGAAAGACAGAGATGATCCAACTAGTCATAATATGTCTATTGACATGTTAACCTACTAAGAGAAATAGTGAATATAATTGCAAGGCTTCATAGTATTAATACATTTGAAATTGAGAACTGTAGCTTCAGCCAAAAGAATAGAAAAAGAGAAATCCTCATAAAAGTTTCCCTTGGAAAATTGTACAAATGGAGAAACCCAAAACAGAGGATGGCAGTCATGCAAACATTTTCATTTTGTACAGTGAGATGAAGAAAGTTTGAGGGATTGAGCAAGATCTTATTGGATATTACTGGTTCTTCAAATGAATTTTTTCTCATGTTCAAAATGAAGTTTAGTAAACTTGTAGGTGTTTTGGATGACATATCAGAGGCAGAAATTTCTGAGTTTTCTGGCCCAAAATTTCTTACTAAGGGGTAAGTCAAGGTAGTTGTTCTATGCCTCTTTGTCCCCCTCTTGTAATGATATTCCTATTGCTTGCAATCTGTTCAGCTTGCCTAAGGGTTGAAGTTATACCACAAAAGATAGTTAAGTACTGTACTTCACAATTATGTGGATGCAGGTGATTAATTGGAGCAACAAAAGGCTTTATAGAAAGACCTTTAACCGAGGTACTCAAAATACTTTGCATTAATTAGCCAACTCAAACTTGGACCTTTTAAAGCTCAGGGAGTCTATACAGACCTGAGTATGTTTGCTAATATCTCAATGATTAGCAAATTAGTAAAATAGCCTTTAAAAACACTTCTTTTAAGTTAAGGATTGGGAAAATTTTAAGTTTCCACAATTAAAACCAATCATTAGCACCACTCTAGCTTGTTTAGGAATATCTGTATAGGTTCTTAAGGGTGAAGTGTCTTGGGTTACAGTTATACAGGTGTCAACAGTTCTTAACTGCTTTTCTCTTGATCAAAACAAATCAGTACTCTGAGGTTCATCATTTAATAACTTTTATAATCTGGGTCCAACCTAGCTTTCCAGACTTGTTTCACATTATTGTTCTTCTGATACTTTATATTCCAGACAAATTGGATTACTTTCTCTCATCAGTTCATGGCATTTCCTATCCTTTCTTCTTGGGCTTTGCTTTAGTTTTTCTCTGTCCTTTGAATTCTTTAACTTTGGCCTTTTGTCATCCATAACTCCATTTGCAGCTCAACTAAATAACTTGGCCTGTTTTGAAGGTCTTTGTTGGTCTTCCTAATTATTAGTGCTTCCATTACCACCAAAAGATTACTTTGTACTATTTTCCATTCACTTCTCTAGGTTCCAGTTGTTTCTCCCATGAGGATATAAGCTTCTAGAGGGCAGGGAGTTTTTCATTTTTGTCTATTTCCTCAGATACTAACAATGTCTAGCACATGGCATAGGGTTACTAGAGACTTGAATTTAAATGATATGACTAACCCTGGATTTTAACACAAATAGTATAATTTAAAGTTTCCTTTCTATAGTGTTTTTCTTTCAAACTTTTTGGTAATAAAAATTGGAAAAAAATTCCCTTTGTGTTTGAATAAATGTCCTAAATATAAAACTTAGAGAAAAATATAGACATGAAAGAAGAAAACCAACCATATTTTCAAGTATATCAAATATTAAATTCCCTTCTGAATAAAAAGTCTTCACTTTTCTCACTTTAAGGAACATTTTCTTCAAGATCTGGGTAGGAATTGATCTTGAAAGCCATTTCAGAATAGGTTTTTCTGCCTGCATGTACTGACATGTTGGTTGGTCACAGCAGTTCTTACAAGGCCTCTATTCTGATGTGGATGGTGATTCTGTGGTAGGGGGGGAGGGGATGAAACATCTATTACTGCAAAAGAAAGTTATTATTTTCTACAGCTCTGTTTTCTCATTGTTTTGAAGATGTCAGTCATACTCAAAGTTAGAGCCCTAAACTTCCTGAATCCTTCTTCATTCATACTGAGAAAGCACCTTCCTATTGTTCTGTTTATAGAGTAGAATCAATAGAATAGAATCACCAGGAATGGAAAATGTAATACCTAGAAAATATTTTACATCTGAGCCAATGATATAGTGACTGAAGTGTTGGATGTTGAGGCTGTAAGACTAGGGTTCAAATCATGTCTGTGTAACTTGCTAGCCGTTTAAAAACCATCAAAGCATTTAATCTTTCTAAAGACCTCTGATAAAACAGACTAACAATGTATATAATAACTATCTCATGGGGGAAAAAGATCTAGATGTAAAACACTGTGCAAATATTAAAGTTTTATACAAATGTCAATTTCATATAACTAACATATTAATCAGATCAAACACTAGCATTGTGTGAACAAATTAAAATTTTTGGTCATGTAGGCTTTGATCTTTCATAGTTATTGCTATACAGATTTATAATACAGGTACTGTGAAATACAACTATACATTTTTTCCTAGGCTTATTGTTGGAAATGTTGGGATAGTGAAAAGTTGATTAACTGTAACACTTAACTACAATGTAAGTTTCTGCAATCTAATTCTAAGGATGGTGAAAACATGAAGGTAGTTGAGAAAGCTGCTGTAAAGTAATAGCTGAGATCTTTTGAAGAGGAGCCAATTAACTGTACTTTGGTAGGTCCCAAGAAGGCAACACTTAGAACACTGTATAGGAATGGCTGAGATACATATTTTAGTCAAATATATATATATATATATATATATATATATATATATGTATATATATCTTAAAAATCCTTTTTCAAGACAAGAGCTGTCTAAAACTGAAATGAGCAGCCCCAAGAGGTGATAAGTTCTCTATCACCTATAGTCGTTTGGGAGAAACTGGATATCCACTTGGTGGGGATGCTATAGAACGGATTTCTGCTAAGTTAAATTTTGGATTAAGTGAATTCTGAGATCACTTTGAGTTCTGAGATTCCCTGATGACATCAAAATAAAACCGACAATGCCAGTAACAAAAATTGATTTTCACTATACTGCATGGTTTGTTGTGCCAGGAAGGGATGGTAGTGGCTAACACATTTAAAAATGTATGTCTGCCATCACAAATTACTTTCCATAAATAAATGAATCAGCTCCCTAAGTAAAAAATTGGGACCAGATGTATTTATAAGAAATTTCTAACAAATATTAAAAAAAAACCCAGTTAATTCTAATAACAAATAAACTGCTTGAAAAAATAAAGGAGGAGTCCTACCAAATTCCTTTTAAAAAACAAACTTAGTTTTGATACCTAAACTAGGGTGAGCAAAAACAGAGAAAGAAAGGTACAGGCCAATTTCCCTAACATATTATAACGAAAAATTTTAAATGAAATAAAAGCAAGGAAATTACAGCAATATATGACGCAAATAATATGTACTGACTAGGTTGGATTTACATAAGAATGCAAGGTTGGTTAAATATTATAAAACTTTGAGCATAATTAAACAAATCAATAACAAAAACAAATAATAGGATTACATCATCAAATGAAAAATAAAACATTTTAACAAAATGCAACACCCATTCCTGTTAAAATCAGGAAAAGCATAGGGATCAACTGAACTTTTCTTAAAATGATAAATAGCTTCTATCAAAAATGGAGAACAAGCATTTTCCGTGATGAGGATAAACTAGAAACTTTTCTGATAATTCAGGGGTGAAGCAAGAGTGTCTATTGTCACAAATATTCAATATTATAATTAGAAATGTTAGAATAAGAATAAAAAAACCAGGACCCAGAAATATCATTTTTTGCAAATGTGATATATTTAGAGAGCCCTAGAATATCAATTAATAAACTGGTTGAAACATTTAACAACTTAGCAAAGCTGTGGGATATAAAATAAATCCACAACAATTATCATCATTTCTATATATGGTATTACCAACCAAAACTGGCAGGAAAGTATAGAAAGAGGAATTCCATTTAGAATAACTGCAGTGTAAAATATTTGGGAATTTACCTGCTAGGACACATACAGGAACTATATGAAGACTTTTACAAATGTTCTTCACACAAATAAAGACATATTTAAACTACTAGAGAATTATGAATTACTCAAGGTTAGGCCAAATCAGCATAATAAAAGTGACAAATTAAATTACTTATTTGATGCTCCAATCAAGCTAACAAAGAATTTATTTATAGATCTACAAAAAATGATAACAAAATTCACCTGGAAAAAGAAAACATCAAGAATATCAAGGGAATCAATAAAAAAAAGAGAAACTAGCAGTATGAGATTTCAAAATATCCTACAAAGCATTACTCATCAGAACAATTTGGTACTGGATAAGACTTAGAATGATTGATCAATGGAACAGATTAAAATACACAACACATAGAAGCAAATTAATTCAGTAACGCAAAAATAAACCCAAAGATCCCAGCTATTGTAATAAGTACTCATTATTTCACAAAAACTGCTGGGAAATCTGGAAAGTAGCTTGTCAAAAACTAGGCATAGAACAACAACCCTTCAAATTATTGACTAGTCTTGGACAAGTAAATTTATCTCTCTAGGCAATGGTTTTATAAAGTGTCCATTGAGGAAGTTTAACAAGATAAATACCATAGTTCTCTCTCAATCCTATACTTTCTTTCTTTTCTGAATTCCAATGGCATACATTGTCAATGATACATAGGTTAGCTCTTAACTATTAACTCTTAACTATTCACATGAATACTGTAAGTTTCCAAGGCGGGGGTGGGACTTGGGTTGTTTGTCAGAAGCTGGTTAATGTACCTTTTAAAAAAATATAGGTCATAAAAAAAAGGGTCAGAGGATCCTGCCAAGGACATCTTTGCCAAAAGACACTGTCAAACATAGGAGAAAAATTGATTTTATAAGGATTGCTAATAATCACTGTCCTGAGAAGCATTGTTCCTCATTTCAGAGGAGACAGTGAGCCTGATGACTTTGCACAGCTCTGCCTCACTTAAATCCACTTTACATGCAAGTCAAGATATCATGCCCATGATGTCATTAGTCATCTTTGAGAATGAATGAGAAAACATAAGAACAACAAAGAGCTCTGTATGAAGGTTCTACACAGAAAGAGTTACTTCCAGAGCAGTTGTGGTGAATTAAACATTTGTCACATATTTCTTACAAGTATTCCTCACTACTATTATGGTCTAAGTTTAAGCTTACTCCTCCCATGGATGCTGTGCCCATTTGTGGGAAGGAATGAACCAGGATTTTAGAACATTTTGTATTAACTGTCTTTACCATGTTATATGAATAAATACCATTGGTTAAAAACTCATTAAGGCTATCGAATGACTGGCAAGGGAGACTACTGCATTGAGCACTTAGGACCTAAAGTAGGAAAAACACAGTCTGACAGTTATCTCTGGAGCCCTGAAAGAAGTAGTAGCTGCCCTCTGGGGAAAAAACCTATCAATCCCAGCACAAACTGGTGAATGCTACTATTTCTTCTTGTTGTTGTTCTTCCTTTACCATACATGGTCCCTCCCTCTACTTGGGGTGCCATATCCTTAATGTGGGCATTATGTCTCTAGGAATATAATTTTTCACTTATATTCATGCAATATTTTGGGGTTTTGAGGCCAGATTTTTTAATTTATTCATTTTATTATTTATTTTTAAAATTTTTACTTTTTTTCCCAAAAGCTAAGACAATTTACTTTTTCTATGGTGATCTGGGTATGGTGATCTGGAAATGATTATAATGTAGAATATAAATATGGTAGTAAAACTGAGAAAGCAGAGGAGAGGGAGAGAAAGACAGAGAAAGAGACAGAGAGAGGTAGAGATAGAGAGGTAGAAAGGACAGATTTGAGAGTTTCATCATCTGTGATTGAAGCAGGAAGTGATGGATATTAAATTGTTGAGAAGAAAGTTCATCCAAGCAGAGAAATAAGCTAGTTTTACTTAGATGCTGTTTCCAGTGAGGCATTAGTTAAGCAAAGTGTGGAATCAATTCAGTTTAGCAGTAGGAGCAAAAGATATGCTCATCCAGGACATTTTATGGACAGTTCCTCAGAGAGGACACCAATGTTTAAAGTCCAGGAATATATCATATTTCCCCATGTATAAGATGCTCCCATGTATAAAGCACACCTTAATTTTGAGGCCTGAAATTTGAAAAAAAAATGTATTACATAAAATTATTGAACTCAAGTTTTATTCATCTGCTCATAGCTTTCAGGCATCTTTTGGGCAAGTCTGGTGCATGTACGCATGCTTAGTACATTCCATTTCATGAACCTGAAGCACCAATTGTGTCCTCCTTTGAAATCAGTAACTTCTTTTTCATCAGCAATTCTTCTTGCTTCATGCTGAACCATCTTTATGGACACAGGAATTCTATTTGCCCTTTGCTCTTCAATCCATATGTTCAATTCTCTCTCTAAATCAGGCCATTTTGCTGACTTGCCTCTCATGGCCTTTGTCCGGCATAGTGTTTTCAGTAGGGCTTCTTCTTCCTGTAACCAGTTTCAGATTGTTTTCTCAGTTGGAGGAGGACCAAACTTAAGTTCAGCAGCATGATTTCCATTCACTTCTGCAAACTGGATCACTTTTAACTTGAATTCAACACTGTATGAAAATCTTTTCTGAGCCATTTCTGGGCAGAATGTGGCAAAATGTAACCTAATATTCCAGTAACAAATGCAAAACAATGAGTGCAAAAAAAGCAGGAAATGCAAGTAAAAACATCTACACCACTGTATAAGACACACCCTGTTTTTAGACTCCAAATTTTTCAAAAAAATGTGCATCTTATAGATGGAGAAATACAGTAAGTTATTTGGAATATATAGTCTTTTTTTCATTCATGTGTCTTTTTGTGTAGTGTCTGTACATTTCCACTCTCCTCACCCTCCTGCACAGATATTGAGTGCATTGGTAGCAGAGTATAACCCAGATTTCTATGGATTATTATGTATTTATTGTTCCAACTTTTGATATAATGTATTAATAGTTGTGATGTTGAAAGAGAGAGAGAGACAGAGATACACATACAGAGAGAGGAAGAGAGAGGGAGAGAGTGAGAGAGAGAGAATATAAATGCTAAGACAGAGCAATTGATTAGATATATTTGGTTAAAGAGAAGAAAAACTCAATAGTGGTGCCAAGATTGTTAAAGTCTATTACTCAGAATTTTGGTGCCTTCGACAGAAATACTAGAGTTAAGAAAAAGGTTTGAAATTTACCATGAGTTATGTTTTAGACATGCTGCTTTTTAGATGCTTTGTGGGACATCCATCTTTGTGAATAAGATACACATATATGTTTTTGGATCAACAGCTAACCACTGAATATTCTTTTCTACTTTTGATCAATGCTGATCTACTTAAAGAATTGAACATAAGATTTCAGTTACATTTACTAAATATTTAGTGAAAGAGAAATATCCTCAAGTTCAGAATATATGTGCATATATGTATACATATGTAAATACATACACATACATATATAGTGATATAGAAATCAATATATTTAAGGAAATGAACCTTTTCATTCATCTGGAAAAACAAAACATTATCTAACATGCTACTGAAAAAATAAAATGATGAAAGGAAATGCACAATTTGGGTACCCCACCCCCATTTTAAGATTATACAGGAATGCTTTTTGAAAAATGCAGAAACTTAACAAGTTCACATTTCTGAGACAGAAATGACACATCAAATGCGAACATTAGCAGACCTGTTTTGTGGGTAGTTAAGTTGTAATTTCTTACATGTAAACTATAATTCACTCTACCCTTCATATTTTGTATAATAATTTTAGGATGGTTTTAAAAGCGAGGGTGCCCTAGCATCTGTAAAGGTTCATCAAGTATTGACTTTTTTCTTGTAATAATGACAGTAGCAGAACACACAATGGTCTACTCAGCTCCTGCTTGGTTATTAAATCTATTTTAAGAATTAAATTTCTTTCAAAACTTGTTAAGGGAAAACAGAAATCAAAGAATTCAAAATCCTCAGAGTTATAAAACATTATCCCTTTGTTCTCTTGGTTCTAGCCACAATTATTTATAATGTTGAATGCTTGGTGAGTGACAGTCATTTTGGAAAGTTAAATTTCTAGAGGCTCCTTGAACTGACATTTCAGCCTAGAAAATCATCTTTTAGAGAGTAAAAAATAGAATATCTGTCCAGTTAATATCTTTCACTGCTTGCATGATTTTATTCCAAGTATCTTATAGGAACATTCTCAAGACTAACTTCTTGCTTAAGAAGAATGAATGTAAAAATGTGTTTTAAGGTATTAGACAATGTACGCAATAGTTAAGAAAGGAAGATGAGAAGATTATATAAGTTTTTCATCTAATCAAAAGAGAGCTGAAGCCCAGTAATAACTGCTTTTTTTCCCAGTAGAAGCATGCTACTACCATTCTTGTTGATAGTTGCCAATGAAGTTCCAGTTGCTCAGTTGAATAAGATACAGTCATCTCTGCCACTGAACAAAAACAATTAGACAATTTTGCAGTTGGAAAGATTTTTAAGGCTGTAAACTTTACCTTAAAAATAAGCAAGCTCAGCCACAGAAAGATGAAGTGATTTTCCCAAGATCAGGGAGCTTCTTCATACCAGACCTAGAATAATAACTGGTATGCAACAGAATGGAACCCAAACTTACTGTGGCAGCTTAAGGGGGAAGAACAAGCATTGTGAGTTCCTTAACTGAAGAAAACTGGGGGACCTAGAAGGCCTTACCTGACATTACAATAACCTTCCATCAGCCTTAGTAATATGCATATTCCTATTGAATGTGCCATTGGAGCAATTGATATTTTCCTTGTTTAGCTTAGTACCCTCATTTAGCATTGAAATCTCAATTTCTGCCTACTGCAATTTGTCTCCAACCCTCAGAATCACACAGTCTCAGGACCAGAAGGGACAGCAAATATCATCTAGTCCAACATGAACTGGAACAGTAAATGCCTTTGTTTCATATTCAAAAATGTGTCATCTAACTTTTACCTGAAGAACTCAAGGGAGGCCACCTACTCTACTTTTGATTGCTTTCATTGTTTTGATTTTTCCTTCTTATAGATAGTCCAGATTTGGCTCTTTGTAATTCTGCTTGTTGCCCCTAGTTCTGCCCTCAGGGACCAAGCAGAGAGAATATAATTAAACTTACATGTGATAGCTGTTCAAATACTATTATGTTGTTCCTTAGTTTTCCCTTCTCTATGAAAAACATTGTCAATCCCTCCAGCTGATCCTCACATATAATGCTCTCAAGGCATTTTGTGAACCTTGCTGCCCTCCTTCAGTTGCTCTAGAGTTTATCAATGTCCTTTCTTTAAAAGGAATGATAAACATGATGAAAAACAATATTCTATATGTGGTCTGAGTATAGCAGAGCAAAGTGAGTCTGTCCCTGAGAATTATGCTACCCTTAGAGGATCCCAAGTATACATATACTATGGTTTCATAAGAACATATCCTATGTATTTTACTTGCTACTTTTTTTTGAAGTTTAGTTTTTATTTCATAGTCATAAACTTAACTCTGTTGTCTAGTCAGACTTGTGGAAGGAAAAAGGAAAATGAAATCCAAAGAGAATTGCAGCAAGTGAGAGCACAAGGATTACAGCGTGTAAGAGCAGATGGGGTTTGGGGGTGGTCTCTCCAGCTACAGAGGAAGGGTTTGATGGTTAAGACAAAAAACAAAACAAAAAATCTTGTGAGAGTTGTCCACAGTCAGCGATAGTGATCTTCTTGCTGGTCTTGCCATCCTGAGAACCGAAACGCTCCATGGCTTCCACAATGTTCATGCCTTCTTTCACTTGGCCAAAGACCACATACTTGCCATCCAACCAATCAGTCTTAGCCGTACAGATGAAAAACTGGGAGTCATTTGTGTTGGGTCCAGCATTTGCCATGGACAAGATGCCAGGACCAGTACGCTTCAGGATGAAGTTATCATCAGCAAATTTCTCCCCATAGATGGACTTGCCACCAGTGTCATTATGGTGTGTGAAGTCACCACCCTAGCACATGAACCCAGGAATGATTCTGTGGAAGCAGGATCCCTTGTAACCTAATCCCTTCTCTCCAGTGATCAGAGCACAGAAGTTTTCTGCTGCCTTTGGAACCTTGTCTGCAAAGATCTCAAAAATAATCCGGCCCAGGGGCTCGTTATCGACAGCGATGTCGAAGTACACGCTGGGGTTGGCCATGGCCACAGATGCCTGGGCTGGGTGCGATGGCAGAGGAATAGGCAGCAGGGATCGGCATCCGGCAGAGGGAACCCAGATGAGGTCTCCCAGTGGTGGCGTCTGCAAAGCCTACTTGCTATTTTTTTAATCCAAGTTTAAGGTCTTTGTTTAATTTCTTGTTTATATTGGATCCAGTGTTCTAGGTTATCAAAACATTTTTGAATTCAGTATGTATCATCTAATTGTTTTACAAAAATGTTAAATAATACAGGATCAAATTCAGGTCCTTTCAAGTTCACGTTAAAGTGTTAATGGATATATTTTGGGTCCAATTGTTCAACCAGTTCTCAATACACCTAATTATGCCTTTTATTCTCCCAGGTCTCTCCAACTTTTGAATAAGAGTAATATAGGTCATTTTTTTCAATTTTTTTTGCTAAAATATTGGTAAACTCTATAACATTCACTTGAATGATCTGTCTGGTAATGCTCTTAGCAAATAAAAAGACACACACACACAGAGACAGACAGACAGACAGACAGACAGACACACACACACACACACACACACACACAGAGAAAGATGACTAGCCTGTTATGACAGATCCTTGATAAAGACATCATAGCTCTTCTTAATGTCAACAGATATCAACGAAACCTGTAATTTTAGATTCTTTTATACCTTCTATAACATATCAAAGCTTCTATTTAATTTTGGGTTTAGAATATACTAAGGAAAAAAGTTCAATGTCTTCTTTTTTTAACATGAAGTATCACTTATGTGGTGTAGTGGATATAATTCTGGATCAGAGTCAGGAAAACATGGGTTTGAATCCTACCTCAGATGCCAGATCTGTGATGCCTTGCACATGTCACATAACCTCTTTCAGCCTCAGTTTCCTCGGTAGTAAAACACACACAGTAAAAGCACTTACATTCCTAGATTATTGTATGGATCAAATAAGGTAATGTATATAAAACACTCTCTAAGCCTTAAAGCTTTATATAACTGTTAGCTATTATCATCTTCATCATAACCATTATTATCACTATCACTATTACTATTGCTTTGTGACTAATTTAATAATCATATAGCTAACTGTTTTTGAACTTAATAATCATAGTTTGCTCATTATTTAGTATTTTAAGTAGTTTAGGCACTCTAAGCTACTGTCCCTCTTTTATAAATTTGTAAATGGAGGACCAGGTAGACTTATTGACTTATAGATATACAGTGAGTAAATATTGGCATCTAGAATGAGACGCTTGCCTTCAAACCAGATCTTCTGGCTCTAACATCTTTATTTAGGATTTAAATTTACCCATTGAAAAGGCACATGATTTCCAAATCACAAATTCCCTAAATATCAGAGAATTACCAATGAAGAAAATACCTTATACTCATTTAATAAAAATATTTTAAAATAGGCAGCTACATAGTGCAATGGATGGAATACTGGATTTGGATCCTGGAAAATCCCACCACAGACACTTAAGAGGTTGCAAACCTGGCCAAATCACTTAACATGTCTTCCTCAGTTTCCTTATCTTGTAAAATGAGGATAATACTACCGACCTCCCATGGTTATGTCTTAAAGTGCAATACAAATGGTATCTCTTATTTAAAGCATGATATGGATGGGCTCTTCTACTTTTCGTAGCAATGTAGGTATCTGCAAACATTTTGGCAGCAGTAGAGTCTTGGGAAGATAGGTGGCACAGTGGGTAGAGTGCTTGGCTGGGAGTTGGGAAGACCTGAGTTCAAATCTGACTTGGACACTTACTAGCTGTGTGACCTTGGGTAACCCACTTAACCCTGTTTACCTCAGTTTCTTCATCTGTAAAACAAGCTAGGGAAGGAAATCACAAGTCTCCGGTATCTTTGTCAAGAAAACCTCAAAGAAGTGGTCAAAAGAATAAGACATGACTAAAAAGACTAAACAAGTAAAGAGTCATAAAACTGCCTCTTCATTTTTACAAAATGATTCCATTGCTGGGACTATAGTATCAAAAGAGGGGAGAAATCCATTTGTGCAAATATATTTACAGTTATTCTATTTGCAATAAAAATTATATGTCTCTAAGCTGTTGAAAACAATTCTCTTGAAAAGGGTTCATCTGAAAGCAGATTAATCAGCTAAAAAAAAGAAATAAAAGAAAAAAATTATATTTGAAACCAACCTATATGGCCAATGATTGGAGTATTAACAAATTAATTCAAATGAACACTATGGTGCCAGGCTAATGCTAAAAATGAACCATAAGACAAAGTCTAAATACTTACATGAGATGATGTGTAATTGAATCAGAGCAAGAATCATACTGAATGAAGCTATATTTTTTAAAAAGAGTGAAGAGATAAGGGAAAGAAAAAGAAAGGAAGGAAGGTAATTAGAAGTCATGAGAAAGCAAGGAGTTAGCATGCTCATAATATCTGTAGGTGACATAAAGCTAGAAAGGCTAGTTAGGGAACAGAGATTTCAAAAAAATCCTCAACAGACTGGCATGATACTCCAAAACTACCTAAAAAATTTAATAGAGATGAATGGGAAATATATTATAGACCAAGCAACTATCAACAAAAATAAATAACAAAAACAAAAATAACGAAACCCACAAAAGCAAGCAGGAAAAAAATCCTCTATTCCTTCTTTACTTGCTACCTTCTTTCTACTAATCATACTGCTATGAATTTGTCTACTGCATTTGGCCAAGGTTAGACAACTTCATTTAAATGGCCTAAAAGTGGGAGAGAAGGCAGTCGTGTGGCAGAATTGGGCATCTAAGTAGAGTATCTGCCTTTCAACTTCACTTTGATATTCATTACTCGAGTGATCTTGGGCAAATTGCTGGGCCACTCTAGATCTCAATTCACTCCTCTGTAAAATAAATTCAATTTGATATAACTCAATAAACATTTATTAAGTGACTGTTATGTACCAAACATTGCATTAAGTTCTGGGGATACCAAAAGAGGCAAAAGATAGTTCCTCAAGTAGCTTACAACCTAATGGAGGAGACAACATGCAAACAAATACATACAAATCATATACAGGAAAAACAGGAAATAATGAACAGTGAAGGCACTGGAATTAAGAAGGAATGGGAGAGACTTACTGTAACAGGTGGGATTTTTTTTTGAGACTTAAAAGAAGCCACAGAGGCTGGTAGTCAGGTAAAAGGTTTAAAATAATTTCAATTAAATGATACCTAAAGTCTTATGAACTCATCAAAGAATGTTTCTGTATGTGTATATGTGTGCATATATGTGTGTGTGTGTGTTGTCAATAATTATGTGACTTTTAATGAGAAAGAATGTCATTAACAGTACCTCCTAGTTGTGTATATATCATGTCCAATGTCCCACTGCCACGTTGATTATTCTGTTATGTTTCTTAATTCCACAAAATATTCATTGGAACCTTTATTTTTTTCTTTCCTTTTTTTCTTTCCTTGAGGCTGTGTTGGGCCACTGTCACAAAAGTTCATGAGGTATTTATGGTCTGCATTTAAACAAGACTACTTAGTAATCACAGTATAAAGGAGCTGCCCCAAGAGAACATAACAACGTACTTTTCTGGAGGAACAATATCGAGCTGTGCAGCTGTCAGACCTTGAACATTATTGTTTTATGTTCAGTAGCTGGCTTACATGAAGATTTAAAAAAATAAATGAAATAATTTTCCCTATCATTCACGTCTACCACGCATATAGAAGGATAAAGGATAACCATGTTGTCAGTGATTTTCCAATCCTACATCAAAGAATTGTACGCCAGTTGTCTGGCTTTGCCCTAGACACCTGCAGTGAACCTCTTAAAAGGAGAGCTCCCAGAAACAAATTCCAGGCTTCACAAAGAACTCCAAAGAGGAAAAGGTTAAATGGTGGCAAGAACTGCTTTGCTTTGTATGTGGAACCCAGGAACAGAAGTAGCATTGTTCCAATTTAGAGGAAGGGAAAGATTTCAAATTTATGATTGAGGATCATCTCAGGGCATAACTGCAAAGATTAACCAAATAGGGCTGAACTAAGGAAAATGGAGGAAGAGGTGAAAGAGTTACCATACCTCTCAAACACAGGGAAGTCAGACTTTAGACAAAAGGTACGCAAAATTGGATTTTTTAAAAAATCTCTTGTAACTCCTACCTTTACCTAAATAAACACTTGTAAATTGAACAATGAGGGGGAGGCAGGTTTGAGAAAGAATCAGTTCAGATTCTATACTTACATAATCATTTCTTTTCCACATAGTTCCTAGTATTTTAGAAAGAACTCCTAGCGTAAGTCAGACCACTAGAAAAAAGAGTTTAAAAAAAGTAAGATAGTATGTCTGTTGGCTTAAGGAAAGCTGGAAATGCTGTTTTTCTGCCTTGCATGTATCACTCTTAAAGTCCTGCTTGGTAGGAATTGTGATTTCAAGGAAAGGGTTAAAAACAGACAAAATAGATAGTATAATTGACCAGTGAAAGGGGGAACTAGGTAACATTTAGTAAGTTTAGCTACTGCTAACCGATAAAGTGAGACAATGAGGTGGCGTAGTGGATAGAATGCCATGCCTGGAGTCAGGAACATAGAAAAAAGTTAGCACGAGGAATTGAAAACCATGATAAGTGAGGAAATGGTAAGAGAGGACCTTGAATGAGTTCAAGTGACTAGGCTTAATTGAATTATATTCAAAATATGCATTTTTATTTTCACAATAAAATATAATTGATATTTTTAAAACATCATTAAATTTCTCCCAGTATCCTTAACCTATCCTCTGTCCTATAGAAGCATCTCATATGACAAATAGTATTCCTAAAGAAAGGAAATGAAAAGAAAGGAAAAAAACATTTATCAGTATATATAAAACTCTGTAAATATTTCCAGTGGGCCATATCCAGTGAATTTCCACACCTGCAATGGGGGTAGGGTTAGGTTTTCTTTTCTTATCATATTTTTGCAGCCAGTCTTATTCTTTATGCCTTTGAAATATTCACTTTTTATAAATTTACAATTACAAGTGAATTTATAATTATTCAATTTAAGTTACTGTAATAACTGTCTTTACTGTTTTCTTGTCTTTAATCTCTTTATTCTGCATTATTCCATATAAAACTTTTCATGCTTCTTTGTGTTGCTTTTAGAAGCACAGTAATTAATATTCCATTAAATTTATGTGTCATAATATCTTTAGCCATTCTTCAATTAATAAGCATTAAAATGTAAATTAATTCTGAAAATATTGTGATTATTTTTATTATATTGAAATGGGCCATCCATACCTTCAGCTATTTAAATTCTTCTTTATTTCTAAAGAAGCCCTTTATAATTGAGCCTATGCAATATTTTGTGTTGATATATCAATCCCCACGCATTTTATTATTTTGTTTTAGTTAGAATGATTTCCCTTTCTATTGTCGTCTCTTTTGTTCTGTTATCATTATAAAGAAATGCTTTGATTTGTGATTGTTCATTTACTTGTAGGTTCTCTGTTGTGAGGTTTAGTCTCAGGTGTTTCAAGCTTGTTCCTATACTGTAACATCAGTATGATTTCTACTTTCACCCTTATTTCTGTGTACATTGAGAAAAAAATCTCTTGACAGTTGTGCTCTCTCAACAATTGATATTGTTGTTATGATTTCTTAATTGAAATACCTAGTGCCCCCTTTCAACCCTCATCCTTGTTGATCTCTTTGCAGCTATCAATACTGACAATAATTTTCCCTATGATACTCTCTTCTATCTAGGTTTTTGCAACATGACTGTATCCTGGTGTTCTTCATTCCTATTTGAACACTCCCCAATATGTTTTGTGGATCTTTCTTCAGGTTATACCTGCTAACAATGAATGTCATACAGGTATCTCTCTTGAGCCCTCTTCTC
This sequence comes from Trichosurus vulpecula, assembly GCF_011100635.1. Taxonomy (NCBI): domain Eukaryota; kingdom Metazoa; phylum Chordata; class Mammalia; order Diprotodontia; family Phalangeridae; genus Trichosurus; species Trichosurus vulpecula. The sequence continues at coordinate 303,698,766 of NC_050573.1, read as the reverse complement.
TTCTCCTTCAATGCTGTTTCACTTGGTAATTACATTAGTTCCTATGGATTCAGTTATCATCTCTATACTATATCTGATTCTTAGATTAACCTACTCTTCCTAGATTGTCTCTTAACCCCAAGAATCATGTCTTCAACTGCCTATTAAACATTTTGAACTGCATGTCCCACAAGCATCTCAAATACATGTTCAAAAAAGAACTTATTTCTCCCTAAAACACACCCTCTAAATCCTTTCAATGGGCCATATCCAATGAATTTACAGAGCTTTAAAGGGAGTGGAGATAGGTTTTCTTCTCTTATCATATTTTTTGCAGCCAATCATTCCTAAACCCTCTTCCCTAACTAGCTTGCCTATTACAGTAATCTCAAAGGCACTACCATGCTATCAGATTATGAACTCAGTGGCATTCCCAACTCCTCTCTCTCTCACCCCTCAAATCCAATAAGTTGCCAAGGCCTATTGATGTTATTTTCATAACATAGCTAGATTTTGCTTCTATTGTTCTCTGACACTGCACAATCTCTGGCTTAGGCACTCATTATTTCACATCCAGATTATTACTGTAAACTATTTATTGGTTTTCTTGCTTCTCTTTCATTCAAATTTATTCTCCATTAAGCTGTCAAAATAAACAAATCCCACACATGTGTATGTATGTATATATTTCTCAAGATCTATGTCAGCCCTCCTAGTTAACAAACTCTAGTGACTCCCTATCATATCCAGGATCAATTGTAGAATTCCCTATTTGGCATTTAAATCCCTTCATAATCTGTTTCCTTGCTGTTTTTGCACTCTTCTTACCTCTAAACCTACTCCTCACTCCATGAATTCTGTGGTTCTGCAATATTGGCTTCCTTGTTCTTTGCACAAGACACTCCTTCTCTAAACATTGTTTTTTACTGGTATTTCTCCAGGCCTAAAAAAATAATCCTCCTTATTTTTGCCTCCTGGCTTCCCTGATTTCTTTCAGGTCCCAAATAAAATCCCCTTTTCTAGCCCCTTTCAATACTAGTGCCTTCCTTCTATTGGTTATCTATTCTTTATCCTATATATTACCTTTTTGTACATACATGGTTTTATATTGTCACCACTTTTAATATGTGAGTTCCATGGGAGGAGGTACTATATTTTTGCCCTGTTTTTGGGGGGGAGGGTTAGCAGAGTTCCTGGTACTTACTGGTTACTTAATAAATGCTGGTTGACTTTCTGACTAACTGTTGTCATTATTAACCACAAATATGTCTTTCTGTTTTTAGTGTCCCCATCCCTCCCTTGGTAATTTATTTACCTCATGACTTTTTGGTTGCTGTATTTAATTTTCTTAAATTTCTGTTTTCTAGGATATTTATAGGGAAAATAACCTGCTCAGTCCTCATTGACACTTTAAATGTCCCTTTCTAATTGAATATTCATCTTGATTCATTGATAGTTATGGATATGTTTTCAGAGCACATCACCTTTGGCTGCATCCTTACCTCTTTCATTCTTTAAAACTCCTTAAACCATTCCCTCCTTCAGTTTCTAATGGGTGTGGAATAGTATTTTGTTATTCAAATATCCTTTGCTGCATATTTGAAGGTATTTTCCTTGTTTGTTGCAGAAATTATGGTCATGGGAATTTTAGAATTTGCAACATATTTTTAAAAAACTGTGGAGACGACTTATGGATTCTTTTGACTGGCACTGTTTTCTGTGTTCAGAATTTCTCAGTGGTTTTTATTTTTTAGTATGCTAGTCAGAATTTTTGAAGTTTTATTCTCTTTTGAAAGAACTATAATCCTTAAAATCTCTCTATGAATACTGTTTTTGATATCAATACGATTTTAATTTACAGACAGCATATTTTCTCTTAATGCTATTATTTTTACTTCTATTTTCTGATTGTCTTTCATTTCTGTGAAACATTTTTTTGTTGTTGATGGTGCAATTTGCCACTGTGGATTCCAGTTTTTCTATTCTGCCAATAATTTCTGATGTGCAGGGCATTGTTTCTGCTTCCATGACTGTTATTTCTATGTTGAACCATTTGGAACATCTTACTGTTGTTTCATGATCTCTTGGGGTTTTCTATCTCACAGTATCTTCTGTCTCATTAGGCATTTATTCATTTTCCTTGTCTTGCAATATTTACTCATAGGTGCATGAACTTGTTTAGTGATCTAGAGGCCTTCTATTATAGTTTCCTTTTGGGGTTTATATGCTTTTATTCATTTAAGTCTTTGAGCTTCTTCCTCTAAAGATCTTTGGTACTTTCAGTCTTTTGTTCCCCTTATATTCCCTTTTTATTCACTTTTTTTGAATCACATTTCCCTTTGATGACTGTTTACCTGTGGGCTAAAACTTGGAGCTGTCTCAAACTTCTCATTGTATGCTGGAAGTGACTTTGTAAGAGTCAGAACTGGCTATATCTGGATGAGTCTCCTTTTACTCTGGCCTAATAGAGTTTCCTTGCCAAAAGTTTCTCACCTACCTCTCTCCACCCCAACAAAATTGCATCTTGCCCCAGTTCCCCTTTTCACTCAGTTTCTGGCTGAGTGCTGTTGTAGCAGAGTGTTACCATATTGTCATTCCACACAAAGGATACTTTCTGTTTTCTACAATGCAGAGAGAGGTTGGTACAGCCAGAGTTTGTTTCTGTTGTAAGAGAGGGGCTTTAGAGCAAGCATTCTAGAAATTAAGGATTATATATCTCTGTTGTTAATTCATTGGCTTTTTATCTCATTGAGGTTCATCAATCATGTCTTTGTGGAGACAGATGAAATTGCTGTATCTCATGCATGTAATTCCTATTTTGGAAATGTTTAAGGTGAATAAGAACTACAGAAAATCTCTGTTCCTCCATACTGTTGATCATGTGACCAAAAGTTGGGTATTGGTTTTCTTAACTTTGCTCTACCAAGTTGTCCAGACTACACACTGAAAAACTGTCAATGGATCTCATATCAATTATGTCCAGTTTGTAAGATGAGACCAGCCATTGTTTATTATGCTATTTATAGTATACTGCTTATAATGCTATGCCCATTCTCTCTTGATGTCCTTCAAGAAGAAATACCCATGTTGTGTAGAAGTGAGTCTGTCAAGTAGTCTATAAACTTTTGTCATCTTTGTTTTCTAATGCTAAGGCTCAGTTTTCAAAAACATCTTTTGCCATCTTTCCTTTCAACAACTTCTATTGATATTCCCAAGTACTAAAGTTGGTATATGTTGATATAACTTTATGGATCTACAGAAGTTCTATGTTGAATTTCTTTACCTCTTTATTTTCTCTAATGGATATTGGATTTGAAAGCTCCAATTTTAGGTATCCTATAGTCTTTTTCCTTATGCTTATCGTGCAACACAATATGATCATGTCAACATGAAACTTATGATAAAACTTATTCAACCATTTTTTTCTAATTGCCTCTAGAAGTAGAATCTGTGAGCCATCTTTTCAGTTCATGGCAATTTCACACACACACACACACACACACGCACACGCACACACACATACCTTGTTTTTTTTTGTTTCACTTATACAAATAATATACAAATATACAAATACCTGATTGATATTCAGGTTTCCAGTCATATAATAATTCACATATGCAGGGCAGCAGGTTGCACAGTGGATTGAGTAGTGGGCTTAGAATAACAAAGACTTGAGTTCAAATCCAGCCTCAGACACTCACTAGCTATGTGAGCAAGTCACAACCTCTGACTACTTCAGTTTCCTCAACTGAATATGGGGATAATAATAATATCTACCTCACAGGGTTGCTGTGAGAATAAAATTAAATAATATTGTAAAAGCACTTAGCATAGTGCCTAACATATAGTAGGCACTATATAAATCCTTACCTTCCCTTAGTTCATTGGAGAATTTCTTGCTTTAGAACACCCACAGAAGATATAAATGTTTATAGACAGTTTAAAACCACTGCTATTCTAATTACCATAGGTGTGTTCTTTTACTGCACATCTCTGCCACTTTCCCTGTAGAAACTGAAGTAAATGATATAGGACAAACATCATCTTGAAATTTTCTTTGTGACTTCCTTTGGTAAAGACTAGATTACTTTCCAGCTTATTAGTGACGAGCTTCTCCATAAGCTTCAGATTAGTCATCAGTAAATAGTGGCAAGAAAAATAGTCAGAATCTGTATTGTACTGGCATAGCCTTTGAAAAACCATGGTCATTTTCAACACAGGGCATTATCTTGGGGCTTTGTACAATTGATTCAAGGTACTAGTCCATTAAAACAGTAAGCAGTAATATAAGCTATGCTGCTGGTGAATCAGAAAAAAAACAGCTTCTAATCTTAATTCTGCTCATAGCTGGCTCTGTAATTTGGAAAATCATTTATTTGTTTTGGGGCCCAATTTCCTCATCCATTTTAAGATGATGCTAGATGGCCTCTATGGAGATTTCCAGGGAGTAACATTCGTTCTACAAATCTAAATCATAACTTAAATAGCAGAATAATATGCATGGTCAATAGACTGATGAGGATGGAATCAAGAGTTCAAATCAATTTTTCAGAGGTCTATAAGGTCTAGCCCCTGAACAAACCATTTAATACTTCTGTTCCTCAATTTCCTCAGCTGGAATGTGAGGAAAATTTTATTCCAAAATTAATACAGTTACTGGGAGGTCCTCATAGGATCGTGCGTTTTTTAATGTGAAAACACTAATGCTACGTAAATGGTTATTTCTATTCTTTTGTTGTTGTTTCTCTTTTTATTGGTGGTGGTGGTGGTGGTGAAGGTGCTGGTAGCAGAGGTATAACTTTTACCTTGCTTCTTCATTGAAAGGATTGCAGAGCATTTTTAAAGGACACTATGCTGGGACCTTGTGATGATCTAAAACTACATCATGCTGAAAGAAATACCTGTCCAGATACTGGTCAAAAATGACTTATGTCATCAACATTGAATTGGGGAAATAAATTACCTCTGAGAGAACAGCTGCGACATATTCTGCTGGGATCACAGAACTCAGCATTTGTCAAATTTAGTAGGGCTTAAGGATTCCATAGAACAAATGCCACTGAGCTTAACATGAAGCTATAAATTCCTTTGAATAAGTGATTATTCTTCAAGGCATGGAAGTTCACAGTTCTTTCTCAGTTCCTTCGCCTACATACATTTTTTTCAGAACGGTCTTCAAATTTTAGTGAAAAAAATATCTAGGGGGAAGTTACTTTACTTGCTTGCTTTGAGCATCATTTACCAATTCAGTAATTAGTAGTTACAGATGAAATATATTATTAATTGATTTAAAATCTGGTTGGTTTCTAGAATAAGAAGATAAAATTATATCAAGAATATTAAAACTGAATAAAAATGTCAAAATCTAAAAATTACAAGTTAAATACCAGCATTAAAATAATGATTAAAAACTGAAGACAATGTTATTTTGGTTTCTGAAAAGTACCAAGGACTAGCTGATATATTTTGCTTTTGAATTGACTGCATTTCTTCTTGCATATTTATAACCACTCCAGCTCTGGAGAGTCATCTTTTATTTTTTATTCTTTCTGAAATTAATTTATTTGTTTTTAGTTTTCAACATTCATTACCACAAGATTTTGAGTTACAAATTTTCTCTCCATCTCTCCCTTCCCCTCCACCCTGAGATGCCATGTATTCTGATTGCCCCATTCCCCAGTCTACCCTCCCTTATATCACCCCACTCCCACCCACCCTTATCCTCTTCCCCCTTACTTTCTTGTGGGGCAAGATATATTTCTGTACCCCATTACCTGTATATATTATTTCCCAGTTGCATGTGAAAATAATTTTTAACATTTGTCTTTAGAACTTTGAGTTCCAAATTCCCTCCCTTCTTCCCTCCCCATCCACCCTCCTTGAGAAAGCAAGCAATTCCATATGGGTTATACATATATCATTATGTAAAACACTTCCATAATAGTCATATTGTGAAAGACTATATTCCCCTCCATCCTATCCCATTCCCCATTTATTCAATTTTCTCCTTTGATCCTGTCCCTTTTCAAAATTGTTTGCTTCTGACTACCCCCTCCTCCAATCTGCCCTCCCTTCTATCATCCCTCTCCCTCTTATCCCCTTCCCCCCTACTTTCCTGTAGAGTAAGTTGCCCAATTGAGTGTGTATGTTATTACCTCCTTAAGCCATATCTGATAAGGGTAAAGTTCACTCATTCACTTTCACCTCTCCCCTCTTTGCTTCCATTATAACAACTTTTTCTTGCCTCATATTTACAGGTGTTTGGAAGGATTTGGGGGAGAGAGCAAGCAAGTCCCTGCTTTTACTCTGCCATCTTCGCTCTCCCTGAGTCATCTTTTAAAATAAAGAAAAATAAATATTTTTAAAAAGAATAAATTTGGCAATATACTATAATGTCAGATATTTATCTGGGACAGTGACTACAATTTTCCTCCATTTGACTACTTCCCTTCTTCCTTTAGATTTATTGATTTTTCCTCCATTTGACTACTTCCCTTCTTACTTTAGATTCATTGATTTCCTTTGTGTAAAATCTTTTTAATCACACAGTATCAAATTTTTTATTTGATCTTTTGCCACAGGCTCTAGCATTGGCTTGGTTAAGAATTCGCTCAGTATTCATAGTTGTAAAAAGACCATAGTTTGCTTCTATTCTAATTTTTTAATTATTTCAATAGTGTTTATATGTGTGTATACATACACATATACACTCATGTGTGTATATTCACAGATATGTGTGAACGCATATGTATATATGGGTGTACACAATTCATCCACAAACATATGTATATGTGTGTGTGTATGTGTGTGTGTGTGTGTTCAGATATGTGGTACTTTGTTCCATGAATTATTTCTGCCAGATTGCTTTCCAGTTTTCCCAGCAGTTCTTATGAAATAAAGAGTTCTATTGGAGGTAATTTATATTTTGGTATTTATTGAACACTGACTTCTTAAGTTTCATTATTTCCAATTCTTTCTTGTTGAGGGTGCTCTATTGACATAGTTTGTATATATTTTAACTATCATCTATTTTTCATTGATTGTTGCTTATAATAACATTTGTATTCTAGAAGTGCTACTCCCACCCCAATTCTATCTTTAAAAAAAATTCTTCTCTTAATATTCTATACCTTCTTTTGATCCTTTAAATGAATTATGGTATTTTGACAAGTTCTTTAAAATATCCCTTTGTTAGATTGCTTGGAATACCATTAAAACTGTAATTTGTCTTTGTTGGTATCATCATTTTTATAGATATTTTTATGACTAAGGCATAAATATTCCACCTACAATTTAAGTTGTTCCTTAGTTATTTAAGGAAAATTGTGCTACTGAATGTAATACATACAAACACATACATATACATGTATGTGTATATGTATATAATACATTGGTAGCTTGATTGCTAAATACTTTGTAGCAATATTAAATTGGACTTTCCTTGCTATTATTACCTCCAGCATTTTTACATTTTTATACAGAAATGTTCCTGAGTTTTGCAGGATTTTTTTGTATCCTGTAAATTTGCCAAACCTAATATTTATCCTCATTAATTATTCTTTCTGATACTTGAGTTTTATTGAAGTAAAACATCTGGTCATTGATAAATAGGAATATTTTTTTCTAATCTTGACCATTAAGCAATTGTATCCTTTCTCTTCTAGTGTTACTTTGGTTAGAATTTCTATAAGTATATTAAATAATAGAGGTGAAAGGGGACATCATTGTATTTAGAAGGAAAGCTTCTAGTGTGTTTTCTCATTGCACATAATGTCTCCTTTTGGTTTTAGATAATAATTTTTTCATATTAATCATGTAATAATATTTTCTGCATTCATTGGAAATTATATTCTGAGATTTGTTTTGTTTTTATGGTCCTTGATTTTCTGAATTTTTTTATTTAAATATTAATCAATGCATGTTTTCCTATTATAAATCTAATTTATAGAACTGGGAGCAGCAGACCTCAGAGCAGCAGGATTCAGAAGCAAGTTTACTGAAGGCTTCCTGTAGAAGGTGAGAACTTTTGTTGAGACTCAAAGGAAGTCAGAGAGGTCAGTAGAGCAGAGGAAGAACATTCTAGGCATGGGGGATGACTAGGAAAAATGCATGAAGCAGAGAGATAGTGTCTTGTTCATGGAACAGCCAGGAGGACAGCTTCACTGAATTGAAGAGTAACAGTTAGGAATGAGGTTTAAGAAGATTGGAAAGCTAAGAGGCACTTTGAAAAGAGAGCATTTTTGTATTTTCTCCTGATGGCAATAGAAAACCACTGGATTTTATTAAATAGGAAGGTGAAAAGATGAAACCTGCATTTTAGGAAAATCACTGTAATGGGTGAATGGAGAATAGGTTGAATTGTGGAATGACTTGAGGCAGGCATATCCACAAAAAAAAAAGCTACTGCAAAAATTCATGTCAGATGATGAGGGCCTGCAGTAGAATGTTTTATTTTTTCTATAAAAGTTTGATAGAATTATCCTGTAAATCTATCTTGATCAGAAGTCTCCTATCCCCACCACTGACCCCCAACTTGGTTGGTCTTTTACGTAATATATTGCTATAATCTCTTGGCTAGTGCTTTATTTAAAAAGTTTGCATCTCTATTTATCAGGGTAATTGGTCTATAGTTTTCTTTCTGTTCTTGTTCTACCAGGTTTAGGCATCAAAATCATATTTGTGTTGTAAAAGGAATTTGGTAAGATTTTATCGACCTATTTTTTTTTTTTTCAAATAGCTTATATGGTATTAGGATCAATTGCTCCTTAAATGTATGGTAGCATTCTCTTGTGAATTTTTCTGGTCCTTGTGATTTTTTTTCTCTCAGGGTGCTCATTTATGGCTTGTGCAATTTCTTTTTTCTGAGATATAGTTATTTAAATATTCTATTTTCTCTTCTGTTAATCTGAGCAATTTGGACTTTTTGGTAAATATTCATTTAACTTAGATTGTCAGTTTTACTGGCATATTATTAGTCAAAATAACTCCTAATGATCATTTAATTTTCTTTTCATTGGTGGTGCATTCACCCTTTTCCCTTTTGGTACCATAATTTGATTTTTTTTCCCTTTCTTTTGTTAATCAAGTGAATTGATGGTTTATCAATTTTATTGTATTTTTATAAAATCTAGTTATTTAATTGTTCATTTTTTTTTTACTTTTAATTTTACTAATCTCTCCTTAGATTTTCAGAATTTGCCTTTTGGTGTTTCTTTAGGAATTTTTAATTTTTTCATTTTCTAGTATTATTTATTTGCATGCCCAATTAATTGATCTGCTCTTTCAGTTAATTATGCATATATTTAGACATATAAAATTTCCCCTAAGTACTGCTTTGGAAGCATCTCACAAATTTTTTTCTGTTGTTTCATTATTATCATTTTTTAATGAAATTGTTGATTATTTCTACGATTTGTTCTTTCAAATCGATTTATTGCTTAGTATTAAATTATTTAATTTCCCATTTATTTTTAATTTATGTGTCCAAGGTCCTTTATTTTTTTAAATCATCACAGCATAATGGACTCACTTATGCATACTCTTTCTATGTAGAATCCTTCTAACTGCACTAATAATGAAAAAATTCTTAGAATTTACATGCATACTCTTCCCATTTGGAAACATAAGTAGTTTAACCTTATTCAGTCCTTTCTGATTTCTCTTTCATGTTTACCTTTTTATGTTTCTCCTAAATCTTGTGTTTTAAAGTTAAATTCACTATTCAACTCTGGTCTTTTCATCAGGAATATATGAAAGTTTTCTATTTCATTGTGTCATTTCCCCCCAGGGAAGGTCTATACTCAATTCTGGTGAATAGGTTATTCTTGGTTATAATCCCAGTTGTTTGCCTTCTGGAATATCATGTTCCAAGCCCCTTTCTTCTTTAACATAGTAGCTGTGAAATCTTGTGTGATGCTTACTGTGGTTCATTATATTTGAAAGTTTTATGGGGTTTTTTTATTTTTTTTTTCTGTTTGCTTAAATTATTTTCTTTTAGCCCTGGGAGTTCTGGAATTTGGCTATGGGAGTTTTCACTTTGGGATCTCCTTCAGGGGGTTATTAGTAGATTCATTCAATTTCTATTTTACCCTCTGGTTCTAGGATATCAGGGCAGTATTCCTTGATAATTTCTTAAAATATTTCACTTAGGATCTTTGTTTAATCAGGCTACCAGGTAGTCAAATAATTCTTGAATTTTCTTCTTCTCAATCTGTCTTCCATATCAGCTGTTTTTACAATGAAATATTTCAGTTTTTCTCTGTTTTTCATTATTTTGACTTTATTTTATTGTTTGGTATCTCATGGAATCATCACTTTCCACTTGCCCAATTCTACTTTTTAAGAATTATTTTCTGCAGTGAGTTTATGTACCTCTTTTTCCATTTGGCCAATTATGATGTATAAGGAGTTATTTTCATCTATGAAGTTTTGTATCTCTCTGTTTTTAAAAATTTTCCACTTCTGTTTTTAATGTGCTATTTTCTTTAGTATTTTTGTGCTTAACTTTTATCAAGCTATTTGATTGTATTTGTATTTTTCTTTCTTTTTCATACCCTTAGCTAATTTTTACTAGTCCCCTCTTACATGATTTTGAAAATACTTTTTTAGCTTTTCCAGGAATTCTTCTCAGACTTGTATCCAATTTACATTTTTTTCAAGGCTTTACTTATAGCTATTTTGACTTCATTGTCTCCTTCTGAGTTTGTGTCTTGATCTTTCCTGTCTCCATGGTAGTTTTTTATACTCAGGTTCTTTTTTTTTGTTGTTTGTTATTTTTTTCCACTCTATTTCTTAATTATGAATTTTATGTTAAAATTTTGCTCTGTTCATGGCATAAGAGTGGGGGGAAGTAGGGCAGTTTTTCAAGTTTCAGTCTTTTGCATATCGCTGTTTTCAGAGCTAATTCTGGATGTTTGGATGTTTTTGGTGTTTCCATGGTAGTGTGATCTGGGGAGAAGTGTAGATATTGCTCTCCTGATCTGTACTCTTGTCTTTACCTAGGAAAGGCCCCTGATCCCTTGGGGTTGCAATTAATACTGCTCCTTAAGACCTATGCTCCCTTGGGACTGGATGTTGTTCTCTTCCTGGGGGTCTATGATTCCTTGGAACCAAAACTGCCCTTCAGAGCTTTTTCTCCCTCTTGACCAAAAGTGTTTCTCTCCACCCTTGAACTATGACTTAGAAGTGCACATAGACAATGGAGTTGCCAAACAGCATCTTGTCCTCCATCCAGTACTAGCACAGGAATCTCCTATAATCTCTTTCTGACTAGTTTCTGCATCCCCTTACCATTTCTGGCTTGAAAGTTCCCAAAGGTGCTGCTGCTTCTATTGCTTCCACCTAGTCTCACTTAATTTCGTTTCATCGATGGAGGCTCTGAACCAGCCTTTACCCCCATGTCACAGATGTCTATTTCTAATATCTGTTATCTTGGCCTGGAAGAATGTTACTTTCTGACCCTTTGTTGGCTCTGCTGCACCAGAATTCAATTGCAGGTATTATTTAAAGTTATTTGGAGATAAATGTTGGGAGAGCACAGCTGAATACTTTCTCTACTCTGCCATTGTCTCTCCACCCCCAGAAGGGACCAGTGGATTTCTTTATTTTATTTTACCATTGCTTTGTGTGTCTAAGATATCTCAAAAATGAGTTTTAAAAAGTTCTTGAGATATGATATCTAAGCTCTTTTCTTGGGGCTATCGAATTTGTACAGCAAAATAATTCTTTGTTTTTTTTTCTTTCTCTCTTAGTGATCTGTCTTCCAGGCAAGTTTTTTTTGTTTGTTCCTTATTTTGCTCTATGATACCTTAAATTTGCTTATTTTTTTCAGTCTTTTAACTCTGTTTCAATATTTCTTATGGTCTCATATAATCATGGCTTTTATTTAGGCCATTCTAATCTTATGAAGTTTTTTGCTTGGACAAGTCTTGAGTGTCTTGTGCCAAACTGTTAATTCCATTTCCAATTCTTTCTTCCTTTGCTCACATTTATTTTCCATCATTCCCCTAAAGTAGTCTCATGAAATTTATTTTTTTTAAAAAAGAATACTTTTTAAAAAACATACTTTAAAGTACTCTCATTAAATTTGTTTTAAAAAGCATACTTTTAAAATTTAACCTGTTTTTAATTCATGCTTCATTACTTTTAAGAATTCAAGCTGAGGTTATGCTTAAGCTGTGTTTTTCTCTAAGATATTGCTTATAGACATTTGGGAATCATTCACTTTTTTTGCATTTGTTTCTTGAGAATCTCTGATATCATAATAACTCTTTATGATAGCGTTCTTTTTGCCCCTTCTCCTGGTCCACTTTCTGATTTCAAACCTGATGTTAAGGTGGGGCTTTGACACACTTCTGTGGGGAAATTCTAGGCTCATCCTGTTGCTTTTTTCCTTGAGGGTAGTAAGAGTTGTGTTGCAGGATCTTAGGAATAGGCTAGCAAACTGCAAGCTTTTAGTGCTCTGAAAACTGATCTAGGGCAAAATCTGACTACTTCCCCCACACCCATTATTATTTGAACTCTGCAAGTTCCTGACCTGGGATTAAGTCAGAAAAACAATTTAATGGTTTTTTTTTTTTAAATAGTGTTTTTCCCCCCAATTACATGTCATGACAATTTTTAGCATTCATTTTCACAAGATTTTGAGTTCCAAATTTTTCTCCCTCCATGTTTCCCCTCCCCTCTTCCTAAAGTGGTAGGCAATTTAATATAGGTTATACATATGTAAAACATATTTCAATATTGTGAAAGAAGAAACAGATTAAAAAAAACATAAGTGAAAAAAAGTGCTTCAATTGGCATTCAGAGTCCATCAGTTCTTTATTTCAGTGTAGATAGCATTTTTCTTAGTGAGTCCTTTGTATTTGTTTTGGCTCACTGTGTTGCTGGAAAAAAATGGAGTCATTCATAGCTGGATATCACACAACATTGCTGAAACTGGGTACAATGTTTTCCTGGTTCTTCTCATTTCACTTTGTATCAGTTCATACAAGTCTTTCTAGAATTTTTTGAAATCTGACTGCTCATCATTTCTTATTGCACAATAGCATTCTATTTCATTAAAGTACCACAGCTTGTCCAGCCATTGCCCAGCTGATGAGTGTCCTCACAGTTTTCAATATTTTGCCACCACAAAAAGGGCTACTATAAATATTTTTGCACATGTAGGTCCTTTTCCTTTTGTATGATCTCTTTAGGATACAGACATAGAATGTTATTGATAGATCAAAGGGTATGCACAGTTTTATAGCCCTTTGGCCATAGTTCTAACTGCTCTCTAGAATGGTTGAATCAGTTCACAACTCCACCAACAGTGAATTAGTGTCCCAATTTTCCCATGTGCTCTCTGGCTATTTACCTGGTGCTGCACTGATATTGCGCTAACATCTATCCCTGGGTTTGGTGCTGTGTTGAGGGGGTGAAAGTGGTATGGCAGCTTACCTGGTGCTAAGTCTGGGTCCCAGTGCTAGTCTGAGACCAGTGGGGTGATCTGGCTACTGGAAGTTGCCTGTTTGCCCAGGGTTATGTTGAGGCATGTAACAGTTCTTGGAGCTGGAGTCTGTCCATTCTCCTGGCTATGCTGAGGCATGTGAAGGATCCTGGTGTTGGCTTTTGCCTGTTCCACTGCACTGGGGCTCAGGATCTCCTACTTGTTTTCTGAGGTTGAATCAATCTAATATTGTTCAATTCAGCCCCTATCATCCATGTAGGAAGCTTATCATTCGAAAGTAATAGAACTGCGGGATTTTCTTTTGTCTGGGATTACTGCCCTGATTATTCCTCTACAGCCTGGGATAGAAGCTGGCGTTGAAACTCTGCACTTTCTCTTTTGTCTGAGCTGTTGCTGTGGATGGCTTCTGAATTTCCTCCTTAGTTCACTGCTCCTCAGTGCCTTCCTACCTGGTAATGCTATCCCCATATGGAGGTATCATTCTCACTTCACCTTGGATCTACAATGTAGAGCTGGGTAGTAGATGATAAAGCTGCAAGTTGTTGCCTGTCCCCACATTACACTGGTCTGTGACAGTGGGTACCCTATTATTGTATTGGGACTTCTTTTTCTGGTACACCACCTCTCCCTGGATTGTGGAGTCCTTCACGATCTGTTTGTTCTATACCAACCTTGGTCTCAGTGCTCACAGATTGCTCTGTTTATCTCCCTATTCCTACATTGGTCAGACAAAACCTCATGTTTTTTGTTTGTTTGTTTTTCCTGGATCTCCTCATTTTGATTTGGATGGGTGCATTTTGTAGACTTGGTATAGTTCTGTGGACAGAAGCTCAGTTCAATTTCTTCCTATCATTCTAGTATCGTGGATTCACTCCTGAAAAACCCAAAACAACAATTATTTTAAAAAGTTGATGCAAGTCAACCGATTTGAGAAGGTAATCCCTAGACTAGGTTAGGTACATTGCATATGGAAGCAAATGAATTTAGGACTATAGTATTCAACAAAATCAAAGGCTCCAGATGATTCAGTAAAAAAAAGAAAATTACCATTCAACAGAAAATTCTAGGGAAATGAGAAAGTTACCTGGTAGAAATTAGATTTGTTTATATATTGAATCTATATATTCAGTGCCATCCTAATTAAATTACCAAAATTTTATTTTACTTAATTAGAAAAATAGTGATAACAAAACTCATTTGGAAGAACAAAGTCAACATTATCAAATGAACTATAAAAAATTTAAAGGGAAGAGGTTTAGCAGTACCCTATCTTAAACTACTCTATAAGGAAGTAATTATTAAAACCACTTGATATTGGCTAAGATATAGAAAGGTAGATCGATGAAACAGAAGAGTGATACAATTTAGAGCAGCAAATAAATATAGGAAACTTCTATTTGACAAGTGTAAAGACTTAAGATTTTGGGATAAAAAGTAATTACCTGGAAAAAAATTAGGAAAACTGGAAAGCAATGGGTATAGACCAATATCTTACCTCATTTACCAAGATAAGGTCAAAATGGATACATGATCTACACAAAAGAGAGATATTAACAGGAAAATTTGAAGAACATGAAACAAATTACTTATCAGACCTATGGATAGATTAGCAATTTATGAATAAACAAGAGATAGGATGGATAATTTTGATTACATTAAATTAAAATGGTTTTGTACAAATAAAACAAATGTAGTAAAGATCAGAAGGAAAGCAGAAAACTGGGTGGGTGGGGGAGATTTATGACAGTTTTATCTTATCTCAACTCTACAAAGAATTTTGCCAAGTCTATAAAAAATAAGAGTCATCTCCCAATTGATAAATGGTCAAAGATATGAACAGGCAATTTTCAGATGAAGAAATCAAAGCAATTTATAGTTATATGAAAATGCCCTAAATCATTATTATAAATTGGCACATTTATTATCATTTTACACCTATCAGATAGTCTAAAATGATTGAAGGGGAAGGGGGGAAAGAAACAAATATTGAAGGGGATATGCAAAACTTAGGACACTGATTCACTGTTGGTGAAACTGTGAACTGAAACAACCATTTTGGGGACCACTCTGGAATTATGCAAAGAGTTATTAAAATCCCTATACTTTTTGATTCATCAATACAACTACCAGGTCTATTTTCGAAGATGATTGGGGGAAAAAGAAAAGAACCTATGTTTTAAAGTACTTATAGCAGCACTCTCTGTGGTGGCAAAAAGCTGGAAATTATAGGGATGCTCATCAGTTGGGGAATGGCTTAACAAATTGTGGTATATGATCACAATGGAATAATACTTTGTTATTAGACATGATGAATTCGTTGATTTTAGAAAACAAAACACATTGACTTTCACAAAATAATGAAAAGGAAAATGACCAGAACCAAGAAAATGTTTTATATAGTAATGGCAAAATTAAGAACAACTTTAAGTGACTAAGGCATTTTGACTATTATAAATACCCTGATTTACTACAAAGGTGTAGTAGCAATTTAGATTTGAAGATCTTTCCCACCCATTAATAGGCCATGTGATTTGCTTACATCATAGGAAGCCTAAGTCACATGTGGTGGGAGGAGCTTGCCAAGAGGAAAAGGAAATTGTGTCACAGGAAATGCTGAGAGAGCAGTTATGACAGTTAAAGCTGAGGGAAAGAAAGCAGACCTGTGATAGCTGTGCTGTAAGTTTTTGGGAAGGCCCCAGCAAGCGGCAGAAAGGTTTTGTGATGGAGTGGTTCTCTGCTGTGATGTTATAGACTTATTGGTTATGGGATCTGGTTATTTGGTGGCAGAATAAATGGTTTATTTCTTCTACCTTCTATGTGGAGAGTCTCATATATTTTGCGATACAGAACCACATAGGCATTTTGACAATTATCATCTATTTTGTGATTATTGCTTTGTTAATATAAAAGGACACATGAAGGAAAATGCTATCTGATAAATAGAAGCATATGTAAATTGATTATATATTTATGTACACACATACATATATGTATGCATATATGTTTATGTGTGTATGTATGTATGACTGTGTATATGCATGTGTATGCATATGTGTATGTCTAGGTATATACATATTCTTTAATAATTGTGACCATCTCTAGGGCAGAGGAGAGAAGAAAAAAATTTACATGATGAATTTACTGCATATTTTAAAGGAATAGCAAGTTGCACATAGTAGATTTGCAGTTTCATGTACAATTATCATTTATTATTTGCAATGTTATGGAAAAGCTTGTTTTATTTCATACATTAAAAATAAATGAAATAAAAAATAGATTTTGATCCATACTTCATATCATATCCTATGATTAGCTCGAACTGGATTCACAGCATAGATATAAAAAGGTCATATCATAAATGATTTACAGGAACAAGGAAGAAATTTCTTTCAGATTTATAGAGTTCAGAACTATAAACAAATCCATCACTAAACACCAATAAAGTAATGTAGCTAATGTTAGAAGGGAAACAATTACTTCTGAAAGCATATTTGCAGCAAGTTTCCTTGTTATATAAATAAAGGATTCATATTTATTCAAAAAAGGGGCCATTTCCTAATTGATAAATGGTCAAAGGATTTGAAAATGCACTTCTTAAAAATATCCAAGATATGTATTTTTATATTTTAAGATGCTCCAAAGTCACTAGAGAAATTCAAGTTAAAATAATGTTAATTTTCCATTTTATATCATCAAATTGGCACCGTTGTCAACAAAAGGTTTAAAAAAAATCCTGGAGAAGCTGTTAGGAAGTGGTCATGTGGTGGTATGGTGCAGGTAAAACTGTGAATTAGTTTAGGCATTCTGGAGTGAGATTTAGAACTATGTCTCCAAACTTGCTAAATGGTTCATACCTTTTGACGCTGAAATACCTTTAAGAGCTCCATATGAAAAGATATCTGAGAAAGGAGAAGTGCCCACATATGGGGGGAAAAATTATTGTAACTCCTTTTGTGCTAGCAATGAATTAGAAATCGTGAGGTTGCTCATCAAGTGGAGAATTATTGGAAAAAATATTTCATGTAAAGTAATAGAATATGGCAAATTGTTCAATTAAAAAAAGATGATAGAAACAATTTTAGAGAGACCTGAGAAAACTATCAGATAAAGCAGAGTGAGGTGAGCCGAACCAGGAAAATAATTTAAAAAATAATAACAATATTGCATAAACGATGATTCCTTTCCCCCTTAACTCAAGATTAATGATTCATTCATTTATAGAATTTCTTGCCATGTTTCATTACTGATAACATATTGCAATCCAGTCATTAACACCCCCCATCTTAGTTCCTTTGAAGTTGACTATTGTTTATACTTATATATTGATCCATAGTTACAAAACACTTTCACACCTCTAACTCATCCCCCATATATCTGTTAAATTAAAAATCCTTTAAAAAAAAAAAAACATGTCCATGTCACTGCCTTACTTAAAAACTGTCAGTTTTTCCCTGCTGGCTCCAATAAAAGTACAAAGTTTTCAACCTGGTTTGAAGACACTTTGATTTGTTCAATTTTCCTATACAGACCATTTCATCTCTCAACTTTTTGCTTTTGTGCTGGTGGTTCTCCATGTCTATCATATACTCTCTCCTCATTTCTAGACATTTGCATCTTCTCAACTTCTCTGAATGTTACTGATCCTATTCTGTCTGATAGGAGGGAGAACAAGTAGATCTTCAAAGGAATTATTATATGTATGGATGAATTCAATGCTTATTGTATACCAAGCACTGGACTAAGTGAAGGGGATTCAAATATAATAGTAAACACTATCCCTTCCCTAAAGTTTATATTCTAATAGGGGAAACTAAACAAAAGGGCCATGGGCATAAATTGTCACTTTGACTAAGATAGTTATTTTGATGTGAATGAGTGTATAGAGTTTTAGACTGACACATCCATCCACATACAAGGACAGAACTAATTTAATCATGGTTCATATTGAAAAATTGTACTTCATATTAGTAGTAATAGAGATATGTAAGATTTTTGGGTGGGAGAATAAGATGACGTGGTCAGTTCTGTGTTTTATGAATTTCACTGTCTGATATAAGTGAAGGACAGATTATAAAGATGAGAGACTCAAAAGAGAAATAGCAAATTCTTAAGTTAAGAGGAAATGAGAGAACAAAATAGGGACAATTTCTACTGTAGAGACTGTAATTGGAGGAAAGAAATGGATTTGAAAAAAATGCCAGAAAGATAAAACATGTTAGCTTATTTGATTTAGAGGTTGAGGTTAGAAAGAAGAGTCACTGAAGACTCTAAGGTTTCAAATTTGGATGACTGGAAATAAAAAGGGGGAATTTTCAAGCAGGGATGGGCTGGGAGAAAATAATTTATAATGGATCCTTTTTCAGATCTATTGTTTGAGATGTCTAATTTGGGATGATCTTCAATTACTTGCAAATGTGGGACTAGAGAGAGAATAATATACATAGGAATGTTGAACCCTCCACCCCCCAAAAAAGAACAGAGTTTATTCTAAGACAGAAAGAAATTATTTAGGTTGTATGTCCATGTTTTATTTCTCTCACAAGCTGGTGACATGCATTGCATGGGAGTTATACTCCAGAACCAGACCACCCCCCCCCCCAAAGGGGGCTGGTCCAGAACTGGCTCAATTTGGGATGTGGGGGTACAGAGTTATATACCTTTTCAACAGAGGTTGATATCCAGCTATCATTCTATCTCAGACCAGAGGAAATACCTGTTCTATCAGACCCCCCACCCCCTCCAACCATACCAGACCACTCCCAGTCTTGGGCTATCTAGGCAGAAGAATCTAACTCCACTCAACCTGAGAAGATTAAATCAATTCAGGGCTGGTTTGGAGTTTGACCAGGATAAGACTCAGTGCGATCTTATTGTTAGTAATGTCCTTGCTAGGAACTTTAGAGAAGGGGCTGAGGGTGGGAGTTCTGAGTCTTCAAGTCACCTATTACTAAAAAAACTCATTTTTCACAGGAATGATCATTTTGGGGGTGGTGAAATAAGCAATGTAGAGGGAATAGAAAAAAAAAAAAGGTTAATGTTAGAGCCTTTGGAAGGTCCATGACTAGGAGCTGTCTGCAAAGTGACTATCCAACTAAAGAAACTGTGGAGTACTCATACAAGTTACTAGTCAGTCAGTCAAACAAACATTTCTGGAGTGCTTACTATATACTGTGCATTTTGGAAAGTGCTGAATATACAAATGACAACAAAAACACATACTAGCAGATGGAGTGGAGGAAGGGCTTCGGGCTTTTGCAACTGAAATTAGCTATGAGTCTTAAAGAAAGCTATGGAAAGTAAGAGGCAGAGAGAAGGAGGGAGACCATTTCAGGCATAGGATATAGCCAGTGGAAATTCTCATTGTCAGGAAGGGAGGCTCTTGTTCAAGCAACAGCAAAGAGACCAGTGTCACTGTGAAGAGGTTTGGGGTTGAGGGGTGCTCGACACCCCAAAGTACCGATACCGGGTCCTGCCGAAAGAATTCGACTCAAGCCTTCTCAGCCAAGGGAAAAGACAAAGTTTATTAGGGATTCACCATAATGGGTTGCCTTAAGAAATCCCACCTTTTGTGATGCCTGTTTCCACAAGCGGGCCAGATTCAATCTACTGAGCCAGATTGAATCTGAGCTGAGATAGATTGAACCTGAGTGCCTTCATGGAGGAAAGATGGAGATTATATACACAAAGATTGTAGGAGGGATTGAGGGGTGGTCTGGGGTGACTAGAGGAGAGGTTCAGGGAGGGTCTTGAGGAGGAGTCTAAGGAGGACAAGATGAGGTCAGAGTCCAGGAAACCAAGAGAATGGGATTAAGGATGGGAAGTAGCTGAAGGCATGGATACTGATAGTATCAAGGGTGGGAAGTAGCTGGACAATAAAGGGTGAGGCTAGGTAGAGATTTGGGCCTAATGATAATGTAAGGCTTATGGCCTTAGGGAAAGGCCAGATCTAGTTGGAAGATTCAAGGACAGTTCAAGGGGGGTCCCAGAGACTGTGCCCTCCTCAACTGTATTGAAGAGTACATGGTGTCAAACCTTTCAGATTATTTGAACCCCAATAATATCTAAAGCCTCCAAACTGCTTTTGCTCTATGCTAAAAATCCCTTTTTCCTGCCTCAGCAACTTCGAAGACTAGGAGTATCTTTATTGTTTGTGGTGACAGAAAGTCTGCAGCCAGAGCTGTGGGCTAGAAACATTTGCATCTCTAAGTGACCCTACCTTGTCAATGGTTTTGTTTACCTGAGAACTACCTTTCTTTCATAAGGAGATCATAAACTGCAGCTCTGTATTGTTACTTCAACCTTCTCTCTCTCTTGTTCAAGTTAATCAGAAGCTTGCTTCTGGTTCCATGATCATGTAAATGCTTGCTCCAAGAGAATAAATCTATACTAATTTTTATTTCACTCCCTTTAACCAAGCTCTAGTTTGACAATGGTAAGGGAAGTTGGCTTAATGTATAAGAAGACTAAAAAAAACTAGGTAAGAGAATTTGATGAAAGGATTTTGACTGCAAACAGAGGATTTTATATTTAATCCTAATGTTAATAGGGAGCCACTGGATTTTTATGAATAGGGAGTTAAATATCTCCTTTAGAAAGATCACTTTGACAGATGATGGAATGCAATGGTGAGAGACTTGTGGCAGGGAAACCAACTAACATCTTATATAATAATGTAGGTTTGAGGTGATGAGAACTTGCTTCTGGTTAGTGGCAGAGTCAGAAGAGAGAAAGACATTTAAAAAGGTAAATTTGAAAGATCTTATTACATATTGGGTAGAGAGATTGAGGAGTTAAGGATGACAATAAAGTTGTGGGACTGGCTAACTGTGAGGATAATGGTGACCTCTACAATGATAGCAAATTTTGCATCAGTGGAGGATTTGAGGAGAAAGATAACTGAGCTTAGTTTGGGACATATTGAATTTGGAATGTATACAGTATAACAAGTTTGAGACTTCTAGTAAACAATTAGAGATATGAGACTGGAGGTCAGCATACAGTTTAGGGGTGGATAAGTAATTTTGAGTGTCCTCAGTAAATATATGGTAATTATATCCATGGGAAACATTTGGTCACTAAGTAAAATATTATAGAAGGAAAAGAGAGCCCAGGCAGATCACCCAGGGCTAGCCCTTAAATTCAAATCACTCTGGTTCTCATGGATTGGCCAACAATGCATGCCAGGCCAAACTCCACTAGGTCTTTGTTTGGGCCCTAATAGGCTTCAGCACGAATATAAATAGCAATTGTTTCTGTTTGGCCAGAAACCCTGAGGGTCTTCCCCTCCCAGACTGATTTTTTTTTTGACTGAGTAAAGAGGCCATTCTTTGCTGAATGCCTTATTAAGTCTTAATTACTGAATGGGCATCACCTCAGTCAAACTGAAACCTGTTAAAGACCTTAGCTTGAAAAGGCCAAGGTCTCCCATTGCATTTTGGGCTGTTTCGAGTTGTCCAGATCTATATTCGGCTACTGGACCCAGATGGCACCAGAGAATAGAAATAGTCTGTTTTTGCTTATATTTATATTCCTAGTGACTAGCACAGTATTTCACATATATAAAGCACTTAATAATGTTTTTTTACTGTCTTTTGCTTGTTGCAGGTAACCCTTTCTAGCAATATGAAATGATACACAAGAAGATAGTTTGAGAGTTCTACAGGGGCAAAAGATGATTTTTCTCATGAGTACCAGAATCCTTAGCATATCTGTGGTCATCAAAGAGATAGTCAGGAGATTGAAGAGAGAATGATCAAGGAGAAAATTCTCTGAGGAGAGGGGTAGGGGTTGGGTGGGAGGATGGGGGATGAGAATAAGAGCACAAATGGAAAGTTACACTTGCCAAGGAGAGCTTTACTAGAGGAGGAAAGAGGAGAGAATGAGAAATGAAGAATGTTTATTTCCCTCAATTTTCTTAGCCAAGTAGTAGGTAAGACAGTCTGTTGAAAGATATAGGGAAAGAGAAGACATAAAAGGCCTGGGAAGAGAGCTTTAGAATAGCCACTTTATAAAGTGGGGTGTATGACTGAGAATCAACTTATAAGAATAAAAGTATTGATGTATATAGCATTGAGAGGTAAACTGAAACTACATAACAAAATCGTAATGAATCCATTCAACATGATTGCATTTCCTCAGAAGAATATGAATTTGAAACTTTTCATCATTCTGGATATCTTCTCATGAATAGTTTCTAGCTTATCATGAGACTGATAAAGTTAATCTCTTCATTGTAATGTTCTCCCTAAAATTTAATGAAGATATCGTGGAATCAAGAATAAATCTCAAATCAAATAAATCTTGAGTTCAAGGCCCACCTCTGACAAATACTGGCTAAAGTTCCTGTGATCTACCTAAATTTTCAATACTTCAAAGAACTAAGTCCACAAGGGGCAGAGAAGGTGCCAATCTGCATTTCTAGAGAAACTCTTCTCCTTGGAGTTTCTCACATCAAATATACACACACCCACACATCCACACACACACACACACATCCACACACACACACACACACACATCCACACACACACACACACATCCACACACACACACACATCCACACACACACACATCCACACACACACACACATCCACACACACACATCCACCCCCACACCCCCACACCCCCACACCCCCACACCCCCATACCCCCACACACACACCCACACACACCCCCACCCCCCCCCCACACATATATATATATATATATACATCCATATATACATATTGTGGAAAATATTATACTATTTTATATCATTTCTAATTTCAACTAGACCCAGAGCCTGAATTAATGAGTAGCTGGATGAAGATCCAGGACCTGGGCTTCTTTGTTCTCTCTAAAAGTTTGCTCAGGAAATACCCTTACCACTGTCAACAAGGCCAGATACCCGTTAGCCATTAAGGACATTACCCTAACGCCAAGAGAGATTACCTTGCTTAATATTCTACAGGTATATACTATGTTATGGAATGTAATGAGACACAGAGACGCTGGGCTGTAGTTTCAACTGACTTTTGTCAACATCCTTTACAACTCTATTCAATTAAGGAAAACCCTCTTCTTGTATCATGGTTAAACATACATGGGGGTCATAAAAGATGAGGTAATACAGGCTTGCTAGCTCTGCTAAAATAATGTATATAAGTTTTCTCATTGCTTTGTTCAGGCAGCCAGAGCCTGTGCTCTGACTCCTTGTACGTACAAGTAAGCTAGCTTCGCTATGCTTTAAGGGAAAATAATAACAACATGGATTTTTCTATCACCTAGCTCTGTTGTTTCCTTCAACCAAATTTTCAGGTTTAACAATATCTATATCTATGTCTATGTATATACCTATATTTATATCTATACCTATATCTATCTATATCTGTCTATCTCTATATCTATATCTATATATCTCCAGTTCCTATTCCAGATATGATCTGAGCAAGACAGAGCCTGACTATTTCTTCTTTAATTTTGGATAGTAGATTCATGAGTGATCTTCTTATAGGAGGGCCCTAGCATTGAGGGGAAGCACAAGTATGGTTGGTTTGCTGCTATAATATTTTGTTATAATCTCCTTGTTACTATAATGAGGTTGGCTAATTGGTTTTGGAATGTTAGTGCCACAATATTGAATTGGGGGCATTGGTTCTTGGGTCTGATTCTTTGGATTCTAAATAAATATTATAATTCCTCTGCCTTCTAACTAGAGAATTTATTATACTTTGCAATTCCAAACCATTCAGGACTACTCATGGTCTTCCTGAGGTCATGAATTCTGTCTTACTGATATACTGTATTTCTCCATGTATAAGATGCACCCTTTTGTTTGAAAAATTTGGAGTCTAAAAACTGGGTGCATC
This sequence comes from Trichosurus vulpecula, assembly GCF_011100635.1. Lineage (NCBI taxonomy): Eukaryota > Metazoa > Chordata > Mammalia > Diprotodontia > Phalangeridae > Trichosurus > Trichosurus vulpecula. The sequence continues at coordinate 303,674,489 of NC_050573.1, read as the reverse complement.
TTATACAGTAGTTGTATATGATGTTTTTACACTTTTTCACACTTGTTTTTGGGCTCATTGTTGTAGATTTTTTTACTTGCATTTCCCACTTTTTCACACTTGTTGTCTTTGTGCTCATTGTTTTGCATTTGTTACCAGTATATCAGGTTACATTTTGCCATGTTCTGCCCAGAAATGGCTCAGAAATGATTTTTGTATAGTGCTGAATTTAAGTTAAAAGTGATCCAGTTTGCAAAAGTGAACGGAAATTGTGCTGCTGAACGTAAGTTTTTTCCTCCACCAACTGAAAAAACAATCCGGGACTGGCTACAGGAAGAAGAAACCCTACTGAAAATGCCATGGCAGAAGAAGGCCATGAGAGGCAAGTCAGCAAAATGGCCTGATTTAGAGAGGGAATTGAAGATGTGGATTGAAGAGCAAAGGTTAATTGGAATTCCTGTGTCCACAAAGATGGTTCAGCATGAGGCAAGAAGAATTATGGATGAAAATAAAGTTACTGATTTCAAAGGGGGACACAATTGGTGCTTCAGGTTCATGAAACAGAATGGGCTAAGCATGCATACATGCACCATACTTGCCCAAAAGATGACTGAAAGCTATGAGCAGATGAATAAAGCATGAGTTCAATAACTTTATGTAATAATTTTTTTTCAAATTTTGGGCCCCCAAATTAAGGTGTATCTTATACATGGGGAAAAACGGTACTCTTCTATGTTGTGAGTGAGGGTAGGACTGTAGGTAGGATTGTAGTGGAGGCACTTCACTTTGGAATGGATCAAACAATCAATCAAAACCAGATAGGTAGTGTTTCAGGGAGTTATTGTTCTAGGCTCTACTAGGTATATTAGCAAAAATACGATATTTTCTTTCTATTAAGGAACTAATAGTTTAATCCAGGAGTGGGGAATCTGAGGCCTCAAGGCCAGATGTGGCCTTCTGGGTCCTCAAGTCCTCAAGCCCTTTGACTGAATTGAAACTTCAGAGAACAAATCCCCTCAATAAAAGGATTTAATTTGTAAAACTTGAACTCTGTCAAAGGCTGCACCCAAGGACCTAGGAGGCCACATCTGGCCTCTAGAGCCAGTTCCTCATCCCAGATCAGAGATACAGCCAATATGCATATTACTAACAATGAGCGCCTTTTGTATTGGTTAGGTTTGAAATGAAGTCCAGTGAAAGAAGTGAAAATCAAATTGAAAGCTATCAATGCAAATAAATCACAATAAGCATATACTTTGAGCAAATATGAAAAGAGAAAAGGTTCACTGTATTGTTGTTATAATTCATATTGTGTTCTTCACAAATATTGGTTCATCCAGAATAGTCAAGATAATCTCAAACTATAATTTCTTATTTTCTGGAAATGACAAAATAAATAAAGAAATATATTTGAATATTTTTTTTCCTGAAAAATCCACTTCAGTGAAGATATATTCTCTGGTTTCCTCACAGAAAAACATGAAAGTACTTTAATAAATGCTATCTCCCCTGTTAGGTTAAGATTCTGTGCACCGTATATTAATGAGAAATAATTTATAGTAGCAACCAGAATAAATGGGTAGGGGCCTTTCTCAGAACTTGGATGTCCCATTAAGCCATAAAATATTTGAGGATAATGAAAGATGAAAAATTAAAAATGAATACTGCCTGCTTTCCTTGTAATCAGCATAGTCACTCCACTTCTGCAGTAAGAAAGGGTTGTTTAAAAAAATGGAAGATATGTAAGATATTTTCTATTTCTTCAAAATGAAAAATATTATGATTATTAAGTTATATATCCTTGAGCAAGTCACAGTACCTCTCTTGACTTCAATTTTTTGTTAGTTTTATTATGGATCTATTATTGTCCACAAATATCCTACCTCCTCTATGTTAGTGGACATATTAAATTGTGAAGTTAATTCAAATATCATTTGTTAAGTGCCTACTATATTGCAGGTACTTTACACAGTGCTACTGAGAAAACAAAGAAAGGAAAGAAAAAAGAAAGCACCTACAACAACAACACAGCTGTTTCACTAAAGTATTGCACATTCTAATTGGGAAAATAATATAAAAAGGACTATTTACAAACAAAATACATGCGGGGTAAATTGGGAATAGTCTCTGTTAAAAAGCAGAGTTCTAATATCATAATATAAATAAAAGATGATATCACTTTCTCTATAACAGTCTCCATATTTACTTTTCTTGAGCATTATAAATTTAACTCACTGTTTAATAAGTGTCATTTTGGGCAAATTGTCTAAGAAGAAGGGAAATCTAAGACTTTAGAAAACAAGACATGATAGGATGAAAAATCATAGGACACTATCTTGTGGAAAGGAAACTGTGAACCTGGTACCTAGTAAGGATTGGACAATGTCATATGTGGTGTGAATCTGTAAGATAAGTCAAGAGACTTTGCTAGCTCATTAACTAGTTGCTTCCTATTTAATTAGTCTAGCTAGCTAGATGCTAAGCTCAGGGGTTTCTACCTGATAAAAGAATGTAAGTCCCTCCAAAACAAACTAAATTTTGGTAACTAGGGACAAAGTTCCTCTAACTCCCCCCTAGAAGCTCATCAAAATTTTCTTCGTAACTGTACTTATCATTTTTGTTCATTTTATACCCAATAATAATATCTTGTGAATCCATTTCAATAGCTCAATTACGGGCACAATTTGCTTTAGTATCTATATGTTACACATGATTAATAATTTCATCATCATGGCTTGAAATATTATTACTACGCAGAAAATCCTCAAACTTATGACTCTACCAGCTACATTCCACTAGCTGTAAAATCATCACAGGTGACAGATATCAAATCCTGGATAGTGAAGAATTTGTTTTGGTGCACCTCTCACAGCATTGAGATTTTAATCTGATTTTTCAACATCAATTTAATGTATTTACTCTGTCAATTTTATTTGATGAAATTAAATTGTTTTCTTGTTTCTGATTAAAAAAAAGCCTTAGGGTTCAATAATGATTCTATTTATGTATGCTCAAAAGAACAATAAATACTATGAATACAACATTTATTAAGGTTTTGCATTGATAAGACTCATTGAAATACTTAGGAGTCTTTATAAATACATTCATACACACAAACACATGTTCACCTTTTCATCTCCAACAAATATAACTTAAATTATGTATACAAAGCTATTGTGTTTGGGTTATAGGATAAAAATGATAATTGGAAATACTTATTGTTAAACTAAAACTTTAGCTTCAAGGAGTCTAGGTGAAATTAAGTTTTGATAAGGATTCAATCACCTTAAAACTTCAAAACAGCTACTAATTATGCCAATTAAAAAAACCTGAATATAATTAGTTGCAATAGAATGAGGTTAGAATTTGTAAGTGAGAAATATAAATTTTTCTTCTGTCTAAAATTCCTATAGTACCTAGTGTCTCAAAGATTCAAAGACTCCCTTCCCCTTAGACAATATGTCCAAAATACAGCTACAAAGTAATATGCTAAATTCCTAATACACATCTGTTCATTATACTCCATTGATACACACACACACACACAACATATCCCCGTACACACAAATATCAGTGCATGGGTGGGGGGGTGGATTCAGAGAAACATGATCAACATAATATGGTCATTTACAATGGTGTTTGTGTGTATCTACTCTACGGCACTGATATACCCCTCTATCTCTTTGCAAGTAGCAGATTGATTTGATAATTACCTCTCTGTAATAGAGTTTGAAATTTGGTACATCTAGGACACCTTTCTTCTTATTTTGTTTTTAAATTACCTTGATATTCTAGACCTTTTATTCTTCCAGATGGATCTTGTTATTTTTTTTCTGCCTATATAAATATTTTTGGCTAATGGGTCTGGCACTTAATAAGGGAATTAATTTAGATAAAAATGTAATTTTTAATTATGGGCTAGTCATATCCATGAAAAATTAAGATTTTTTCCTATTATTTTAGATCTGACTTTATTGTGTAAAAAGTGTTGCTTTTAATGTGTTCATATAGTTCCTGTGTTTGTTTTGGCAGGTAGACACTGAAGTATTTTTTTATTTTTGACACATATTTTAAATAGGATTTTTCTTTCTTTCTCTTGCTGCTGGACTTTGTTGGTAATTGTGGCCAGAATGGCCTTTGTTTTCTTTGGGTGGCTCAGTTTATCTCATTGGGCCTTGCTGGATGCCGGACTTGCTGCTCCTCTTCCAGTGCAGGAAGTCCAGAGACTCATGCCTGTGAGCAGAGAACTTCCTGGGTGACGAGTTATGGGGCTGGCTGAGGGGAAATGTTGACTCCAGAGCCATGCCCTATTGGGTGTTAACCTAGGGGAAGGGGCCAACTCAAGAACCAATCGGCCCTGGTCATTCGGGCAGCGCTTGATGATGTCAAAAACTCTATAAGAGGGGAGAAGATGGTTTGAAGATCCCATTTTTAACTTTCCATTGGAGCCAGAGACGCCTACAGCTGAAGCTGACGCAGGAGCTGCTGGTAGCCGAGCTGACCCACGTGTGGAGCGAGGAGTGCTGAGCAAGGACTTGAGGCCAGTGGGTAATCTTCTTACCGTAGAGGGGAAGCATGTATATGATTTTGCTTTATACCATCATGCTTCTCTGTGGCCTCCTGGTTACTCTTGTGAGGCGGACTTATTGGGCCTGGAAGCTTTTGATCAAAATATCAAAATGGGGACACTGGTTTGTGGGTCTGTTACTGTGGAGTTTAAATATATGCTTTAGTTCTTCTGCCTTCTACCTAGAGAATTCCTTATATCCTGTGGTTCCGAACCTTTCAGGCATACATATGATTCTCTTTGAAATTATACATTCTGCCTTCTTAATACAGTAATATATGAAAATGTTGATTATTTATAAGGATTTATTTTATATGCTGCAACTTCACTAAAGTTATTACTTATTTCAACTATTTTTTTTAATTTATTCTCTAGGATTCTCTAACTATACCATAATATCATTTGCAAAGAGTGGTAGATTTGTTTTCCCATTGCTTGTTCTAATTCCTTTAATTTCTTTTTCTTATCTTATTGCTATAGCTAGCATTTCTAGCAAAATATTCAATAATAATGGTGATAAATGTCATCCTTCCTTCTGATCTTATTGGGAAGGAGTCTAGCTTATCCCCATTACAGATAATGCTTGCTGATGGTTTTAGGTAGATACTATTTTAAGGAAAGTTCTATTTATTAATATGGTCTATAGTGCTATTTTAATAGAAATGTGTGCTATGTTTTGTCAAAAGCTTCTTCTGCTCTATTGAGATAATCATATAACTTTTCTTGTTTTGGTTATTGCTATGCTCAATTATGCTGATAGTTTTTAAAAAATATATATTTAACTAACCCTATGTTCCTTATATAAATCCCACCTGATGATAGCGCATGATCTTTGTTATACATTGCTGTCATCTCCTTGCTATTATTTTATTTATGTTTTCATCAATATTCATTTGAGAAATTCTTCTTTACTTTTCTTTCTCTGTTTTTGCTCTTCTTGGTTTTGGTATCAGCACCATATTTGTTCCATAAAAGGGATTTGATGGAAATACTTGTCTATTTTTCCAATTAGTTTAGATTGTATTGGAATTGTGTATTAAATGTTTGGTAGAATTCCATCTAGTCATGGGGAATTTTTCTTGAAGAGCTGATTAAATTTCTTTTTCTAAGATGTGGTTATTTATGTGTGTTATTTCTTCTTCTGTTAATCTGAGGAATCTATGTTTGTAAATGTTCATTCATTTTGCTTAGCTTGTTTGATTTATTGACATGTAATTAGGCAAAATAGCTCCTGATAATTGCTTTAATTGCCTCTTCATTGGGGGTAAATTCATACTTTTCCTTTATGATATTGTTAATTTGTCTTTTTTCTTTCTTTTTAAGGAAATAAACCAATGGTTTATATATTTTCATAAAACTAGCTTATACATTTTATTTATTAGTTCCAAGGTTTTCTTACTGTCAGTTTAGTTAATCTCTCCTTTGATTTTCAAGATTTTCTATTTGGTATTATTTGGAAATTTTTAATTTTAAAAAATGTTTATTAGCATCATGCTCAGTTCATTGATTTACCTTTTCCTCTATTAACGTAAGCATTTAAAGATATAAATGTCCCCCTAAGTACTGCTTTGACTGCATCCCATAAACTTTATTATGTTATTTCATTCTTGTCACCCTCTTTTAAGAAATTATTGATTGTTTCTGTGATTTGCTCTTTGACCCACTCATTCTTTTGGATTAAATTATTTGGTTTCCAATTAATTTTTAATCTATATTTCCATGGCCTTTCATTGGATGTTATTTTTATTGCATTATGATCTGAAAAGGATGTTTTTAATATTTCTGCTTTTCTATATTTGATTGTGAGATTTTCATGCCCTAATATATAGTCAATTTTTGCGCAGGTGCCATGTACCTCTGATGAAAAAAGCTATGTTCCTTTCTATCCCCATTTATTTTTTCCCCAGAAGTCTATCAATTCTAACTTTTGTAAAAGAATATTCACCCTCTTAACTTCTTATCTACTTTTGGTTAGATTTATCTATCTCTGAGAGGGTAAAGATTATTTCCTTTAATGTAGAAGCTGCTAAATCTTGTATTATCCTGACTACGGCTCCACAATATTTGATTTTTTTTTCTTTCTGGCTGCTTGCAATAGTTTCTCCTTGACTGGGGAACATTGGAATTTGGCTATAATATTCTAGGAATTTTCATTTTGGGATCTCTTTAAAGAGGTGATTGCTGGATTTTTTTTCAATTTGTTTTATCCTTTGGTTATAGAATATCAGGGCAGTCTTCTTTTATTTTTTTTTCCTATTTAATATTTTATTTTTGCCAATTACATGTAAAAACATTTTTAACATTGTGGTTTTTCAAATTTTACTTCCAAATTTTCTCCCTCCCTCCCACCCACCATTGAGAAACCAAGCAATTTGAACTAGGTTATACATGTGTTGTCGTGCAAAACAAATTTCCATGTAAATCATTCTGTGAAAGAAAACACAGACAAAAAAATTCAAGAAAAATAAAGAAACTAAAAAAAAATTCTGATCTGCATTCGGATGCAGTTCTTTCTCTGAAAGTGGACAGTACCTTTAATCATAAGTCCTACAAAACTCTCTTGGATCAATGTATTGCTGAGAATAGGTAAGTTATTCACAGTAGATCCTCTTATAATATTGCTGTTACTGTGTATGATGTTCACCTGGTTCTGCTCATTTCACTTTGCATTTGTTCATGTAAGTCTTTCCATGTTTTTTTTTCTTTCTGATAATATCCTGCTTATCATTTTTTAAAGTACAGTAGTATTCCATCACAATATACAACTTGTTCAACCATTCCCCAACTGATGGATGCCCCCTCAATTTCCAATTCTTTGATGCCACTGAAAGGATTACTGTAAATATTTTTGTGCACATGGGTTCTCTTTATTTTTGCTTTTATCTTTTTGGGATACAGATCCAGTAGTGGTATTGCTTGATCAAAGGGTTTTATAGTCCTTTGGGCACAGTTCCAAACTGCTTTCCAGAGTGGTTGAATCAGTATGCAACTTCACCAAATAGGACATGAGTGTTTCAATTTTCCCACATCCCATCTAACATTTGTCATTTTCTGTTTATGTCATGTTGACCAATCTAACAGGTGTGAGGTAGTACTCAGAATTGTTTTAATTTATATTTCTCTCATCAATAGCGATTTACAACATTTTTAATATAACTATAGATAGCTTCAATTACTTTGACTGAAAATTTCCTGTTCATATCATTTGACTATTTATCAATTGAAAATTGCTCTTATTTCTATAACTTACCTGTTTTCTTTATATCTGAGAAATGAAGTCTTTATCAGAGAAACTTACTGTAAATTTTTTTTCCCACAGTAATGATTGCCAACTATGTATTTCCCTCCATCCTATTTTCCCCGTTTATCCTACTTTCTCTTTTTCCCTGTCCATTCTCAAGTTTTTTTTTTTGTTTTTTTGTTTTTTTTGCTTCTGACATTTACCTCCCCGAAACTGCCGTCCCTTCTATCAGCTGTCCCAACACCTTCTCATACCCCCTCCCTTCCTGCTTGCAAGTATGGTAAGATAGATTTCTATACCCAACTGAATGTGTGTATCATTCCCTGTTTGAGTCAATTCCAATGAGAATAAGCCTCATGGGCAACCCTCCCCACTTCATTATTTTTGCCTCCACTGTAAAATCTTTTGGGGGCCTCTTTTAAGTCAGATAGTTTATTCCATTCTACCTCTCCTTTTTTCTTTATCCCAGTGTATTTTTTATTCTCATGCCTTAATTTTATTATTTTTTAAGATGATCATATCATCACATTTAACTCACACCTCTACTTTTATACTCCTTCTAACTACCCTAACAATAAGGTTTTTTTTTTCCCCAGAGAGTCACATTCTGTTTATTCATTGAATATTTTTAGTTTTCAGCACTGATTTCCACGAGATTGAGTGGCAAATTTTCTCTCTGTTTCTACCCTCCCCCCACTCCAAGATGGCATATATTCTGATAGGCCCATTCCCTAGCCAGCCCTCCCTTCTGTCACCCCACTCCCCCCCACCCCCTTTTACCTTACTTTCTTGTAGGGCAAGGTAGATTTCTATGCCCCATTGCCTGTATTATCTTATTTCCCAGTTGCATGCAAAAATAACTTTTTTTTAAACATCTGCTTTTAAAACTTTGATTTCCAAGTTCTCTCCCTTCTTCCATCCCTAAGAAGGCAAGCAATTCAACATAGGCCACACACGTATCATTATGTAAAACTCTTCCAAAATACTCATGTTGGGAAAGACTAACTATATTTTGCTCCCTCCTATCTTGTCCCCCTTTATTCAATTTTCTCCCTTGACCCTGTCCCTTTTCAAAAGTGTTTGCTTTTGATTACCTCCTCCCTCTATCTGCCCTCCCTTCTATCATGCCCCCTTTTTCATCTCCTTCCCCCTTCTTTCCTGTGGGGTAAGATACCCAATTGAGTGTGTTTGTTATTCCCTGCTCAAGTCAAATCTGATGAGTGCAAGATTCCCTCATTCCCCCCTCACCTGCCCCCTCCTCCCTTTCAATGAACTGCTTTTCCTTGCCACTTTTATGTGAGATAATTTACCCCATTCTATCACTCCCTTTTCCCCTCTCTGAATACGTTCCTCTCATCCCTTAATTTCATTTTTTTTGATATCATCCCTTCATATTCAACTCACCCTGTACCCTCTGTCTATATACATATGTATATTCCCTTCAGCTACCCCAATACTGAAGTCTCATAAATTACACACATCATCTTTCCATGTAGCAATGTAAATAAAACAGTTCAACTTTAGTAAGTCCCTTATGATTTCTCTTTCTTGATTACCTGTTCATGCTTCTCTTGATTCTTGTGTATGAAAGTTAAATTTTCTATTCAGCTCTTCTCTTTTCACTGAGAAAACTTTAAAGTCCTCTATTTTATTAAAAGTCCATATTTTGCCTCGGAGCATTATACTCAGCTTTGCTGGGTATGTGATTCTTGGTTTTAATCCTAACTCCTTTGACCTCCAGAATAACATATCCCAAGCTCTTAGATCCCTTAAGGTAGAAGCTGCCAGATCTTGGGTTATTCTGATTGGGTTTCCACAATACTCAAATTGTTTCTTTCTGGCTGCTTGCAGTATTTTCTCCTTGATCTGGGAGCTCTGGAATTTGGCAACAATATTCCTAGGAGTTATCTTTTTGGGATCTTTTTGAGGAGGTGATTAGTGGATTCTTTCAATTTCTATTTTACTGTCTGGCTCTAGAATATCAGGGCAGTTCTCCTTGGTAATTTCTTGAAAGATGATATCTAGGCTCTTTTTTTGATCGTGGCTTTCAGGTAGTCCAATTGTTTTTAAATTATCTCACCTGGATCTATTTTCCAGGTCAGTGGTTTTTCCAGTGAGATATTTCACATTGTCTTCTACTTTCTTATTCCTTTGGTTCTGTTTTATAATATCTCAATTTCTCATAAAGTCACTAGCTTCCACTTGCTCCAATCCAATTTTTAAGGTAGTATTTCCTTCAGTGGTCTTTTGGACCTCTTTTCCATTTGGCTAATTCTGCCCTTCAAGGTATTTTTCTGCTCATTGGCTTTTTGGAGCTCTTTTGTCATTTGAGTTAGTATGTTTTTAAGGTGTTGTTTTCTTCAGTATTTTTTTGGGTCTCCTTTAGCAAGTCATTGACTTGTTTTTCATGGTTTTCTCACATTGCTCCCATTTCTCCTCCCAATTTTTCCTCTACTTCTCTAACTTGCTTTTCCAAATCCTTTTGGAGATTTTCCATGGCCTGAGACCAATTCATATTTTTCTTGTAGGCTTATGATGTAGGTTCTTTGACTTTGTTGACTTCTTCTGGCTGTATGTTTTGGTCTTCTTTGTCACCACAAAAAGATTCCAAAGTCTGAGTCTGAATCTGAGTCCATTTTCACTGCCTGGCCATGTTCCCAGCCAACTACTTGACCCTTGAGCTCTTTGTTGGGGTATGACTGCTTGTAGAGTAGACAGTAGTTTGTCCCAAACTTGAGATGCTATGCTGCTGTTTTCAGAGCTACTTCTACACAGCAAGCTCTATTACACCAGTGCTCCTTCTCCCCCACGAACTGCCAACCAGGATTGTGGTCCAGATCCAGGCAGGACAAAGCAGGCTTTGCACTCCTGATCTAATCCACCACTTAATTGCTCCCACAGAGTAGGCCAGTAGCTGGAAGCAACTACAGGTATAGCTCTGCAAGCAGCCTCAGAGCTGTACCACGTCTGCCACCCCCAGGACCGCGGACAACCTTGAACTCCTTTTACTCTGTCCTAGCAGTTTTTCCCACTAACCTTCTCTGTCGTCTTTGGTGTTTGTGGGTTGAGAAGTCTGGTAACTGCCACTGCTCAATGATTCAGGGCCCTACGGCCTGTTCAGCCCAGCTCCCAGTCTTGTTGGTCCTGGCATAGCCCTCGCTGTGCTCTGCTCCCAGCTCTGTGTGATAGACCCTTCCCATTCACCATTCAGGCTGTCCTGGGCTGGAGCCCTGCTTCCCTCTGCTATTTTGTGGGTTCTGCACATCTAGAATTTGTTCAGAGCCATTTTTATACATGTTTGGAGGGACCTGGGGGAGAGTTTAAACAAGTCCCTGCTTTCCAGCCACCATCTTGACTCCACCCCCCATCCCCCCCAATAAGAAACCTTTTACAAGTTCTAAATATCATTCTCCAATGGAGGAATAGAAATATCCTAGCTTTATTGAATCCCTTATGATTTATCTTTCCTGTTTACCTTTTTTGCTTCTTTTGTAAGTTGTATTTGAAAGTCAAATTTTCTATTCAGTTTGGGTCTTTTCATTAGGAATGCTTGAAAGTCCTCTATTTAATTGAATATTCTCAAGGATGATATGCCGTTTTTCTGGGTAGGTGATGCTTGTTTTTAATCCTAGCTCTTTTGCCTCCTGGAATATCATAAGCCAAGATCTCTGAATAATTTCATAAAATATGGTTTCTAGACTTCATTTTTTATCATTGCTTTCATACAGTCCACTAGTTCTTAAATGTTTTCTTTCCCCAATCTGTTTTCTAGCTTGCTTGTTTTTCCAAAGTGTTATTTCACATTTTCTTCCATTTTGTTCATTCTTTTGATTTTGTTTTATTTTTTCTTGATGTCTCATGGAGTCATTAGTTTCCATTTGTCAAATTCTAATTTATGAGGAATTATTGTCTTTTTTAAACTCTTGGACCTCCTTTTCACTTTGGCCAATTCTACTTTTTAAGGAGTTGTTTTCATCATTCAATTTTTATACATCTTTTTTCCAGTTTTTGTGCTTCCTTTTCAAACTACTGACTTTTTCATGATGCTGTTGTACCACTCTCATTTCTCATCCATTTTTCCCTCTATCTCACCTGTTTGGTTTTTAAAATTCTTCTTGAGCTTCTCTTGTAATTATTTTCAGGGCTGACACTAATTCACCATTTTAAAAAAAAGTCATTGCACCTGGTTTTGATCTTGTTTTTCTTCTTAGTTTGTTTTTTAATTTTTCATGTTACCATAGTAACTTTCTGTGACCAGTTTTCTTTTTTTTTTTTTTTGCTTTTTACTCATTTTTTCCCAGCCTATTTATTGTCTTTTTTTCTTAATGTTAGAGGTAGTCTCTGCTCCTAAGGGGGAGGAGCTACTCGCCCAAGCTTCAGGGTTTTTGTGCTACTGTTTTCACAATTAATTCTGGGGACCTATAAGATTTCAGTTCTTCCGAGGTAGTATGATCTAAGGAGACCTGTGGTTGCTGCTCCCCTGGCCTGTGCTCTGTGATCTGTGAGTGACCACCCTGGCACTCTGACCAGAGCATCCCCAAACTCTAACGTGTTAGTGCTTCTCCTTTTCCTGGGACTGGAACCCGGTCCTGTGTCCCAAATCCTGATATGGGCAATGCAACAACATCATGAACCCAGTTCCAGGAAATTCTCCTCTATCTTCTGAACAGTTGTCTCTCCCTACTTACTGTCTATGGGCTGAGAACTCTGGAATCCCTGCTGCAATTTCAACTAATTTAGTTTCCCCCAAGGTCTGCACTGGGTAACTGGGATGTGGCTTGCTGCTGGTTTGCTGGGGCTGTTTGTGCTGGATTGTAATCCATCTCACCCCAGCAAGACAGACTTTTCCTGTCAACCTCGTAAGTTGTCTTGGGCTGGAAAATTGTTTCACCCTATCCTTTATTGGGTTTTACTACTCCAGAATTCATTTTGACATGTTATTTAAAATTGTTCAGAGGGGAATTTGGAAGATCTCTGCTGAGTCCCTGCCTTTGCTCTGCCATCTTGGCTCTGCCATGTAAATGACTTAGGAAAGACATGATACCTCCCCTCATGGAACTTCTACTGTGGGAAAGGTCTATAATACATATAAAACTACCAATAATACAAAGATAATAGCACATTATTAGAGGGTTTCAGAGATCATATTATGTAAGGTTCCATAGAGAAAACAGGGAGGGATGACCTGAAGCAGCAACAACGGCTTCCTGATGGGTATGGTAGGTGAATAGGACTTTAATGTATTAGTAGGACCTCAGTAGGTAGAATGAGAAGAGGACTTTTCAGGGATAGAGATGAGTTTGAGCAGAGGCCTAGGACAGGAAAAATGTGAGGAAGGGACATGTAATGCATAATAAATGGTTTACTTTTGCTCAAATACATGGGGAAGAAAGTAGAAAGGCAGATTACAGTATATCTTTGATTCTGGAGAAGATAGTTTGATTTTCACCCTATAGGCAATAAAGAAAAACTGAGAAGTTGTTAAACATGATCAAAGGAATCTAGGACTGGTGGAAGAGGCAGGAATACTTAGCTTGAGATTAATGAATTTATTTGGGCACTGGTGATAAATTTATATTTTGGATGACAGTTGAGAAAGAAAGGCAGGGACAGATATGTGAAATATTACAGAGACAAAATCAATATGACTTGCCAATTATGAAATGTGAGAGAACGAGAAGAGTAAAAAAAATAATATGCACACTTCAAAGATTTTGTTTAATATACTACTTTGCACCAAGTAAAATGATCTACAAAGCTGCCCTATGACATTGAAAATCACAGAATGTTCCTTCCAAAAGAAGCACAAATTTCAATCTTCTTATTTTCTAGATTTTTCCCTAAAATAATCTGTAGTGGAATTTTGAAATATATGAAATGCATGACAGCTTTGGGACTTACTTATTTCATGGAAATGAAAGCAAGAAGACTCTGAATGCTTCCATGATGTTCACAGAGTAAGGAAGAGTGAAATGGAAAACAATGTTAGGACATTTATACTGTGGTATGAGAGCCATAACTAGTAGTTCTGGTATCCAGAAAAAGAACCACAAAATACAGTGCTGAAAGTAGCACAAATGGCACTACAGGACACTACCAGGAACCAGGGGATCCTTTAGGGCTCACAGAGACATTGACCTGCATGCAGTTCCTGAAGAATCAACTATTAGATACATAATCTATCTAAGTTCAATTATTTTTACCTGCTGAAGAAGAACATATTCTGTCCGTACTCTCTGTCTTTTATTGCCCTGAGGCAAAACCCTATCATCCTATCTTTGTTTCAGGTCCAGGTCTCTTTTCAGCTGGTAAGTGATAGGGCTTCATTTTGATGATATTGTAAAGGGGAAACAAGGTATCTCCTTTATTGTGGCAGAGATTAGAACTAAAAACTAGACATAGTTGTTAGAGGGAAGCAAATTCTGACTCACTATGGCAGAACTTACTAATTTTTTGATTTATCCAATAATGAAATAAGCATTCTCGTAAAACAATGCATGTTTCATAACATAGTCTGGATGACCACCTGACGTCACCCCCCCTTACATTGTGTATTTGACAAGTCATTTTCATTTTGTGTCACTTAATACTGAACCTCACATAATGCTGTTTTTGAACTCCTTCAGTAATTTATTATCTCTTCTTTTCTATAATTGGTAGTTGTATATATGTTACATGCCTCTACCAGACTAGAAGCTCTCTAAGGGGATGCAACACATCTTTCCTAAGTGTTTATACCTTCCCCAGTATAGAGGAGTACTAGGGGCACAGCAGGTACTTAATAAATATTAGTAAATGTTGCGATTCTTGTTAGTTAAGAAATTGGACCAAATGACCTTAAAGTAGTTAGGAAGCCAGTCAGTGAGACATTTATTAAATGTCTCCTAACATCTAGGCACTCTAATTCTATGACATGATCCCTTACACAAAAGATATTGCCAAGGGATTGTTCAATGAATAAAGATAGCGAGAGGGACCAGACCTGACATTGATGTAGGGAAATCCCTTTGCCAATTCAGGCTGACAGTTTTTGCCATTTATAATATTGTAAAATTTCCAAGAGCACAGAAAGGTTACATGCTTTACTCAGGGGCACACAGCTGTTAGAGGCAGGTCTTAAACTCATGTCTTCTTGGCACTGTGCCTGGCTTTTTAGCCACTCCATCACATAATCTATTGTTGACTTGAAATGGAAGTTGACTGAACTCTATGATGCCATACTGTCACAGAGTGGGGATTGGAAGGTATGTCATTCCCGCAATACAAATGCGAAGCTTGTGGTCAAAATATAGGTGAAATATGTAAGACAATTTTGCTCCACAGATGAAGTGGGTGAAAATTGACCTTATTCTTACAAAATTGCTTCCACATTCCTCTTAACTTAAGGATATTCTATGAGCTGTGATGGTTATAAAAGAAAAGCAGCTCTGATAAAGTAAAGATTTAACATATCTACTGACCCAAGTATAGTTTATCTTTAAATATAACTAATGTTTGATTTCCAGAAAGAAATTATCTTTCTTCTTATAAGATTATTTGAACATAAAATTGAATTTATTTTCAATGGTGAAGGAAAAAAAGTGGTGGTGAAGAGGAATAAAGCTTTTAATCTAGAATAAGCCATTTTCCTAACTAACCTATGTGCAATGAGCCATTAGGAAATGAAATAGGTTATGAGATAACATAAAAAGGTATTATTAATAATATCTAAAGTAGTTCAGGGTTAAACAGATGAAATAAAAATGAAACTTCGGGCCAAGTATATAACTTGTGAGCTTCTATATTACTCTGTTGGACTGGTCAGTAGCCCTATAGGCACAAGCTGTTCTGTATCTATGTAAGATATGAAAAAAAAATGTTATTGTCATGCTATGGGCATCCTCCTGGGGAATTCTCAAAGGGGAGGTCCTTGAGGAGATATGCTTAATCATTTTGTGATGTCAACCACTCCTCCTAGGCATTCATCTCTCTGACCTTGTTAAGAAGCTGTCACTTAAGAACAGAGAAGGATTTGGAGGTGGTGAATGGAGGTAATATTAACCAGCAAGCCATCATGGATAACCTTTGCTTTTAGTTGAACTTTGTGACAGAAGTGAGAGCAAGAGGATGTCCTTTGATATATCAATTTACTATATTATTCCCAACTTTAACAATAAGGGACAATGTTGTCAAAGTGTCTAGAACAGGTGTCTTCTAGATAAAAGAATTGATGGCAGGCAGAACTGGGCCTTTGAGAGTGAACACTTTTGCTCTCTTATTTTTTTCCTATTTCCACAATCTTTATTTTAGCTGAAGAAGGTGAACAGGGACAATTTCATAGTTTCCAGTCTCAACTGTCCCCAGAGACTACACTGCCACTCTTCTATCTTTTTACAATGCAAAATTTAGCTTTCTGTGCTATTTGTTTTAAAAGGAAGGACAAAAATAAATTTGATGTGGAAGATATATGTATACTATGCAGGAAGTAATTATTTAAAATTTTTTGTTCAAAGACTACCTTTGATACCATTAATACAATTACAGCATCTTTTCTCTAATGTAAAATAAGCAATCATGGAGGGCAGTGATGTTTTGTTCTGTTTTTAATTTTTGCTTTTTCTTAGTATCCTAAGATCAAAGCATGCTGCCTTGCACGTAGTAGGAACTTAGTAAATGTTTCCTTAGTCGAAGTTCTCAGGGCAATAGACTACCTCTAAATAAAGCACTGACAATGATTGCAGATTGTTACATTTCCATTTTAAACACATATTTAGAGAGTAAAAAGTGTTTTTTTTTTAAATTTCATCATAGAATCTTTGGATGGGAAGAGACCTTGTTAGGTTATCTAGATCACCACTCCCCAGGCTAATACTTGAATCATCCAGGAAAAAAGAAAATCTAATCTTTTTTAAAGACCTCCACAAAAGGGGAATGCACAGCTTTAGTCAATAATCCATTCCTATATCTTAGAAATCTCACTGTGAAGTAATTTTTCTTTATATGGGCCCTAAATCCCTCAGCATGCTGTTTCAACAAGCATTTCCCCCTTGTTCCACCCTCAGAAGAGGATTAAAACAGATGGTCACCAATCTATGTTTAAGAGCCCTTTAGATTTTTGAAAATTGTAAGAGATGGCCATGGATAAGTACCATATAAATTTTCTTCTTCTACTTGAAACTACATTTGGATAAAAATTGATCAAACAATAATATTTATCAAGTGACTGGTGATAGAGCAAGTCCTGACAGTCATATTTCAATAGGAACAACCCTTAATAGAGCATTCCAGAAATACAATAGGAAACAACTAAATTAAAGTACCTACCTTGTTACTAAAGAGCCCAGAGCATAAAGTCTTCTGTTATTTTCCATACTATCTGCTGCTCTTCACCTTTCAAGTGTTCCTCCTTATATTTTTCCTCAAATATCTATTAGACTAATCAACACCAATTAGAAAAGCAAACCGAAATTAGGAATGTGTATATGAGCACTCACTGCTCTCCAAAAGGCTATCATTAAACTTTTAGATCAGTCTTAAATAAAATAGAAAATCAACACAGATATAGAACTTCCAAAACAAATATATCCCTTTGATTCTGAGCAGCCAAACAAAAGATACCTACTTAATACAGAAAGGCATTATAATCAGAATAACAACTAAAATATTGAAAGGTAATAATGCTACTGCTCTTTATTCCTTTGAATGGATCCCTGTAATTTTTAGTAGTATCTGCTAATGATCCAGATGTCAGACATTTGACTGTTCATTAATAAGAAATTAATTTACCATGCCATTTTTACAAAAGAAAAATGACATTTGGAGGGAGTGAAATATAATTATTTTAGGGCTATGTCATGTCAACTCACAGTTATGCTGCACTTTCCCTCTTAGAACTATTAAATGAAGCCCTAATTTGATAAATTGTTAAAGATTTCATCCTATGGATCTGAGATTCACAGAGCATAATTTAAGTGTTATTTTCCTTAATTATCTATACACAGAACAGGTTTGTAAAAAAAAAAATTAAACAACCCAAACATTTGGCCTAAAGCAGTAGTTCACATTTTTGAATACTGAAAACTTCTCTCTAAGTAAAGTCATTCCTTCCTTTCCCACACTCTCCTGTTAAAGTTGTCTGTAGGAGAGAACAGAAATCCAATACGCTTGAATCAAAGCTCTGATTTTGCTAAGTGGTATGTACAGCTCTGTTTCAGGTTGAGGTTGTGTCCTCCTTCCTGAAAGCCATTCTGCCCTTTGTATAACATTTTATCTAATAGACAGATTCAGTTTAGACACCATAGTCCTCATTTTTGTCTTTCAGGAGGTAGCAAAACACTTCTCTCTCTAAATTTAGAGTGTTAGTTATAAAGAATATCACCCTTTCAGCTATGATGGGGAGTTAGCACTTTATCTATTGTGGTTTATCCTTCCTGGGGAAGTACCATCTTGTGACAGTTATTAGGCAAATAGCAGAAGAGGAGAAGAAAATCTTTTTCAAGGAAGAGAAAGAAGATTGGAACCAGGATCCATAAAAGGATAAAACATAAGGTCAAATAAGGCCATGCCATTTGGATAACGGCAAGTTATTAATATACCAAAATCCAAAGGGCTGACGTTAGTGAAGAACGTGGCAGTAGGAGTCAAGATTTAGGGTGATAGGCCAATGTTGGACAAGGTGAAAAGTGTGTAGGCTGCTTAAGTCAGTTAACCTATCTCCTAAAAATTAATTGGAAACTAAATAATCTAATCCTAAAGAATGAGCAGGTCATACAACAAATCATAGAAATAATCAATAACTTCATCAAAGAGAATGAAAATGATGAGACAACATACCAAAACTTATGGGACGTAGCCAAAGCAGCTCTTAGGGGAAATTTTGCATCTCTAAATGTCTACATGAATAAAATAGAGAAAGAGAAGACCAATAAATTGGACATGCAACTAACAAAGCTAGAAAAAACATAAATTTAAAATCCCAAATTTAATAACAAATTAGAAATTTTGAAAATCTAAGGAGACATGAATAAAATCAAAATTAAGAAAACTATTGAACTAATAAATAAAACTAAGAGCTGGTTTTATGGAAAAAAACAATAAAATAGACCTTTGGTTAATTTGTTTAAAAAAAGAGAAAGAATAAAAACAAATTACTGTAATCAAAAATGAAAAGAGTGAATTCACCACCAATGAGTATGAAATTAAAACGATAATTAGGAACTATTTTGTCAAATTGTGTGCCAATAAATCTGACAATCTAAGAGAAAAGGATGAATATTTACAAATATATATTATAAATATAATATTTATAAATATTTATGAAAATATAAATTGCCCAGGTTAACAGAAGGGGAAATAAAATACTTAACCCCATTTCAGAAAGAGAAATTGAATAAGCCATCAAGAAAAAAGCTCCAGGGCCAGATGGATTTACGAGAGAATTCTACCAACCATTAAAGAACAATTAATCCCAATACAGAGCAGCCTTTCAAAAAAACTGCAGTGTTCACTTCTTGGTGGGAGGAAGGGAAGAGGAAAGGTGTGCTAAAAACTGTCTGCTTTACCTAACCCTGTCCTGCTTACTGGAACAGGTGGGCAATCCCACCTTGTGGTTGAAACAAACAAACCAAAAAAAACAAGCCAACTGAACAAACTTTTTGAAAGAAGATTCTACTTACCCTTGGCAAGAAATGTGTGTACACTTATGGACAAAATGAAATCCACTACTCCTGAAAGGCGAGCAGCTCTTTTTGTGGGACAACTCAGAAGATATCACATACAACTAGCAATCCTAAGTGGAAAAATGCTGGCAAATGAAGGACAACTTACTGAAGTTGGAGCTGGATGCATGTTTTTATGTAATCAGCTGCAGTGATGGGGAGCACCATGAAGGTGGCGTAGGTTTCCCAATCAAATTTAATCAAGTCAACAAGCTTATATGACTTCTACAAGGATTAAATAACAGGCTCCTGACAATGTGATTATGACTTGCAGGAAAATGCTGTGCCATGATCATTAGTGCTTATGTTCCCACCATGATGATCCCTGATGAGGTCAAACAAAAATTTTTATGAAGATATGGAAACTTTTATCATAAATGTACAGAAAGAGAATAAGCATGTAATTTTGGGTGACTTTCATGCCAAAGTAGGCACAGACTATGACACATGAACGGGAGTCCTTGGAAGGAATAGAGTAAGAAATAGCAACAGCAAGGGCCTCTTACTACTGAAGACTTACGCATTTCATGACCTTTTCATCATCAATACCATCTTCTATTTACCTAAACACAATAAAACTTCATGGATACACCCTTGCAGCAACAAAGCCATTTATTAGACTGTGTCTTTGTAAGGAAAATAGTAAGACAAGATGTTAGAGTGATGAAGGTGATGTGTAGTGAAGAGTGCTGGAACCATCACAGACTTATCCCCTCCAAGCTAAACATTCATAATTAAAAAATGTGGCAGCCCTAAGGCAAAACGACTACCACAAGACATAACGAAAACAGATTAGAGTTGCTTCTCTGAGCCTGGACTGTTTGTTGCTAACGTGGAGGGTAAGTTGATCCAATACAAGGTTGACAACAGTGGAGCAGAAAAGAAGTGGGCAGCTTTCAGGGATTTGGTGTAGAGTACAGTACTCAACTGGGCCAGATTACTTGCAAACACCAAGATTCTTTTGACGAAAACAATGGGGAAATTCAGAAGCTACCAAATGAAAAAACTCCACAGAATTTGCCACCAGGAGAGTTCATCTATCTATAAAGAGGAAGCATTTAGATACATAAAAAGTGAATTGAAATTGAAGCTTGGAGAGATGTAGAATTCTTGTGTGAGTATGAAAGCAGATGAGATTCTGTTTTACACTGATAGTAACAATCCAAAGCACTTCTACTGTACCCCGAAAGTAATTTATGAATCAAAAAGAACTTTGATGCAGCTCAGCTACTAGTGGTGATGAAGCCATACTGATCAGTGCTGAGAATATTTTCTTGGAGAGAGAGAGGCTGTTCACTTCCATAGTGTCCTCAAGAGACTGTCATCAACCAGTGTTGAAGCCATTTAGTATATACCTCGGGTTGAAGTCAGTCCCTCCCTAGGTGTAGTTCCAACTGAAGAAAAGGTTTAGAATGCCATTAGGCTCCTCTTATGCAGCAAAGCACCTGGTGCTGATTCTATTCCAGCTGAGATTTACAAGGTAGGGGATCCACTGCTCATATAAAAGCTGACTGAAATTTTCCAGGTTACATGGCAAGAGGAGGTTATGCTCTAAGAGTTCAAGGATGCCTCAATTGTTTCTCTCTATAAAGGTAAAGGAAATAGATTGTCCTGTGACAATTATAGGGGGGTCTCCCTCTTAGTCACTGATGGCAAGATTCTTGCCAGAGCGCCTCTTAATAGACTCATGTGAAGATGACCATCTACCTGAGAGCCAGTGTGGCTTCAGAAAGGGCAGAGTAATGGTCAATATGGTGTGCGCTGCCTGACAAATCCAGGAGCAATTCCAGGAGCACAACAGAGTTATGTGTACAATGTTTATAGATTTTACCAATGAGTTTGAGGGCTTTTATAAAATTATGTCAAAATTTGGTTGCCTAGAGAAGTTCATCAGTATTATACATCAATTTTATGATAGAATGCTTGACCAGGTTCTAGATAATGGGCAGTGCTCTTGCACTTTCCCAGTCACCAAAGGAGTAAAACAAAGCTGTTTGCTTGATTTCATGCTTTTTAGCATGATGTTTTCAGTCATGTTGTCAGATGCCTTCCATGAGGATGAACATGGCATCAAGGTCAACTATCTCGTTGATGGAAAATTCTTCAGCTTGAAAAGTCTACAAGCCAAGAGTATGGTGGAGGGATTGTTGGTGCATGATTCTTTTTTTTTTGCAGATGACTGTGCACTCAATGCAGCCTTTGAAGCTGAGATGCAACAAAATATGGATCTATTCTCTGCTGCTTGTGCTAATTTTGGCCTAACAATTAGAATCAGGTGAAACACAGGTGTTCCATCAGCCAGCACCACACCATCCATATGTGGAACCATTAGTTACAATAAATGGAGAAGTTTTTGAATACTGTGGATAGATTTGCTTAACTGGGCAGCATACTTTCCAGTGATGTACATATTGATAATGAGGTTGACACACTCATTGCCAGAGCTAACTCAGTGTTTGGGAGGCTCCAAAGGAAAGCGTGGGGGAGAAGAGTACCAAACTGAAGGTCTACAGAGCCATTGTGCTGGCCTCATTGTTGTATGTCTGTGAAACCTGGACAATATACCAGTGCCATGTAGAGTGGGCCTTACAATGGGTTAGATTATCTGACATAAAAGAGGTTCAAAGACATTTTACAGTGGAGGTAAAGATGTGAGGAGGGGGAGGGGTGCATCTGAACCTTACTCTCAATAGATTTGGCTTAGAGAAGAAATAACACACACACCCTTAGCTGGGTGTAGAAATCAATCTGGCCACATAGAAAAGTAGGAGGGAAAGGAGATACTAGAAGGGGGTGGGGCTGATAGAAAGGAGGTAAAAAACAGAAGCAAAACACTTTTAAGAATGGACAGGGTAAAAGGAGAGAGAGTAGGATAAACAAGAGAAAAATAAAATTGAGTTGGTAATCATTACTGTGGGAAATAAATTATAACAAGTTTCTCTGATAAAGACCTCATTTCTCAAATGTATAGAGAAGTGAGTCAAATTTATAGAAGTAAGAGTCATTTCTCCATTGATAAAAGTTACAAGAAGTTTTCAGATGAAATAATCAAAGCTATCTATAGTCAGATTTTAAAAAATTCTCTAAATCATTATTGATTAAAGAAATGCAGATTAAAACAACTCTGTGCTACCACTTCTTACCCGTCAGATTGGCCAATATGAAAATGACAAATGTTCTAGGGGATGTGGGAAAATTAAAACACTAATGTGCTGATGGTGAAGTTGTATACTGATTCATCCATTCTGGAGAGCAATCTAGAATTATGCCAAAAGGGCTGTATAACCATGCATAGCCTTTTACCCAGAAATACCACTACTAGATCTGTATCACAAAAAGACAAAGAAAAAAGGAAGAGGAGCTATATATGCAATAATATTATAGTAGCTCTTTTAGTGGTGACAAAGAATTGGAAATTGAGGGAATCACTATCAATTGGGGAATGACTGAAAAAGTTGACATACATGATTGTGATAAAATACTTTTGTGCTGTAAGAAATGATGAGCAGGATGTCCTCAGAAAAACTACTGTGGCTGTGTAAGGCCAGTAATTCCAGCATAAGGGCTGCTAGCACAGCTTCTCTGATCTGCTTTTCTAAGGAAAGCAACTTAAAGAGGTTTACAACCTCACTTTCATCAAACATGCATATATCATTCACTTAGTTCAGGGAAAAAAGCCAGCACTCTGAACTTCAGAGCAAATACAAACAGAAATTACAAAGAGAGAAAATATATACAGAGCAAATAACTCAAATCAACAGACAGGCTTTTCAGCTGTCTGACCAAAGCTATGCATACATCATTACCAGACAGAGAAGCACCAACATCTGGGTTTTCAAAGCCTGGGGGCCTCTTTAATGGCTACCCAGAGTCTCCACACCAACATTGTTCCAATGAGTGAGCCCCAAAGCAAAACCTCTCCTCCCACAGTTCTGAGAGTTCTCAATTCTTAATTCTGAGTTCAATGGCTATCTTCTGGGTATATATACCCTTTTTCAGGGCCTGAGTGCTTCACACCTCTTGAGGGTTCACATCTCTCTAGGGCTTCACACATCTCAAGGGTTTCACACAGAAAAAGCTGGAAAGACTTACATGAACTGATGCAAAGTGAAAAGAGTAGAATCGGGACATTGTACACTCTAAAAGCAATATCATATGATAATCTACTATAAGTAACTTAGTTATTCTTAATACAATTATCCAAGAAAATTCAGAAGGGCTTATGATGACAAGTGCTGTCCATCTCCAAAGAAAGAAAAGGTGGATCTCAAACTTAAAAGCAAAAATCAAGAGTCGAATTGATTACGGAAAGTATATATTTCTATATGTCTGTATGCCTTTACACACACACACACACACACACACACACACACACACGTATGTATGCATGTCTCTATAAAGATAGAGAAAGATGTGTGTGTGTGTACACACACACACACACACACACACACACACACATATATATGCCTATACCTAATTATAGCCTTTGGGGGGGGTGAGGGAGAACAAAGTAAAAACTGCACAGCAAAGAACAAAAGAAAACTTACAAGGGAATACAGAAAGGATGGACAGCTCTCAACACAACATGTAGTATTCATTATATAGGCTTTCTTGAAATGGAAATTTATTGCTATGTATTTTGAATCCTCTGATATGTTCTGCTGTATACATGAAATGTTTTTTTTTCCTCATTTTGTATTTGTTTCAATATTTAAGCATAATGTTTCTTTTTCATTTCTTATTGTGTATTTAAGTTTTAATATTTAAGGCTAAAATTTTAAAAAGTATATAAAAAGAAAAGAAACAAACAAAAAAGAATTGGTGGAGCCTGAATGCATATTGAAGATCTTTTTTCTTTATTTTTCTTGGGATTTTATTTTTCTGTGTTTTCTTTCACAGCATGGCTTACATGAAATATTAAATTAAAAAAAACACTTTTGAGGAGAGAAAGAGTGAAAGAAGAGATAATAGAATAAATAGGGAGGATTGGATGGAGGTAAATACAGTTAGCAATCATAAATGAGAAAAAAAATTGAAGCAAGTTTTTTTCTGATAAAAGTCTCATCTCTCAAATATATAGGGAAATGATTCAAATTTATAAAAGGAAAGGCCATTCCCCAATTGATAAATTATCAAAACACATAAATAGTCAATTTTCTCAAGAATTAATCAAAGCTATCTATCATCATATGCAAAAATACTCTAAATCACTATTGATTGAAAAAATGCAAATTAAAATAACGGTGAGGTACTACCTCACACCTCTTTGATTAGCTAATAGGACAGAAAAGGGAAATTACAAATGTTGGAGGTAATGTGAGAAAAGTGAGACACTAATGCAGTACTGGTGGAGTTGTGAACGTATTCAATCGTTATGTAAAGCAATTTGGAACTACACTCATAGACCTATAAAAACATGCATGCCTTTTGACCTAGCAATACCACTACTAGGTTTGTATCCCTAAAGTGATTTTTCAAAAACGGAAAGGGCCTATGTATGGTTTACTTTCTTAGATTTCAGTTTTACTCTAACAATAGGGTTGATAAGAGCATATGACCTCTGATGAGCAGAAAGAATAAGGGACGTAAAGGTTTATTGTAATTGTTTTCCTACAGTAAGTTGTCATTATCAACCATTTTAAAGAATAAATACCTAATTCAATGATTAACATAACTTCTTAAAAATCTGGACAGCCCAATGCATAATGTGAAGGGAATTTGGTCCTCTAATAGCATTTCTCAATACTTTAGAAAAATTTTACCCAATCTCATGTATTGTAAAACATGAAATAAGACTTCTTACAATTTGTGTAACATTCATTCAATTGAACAAGTTCCCACTTTGCTTTATATAAAAATTCATTCATTTTAGATGCTTAAAGTAACAATAACAATAGGGAAAAATTATAAAGTGCTCACCACATTCACTTTACAATGTTGGTATGACTCCTCTCTTAAGAGTTGAATAAAACCTTCCACACTCTAAATTTATTTATAAATAAGGCAGGCCTGATAATTACCTAAAGAATCATTTCCACAAAGCATAATAGTGCAAATTATAGGGTTTAAAGCTAATTGCCAAAGA
This sequence comes from Trichosurus vulpecula, assembly GCF_011100635.1. Taxonomy (NCBI): domain Eukaryota; kingdom Metazoa; phylum Chordata; class Mammalia; order Diprotodontia; family Phalangeridae; genus Trichosurus; species Trichosurus vulpecula. The sequence continues at coordinate 303,648,921 of NC_050573.1, read as the reverse complement.
ATATCTTCTCTCATCCTTCTTAGAGGAACTTTTTGTTGGAAATACTTGCACAGATTTAGTGTGTTTAGGATTTTAACTGCTCTCTTAGTCTTTTGGGCAATTAGTTTTAGTTTTAATAAGTGATAGCCAAACAAACCCAAATACAATTTACTCAATACAGGAGCAGAGTTTAGTGTTCCTCCTAGTTCTTCATTGTAGAGTTACAGATTTAAGTAAGCAAGAAGACTTTGGAGAACAAGTTATCTATGTCTTGCTCAAAGTTACCTCTTACATTATAGAGCATTTGTATACCTATTTCACAAAGGAGTATACTTGGAAATGACTAGGGGGATTGGCTAAAGCCCAGTTATGGCATAGGAGCCTCACAGATATGGGTACCTTAAAAGGTTTCTTTTTAGAACAGTACTGCTACTCTTCCTATGACAGTAAATTTATATTACTATCTACTTTGTTATGTACTCTAAATACAATATTCATAAGCTTTCTTCACATTTCAACTGTTTTCTTTTCTCAATTTATAGTCTATTACAAAACAAAAAAGAAACTTTCATTTTGGTGCTGGGGCTTAAATGTGGAAAGAAGCTTGAAAACAAGCATTTTTTTTTAACGGTGAAAGATCCTATTTCCTAATTTTCCTTTCCTTTTACAAAGTGTGTGATATTTTCCAGTACTGTAGGTTATTAAATTATTTTACCTATTTAAGCAGTTAGGGGTTTTGGGGTCTCTCATCAGAAGAGGAGTTAAAGTTTTCTAATGATTTTACATTAACAGAAATCCTTATCACATTAATTTTGTATTCAACTAAATCAAATATACCTCTGTAAACGTGAATGTTAATACTTTAAAATTTTGATGCTGAGTGCTATTACTTGCCAGGATTTCACATTTCAGGGCCCACTGTTCTCAATTGGCTTAAGCTTTGATTAAAAAAAAAGACCAGATGGTGATACATTTGTTGGAATACTATTGTGAAAATTACATTGGTTCCAGTTAAAACAATTATTTTTCAACATTTCAACACTTTCATAGTTTGATAGTGTTGATAATTTACTTTGATAGTAAAGCAGGCTATTATCCTTTATAACTTTTAATAAAATTCACCTCATTTTCAATTGACTATCAATAATTTGCATTAGAAAAATCCATTGATTTGTAGTATAATAATTTCTTTATTTAAAGTATTTGTTTTTATCACAATATAATTTTTACTTTGTAAATTAATTAGAATCAATATGAATTACATTATTGAAAAAACAGTGTCTGATAGAGGCTTTAATATTTTAAGGGCTCAAGATGTAACTTTTTTCTCTATTTCTAATCAAAACTCTGATCAGTAACACTTATCCTAATTTATTATACCCTTTATATAAAAACATTAAATTTTACTTACTTTTTAGTTGCTTCCTAATTTTAAAGGAAGTTTTTTCTCTCTGGGAGTACTTTGGGATTCATCTTGAATCTGGGAGTCCAAATATAGTGTGCAATAACAGAGCAAATTGATTTTTTTAAAAGTGGTGAGCAAGAGAAGGGTAAATTAATTCAAACCTTACCTTCGTTTATCCTTTAGAAGACAGAAAACTGAAGTTGGTCTAAAATTTTCCTGATCTGCCATTTATTCAGCCTGCAAAAATCACTTTTCCATCCTGTAATAAACTTGTCATTTCCTTTAAGTGTAGCTTTTAAGTATACCCTTTCACTGAAAACTTCAGCCTCTGAGACTGACAAACTGAAGCTTCTTTGGTATTGTTCTCCCGACCAAAAAGTGAAACTGACTGCTCTTGCTCCATACGTGACAGTGAGAAGTTAGGAATCTAATCTCAATCTACAATTCTCTAACACATCACTTTAATATTCAATAGCAAACATAATTGATTTTAAAGTAATCTAATAGATCCTCCAATTTTTGATTTTGTCAAATTAAAAAAATATATTCCTATTTAGACAATCTCTATAGGCTGGTACCCCAAAACCTCATAAAAATGCTCATAAAACATTCAAATCATAATTTAGAAATTCCAATAAGGACATTTTTCACATATTCACTCATTAATTGGTTTTTGTGTCTGTCTTTCATCTCTGCAATCTCCAAGGTGGCCAGTGTTGGAATAGAGAGAGAAAAGAGGGAGTTATCTTTTCTGAAGACTTTTAAAAATTTATGTTATTCTGAACTTAAGAAATAAAATAAGCACTTCCATAACATAAAAGAATGGAAAAACAAAGATTGGACTGCTAATCTATTAGGTACATCTTGCTATTCTTTTTAAAAATATAACGAAGTTATCATATTACTTTCTTCATTTTTTTTCCTTTTTTCTTCCCTTTCCTACTCCTCACCATGAAGATGGCTAGCATTAGACTTCTGAATGTTTCAGTTTTACAGTCTTCTTCCCCTGGCTCATCAGACCAAAGGAAAAAGCTAGGTTGTGTTAGGACATGGAACAAAACAAATGCTTGGAAACATTTTCTGACACAGATTAGCAAAAAGCACAAATGACACAGAAACTTAGGCCCACACTTTCATAATGCCAATTTCTATTTAGATTCTCCCAGCATCTCATTTTTATTCTCCTTTTTCTTTCTGCAGTTTCTGGTAAAATGCCCTCTATTGTGGCAATAAAAACCTATCCATTCTCTGAGGTTTTGTGACAAGGCTTGAACAGGAACCAGAGGCATTATGGCAGTGGCCAAAATTATCTGAGATTTCTATTTAATTTTCTGCTTTTTTAATCTCTTCCTTCATATTGGGTGATTTCTGACATAACAAGATAGAATCCTTAAGTGTATCATTTTTCGGCAACATCAGGTATAATCTTTTTTGTAGGGAAAAACAACTGATAGCTGATCCCCCTTGTCTGAAAGAGGTTAGATCTCTTACCATAGTGGAAAAGGAATCAGATGGAAGAGTAAAAGAGGAGGGTACAGTTGGGACAGAGCAGTCAGAATTGAGCCTTTTAGGGAGGGCTGGGCATTCTTCATCAGACAGAGCTGCTCCATGCCAAATGGACACATAGCTCATTTGTTTGGTTGAGATGGTTCAACCACCATGACTAGTTTTTTAATGTACAATGATCAAAAGTGCTAAATTTAGACAAAATAGTTGAATCTCTTAACAGGACAGAATGTTGTTTTTTTTTTTTTTTAACATTCCTAGCTGACCTGGCAGCTTGCCTTGATTCCAAGTTTTAAGCAGTTTTCCCAGGGGCTGTTCCCATTGGAACGATAGTATCTGTCCCCATTGTCAATAATAAAGATGTATTAAATGGGAGTCCAGCAGCAGCAGTCACAAGTAACCCAGAAAGAGTAATTATTTTTTTTTAATTTAAATTTATTTATTTAACATATTTGGTTTTCAGCATTGATTTTCACAACAGTTTGAATTACAAATTTTCTCCCCATTTCTACCCTCCCCTCCACTCCAAGATGGCGTATATTCTGGTTGCCCTGTTCCCCAGTCAGCCCTCCCCTCTATCACTCCCCTCCCCTCTCATCCCCTTTTCCCTTCCTTTCTTGTAGGGCAAGATAAATTTCTATGCCCCATTGCCTGTGTATCTTATTTTTTAGTTGCATGCAAAAACTTTTTTTGTTTTTGAACATCTGATTTTAAAACTTTGAGTTCCAAATTCTCTCCCCTCTTCCCTTCCCACCCACCCTCCCTAAGAAGTCGAGCAATTCAACCTAGGCCACACATGTATCATTATGTATAACCCTTCCACAATACTCATGTTGTGAAAGGCTAACTACATTTTGCTCCTTCCCAACCCATCCCGCTTTATTGAATTTTCTCCCTTGACCCTGTCCCCTTTCCAAAGTGTTTGTTTTGATTACCTCCACCCCCATCTGCCATCCCCTCCATCATCCCACCCTCTTTTATTTTTTTTTATCTTCCTCCCTCTTCTTTCCTGTGGGGTAAGATACCCAACTGAGTATGTATGGTATTCCCCCTCAGGCCAAATCTGATGAGAGCAAGGTTCACTCATTCCACCCTCACCTGCCCTCTCCCCTCGTCCCACAGAACTGCTTCCTCTTGCCACCTTTATGCGAGATAATCCACCACATTCTATCTCTCCCTATCTCCCTCTCTCAGTATGTTGCTCTCTCATCCCTTAATTTCATTTTATTTCTTTTAGATATCTTCCCTTCATCTTCAACTCACCCTGTGTCTGCTCTCTCTCTTTTACATATATATATATATACATATATAAACACACATATATATATACACATACATACACATACATACTTATACACAGAGATATATACATACATACACATTCACATATATATACATAAACATATATATATATATGTATATATATATATATATGCATATTCCCTTCAACTACCCTAATACTGAGGTCTCATGAATCGTACACATCATCTTTCCATGTAGGAATGTAAACAAAACAGTTCAACTTTAGTAAGTCCCTGCAATTTCCGTTTCTTGATTACCTTTTCATGCTTCTCTTGATTCTTGTGTTTGAAAATCAAATTTTCTATTGAGTTCTGGTCTTTTCACTGAGAAAGCTTGAAAGTCCTCTATTTTATTGAAAATCCATATTTTGCCTTGGAACATGATACTCAGTTTTGCTGGGTAGGTGATTCGAGGTTTTAATCCTAGCTCCATTGACCTCCGGAATATTGCATTCCAAGCCCTTCAATCACTTAATGTAGAAGCTGCCAGATCTTGGGTTATTCTGATTGGGTTTCCACAATACTCAAATTGTTTCTTTCTGGCTGCTTGCAGTATTTTCTCCTTGATCTGGGAGCTCTGGAATTTGGCGACAATATTCCTAGAAGATTTCTTTTTGGGATCTTTTTGAGAGGCGATTGATGGATTCTTTCAATTTCTATTTTGCCCTGTGGCTCTACAATATCAGGGCAGTTCTCCTTGATAATTTCTTGAAAGATGGTATCTAGGCTCTTTTTTTGATCATGGCTTTCAGGTAGTCCAATAATTTTAAAATTATCTCTCCTGGATCTATTTTCCAGGTCATTGGTTTTCCCAAGGAGATATTTCACATTGTCTTCCATTTTTTCATTCCTTTGGTTCTGTTTTATAATATCCTGATTTCTCATAAAGTCACTAGCTTCCACTTGCTCCAATCTAATTTTTAAAGTAGTATTTTCTTCAGTGGTCTTTTGGACTTCCTTTTCCATTTGGCTAATTCTGCCTTTCAAGGCATTCTTCTCCTCATTGGCTTTTTGGAGCTCTTTTGCCATTTGAGTTAGTCTGTTTTTTAAGGTGTTGTTTTCTTCAGTGTATTTTTCAGTATTTTTTTGGGTCTCCTTTAGCAAGTCATTGACTTGTTTTTCATGGTTTTCTCGCATCCTTCTCATTTCTCTTCCCAATTTTTCCTCTACTTCTCTAACTTGCTTTTCCAAATCCTTTTTGAGTTCTTCTATGGCCTGGGGCCAGTTCATGTTTTTCTTGGAGGCTTTTGTTGTAGGCTCTATGACTTTGTTGTCTTCTTTAGGCTGTATGTTTTGGTCTTCTTTGTCACCAAAGAAAGAATCCAAAGTCTGAGACTGAATCTGGGCGCGTTTTCGCTGCCTGGCCATATTCCCAACCAACTAACTTGACCCTTGAGTTTTTCAGTGGGGTATGACTGCTTGTAGACTAACGAGTTCTATGTTCCACGTTTGGGGGGGAGGTGCCAGCTCTGTCAGATCCGCACTACTCCTTCCCCAAGAACCCCCAGTCCAGATTGGGCTTAGATCTTCAGCAGGCTGTTGCACTCCTGCTCTGATCCGCCACTTAATTCCTCCCACCAGGTGGGATCAGATCAGATCTCTGTCCACCACAATGCAGCAGTATGAAGGAGAGTTTAACCCTGGAGAAAGATGGTGAAGTTATATTTGGCTCATTTCCAGGAGAGAGCCAACAATTCTTGACTATTCAGTCACATAAATAGAGAAAAAAAAAAACTTTGAAAAACTTGATTAGTGCATACCAATCACTCTGAACCTGAGGTATTTGGTGCACAACATTGATAAAATCAGGATGAATTATAAAGATAGATATAATAAATTTTTAAGCTCCCTGAAGTTTACTCTAAGCTTCTAGGAACCACCTGCCTTCCTCACAGGTAACACTGGTATGTTGTAAGGGAGTCTGCTAGAATTCAGCACTCCAACTTTTATCTCCATCACTAGAGAAGGAATACACTTCACTTCCCTTGAAATTCTATATTCTATGTTGTTAACTACATGGGATGGTTCAGGTAACTCTAAGAGTTTTCCATTTGACCTTACCCATAATAATGTCTAGGGGGTGCTGAAAGGGCATGCACAAGAATTCCTGTGATTCTGGGCACTAAGTTTGAGAGACAAGAACATCATCTGGGACCTTTTTATGCATCTAGAACACTAAGGTAAATCAATAAAGGTGGAGATAATCAAGGTTTGTGGGGATACAAAATTTTCTCAGGATTGGGGAAGCTGTATCACAAAACTGCTGGTCCTCTCACACTTGGTGTAGAAAATTTGTGATAAAAGCTGGAATTACTGCCATTAAAAGTTGAAGCGAAATATGCGGGATCAGGTTAAGATTGCAGGATACTTCACCATGCTCTTGGCATAAACACATTAAATTATTATATGTAATAAGTTATGTTTTGTCAAATTTGTAGTCACAAAATTCCTCAGTGATGATATGTCACATATTCATACAGTTCTCATGATCATCACTGGCATAATGGTGTTTTATGACCAGGAAAAATTGTAGGAGTCTAAGACATTCCCTTAGACATGGATATTGTACCTTTATAGAGGTAAAATGGAGGCACCTTTGAAGTCCTGGCAGGGGTATAACTTCTTCTTGCCATATAAGCCAGAAATTTTCAGTCAGCTTTTGTATTAGCAATGGACCCCATCTTGTAAATCTCAGCTGGAATAGAATCTGTACCAGGTGCTTTGCCACATGAAAAGAGATCAATGGTATTCAAAACCTCTTCTTCAGTTGGAACTTCAGCCAAGGAGGGATTGACTTAACCCTGACAGAAATGGTCAATGGCTTCAGATTTGATTGATGATGCTCCGTTGAGAACACTTTGGAAATGTTTTGCCTATCTCCCCAGGATCGTGTTCTTATTATTAATCAATGTGGCTCCATCAGCACTGAGTAGCTGAGATGCACCATATGTCTTTGGCCCATAAATATACTTCAGGACATCACAAAATGCTTTGGATTATTACAATCAGCATATAACTTAATTTCATCTGCCTTCTTACTGAGCCAAGAATCTTGCTTCTCTCTAAGCTTTATTTGTACTTTACTTTGATGGAGTTAAATGCTGCCTTCTTAGAGATGAGTGAATTATCCTGCTAGTAAATTCTGTGGAGTTCTTGTTTTTCAATTATCAGCTTCTGAATTTCACCATCTTTTTCATCAATTCAGTCTTGATGTTTCTGAGTATACAGACCCAGATGAGCAAATGCAGTGCTATACACCAAATCTCAGAAAACTGTCCACTCCTTTTCTGCTCCACTGCTGCCAACTGTGTGCTGACTCAACTTTCCTTCCAAATTAGCAACAAATTGTTCCCACTGAGAGAAGTGCTCTAATCTGTTGACATTGTCTTCTGGTAATTATTTTGCTTCATTGTTGTATGCCTGTGAAACCTGGACAGTATACCAGTGCCATGCCAGGAAACTGAATAGGTTCCATTTCAATTGTCTTAGGAAGGTTCTGAGGCTCACCTGGCAGGATAAGACACCTGATACTGAGGTCCTTTGTCAAGCCAAACTGCCAAGCATTCAAACTCTACTGCAGAGACTGCAACTCTGATAGACTGGCTACCTCATTCAAAGGCCAAATATATGCTTGCCTAAAGACTATTTTATGGAGAACTCACACAGAGCAAGTGCTCACATGGTGGTCAAAAGAAGTGATGCAAGGACATTCCCCAGGTCTCTCTTAACTTTGGAATTGATTGGATGATGTGAGGGACACAGTCATGGGGTACTCAGCATGGGGTGCCTTCATCAGAAAAGGTGCTGTGCTCTATGAGCAAAACAGAATTGAAATAGCTCGAAAGAAATGTGAGATGTTCTAGTTTAGAGAATCCACCCCAAATATTTACATAGACTATTTCTGCCCAATCTGTTTTAGAGCGTTCTGAGTTCATATTGGTCTGATCAACCAGTCAGATACACTGTAACTTGACTCTAACACAGTAATGTTAATTTGTTCCTCTTCAAGAATATTGGACATAGATACATGCATACTACATACATACATACATACATACATATACTAACACATAAAACTGGGTCTGAGTAGAGACCCATGCCCACTATTAGCAACTTAGTTTTAATAAATTTGGTGAATATTTGGTTGTGATGAAGCATATAGGGTGCATAAGAGCCTATTGATTGACTGATCTGTCAAATTACAAGTTTCCTAACACTTTAATTTTCTCAGAGTTGCAATGCCAAGGAATAAAGGCCAACATGAATTAGAACCTAATGAAAATTAATGCTCAAAGGAGGTGGCACTGGTGTAGTTGCCAAAATATATGGATATTTCAAATTTTATAGTCACTTTGGATGATAATGGGATATTGTATCCTCATGAAATTATGCTTCACACATTGCACATGCATATTTGACTGTGAGAAGTACCTATTCTAAAATCTCCTACTTCTTTTATGATTTGGTTAAATTGCCAAAGATTAATGCACAGGGTTGAGAGAGGAAGCAGGGTATCACAGCTTGAAAAAAGCCAGAATGATGACTACCTTGGATTTGTCAGTCTTCTCACTGAACAATTTGCATATTATCTACTCGTTTCAAGAAAAGGCATGGTGTGAATTAGTCCTTTGAACCTTTAAATTAATTCTGTCCCTTGAGTGTCCATTAGAAAAGACTTAATATACTTTAGTAGATTGATATAAAGGGCTTCAAGGTATAAAATCTATGGAAAAGTGGGGGTCATTCCCTACAACTTCAAGGAACTAATATGGGGAAGTAGCGATTCTATAATATAGTATCTCTTATAATTTGTGTAGCTCAATATGGCATGTAGCATTTTGTGTCCTAGGAACTGCATATTTTCCCCCTTCAGATTATATTTCTCCAATTAGGCAGGTAATAGAAAGTGTTATTGTTGGACAATGTTTCTGGCTAATTCTTCATTTTGTAAAGTATACCAAAAGTAAATGACTACTTCCTAGATATATTTTACCCCTTCTTGGTTAATCATAAATTACCAAATTCATGAACCTCTTTGAAAAGCTATAAGAATCCTAAACAGCCTTTAAAAAGAGGAAGGAAAAAAAAAACATACCAAGACTGGAAATATTTGCATGTGTTAATTCTCCATCTTGACTAGTTGTGTGTTCCCCAGAAGTCCAGTTTGATCTTGAATTTCACCCTTTCTCTCACCCCACCAACTCTATGAGTGGATATGGATAAATATTTTAGAAATAATTTCAGTAAAAATGACACAAATGAGAGAGGAATACCTGACATACTAGATGAGATGATATAATTGTGATACAATATTTACTCAGCTGTCTTTCATTGTGGGCAAGATCAATAAGATTAAATTTGACAGGGTCAAAGTTAAAGTCCTGAGCTTGGGTTCCAAAAAACACTATATTTGGAGGCTCACTGAGAAATTACTATGCAACAATTTATATGACATATGAATAAGATTTTAGTGAATTTTAAGCACAATAGGAGTAAATACAAAGACAAAGTCTTGGGAACATTAAGAAAACTGTGGTGTCCAGAGTAAGGAAGGTGAGAAACACTTCTACTGTCTTCTTCTCTGGTAAGAACACATTGGGAAAATTGTGCTTGGTAGAAACTAGGAATAAACCAACATCTCACACTCTATACTGAGATAAACACCAAATGGGTGCATAACTTAGACATAAAGAGTGATGTCATGATCAAATTAGTAGAGCATGCAAGGAATTGCCAGTCAAAGGAGCCAAGATGGCCACGTGAAAACAGGGTCTTACCGGAGCTCTCTCAAAGCTCTGTCAGATACCTGTAAAAAAGTGAATCTGAGCAGATTTGAGAGAGTTAGAAACTACTAGCAGTCTGAGTGGGGCAAATTTACAAGCCAGGAGAGTCCAAAAAGTCAACAGGATGGATCTCTAGGCTGTGAGAGCGCTAGGTGTGCAGAGCTGCTCCAGACAGCACCAAAGCAGAAGCAGCTGCGAAATCCAGCCAGCGAGTCAGGCTGGGAGAAAGCTGGGCACCTGAAAGCAGCAGAGATCCCCAGGCCTCCCAACACAGGATGGCGGTCTGTGGAAGCAGCAAGAGGTGGCAGTGCAATGCCACCAGCCATGAGACATCAACTCCTGAGGCTTGCAGCCCAAAGGTATGAAACGTGTCTTCGTGAACTTCTGGGAGACATAATGGTCAGGTAAATAGCTCTAATGTCTCCCCCACACACACCCAGAGAATTCCTCAGGAAAAAAATGCTGGAATAAAGGAGACAGAAGTGGGGCTTCAATGGCTGAGCAGTGGGAGTTCCTGAGTCCCAGAGGGGCAGAGCCAGCAGGGGTCAACACCAGAAGTCTAGATGTACCTTTGCACAGCCAGGGGAAGTGGCAGACACCAGCAGAGACAACAAACAGCTGAGAACATTGGTGAAAAGCAACAGTGCTGGCGAGAAGCCCAGGGCAACAGGAGACTTCAGGCAGCTAGACCCCTCCCCCACACCTCAGGAAACAGAAGGCTATAATACACAAACCCAGCAACTAGACTCAAAATCCCCAGATCAAGAAACCTGGGACAGAGAACCTTGAGCCTCAAAAGCAGAAATCCACTGTAAAGACAGAAAAAGCTAACCAACATGAAGAGGAACATGAAAAAACCAAGAACCATTGTTTCATTTTATGGCGACAGGGATGATCAAAATACCAATTTAGAAGAGGATAGCAATGCCACTATACCCACATCTGATACCTCAAAAGGGAATGTGTATTGGTTTCAAGCCCAAAAGGCATTATTGGAAGAGCTAAAGGAGGATTTTAAAAAGCAAATTAGGGAGGTAAAAGAAAAAATGGAAAAAAAAAAAACACTGACAAAATCAAGTCCTTAAAAAATAAGAGTGGGGAAATGGCTACAGAGATTCAGAATCTAAATAGAGAAAATGACATCCTGAGAGGTAAAATCAACCAATTGGAAAAGGAGACTCAAAAGCAAAATGAAGACAGTAACTCATTAAAAATTAGAATTGAGCAAGTGGAAGCTAATGACACTATGAGGAATTAAGAAGTATTCAAACAAAATGTAAAGAATGAAAAAATAGAAAACAAATGTGAAATATCTGATTGGAAAAAGAACTGACCTGGAAAATAGATCTAGGAGAGACAATTTAAGAAGTATTAGTTTCCCGGCAATCCATGATGAAAAAAAGAGCCTTGATAGTATCTTCGAAGAAATTATCAAAGATAACTGCCCAGAGGTCCTAGAATCAGGGGATAAAATAGTCACTGAAAGAATACACGGATCACCCCCTGAAAGAGATCCCAAATTGAAAACACCAAGAAATTTTATAGCCACATTTCAGAATTACAAAGTCAAGGAGAAAATACTGCAAGCAGCCAAATATTGTGGAACCGTAGTAGGGATCATGCAAGATCTTTCAGCTTCTACATTAAATGACAGAAGAGACTGCAATATGATATTCAGAAGGGCAAAGGAGCTGGGACTACAACCGAGGATCAACTAGACAGCAAAATTAAGTATAATTTTTCAGGCAAGGAGATGGACATTCAATGAAATAAGGGGATTCCAGACCTTCCTGATGAAAAGGCCAGAACTCAATGGAAAATTTGATCTTCAAATACAAAACTCAAGAGAGACATAAAAAGGTAAACAGGGGGAAAAACCCCCACAAACCTTATTAATCAATAAGAGCAAATTATTTACATCTTTATATAGGATTATATCATCTTATGTATGTTATATATATGTGGGAAAATTGGAACACTGTTACATTGCTGGTGGAGTTGTGAATTGATCCTGCCATTCTGGAGAGCAATTTGAAACTATGCCCAAAGAGCTATGAAAGTGTTCATATCCTTTGACCCAGCAATACCACTTCTAGGGTTGTATCCCAAAGAGATCACACAAGTGGGAAAAGGACCCATATGTACAAAAATATTTATAGCAGCTCTTTTTGTGGTAGCTAAGAATTGGAAATCAAGGGGATGCCCATCAATTGGGAAATGGCTGAACAAGTTGTGGTATATGAAGGTAATGGAATACTATTGTGCTATAAGAAATGGGGATGATACGGACTTCATAACAACCTGGAAAAGCCTACACGATATAATGCTGAGTGAGCAGAGCAGAGCCAGGAGAACACTATACACAACCACAGATATATGGATTCTGTGAGGACTATCCCTGATAGACTTTGCTCTTCTCAGCAACACAAAGTGCAAAGACAACTCCGAAGGACTCAAAATGGAGAATGCTAAGTACATCTAGAGAAAGAACTATGGAGTCTGAATGCAGATTGAGGCACACTTTATGATCGCCTTTTTTTCTCCCTAATTTTCTCTTCTGTTTTTCTTTTTGGGTTTTTTTTTTGGTTCTGTTTCTTCTTGCTCATGATTCATTCCATTGGTCATAATTCTTCTTCACAATTTGATTAGTGTGTAAATAAGTTCAATGTGAAGTTATACGTAGAAGACATATCGGATTCCGTGCTGTCTTGGGGGAGAGGAAGAAAATCTTGAACTCAAAATTACGTAGAACCAAGTGCTGTAAACTAAAAATAAAAAAATCTCAAAAGTGAAAAAAGAAGATTGGAAAAAAAAGAAATTGCCAGTCAGAACTATGGATAGGAAATAGTTCATGAAGAAATAAGAGATAAAGAGGTTCATAGGAGGTAAATGGATAATTTTGATTATATAAGATTAAAAAATGTTTTCGCACTAACAAAACCAATGCAGCTAAAATTAGAAGAAAAGCAGGAAACTGGGGGAAAATCTATGCAGAAAATTGTTCTGTTAAAGATCTCATTTCTAAAATATTTAGTAAAACAAGTCAAATTTACAAGAATAAGAGCCATTCCTCAATTGATAAATGGTCCAACCATATGAAAAGTCAGCTTTTACAAGAAGAAACAAAAGTTATCATTAGTCATCTTAAAATGCTCTAAATCACTAATAATTAGAAAAATACAAATTAAACAACTCTGAGGCACCACTACATATTCATCATTTAGGCTAAGATAACAAAAAAGAAAAAAAAATGATGAATGCTGGAGAGAATGTGGGAAAGCTGGCCCACTAATTCAATGTTGATTGAGCTACGAACTAGGCCAATCATTCTGGTAAGCAATTTAGAACTATACTGAAAAAGTTATTGAACTGGGCATACCCATTTTCCAAGCATTACTACTACAAAGGCTTTATCATAAGGAGGATACCTTGGGTGGGAGAACATGCAAACAAATTTTCATCAAGACATATTCTACATCTAGTAAATTCCATACTTTACACTTAATTATGAGTTTCAGCCCCCTGAACAGAGGACTGAAAAAAATCACAATCTCTTTATAGTACTCAGAGAGTAGAATACTTTTTATCTAGCAACTCTATTTTTCTCTGCAGGAAAAAAAAACCTATAATTCATTATCTAGGAGAAATGCATTTACCTAATAAGAAGCTCTCAAATACCCACCTTAGCAAAACTGGCCTCTTCCTTTACCTTGCTACTTTTCACACAGACCTAGTCATATGACCCTGTCATTATGGCATTGACACTCCATCAAAAAAGATAGGCATATTTGTAATACTGCATGCAGTAATTAAAACTAAACATAGAATCAATTAACATACACAAATAAAATTTTAAAATGTGCATCACATCATCCATTGTCTACTACATATACTCTTCCAGTTGCCAGTCCCCATTAGTTTCCAGATAGTAAATAAACTGCTCAGACATAGTAGTTCTAAGAAATGTACAATTTGATTGGCTTAGCTCCAAACTCCTTTACTTAGGCATAGAGTTCAATTAGGCAACAGAGTTCAAAACTTAGGCTTAAGTCAGGCTTTCAGAAAAACTGTTCATCTAGTGAAGATTCAGGGATTATGCAGGATCTCTGGGTCCAGAAGCACACACATCATGAGAACCCAATATAAACTACATATCTAGAGGTTGATGCTCCCCCAATTTTGGTTTTATCTCTGGATGGACCTCCAACTCATTCTTAATGTCACTAATACATCTCAGAATAAGATGAATGAACTCAATTACAGGTTCTGCCAATGAACTGTGCTGTTTTTGCACTCTCTCAACCATCTGACTTTATGACCTTTACTCTCTGAGGCCTCTCCTTTCTACCATGTTGTACTAATCCCCCTCTACCTCCTCAGTCTGAAGTCCCACTATTTCTTGCAGTTGTGTGAGAGGAGCAGCCAGATTGTGAGGGGTAATATGCAGACAAAACTTTGGTGTTGAGAATGACAACAATGCAATTTGGAGGTAGTAAAGATCACGATCAGACTGGAGAAAAACATTTCCAATGGATCTGGTGTGTGATTAAAATATAAAAACAAGGTGAAGCCAGACAATCAAAGGCAGTAAATTGTGAGTTGGGGATTATTTATTCTATTAGAAACTGTGAGTGACAGGAAGTTCTTGTGTTTGGAATGACTAATAAAATTGTTGTGCTGAGGAAATAATCTATAAGTCATAAACATTATAGATTCATCACTCAAGAGTATCTATCTGTTAATCCCTACTGTGTGCCAATAACCATGCTAGGCAACAGATTGCAGTAGAAAGAAAAAGATGATAGGGAAACTAGATAGAATACTCTTCCAGTCAGGAGGATTATCTGGTCTAGAGTGGCAGGAGTGAAGAAGAAAAGGAACAATAAGTACAGAAGGGAGACAATGTTAGAGGAAAAAATAGATAACATTTCTTATTTGGATATATGGGGAGAAAAAATAGGAAAAGTTAAAGATGAATTAAAAATTTCAGATCTTGGTGACTCCAAGAATGCTGTTTCTTTTGGCAGAAATCAGGGCAGTGGGAGAGGGGAGCTGTGTTTCAGGGAGAATGATGAGTCCAGCTTCAGGATATGAAAAGTCTGAGGTAAGGACTGACGTCTAAGTGAAATGCCTACAGGCAATTGGAGATACAGGACTTGCATTGGGAAGAAAGGTTACAGCTGGAGATATAGATTTGAGAGGTAACAGCATAGAAGTGAAGGTTGATGCCCTAAAGCAGGATCAGTTTAACAAGGGAAAAACTGTAGAAAACTGCATGCAGAGGGACAGGGGCTGAATTTTGTAGGATGCTGTTAGCCCAGAAACAAATGAGGAAGAGAAAGGGGAGCCATAACAGGAGAAAGAAAAAAAAGCATTAAAAAATAACAAAGAACTGAAGGAAATGACTAGATGTCAAAGGGTGAAATTTTTAAAGGACCTATTTAAAATGAACAGAAAGAAAATCATTTTGATGGTATTATAAAGAAACTATTAAAATCCCTTTCATATATACATTATATGATAACACTGCACTTTTGACATTATAATACTTTGAATTTCCCTACCTATTTTACTAAAATTCTTTTAATTAAGTGTGAATTTTAATACAACCACATAAACCTTATTAGGAAAATAAATATTTCATGTGAAAAAAGTTATGACTATTCAAATATGAATGAATGAATTAATAAAAAAACATTTAGTGAGTACTTACTACGTGCCAGAAACTGTAAAATTCAGGGGATAGAAATGAAAGCAAGACATTCCCATTTTCAAGGACATTATAATGGGGAAACACAACACAACTGGAATCTAGAACAAGCTCATTGTATTGTTGGTGGCATGAATTAGAAATGAACAGAAAGCGATATCAAAGCCTTTTTTCAGGTAAGAGAAAGTGACAACTGACCTACACATACTCAAGAATGACAGGAACAATGTCCAAGATTCCAGTGAGAAGGAAGAACAAGATGGCAGGCAGGAGTGTAGGTGCCATTACTTGGAAATGGCTAAGAATTGTTATGATTATGATTTTGGATTTTTTCATCTAATGATGGACTTTGACATGTTGTAAAATTTGAGAATTGCTGGGAGATAAACTTATGAAATGGATATATTTCTCAAACCATTTTTTTCATTAAATTGACAAATATTTTTAAACATCAACTATGCACAAACACTGCTGTAAATTCTTTCATGGATAAAATAACAGTAACAATAATAAAACACTTATATATTCTATAATGTTTTATCCTCACAAAAGTTCTGGAAGGTATTTATTTTCATTAGCTCTATTCTACTGATGAAAAAACTGAAGGAAGCCAAGATTTATTAACCCATCAAGGGTCACACAGCTAGTAAGTTTCTGAGGTTAGATTTGAACTTAGATTTTTTCGATTCCAGGACCAGCACTCAATCTATCATACTACCTAGCATGAACACAATGTCTGATTAGGGAGTTTGAGATTTATATATTAGACAATGGGTAACCATTAATTGATGTAAATATTGAATAAAGTCATAAATATATTCCTAAAACTTAAGGTAAATTCACATTCAAGTACAATTTAGATTTGGAAATCCATGGTTTGATATTATGGTGCTTATAATTTATAATTGTTAAAGACAGTAAATAACATGATTGCTTGCTCGGAAAAGTATAATCTATATGCCTATTTGCTATGTTGAAACTATTCTATGTTCAGTGCTTATGCTATAAATTATAAAATATTTTTCAGTGAATCTATCATATTTTCAGATAAATTCATACTTTTCTTCCAAAATAAATAGTTTTTGAAACATTACTGAATTGTTTACCTCTCCATATAAAATCAGAGATGGCTTCTGAAGAAGTATTAATTATTGCACTATACCTACTAGATTGCATCTTCTTTTACTATGCTGTGATTGCAGCTTTAAATACTAGTATTGTAAGTTCTCACAAATAATTTGATATTACAATTTTGAGCCATAATCCTACTAGAGACAAATTGGGTCTAATTGAATGTTTTCTATCTATATACAGGCTAATTCACAGTTAGATCTCAGATGGGATAGCTTTAAAATTATCAGTAATATATTTTTTGAGGAAATAACCATGTTTCATTCTTTTATCTTGGTTTTAGACTGTTTTACTTTTAGAAATATAAGTTTCCTGATTTCTGCTTTATCTTATTGACAGGAATGGCTAGGTCCCTTGGGAAAGGGAACCATCGGTAAGGCAGTTTCCACAAAGAATTTCAAAAACAAAGCAAATTATTTTGTTCCCTTTTTTCTCCTCATATTCCAATTGTCTTCTTTTTCTCTTCTGTGTTCTCTTCCCCTCTTCATTTTGCAACTCAAACTTGTGTCCTGGCCCTGCCTTTTCCCCTTATTTTGTCCTTCACTTGGCTAATATAAAATATTGAGTTTGAGCACAATTCAATAACTGTAAAATATACCTTATTATCTGACCATGAAGTGATAGCTTCTAGTTTGAAAATAGAAATAATAACAATGCTGCATTTGTTTGAAGGTACGTGTTTTTAAAGTGCCTTCTATTTTTAAAAAAATTGTTTATCTCAACAATATTATACAGTAGGTAGGATGAACACTATATTTTAAACTCTACAAGTATAGTAACTGAAGTATTTAATATAGTCAAAGGATGAATGACTTGCCAAAAGTCAGAGTTATTCAAGAGAAGATTAAAGTGCTGAAGCCTTCTTTTCTGACATAATGGAGGATTCTTTTCATTGTTCTAGTTAGAGAGCTGCTAAATTGTAGATTGACCATGGATGCCTTCAGCTATTGTTTTGTGCCTGTACTTAACTTAAACCTTTCCCCACCCCATTCTATTTGTCATTCTTCAAATATGTTGTAAACATGTAGATTTTTAAAAAATTTATATATTTAGTTTTAGTTTTCAACATTCACTTTTATAAAATTTTGAGTTCTAAATTTTCTCTCCTCCCTCTTCTCCTCCCTAACCCAAGAGAGCATGCAATTTGATATATGCTATAGGAAGGTAGATATGAAAATCATAGCAACAAGAGGGTGGCATTAATAGAAAAATATGAAGTTAAGTCTTGATACAATGTCTGATTATTGGTATTCATTATATACATAATTTCATGAGAAAATACAGAAGAGTAGTCTATTCTAGAATGAATCTTGGGAATTCAAGATAGTTTAGGAAAGGAAAGAAAAATGAAGGAAGGAAGTAAATACAGAAGAAAAGGAAGGAAAAGAAAAAGAAAGAAAAGTAAAGGTATGGGGATAAGTGAAAGGGGGAAAGTTTAGAATGAATGGTGGATTGAGGGAGGTTGTAATGAGAAGTAAAACACAGGAGATGGACAGGGTGAAAGATGAGAGGGAGAGAGATGCAAGACTAAATAAGAGCAAAGGAGAATGGAGGGGAAAACACCATTATAATAAATGTAAATGGGAATGGGATAAGTTCACCCATAAAGTGAAAGTGGATAGGAGAATGGATTAAGAATGATTATCCTACAATATGATGTTTAAAACATATGCATTTGAAGCACAGAGACACTCAGAGTAAAAGCAGGAGCACAATCTGTCATGTTTTAGCTGAAGTAAGAAAAAAAAGGTGGGGGAGCAATCATGATCTTAGACAAGGCCCAAGGAAAAGAGATCTAAATAAGAGATAAGAAAGGAAACTTCATCTTGCCATAAGGTACCATAGACAAAGAAATAATTATCAATATTAAACATATATGCACAAATGGTATCGCATCTAAATTTTTAAACACGTTAAATGAGATAAAGGAGGCAATAGTAAAAGTATACTAGTGAGGACATTCACTTTCCCCTCTCAGAAACAGATATATCTAATAAAAAATAAATAAGAAAATTAAGGTGGTGAACAGAATTTTTGAAAAGTTAGATATGATAGACCTCTGGAGAAAGTTGGGAATAGAAAGGAATATACTTTTTTTTTCCTCATTGGTACATGGTACATACACATAAACTGATCATGTGAAAGGACATAAAAATTTCACAAAGAAATGCAATAAAGCAGAAATAATAAGTGCATCATTTTCAGGTCATAATAGAATAAAAATTACATTCAAAAAGGGCAGTGGCAATGTAAGTTAAATTAATTAGAAGATAAATACTCTAGTCCTAAAGAATAAGTAGGTTAAATAACAAATAATAGGAACAATCAATAATTTCATTAAATAGAAAGACAATGAGACAGAACATCAAAATTTATGTGATGTAGCCAAAATAGTATTTTGGGGAAAATTTATATCTCTTAATGTTTACATCAATAAAATAGAAGAGTAAACTGATAAATTGGTCTGGCAATTAAAAAGGTAACTAGAGGGGGAGGAGCCAAGATGACCACAAGAAAACAGTGTCTTACAGGAGCTCTCACACAAATTCTGTCAGATACCTCTAAAAAAGTGAATCTGAGCAGATTTGAGAGAGTTAGAAATCACTAGTTGACCAAGTGTGGCAAATTTCCAAGACAGGAGAGTCCTCAGGATCAAGAGGATGGATCTGTAGGCTGGGAGAGTGCCCAGAACATGGAGCTGCACCAGACCACACTAAAGCTGAAGCAGCTACAGAAATCAGCCAGCGATCCAGTCTGGGAGAATGCTGGGCATGCAAAACTGGTGGTGATCCCCAGGCTTCTCAGCCCAGGACTGTAGTCTGTCAGAGCTACAGGAGGAAGCAGTGCAGCACCTGAGGCCACAAGAACAATTACTCCAGAGACTTGCAACAAGCAGTCTAAAGGTTTGAAACATGCCTTCTTGAACATCTGGGACCATAATGGCCAGCTAAAATGGCTCTCATCTCTCCCTCCCTCCCTAACCCAGACAATACTCCTTCAGGAGAAACTTTGAAGTAGAAGAGCCAGAAGTGGGGCTTCAGTAGCCTTTCAGTTTGAGAAATATCGGAGAGGGCCCTTATCATAGTGGTGAAAGGAGACTAGTGAGGGAAGAGAGGTATCCAGCAGGCTCCACCTCAGCAGAACAGTGGGAGTTCCCATGCCTCAGTAGGGCAGAGCCAGCAATCATCAACATGAGGACCCCAGACATGCCTTCCTACAGCCAGGGGAAGTGGCAGACATCGGACATCAGTGCAGAAAAAAGGCTGTACCAGAGCACTAAGGGAAGAGGATACTTCCAGCAGCCAAACCACCCCTCCCCCACACCTCACGAAACCAGAGGCCATAACACACAAAGCCAATAACTATGCCCATAGTTCCCAGAACAAGAAGCCTGAGATACAGACCCCTAAACCCCAGAAGCAGAAATCCACTTTAAAGACAAGAAAAATTTAACCAGCACAAAGAACTCTAGGAAACTGAGGACTACTGATTCTTTTTTATGGAAACAAGGAAGATCAAAATACCAATTTAGAAGAGGACAACATGGACACTATACCCACATCTGAAAACTCAAAAGGGAATGTGAACTGGTTTAAGTCCAAAAAGCATTCCTGGAGGTGCTCAAGGAGGATTTTAAAAATCGAATTAGAGATATAAAAGAAAAAAATGGAAAAAAAATTCAAAAAAATAATTTAAAGAGTAAAATTGGCAAAATGGCTAAGGAGATTCAGAATCTAGTTAGAGAACATGATGCCCTGAAAACTAAAACAAACCAAATGGAAAAGGAGTCCCAGAAGCAAAATGAAGACAAAAATTCATTGAAATTAGAATTGAGCAAGTAGAAGCTAATGACTACGAGGCATCAGGAGTCAGTCAAACAAAATCTAAAGAATGAAAAAATAGAAGGAAACATGAAATATCTAGTTGGAAAAATAACTGACTTGGAAAATACATCCAGGAGACACAATCTAAGAATTATTGGTCTACCCGAATGCCATGATGAAAAAAAGAGCCCAGGCAGTATCTTCCAAGGAATCACCAAAGACAACTGCGCCAAGATCCTAGAACCAGAGGGTAAAATAGTCAAAGAAAGAATCCACTGTTCACCCCCTGAAAGAGATCCCAAATTGAAAACTCCAAGAAATATTATTGCCAAATTCAAGAATTATCAGGTCAAGGAGAAAATACTGCAGGCAGCTAGAAAGAAACAATTCAAATATTGCAGAACTGCAATCAGGATCATGCAGGATCTTTCAGTTTCTCCATTAAATAACAGGAGATATTGGAATATGATATTCTGAAAGGCAAAGGAGTTTGGACTACAACCAAGGATCAACTACCCAGCTAAACTGAGCATAATTTTTCAGGCGGAGAGATGGGCATTCAATGAAATTAGAAAATTCCAGATCTTCGTGATGAAAAGGACAGAGCTCAATTGAAAATTTGATCTTCAAATACAAAACTCAAGAGAGACATAAAAAAAGCTAAACAGGGGGAAAAACCTTGTTAATCAATAAGGGCAAACTGTTCATATCCATATATAAGATTATATTGTTTTATATATGTTTTATATATATATATATGTATTATGTATATACATATATATATGTCAGTCTTGAGAATAGTACAGTTATTATGACAATTGAAAGGGATATACATAGATTGTGAATGTCAGTATAAAATAAGTGATATAATGATAAAAAATATAATTAAGAGATATAAAAGGATGGATGTGGGGGAAGAGGTAAGGAGGGAGTAGAAAAGTGTAATTACACCACACAAAGAGGCACAAAAACATAGTATAGTAGAGGGAAAGAAGGGAGGGAGAAGAACTATATTTGAGCTTTACCCTCATTGGATTTGGTTCAAGAAGGGAATAACATACTCTAAGAAGTATAGAAATCAAACTTGTCTTACAGGCGGTAGGAGGGGTAAGGGGAAAGAAGAGGGGTGGTCAGAAGGGAGGGAAGAAGTAGCAAGGGGAAAAGGGTAAGATAAGGGAAAGAAATCAATAGAAAGGGTAAACTGAGGAAGACAGTAGTCAAAAGCAAAACCGTTCTCAAGAGCGGAAGGGAGAGGGGAGAAATAAAGGCATAAAAAGGGGGGAAATAGGATGAAGAAAAAGACACATATAGTAATCATAACTGTGAATGTGAATGGGATGAACTCTCCCATAAAATGAAGGCAGATAGCTGAATGGATTAAAAACCATAATACTACAATATGCTGTTTAAAAGAAACATATTTGAAAAAGGGGGATACACATAGGGTAAAGGTAAAAGGCTGGAGTAGAGTACGTTGTGCTTCAGGTATAGTAAAAAAAAAAAGCAGGGATTGCAATCCTAATCTCAGATAAAGCAAAAGCAAAGATAGATCTAATTAAAAGAGATAAGGAAGGACACTATATCCTGCTAAAAGGCACCATTGACAATGAAGCAATTTCATTACTTGACATATATGCACCAAGTGGTATAGTGTGCAAATTCTTAGAGGAGAAGTTAAGGGAGCTAAAGGAAGAAATAGACAGCAAAACAAAACTAGTGGGGGACTTCAACCTCCCCCTCTATGAACTTGATAAATCTAATCTCAAAATAGATAAGAAAGAAGTTAAGGAGGTGGATAGAATTTTAGAAAAAGCAGATATGCTAGAACTCTGGAGAAAGTTAAATGGGGATAAAAAGGAATATACATTTTCTCAGCAGTACATGGCACGTTCTCAAAAAATGACCATGTACTAGGGCATAAAAACCTCACAATTCAGTGCAGAAAGGCAGAAATAGTCACTGCATCCTTTTCAGTTCATAATGCAATAAAAATTATTTGTAATAAAGTATCATGGAAAGATAAATTAAAAATTAATTGGGGACTAAATAATCCAGTCCTAAAGAATTAGTGGTCCAAAGAACAAATCATAGAAGCAATTAATAGTTTCATTCAAGAGGATGACAATAATAAGACAACATACCTAACTTTATGGGATACAGCAAAAGCTGTTCTTAGGGGAAGTTTTATATCTCTAAATGCTTACATGAATAAAATAGAGGAAAAGGAGATCAATAAATTGGGCATGCAACTGAAAAAAAACTAGAAAAAGAACAAATTGAAAATCCCCAATTAAATACCAAATTGGAAATGCTAAAAACCAAAAGAGAGTTTAATAAAATTGAAGTCAAGAAAACTGTTAAACTAATAAATGAAACTAAGAGCTAGTTTTATGAAAAAACCAATAAAATTGATAAACCTTTGATCAATTCGATTAAAAAAAGAAGACAACAAAATCACCAGTATCAAAAATGAAAAGGGTGAATGCACCTCTGATGAAGAGGAAATTGAAACAATAATTAGGAATCGTTGTGCCCAATTGTAGGCCTATAAATTTGACAACTTTAGGGAAATGGATGAATATTCACAAAAATGTAAATTGCCCAGGTTAACAGAATAGGAAGTAAAATACCTAAATAACCCCATCTTAGAAAAGGCAACTGAGCAAGCTGTCAATGAGCTCCTTAGGAAAAAAAATCTCCAGGGGCAGATGGTTTTGCATGTGAATCCTATCAAACATTTAAGGAACAATTAATTTCCACACTTTATAGACTATTTGGGAAAATAGGTGAAGAACTACCAAATTCTCTTTATGACACAAATATGGTACTAATACCCAAACCAGGAAGAGTCAAAACAGGGAAAGAAAACTATAAACCAATTGCCCTAATGAATATTGATGCACAAATTTTAAATAAAATATGAGCAAGAAGATTCCAGCACCTTATCACGAGAATAATACACTATGAGCAGGTAGGATTTATTCCAGGAATGCAAGGCTGGTTCAATATTAGGAAAACTATCAGCATAATTAATCATATCAACAATAAAACTAGCAGAAACCATATGATTATCTCAATAGATGTAGAAAAGGATTTTGACAAAATACAACATCCATCTCTATTAAAAATACTAGAAAGCATAGGAATAAATGGAGTCTTCCTTAAAATTATAAACAGCATGTACCTAAAACCATCAGCAAGCATTATATGTAATATGGTTAAACTAGATTCATTTCCAACAAGATGGGGGTTGGGTGTGAAACAAGGATGTCCATTATCACTCCTATTATTCAATTTGGTACTAGAAATGTTAGCTCTAGCAATAAGAAAAGAAAAAGAAATTGAATGAATTAGAGTAGGCAAAGAGGAAACTAAGTTATCACTCTTTGCAGATGATATGATGATTTAATAAGAGAATCATTTTAAAAAACCACTTGAAATAATAAGCAACTTCAGCAAAGTTGCAGGATATAAATTAAACCCAAATAAATCCTCGGTATTTCTATATATTAATAACAAAGCCCAACAGGAAGAAATAGAGAGAGAAATTCCATTTAAAGTTACTGTAGACACTATAAAAATATTTGGGAGTCTATCTGCCAAGACAAACCCAGGACCTATATGAACACAATTACAAAACACTCTTCACACAAATAAAGTCATATCTAAACTATTGCAAAAACATCAGTTGCTTGTGGTTAGGCTGAGCTAATATAAAAACAATTTTACCCAAACTAATTTACTTACTCAGTGATATACCAATTGAACTACCAAAAATTATTTTACAGAGCTGAATAAAATAATAACAAAATTCATCTCAAAAAACAAAAGGTCCAGAATATCAAGGGAATCAATGAAAAGGAATGCTAGAGAAGGTTGCCTAGCCATACCAGATATTAAACTGTACTATCAAGCAGCAGTAATCAAAACTATTTAGTACTGGCTAAGAAACAGAGTAGTGGATCAGTGGAATCGGTTAGGTACATAGGTTGCCGTAGGCAATGACTACAGCAATCTACTCTTTGGATTAACCCAAAGAATCCAGCTTCTGGGCTAAGTCACTATTTTACAAAAACTGCTGGCAAAATTGGAAAATGATATGGCAGAAATAGGGCATAGAGCAATATCTTACACTGTATACCAAAATAAAGTCAAAATAGGTTTATGATTTAGGAGTAAAGGCTGATACTATAAGCAATTTCGGAGAGCAAGGAATGGTTTACCTGTTAAATTTATGGGCATGGGAAGAATTAATAACCCAGCAAGAAATAGAGAGCATTAAAAAAATGCAAAATAGATAATTTTGATTATGTTAAATTGAAAAGTTTTTGTATAAACAAAGCCAATGCAACAAAGATTAGACAGGAAACAGAAAACTGGGAGAAAATCTTAGAACTAATGTCTCTGATAAAGGCCTCATCTCTGATATACAAGGAACTGAGCCAAATTTATAGGAATACAAGTCATTCCCCAATTGAGAAATAGTCAAAGGATAGGAACAGGCAGTTTTCAAAGGAAGAAATTAATGATGTCTATAGGTATATGAAAAATGCTCTAAATCACTACTGATTAGAGAAATGCAAATCAAAAGAACTCTTAGGTATCACATCTCTCCTGTCAGATTGGCTAACATGACAAACCAGGAAAATGATGAATGCTGGAGACGATGTGGGAAAATTAGAACATTGTTACATTGTTGGTGGAATTGTGTACAGATCCAGCCATACTGGAGAGCAATTTGGAAAAATGGCCAAAGGGCTGTAAAAATGTGTATAGCCTTTGACCCAGCAATACCACTTCTAGGGCTGTATGCTAAAGAGGTCAAACAAGTGGGAAAGGGACCCATATGTACAAAAATATTTATAGCAGCTCTTTTTGTGGTGGCAAAGAATTGGAAATCAAGAGGATGCCCATCAATTAGGGAATGGCTAAACAAGTTGTGGCATATGAACATAATGGAATATTATTGTACTCTAAGAAATGGGGAAGATGAATATGGTACCTGGAAAGCAGTGACTCACCTAAAGCTCCCCTCTAGGATGCTCCAAACACCTATAAAAGTGGCTCTGAACAAATTCTAGAACTGCAGAACCCAAAAAATAACAGAGGGAAGCAGGGCTGAAGTCCAGGACATCCTGGATGGTTGCTGGGTAAGGTCTATGGCATGGAGCTGGGAGCAGAGCAAAGCAGAGACCAGCATCAGCCATGCCCAGACCTACTGCACCAGGAACCAGGGCCGAATAGGCCCTAGCTCCCTGAATCAGTGAGCTGTGGCAGTTACCAGACTTCTCAACCCACAAACACCAATGACAACAGAGAAGCTGCTGCAGACAGAGTGAAAGGAGTTCACAGTTCAGCCACCTCCCCAGGGGCAGCTGAGGAGTTGCACCTCTGAGGACAGAAATACAGCTGCAGTTGCTTCTGGCCCCAGGCTCACCTGGTGGTAGGAATTAAGTGGCGGATCAGAGTGGGAGTGTACAGCCTGCTTAAGATCTGAGTTAGGTCCTGGTTGGTGGTTCTTGGGGGAGGAAGAGTGCTGGTGTGGCAGATCTTGCTGTGCAGAAATACCTCTGAAAACAACAGCTAAGCCCCTCAAGCTTCAGACAAAGTACTCTACACTCTACAAGTAGTCATATGCCGATGAAAAACTCAAGGGTCAAGTATTTCGCTGGGAACATGGTCAGGCAGCAAAAATGGACTCAGATTCAGACTCAAACTGGGGAATCTTTCTTTGGTGACAAAGAAGACCAAAACATACAGCCGGAAGAAATCAAGAAAGTCAAAGAACCTCCAAGAAAAACATGAACTTGTCTCAGACTATGGAAGAGCTCAATAAGGATTTGAAAAGCAAGTTAGAGAAGTAGAGGAAAAATTGGGAAGAGAAATGAGAGTGATGCGAGAAAACCACAAAAACAATTCCATGACTTGCTAAAGGAGACCCCAAAAATACTGAAGAAAATAACACCTTAAAAATTAGACTAACCCAAATGGCAAAAGAGCTCCAAAAAGCCAATGAGGAGAAGAATGCCTTGAAAGGCAGAATTAGCCAAACAGAAAAGGTGGTCCAAAAGACCACTGAAGAAAATACTACCTTAAAAATTAGACTGGAGCAAGTGGAAGCTAGTGACTTTATGAGAAATCAAGATATGATAAAACAGAACAAAAGGAATGAAAAAATGGAAGACAATGTCAAATGTCTCATTGGATAAACCACGTACCTGGAGAATAGATCCAGGACAGATAATTTAAAAAATGTTTTTGCATGTAACTAGGAAATAAGATATACAGGAAATGGGGCATAAAAATCTATCTATCCACCACTCCAAGATAGCCCTCCCTTCTGTCAGCCCTCCCTTCTGTCACCCCACTCTCCTCCCATCCCCTTTTCCCTTACTTTCTTGTAGGGCAAAATAAATTTCTATGCCCCATTGCCTGAGTATCTTATTTCCTAGTTGCATGCAAAAACTTTTTTCTGAACATCTGTTTTTAAAACTTTGAGTTCCAAATTCTTTCCTATCTTCCCTCCCTAACCACCCTCCCTAAGACGGCAAGCAATTCAACACAGGCCACATGTGTATCATTATGTAAAACCTTTCCACAATACTCATGTTGTGAAAGACTAACTATATTTAGTTCCTTCCTAACCTATCCTCTTTATTCAATTTTCTCCCTTGACCCTTGACCCAAAAGTGTTTGTTGTTGATTACCTCCTCTCCCTATCTGCCCTCTCTTCTATCGTCCCCCTTTTTTATCTTCTTCCTCCTTCTTTCCTGTGGGATAAGATACCCAATTGAGTGTGTATGTTATTCCCTCCTCAGGTCAAATCCAATGAGAGCAAGATTCACTCATTCCCCCTCAACTACTCCTTCTTCCCTTCCTACAGAACTGCCTTTTCTTGCCACTTTTTTGCAAGATAATTTACCACATTCTATCTCTCTCCCTTTCCTCCCTCTCTCAATATATTCCTCTCTCAATCCCTTAATTTGATTTTAGATATCATCCTTTCATATTCAACTCGCCCTGTGTCTTTCCTCTCCCTCCCTCCTTCCCCCCCCGCCTCTCTCTCTCTCTCTCTCCTCTCTCTCTCTCATCTCTCTCTCTCATCTCTCTCTCTTTCTCTCTCTTTCTCTCTGTATATATATGTTCCTTTCAGCTACCCTAATACTGAGGTCTCACGAATCATACACATCATCTTTCTATGTAGGAATGTAAACATAACAGTTCAACTTTAGTAAGTCCCTTTTGATTTCTCTTTCTTGTTTACTGTTTCATGCTTCTCTTGATTCTTGTGTTTGAAAGTCTAATTTTCTATTCAGCTCTGGTCTTTTCACTGAGAAAGCTTGAAAGTCCTCTATTTTATTGAAAATCCATATTTTGCCTTGGAGCATACTACTCAGTTTTGCTGGGTAGGTGATTCTTGGTTTTAATCCTAGCTCCATAGACCTCCAGAATATCATATTCCAAGCCCTCCTACCCCTTAATGTAGAAGCTGCTAGATCTTGTGTTATTCTGATTGTGTTTCCACAATACTCAAATTGTTTCTTTCTGGCTGCTTGCAGTATTTTCTCCTTGATCTGGGAGCTCTGGAATTTGGCGGCAATATTCCTAGGAGTTTTCTTTTTGGGATCTTTGTCAGGAGGCAATTGGTGGATTCTTTCAATTTCTATTTTACCCTCTGGCTCTAGAATATCAGGGCAGTTCTCTTTGATAATTTCTTGAAAGATGATATCTAGGCTCTTTTTTGATCATGGCTTTCATGTAGTCCAATAAATTTTAAATTATCTCTCCTGGATTTATTTTTCCAATGAGATATTTGACATTGTCTTCCATATTTTCATTCCTTTGGTTCTGTTTTATCATATCTTGATTTCTCATAAAGCCACTAACTTCCACTTGCTCCAATCTAGTTTTTAAGGTACTATTTTCTTCAGCAGTCTTTTGGACCTCCTATTCCATTTGGCTAATTCTGCCTTTCATGGCATTCCTCTCCTCATTGGCTTTTTGGAGCTCTTTTGCAATTTGAGTTAGTCTATTTTTTAAGGTGTTGTTTTCTTCAGTACTTTTTTGGTTCTCCTTTAGCAAGTCATTGACTTGTTTTTTACGGTGTTCTTTCATCATTCTCATTTCTCTTCCCAATTTTTCCAATACTTCTCTAACTTGCTTTTCCAAATCCTTTTTGAGCTCTTCTGTGGCCTGGAGACAAGTTCACGTTTTTCTTGGAGGCTTTTGATGTAGGGCCCTTTGACTTTGTTGACTTCTTCTTGTTGTATGTTTGTGGTCTTCTTTGTCACCAAAAAAGATTCCCAGTTTGAGTCTGAATCTGCTTCCTGGGCCTTGTTCCCAGCCAACTACTTCACCCTTGAGTTTTCTTCAGGGTATGACTCCTTATAGAGTAGAGAGTACTTTGTTCCAAGCTTGATCGGATGCACAGTTGATTTCAGAGTTATTTATATACAGTCAGCTCTGCCACACCAGCGCTTCTCTTCCCACAAGAGCGACCAACCTGGACCCGACTCAGATCTTAAGCAGGCTGTGCACTCCCTCTCTGATCTGCTACTTAATTCCTACCACCAGGTGGGCCTGGGGCCGGAAGCAACTGTAGCTGTAGTTCAGTCCTCAGAGGTGCACCTCCTCAGATGCCCCAGGAAGGTGGCAGAACTGTGAATTCCTTTCACTCTGTCTGCAGCAGCTTTTCCCACTACCCTTTTCTGTTGTCTTTGGTGTTTCTGGTTTGAGTAGTCTGGTAACTGCCACAGCTCCCTGATTCATGGCTCTAGGGCCTGTTCTGCCCAGCTCCTGGTCTTGTAATTCAAACTCTTGTGAAAATTAATGCTGAAAACTGAAAATACCAAATAAATGAAACAATAACAGCAAAAAAAAGAAATGGGGAAAATATGGAATTCATAGTAACCTGGAAAGAACTACATGGTATGATGCTGAGGGAGAGGAGCAGAACCAGGAGAACACTGTACACAACCACAGACATATTTATTCTGTGAGGACTAACTTTGATAAACTTGGCTCTTCTCAACAATTCAAGGTTCAAAGACAGCCCCAAAGGTATCATGATGGAAAGAGCTATCTACATCCAGGTAAAGAACTATGGAGTATGAATGTAGATAGTAGGAAATTGTCTGCTCTTTTTTTTCTGTATTTTTTCCTTGTTTTGTTTCTTCTTCCTCATGGTTCACTCCATTGATCATGGTTCTTCTTTACAACTTGACTATTGTGTAAATATGTTTAATGTGAAGGCATATGTAGAAGATATCAGATTCCATGCCATCTTGTGGGGAGGGGCTAGGGGAAGGAGGGGAAGTAAATTTGGAACTCAAAAACCTGTGAAATTGAATGCTGTAAGTTGAAAATTAAAAAAATTTTTAAAAAGAAACGAATTTTTTTTAAATTCACACTTAACTACAAAATTGGAAATACTAAAAGTCAAAGGAGAAATTAGTAAAATTGACAGTAAGAAATGACTACAGTGATAACTAAACATAGGAGCTGGTTTTATAAAGAGCATTAGATAAACCATTGCTTAATTTGTTTTAAAAAAAATAAAGAAGAAAGCCAAATAACCAGTATCAAAAGTGAAAGAAGAGAATTCACCATCAGGAAAGAGGCAATTCAAGCAATTATTCATTGCTGTTTTTTCCAGTTATGTGGCAATAAATCCGGTAATGTAAGCAAAATGAATTTATATTTGCCAAAACTATTTAAATTGTCCAGATGAATTGAAGAGGAAATAGAATTCTTAAATAGCCCCATCTTAGAAAAATAAATTGAACAACCATCAATGAACACCCTAGGAAAAAAATTTCCCAAGGCCAGATAGATTCATGATCAAACTGTATCAAATTAAAGAAGAATGGATCCTAATAGTATATAAACTATTTGGGAAAAAAATAGGCAATGGAGGACTACCAAATTACTTTTTATGAAATATATCAGTGATAGACAAATCAAGAAGAAAGAAAACAGAGAAACTGTAGATCACTTTTTCCTATGAATATCGATGCAAAAATTTTAAATAAAATACTGCCATGAAGATTACAGCAATATATCATACGGATCATACACTATAATCAGGTAGGATTTATAACAGAAATTCAGAGCAGTTTCAATATAAGGAAAATTATCGGTATAATTTATCATATCAATAACGAAACCAACAGAAATTGTATAATTTTCTCAATAGATACAGAAAAATGTTTGACAATATACAACCCTCATTTCCATTAAAAATACTAGAGAGCTTAAGAACAAAGAAGCTTTCCTTAAAATTATAAGTAGTATCTATTTTTTAAAAAAATCAGCAAGCATTATTTGTAATGAGGATAAGCTAGAGGCCTTCCTAATATGATCAGAAGTGATCACATCAATATTTACTAGAAATGCTAGATATAGCAATAAGAGAAGAAAAATAAATTAAAGGAATTAGAATAGGCAATGAATCTTCCTGATTCTAAGCGTAGTGCTTTATCTGC
Source organism: Trichosurus vulpecula (assembly GCF_011100635.1). Taxonomy (NCBI): domain Eukaryota; kingdom Metazoa; phylum Chordata; class Mammalia; order Diprotodontia; family Phalangeridae; genus Trichosurus; species Trichosurus vulpecula. The sequence continues at coordinate 303,617,798 of NC_050573.1, read as the reverse complement.
TGCCACCTAATTTTCCCATATAAAGCATTCATTACATACACATGGCATGTATTCATATTCCTATGTATGTGTATCCCTATATATACATGTATATGATATTTATGTTTATATAATATATATGCACATGTATATTTATGTGTGTATAGCATATACACATACATAAAACATAGGGTGTGATTCACTTTGAACCTCCAATTGAAAATGTGTTTAATTTCCATTCTACAAGTTGAACTTATTTTTTTTTCAACCCTTGAAGTGATAATTCTACAATATAGCAAGTACTATTATATTCTATTTGCTACAGGGGAAAAAATAAATGACAGTATGTAGGAGGGAAAGTATTTCTGTTCCTGGGGTTTATCCTTTCTTAAATGCTTGCCTGGAGTGGCTACTGGTTGGGAAGACTAGCAAAGGTAGTTGTAGAAAAGTTATGCAGAAATCAGACAAAAAAAGAAAATGATTTTTGGAAAAAGAAGATTGAATATATCCTAAAAATGTTGGGTTTAAAGTCTGTACAATTTCTTAAGTATATTAAGGACTAATCAAGTTTCTTTTTAAAAAGATTAACAAAGGGAGCTGGCAACAAAATCTTCCCTAAGCTTTTTTTTAAAGACCATTTCATATTTCATTCGCTTAACATGATTTATACTATGCAGTTAAGCATTTTATTTCAGTACATATTGAGTTTTCCTATTGACTGAAGCCCAAAAATGGCAATTTATTGAAAGGTTAGGTTGTGGTCAAAATTTTAAAATAAACATAATTAAACAGAATACAGAGAAATGAACATATGAAATGCTTCTTTTCTGTATCTTTTCTTTACCAAAATGCCACTCTTCTCATTCAATAGAGTCACTATCTAGACCCCCATGTAAGTCATTTCCCCATTGAGAGATCAAATATTAGCTTGGGAGTTTAGTGAACAAGTTAAAATTCCTGTTCAATGGATTTGAACCAGTCTTCCAATGCTGAGCCATGCTTTCACAGGATCTGGATTTTGGTGCAATTATTACCAATGTGGCACATTTTTCATTCCTATTCTGGGCTCAAGGTATTAGAAGCAGTGATGTTTCAAAATTTATTCACTCAGAAGATGGTTAATGAGTACCTTTTATCTATAACAGTCTCAAGAGTGTAGAGAGATGAGAAGAAAAAAAACAACATAACTCCTAACTAAAAAGGACTTGTAGCCTACTAAAAGAAACAGGATAAGTATACAAGTGATTATCATACAGGAGAGAAAATGATATACAAATAGAAGCTACCTTGCAAGGTGTTGCTAGCAAGAAATCAGATGTCTGTAAAGCTCTTAGCACAGTGCTTTGCATCTAGTAAGTACTATATAAATGATAGCTGTTAGAAATTCCTTATATTTCCTCCTTTTTCAGTATTTTCATGTTTAAAATATTTCTTGTTAAGTAATAAAGTCATTAATTTATTTTGTTACACTCTAATTTTCCAGAAGTCTGCTTTTTGAGTAATGTTTTATATCTTTTGCATTAAGCTATTAATTCTCCTATATCTTTCCTTCAACACCCATATTTATTTTCTAATGTTTCCCTCTATTGCTTTCATTTCATTGGTAAAAATAATTTCTAACAAAACAAGACAAAAACCAAACCAAACCTCTTGCTTTATTTCTCTGAGGAATTCTAGTTGAACTTGCATGCAAGTACTAAAACATAAATTAAAAAAAAAAAAAGACTTCTGCAATAAAGACCTCTCATGGTAGCAGAAATTTTCTTTCTTTTTTTCTTTAAATTTATTTTTTATTTTTAGTTTAAAACATTCAGTTCCACAAGGTTTTGAGTTCCAAATTTACTTCCCCTCCCTCTCCTCCCCCTCACCCCCAATTGTAACAACACTGCTGCTAGCAGCTACTGTGGCTGTGTAAGACCAACAACAAGAGCACACAGAAGGGCTGCCAGCACAGATTCTCTGATGTGCTTTTCTAAGGAAAGCAACTTTAAGGGGTTTATAGTTTCACTTTAATCAAACATACATATATGATTCACTTAATTCAGGGGGAAAAGCCAGCTCCCTGAACTTCAGAGCAAATACAAACAGTAGTTACAAACAGAGACAACATAAACAGAGCAAATAATACAAACCAGTCTATCCGTAGCAATACATAGTTACCAGGGAAGCACCAACATCTGGCTTTCTTCTAGGTCGGGGGGGGTCTTAACAAAGGCTGCCCAGAGTCTCCTGTAGTCAAATCACAGGACACTCTTCCAGCCAGTGAGAGCCCCAAGCTAAATGCTAACCTCTGAGTTTATGTACTCTTCTTAGGGCCCAAAAGCTTCACACCTAATCAGCAAAAAGGGTGTGGTCCTGGGGCTTAGCACCTAGTAAGACTTAATAAAAGGCACTTGATTACTTTAGCATTCTCAAAGAGAAAACAGTAGAGAACTCCCACCTGAACTAATATTACACCGAGATGGCATGTAATCTAAGTATTCTGATATGGGTTCTACATATACTTTCACATTAAACTTATTTACACAGAAGTAAAATTGTAAAGAAGAATTATAACCAATGGAATGAATCATGAGAAAGAAGAAACAAAACCAATAAAGAAGGGGAAAAAAGAGAGCAAATAGTTTGCTTCAATCTGAATTCAGACTCCAAAATTCTTTCTCTGGATGTGGATAGCTTTTTCCATCATGAGTCTTTTGGATCTGTCTTTGAACCTTGTATTACTGAGAAGAGCCAAGTCTATCAAAGTTAGTCATCACAGATACTGTATGTGTATAACTGTGTATAATGTTCTCCTGATTCTGCTCCCCTCACTCAGTATCAGATAACATAAGTCTTTCTACGTTATTATGAAGTCTGTCTGCTCTTCATTTCTTCGAGCACAATAGTATTCCATTACATTCACATACCACAATTCATTTAGCCATTACCCAATTGATGGGCATCCCCTTGATTTCCAATTCTTTGCCACCACAAAAGGATCTGGTATAAATATTTTTGTACATATGAGTCCATTTCCCATTTGTGTTATATTTGTGAGATACAGCCCTAGAAGTGGCATTGCTGGGTCAAAGGCTAAGTAACATTTTATAGCCCTGTAGGCATAGTTCTAAATTGCTCTCCAGAATGGCTGGATCAGTTCACAACTCCACCAACAATGTAACAATGTTCCAATTTTTCCACATCCTCTCCAGCATTTATCATTTTCCTGTTTTGTCATGTTAGCCAATCTGACAGGAGAGATGTGGTACTTAAGAGTTGTTTTGATTTGCATTTTTCTAATCAATAGTAATATAGAGCATTTTTTCCACATGCCTATAGACATCTTTAATTTCTTCCTCTGAAAACTGCCTGTTCCTATCCTTTGACCATTTCTCAATTCGGGAATGACTTGTATTCCTATAAATTTGACTTAGTTCCCTGTATATTCTAGAGATGAGGCCTTTATCAGAGACACTGATTGTAAAAATTCTTTCCCAATTTTCTGCTTCCCTCCTAATCTTTGTTGCATTGGCTTTGTTTGTACAAAAACATTTCAATTTAATATAACCAAAATAATCCATTTTGCATTTTGTGATACTGTCTATCTCTTGTTTGGTCATGAATTCTTCCCTTCAGAAATTTTCTTTGATGGTATCCTTGAAGATGTTTTCATAGCATTCTCTTAATTTAGTGTTTTCTAGGGCACCGAAAAGATTATAATTGCTCATAAGGTTTGTTAGGTATAGTACTTGAAGTCAGTTAATTGTGACTCTGATGTTAGTCCTAAACTCCTTTCTCCTCTCACTCTTTTCTAAACTCTCTACAATATGAGTTGCAATGATATCATTCACTTGAAATTGTGCTCTTCACAGTTACTAATTATCTCATATATTTTGAAATATTATTAACATTTCTGGATCTTCAAACTATTTGGTATTTATGTATCATTTCATATTGATGACCACCTCCTCCTGCTGCATTCCAATTGGTCTTTGGGTTTTCATTAATCAGCTCTTTCTTGGTACTCTTCCTATATGTTTAATTACTCTTTTTTTTCAGGATCTTTCTCGATGCCAGATATATTATTTTTGGATATTCCATAAGGATTCCTCCTTGGTGCTCTTTTCCTTGCTTTCTATACTTTAATACTTAGTCACTTAATTAACTCTACTGTTTTCCAAGTCTTTATTTTTTTATTCACTTTATATTTTATTTTTCAACATTGATTTCCACAAGATTTTGAGTAACAAAATTTCTCCCCATTTCTACCCTCCCCCACACTCCAAGATGGCATATATTCTTATTGCCCCATTTCCCAGTCAGCCCTCCCTTCTGTCACCCCACTTCCCCCCATCCCCTTTCCCCATACTTTCTTGTAGGGCAGGATACATTTCTATGCCCCATTCCTTGTATATCTTATTTCTCAGTTGCATGCAAAAACAAATTTTTCTTTTCAGCATCTGATTTTATAACTTTGAGTTTCAAATTCTCTCCTATCTTCCCTCCCCACCCACCCTCCCTAAGAAGGCAAGCAATTAAAAATAGGCCACACATGTATCATTATGTGAAACACTTCCACAATACTCATGTTGTGAAAGACTGTATTTCCCTCCATCCTATCCTGTCCCCCTTTATTCAGTTTTCTTCCTTGATCCTGTCCCTTTTCAAAAGTGTTTGCTTTTGACTAGCACCTCCCCCTATCTGCTCTCCCTTCTGTCATCCCACCTTTTTATCCTCTTACCCCTACTTTCCTGTGGGGTAAGATACCCATTTGAGTGTGTATGTTATTCCCTCCTCAAGTTAAATCCAATGAGAGCACGATACACTCATTCCCCCTCACCTGCCTCCTCTTCTCTTCCAACAGAACTGCTTTTTCTTGCCACTTTTATGTGAGATAATTTACCGCATTCTATCTCTTCCTTTCTCTCTCTCTCAATATATTCGTCTCCCAACCATTATTTTGATTTTTTTTAGATATCATCCCTTCATATTCAACTCACCCTGTGCCCTCTGTCTATGTATACATATATTCACTTCAACAATCCTAATGCTGCAAAAGGTGTCATGAATTACACACATCATCTTTCCATGTAGGAATGTAAACAATACAGCTCAACTTTAGTAAGTCCCTTGTGATTTCTCTTTCTTGTTTACCTTTTCATGCTTCTCTTGATTCTTGTGTTTGAAAGTCAAATTTTCTATTCAGCTCCAGTCTTTTCACTGAGAAAGCTTGGAAGTTCTCTATTTTATTGAAAATCCATATTTTGCCTTGGAGCGTGATACTCAGTTTTGCTGGATAGGTGATTCTTGGTTTTAATCCTAGTTCCTTTGACCTCCAGAATGTTATATTCTACCTTTGATCCCTTAAAGTAGAAGCTGCTAGATCTTGTGTTATCCTGATTGTGTTTCCACAATATCCAAATCGTTTCTTTTTTGGCTGCTTGCGGTATTTTCTCCTTGACTTGGGAACTCTGGAATTTGGTGACAATATGCCTAGAAGTTTTCTTTTTGGGATCTTTTTCAGGAGGCGATCAGTGGATTCTTTCAATATCAATTTTACCCTCTGGCTGTAGAATATTAGGGTAGTTTTCCTTGATAATTTCTTGAAAGATGATATCTGGGATCTTTTTCTGACCATGGCTTTCAGGTAGTCCAGTAATTTTTAAATTATCTCTCCTGGATCTGTTCTCCAGGTCAGTGGTTTTTCCAATGAGATATCTGATATTGTCTTTTATTTTTTTTTCATTCATTTGGTTCTGTTTTATAATGTCTTAATTTCTCATGTAGTCACTAGCTTCCACTTGTTCCAATCTAATTTTTAAGGTGGCATTTTCTTCAGTGGTCTTTTGGACCTCCTTTTCCATTTGGCCAATTCTGCCTTTCGAGGCATTCTTCTCCTCATTAGCTTTATGGAGCTCATTTGCCATTTGGGTTAGTCTATTTTTAAGGTGTTATTTTCTTCAGTATTTTTTAGGTTTCCTTTAGCAAGTCATTGACTTGTTTTTCATGGTTTTTTTTGCATCTCTCTCATTTCTCTTTCCAATTTTTGCTCTACTTCTCTTACTTGCTTTTCCAAATCCTTTTTGAGATTTTCCATGGCTTGAAACCAATTCATATTATTCTTGGAGGCTTTTGATGTAGGCTCTTTGACTTTGCTGACATCTTCTGGCTGTATGTTTTGATCTTCTTTGTCACCAAAAAGAGATTCTAGAGTCTGAGTCTGCATCATTTTTTGCTGCCTGGCCATGTTCCCAGCCAAATACTTGACCCTTGAGTTTTTCATCGGGGTATGACTGCTTGTAGAGTGGAGACTGCTTTGTCCCAAGCTTTAGGGGCTGTGCTGCTGTTTTCAGAGCTACTACTACTCCACTTTCACTGCAAGCTCTGCCACAGCAGTGCTCCTCCTGCCCCAAGAACTGCCAACCAGGATTGCAACCCATATCCAACCAGGGCAAAGCAAGCCCTGCACTCCTGCTCTGGTCTGCTGCTTGATTCCTCCCATGGTGTCAACCAGGGACTCTGGAAGCAGCTGATGCTGGAGCTCTGCAAGCAGTCTCAGGAGCTTCTTGCTGCTGCTACTGTGACCACCACAGCACCACCTCTGCCACCCCTAGGGCCAGGGCTGGACCACTTTCTAGCCCAATCTAGCAGTTTTCCCACTAACCTGCTCTGTGGTCTTTGGCATTTGTGGGTTGAGAAGTCTGGTAACTGCCACAGTTGAATGATTCATGGCCCTAAGGCCTGTTGTGTGCCAACTCCCACTCTAGTCTGTCCTGGCACGGCCCATGCTGGGCAGTGCTCTACTCCCAACCCTGTGTGATAGACCCTTCCCAGCAACCATCCACGCTGTCCTGGGCTGGATACCTGGCTTCCCTCTGCTATTTTGTGGGTTTCACAGCTCTAGGATTTCTTCAGAGCCATTTTTTACAGGTGTTTGGAGGGATTTGGGGGAGAGCTTAAGCAAGTCCCTGCTTTCTAGCCATCATCTTCATTCTGCCCCCTCCACCTCTATTGTTTTCAATGATATCCTCTATTCTGATAATTCTCAGTTCCCTGTAGTGTGTTCGAGCATATAGAGCATGAGGTTCAGAATCAGGAAGACTCATCTTCATACATTATAATACAGTCTTTATCTATAGTGTGGCCCCTAAGCTCAAGTCCTATAACATCAGTTTCCTATTAGAGGTTTCTTTTTCTATATATTTGTGCATTGCTAAAGGTTATTTTTCAATTACTAATCATTATTTTCCCTTTCCTCCCTTCCAAAAGAAAAAAAACCTAATTGGCATAAACAAGCAAAACAAAAATTTGTATTCATTATTATGTTTATTCTCTGGCATGAGATGGGAAGTGTGTTTCTTCATTGGCAGTCTATCTAAATTTTGTTTTTGTCATTGTGTTGATTGGAATTTTTATTTAAATTTTTTTTTCTTTATCACATCATGCTTGTATAAATTTTTCTCATGGTTTTGCTAACTTCACTCTGCATCAGTTATATGAATATTCCTACATTTCTCTTAAACCATTACCTTCACCTTTTCCTATGCTGCAAAACTATTTCATTGTATCCATATACTATATTTTGTTCCACCATTAACCAATTCATAGGCATCTGTTTCCCTTAATAAGTGAATTCTCACTTCAATCATATTCAGTTATGAGGGTTAATTTTGAACTTACTCTTCTCTTTTTTTCCTGTCTTTGTTTCTCTTTCCTCCTCCTTACAAAGAAAAAAAGAGAGTGATGAGAGAGGAGTGTGCTAAACACCTGTGGTTTATGGTTGTTGCAATCTGTTTGTGCTGCTATGATCATCTTCTTTTTCCCTTGTCCAGAAAACCAACCACAGCTTCTTACTTATTGTTTTATCTTTAAACTAGTTCTCAGTTTCTTCCCTCTAAGGTTAAAATTTTTTCACTGTGTCTGTTTTTCCTCCATTTTCCTGCTTCAGTATTAGAATCACTTCATCACTTTACTTTATGTTATTATTGCTTATAAACCTTTTTCTTTTGCCTTTTGGAATATCATATTCCAAGCTCTCCACTCCATTGGTGGCAAATTTTATGTGATTATGATGTAGTTCATTTATGTTTGTTTGAACATTTTTTTTAACCTAGGAGCTTTGAATTTGGGCTATGATGAATATTCCTGAGTTTTCTTTTTGAGATTGCTTTCAGGAGGTGACTAGGGATTCTTCTTATTTTTATCTTTCTCACTGTTTTTTAATAGATTATAAGAGGTTTTCATTATTCCTTAAAATATAATGACATGATTTTTGTTGTTGTTGTTCTTTATTGCTTTTAATTATTAAATTCTTCCAATTCTTAAAATGATTATTCTTTATTGTTTTTAGGGTTTTTTTTGTGAGTAAACAGCAAGAAAGTACAGTAGATAGAACATCAGGCCAGGAATAAGGAAGACCTGAATTTAAATCTAGCCTCTGATACTTACTATGTGATCCTGGGCAAATCATTTAACTTCTGTCTACTCAAATTTCTTTAACTGTAAAATCAGAATATTATAGAATCTACCTTGCAGGGTTTTACAAGGATTAAACGAGATAATACTAGTAAAGCACTTAGTACAGTGCCTGTCATATAGGAAGTATGATATAAATGTTATGTAGTGTTGTTGTTAGTAGATATTCCTTATGTTTTCTTTTATTTTCAATATTTTCATTTTTTCATATTTTTGCTAACTCAAGAAATCATCAATTTCTTTTTGTTCTATTCTAGTTTTCCAGGAGTCTGTTGTCTGTATGTTTTATACCTCTTCTATCTAAATATTAATTCTTCTTTTATGTCTTTACTTCCAAAGCTCTTATTCATTTTCTAATTATGTCTTCTAGTGCTCTCATTTCATTTATAAAAATTATTTCTAACATCAAAGAAAGACAAACAAATAAAAAATACATTGCTTTATTTTTCTCAGAAATTCTAGTTGAACTTCTATCTAAGTCACAATTTTCCTTAAGGTGTACCTGTGGATGTTTTGATGACAATCTCTTCTTCTGAGCTACTGTCCTTGATATCCCTGTCATAATAACAGTTTTTTAATGTGAGTCTTTTTTCAAAGCATTCTTTTAGTTTTACTTCCTAAATTAGGACTTAGTGTTGTAACCACACTTTTTACACTTCTACAGAGAATGTATAGCTTTTTTGTCTTGATTTCTATTCTATGAGCTCCTGCTATTGCTTTCTACAGATATTTTAAGTACTTTAGCCTTCATGAATCATAAAGGTGATCCTGGTTACATGCAAAGCAATCTGCTTTAGGGATAATTAAAATCATTGTTTTCTTAGCTAAGCTTTGCAATATCTTGAACCCACTGTATTCCTGGGAGATACAGTTTTAGGATTGTTCCTGGAAGAAGCTCCAGTAGAGTGCTGATAAAAAAATATGCCCTGTTAAATAGCTGGTAGGTATTCAGTGACAAAGCTCTGCTATGTGAGCTCCTTGTCATAGTTTCTCAGTTGTAGGTCTCAGTCTGGGATTAGATCTAGGAACAGATAAAGCTGGTACTTGCATCTTGTCTGGCTTGCTCTCCAACAGACAACCTTGAGTCTATGGCTGCTCCTTGCTTCCAAATATCAATAGATTATCCACCTCTTGGTGTAAGTAGGTCTGCAGTGCAGCTCTGGGACAAAAGTGTCAGGTACCAATGGGCTCTAGTTCCTACTCCTTGAACAAAGAGCATCAAGACTATCACTACAGGTTGAAACCACAGATATAATCCTATCCCTAAAAGTATATTCAGAATATTAACATCATAAATGTACCATATACATACATGTATACATACACGTTAATATATATACACACACTATAAATATATATATATATATATGTATATATACATGCACACATACATGTATGGCATTGCACATACCCACACACCTATATGCACAAATGTATGAATGCATATATACATATATTGTGGGGACAGAGAAAGGATGGAGTAAGAGAGGAAGGAGATAGAGAGATTGGGAGAAAGAGACAGAAAAACAGAGAGAGAGAGGGAGGGAGGGATGAGAGATATGATAGGCATGGATATAGATGCAGATCCATATCCATATAGATACGGATATAGTCATGCATTGGTCATGTATATGATAAAGTATAGATAGTGTTCCAGATCTGGAAACTTAGATTCACTAAGATGTGGAATGGTTGGGAGAGGTAAAATCTATTTACAGGAAAGAGGGCATAGTTCAGAGGTTTGAACTCTGGAAATTCAGAGATCAAGAAATTGTCTCTGTATAAGACAATTCTATTCAATTAAGGAAATGTTACTTTATTTTATATTATATTCAATAAACAGTATTTGGTAGTGAGAGCAAATAGACAAAAGATTCTAGCATTCTATTGGGAGATACAATATGTACAAAGGTATGGAAATGGGAATTAGTATAAAGACAAATGGATCAACATGTTCCTGCTATACAGTGCTTGTAGTAATTGTGGGAACTGCGTGAACCACATTGAAACCATCTTGTGACTCAGTTCAGCATCTACCTCAGTTCCTTTTCTATTCAATTATGTGTGTAGTCCAATTTCTGTCTTGTGAGAAAGCTTTATTCAATTATGAGAGTTATGAGAAAATTTGTTGCATTGTTTGAACCTAGCTGTGCATATCTGGAAAGCTATACCACCTCTACTAGAAACCCATTCTGATCAGAAGATTGATGCAGTTCACAATAATACATCTCAGGCAAGCCATATGTCTTATCTGAAGACTGCCCCATATTTCCCAATTAGTTAATGTTTTCTTATTCTTTTTCATAGAATATAGATACTTGGGAGGGAGTAGGATGTTTCTTTTTCTGATTTCAGGGAATTGCACCTGTTCATTAACCCCCTCCCAACTTGGAAAGTCCTTAATCTTTCCTCCAATTAGAAATCAGATTACCTAATCTTGCATCCCGGTTTATATCATTTTAATTGTTTTATTTTAATGCAGAAAAATCTGTCTCTGACTGTATTTAAGGTCCAGTGCCAAGTTAAGGAGGCCTGATCCCAATCTGTCATGCATTTGGCATGCATTGTTTAATAAATCAATATGCTCAGTAGCTTGAGCCTTTGTTCCCTCAGTTATTTCATCTTTTATCTGACACATCCTCTTGAATAGACAGACTAATTCTAAGAGTCTAGGTCTTAATTCCTTCCTCACAAAGGAATACCATGGAGCAATGGTGAGGAAGCCCTGCCCCTTTACCAAGAACTCCATGTCCACCTCCTTTCATATTTTACATAACCCAAGTTCCATCTGCCACTATCTCCTTCGATCTGTCTCACATATCTCACATGAAGAGCTGACCCTTCTCTTTGCCAAGGCTGTCATCTCCATATGTACAAGTGATCCCATTTCATCCTGTCTTCTCCAACAGATTGGTCCCATTACCATACCCACCATCTCATTAACCTTTGAGTTCTCCATGCCTACTAGCTTTTCCCCCATTGCTTCCCAATATACCTGTGTCTCCACTATCCTCAAAAACACTCCATTGATCCATCTATTCCTGCTCATGATTTTCCCACATCTTTCCTCCTTTTTCTGGACAAATTGCTTGAGAAAGCCATGTATAATAGATGCCTCCATTTCCTTTTCTGCCACCGCTTCTTAACTCTCTACAGTCTGGCTTCTGACCTCATCATTCAACCAAAAATACTTTTTCTTTTACAAAGATCCTAATAATTTCTTAATTGCCAAATCTAATGGCTCCCCCCAAAAAAATCTTCATACTTTTTAACTTCTTTGCAGCCTTTTACACTGTAATCAACACTCTTCTTCTTAATATTCTCTTCTCCCTAGGTCAAGGGTCGGGAATTTGGAGCCTCAAGGCTACATGTTGCCTTTCAGGCCCTCAAGTCCAGCCATTTGACTAAATCCAAACTTTACAGATCAAATACTCCTAATAAAATTATTTGTTCTCTATAACTTGGACTCAGTTCAAAAGGCCACACCCAAGGACCTAGAAGTCCACATGTGGCCTTAATGCTGCAAGTTCACCACTCATGCTCTAGGTATTGATGACATTGATGACATTGCTCTCTCCTAGTTCTCCCCATGCTCATCTAACCAGTTTCTCAATCTCCTTTGCTGGACCATCACCCAGGTCATACCTACTAATCATGGGTGTCCCTCTCCCTGGATTCCCTTCTCTTTCTCCTAGATATTGTCTCACTTGTAATCTTGTCAGTTTGAATGGACTGAATTGTCATCTCTAAACTGATGATTACAAATCTGCTTATCTAGTCCTAATCACTCTTTATACCTCTTGTCTTCTATCTCCAACTGCCTATTGGTCATCCCAGATTGAATATATCATAGACATCTTGAAATAAACAGATCTCATTACATTTCCCACAATCCCTCCCCCTTTCAAAGTTCTTCATTATTGCAGAAGCCATGACCATTCTCCCAGTCAACCAGGCTCATAAGTTTAGGTGTCATTCTCAAGTTGTCACTCACTCTCACCCTGCCTGCCATATCTAATTGGTTGCCAAGGTCTGATAATTCTATCTTTTCAACATCTCTTGCAAATTCCTTCTTTTCTCCTCTAACATTATCACCACCTTTGTGCAGTCCCTCATCATCTCATGCCAAGACTAATTCATACCAGTACTATTTTATGATCCTGCAGATTGAGCTCTCTGCCTAAGATCTCTCCCCAATAAAAATCCATCATTTTCTCAGCTGTAAGATCTTCTTAAAGTCCATGTCTGATTATGTTTTCTCCATACCGAATTAAAATACAGCAGCTTGCTGTTACTTCCAGGATCAAATATGAAATTTATTTTTTGGCCATCAAAATCCTTTATAATCTACTATCGTCTATCTTTCTAGTCTTTTTACACCTTACGCTGTCACCCCAAAGCTCTCCCTGTAATCTGTGGTCTGGAAACATTGGCTTATTTTCCATTCTTTGAAGGAGACACTTCATTGTCTTTCCTGGGACATTTTCACTGGTTCTTGCCCAAGGTATGAAATGCTCTCCCTCCTTTTTATCTCCTTCCTTGTTTTCCTAGCTTCCTTCCAGTCCTAGCAAAAATCTCACATGATAATCCCTCCTAATAGTAGTGCTTTTGTTGATTATTTCCAATTTTTCATATGTATAGCATATTCATACATAGTTATTTACATGTTGTCTCTGCAATTTGATTGTGAGCTCCTCAGGAAGAAGGACTATCATTTTTTTCTTTGTATCACAGGGCTAAGTGTATTGTATGAACTTAAAATGTTTATTTATTGATTAAATAACTCTGTGAAAATAGTACACATACTAGAAGGACATTTTAATAAAAGCTAGAAGACAAAGAACGAGGCATCAGGTGTTTAAAGCAGAAGATATAAGTAATCTGTAATACAATGAATTAGAGAAAACATTATTTGGAGACAAGACTTGGTTCTAGTTCTCCATGAGTTACTGCGTTTGCCCACGTATAAGATGCACCCTTTTTCCTAAAATTTGGGGTCTAAAACTGGGTGCATCTTATACAGTGGTTGAAGATATTTTTACTTGCATTTCCTCCTTTTTTGTGCTCATTGTTGCAGACTTTTTTACTTGCATTTCCCGCTTTTTCACACTGGTTGTCTTTGCATTCATTGTTTTGCATTTGTTACCAGTATATCAGGTTACATTTTGCCATGTTCTGCCCAGAAATGACTCAGAAAAGATTTTTTGTATAGTGTTGAATTCAAGTTAAAAGTGATCCAGTTTGCAAAAATGAATGGAAATTGTGCTGCTGAACGTAGGTTTGTTTCTTCTCCAACTGAGAAAACAATCCGAGACTGGCTACAGGAAGAAGAAACCCTACTGAAAAAGCCATGGCAGAAGAAGGCCATCAGAGGCAAGTCAGCAAAATGGCCTGATTTAGAGAGGGAATTGAAGGTGTGAATTGAAGAGCAAAGGGCAACTGGAATTCCTGTGTCTAGAAAGATGGTTCAGCATGAGGCAAGAAGAATTGCTGATGAAAAAGAAGTTACTGATTTCAAAGGAGGACATAACTGGTGCTTCAGGTTCATGAAATGGAATGGACTAAGCATGCGTACACGCACCAGACTTGCCCAAAAGATGTCTGAAAGCTATGAGCAGAAGGTCCTTGAATTTCATCATATTATTGTATGAATTTTCTTGGAGGCTTTTATTGTAGGCTCTATGACTTTGTTGTCTTCTTTAGGCTGTATGTTTTGGTCTTCTTTGTCACCAAAGAAAGAATCCAAAGTCTGAGACTGAATCTGGGCGTGTTTTCGCTGCCTGGCCATATTCCCAACCAACTAACTTCACCCTTGAGTTTTTCACTGGGGTATGACTGCTTGTAGACTTACGAGTTCTATGTTCTACGTTTGGGGGGGAGGTGCCAGCTCTGTCAGACCCGCACTCCTCCTTCCCCAAGGACCCCCAGTCCAGACTGGGCTTAGATCTTCGGCAGGCTGTGCACCCCTGCTCTGATCCGCCACTTAATTCCTCCCACCAGGTGGGCCTGGAGCCGGAAGTAACAACAGCTGTAGCTGCCCCACCTCCGCTGCCCCCGGGGCTGGAAGCCGAACCTCGAACTCCTTCCACTCCCGCAGCTTTTCCCACTAACCTTCTCCGCAGTCTTTGGTGTTTGTGGGTCGAGGTGTCTGGTAACTGCCGCAGCTCACATATTCAGGGCGCTAGGGCCCCCTCCGCCCGGCTTCTGGTCTGGATGGTCCACGCCGCTCAGGCTGGGCTCTGCTCCACTCCATTCCCAGCTCCCAGCACCCAGCTCCGTGTGGAATAGACCTCACCCAGAGACCATCCAGGGTGTCCTGGGCTGGAGCCCTGCTTCCCTCTGCTGTTCTGTGGGCTCTGCCATTCTAGAATTGGTTCAGAGCCATTTTTATAGGTTTTTGGAGGGACTCGGGTACGGAGCTCACTCTAGTCCGTGCTCACCAGCCGCCATCTTGGCCTATTGTATGAATTTTATGATGAATAAAACTTGAGTTCAATAACTTTATGTAATAACATTTTTTTCAAATTTTGGGCCCCAAAATTAAGGTGCATCTTATACATGGAGAAATATGGTAATTATTACCATTCATTAAGAGCCTACTCTAAGCCAGGCCTGGGGCATCTCCAGTCATCCTGATCTATATCTCTCCATAGGACTCAGGTGGCTCTGGAGGAGAAAGTGAGGCTGGTAACTTTGCACAGCCTTCCCTCACTTAAATACAATTCACTTGTACGTCATGGCATCACCTCCTTGATGTCATTGTCTCATTCAAGAACAAAGGACAAATGACAACTAGCAACATGACCTTGGAGAATTCACTTATATTCCCTGATACTTAATTTTGTTACTTGCAAAACGAGGGCAATGGACTTTTCATTCTGAGAATCCAAGATGCTATAATAATAATTTAAAAAAATTAAACCAGTGTTAACCAAGGCAGATTTTGCTGTATTCAAAGACATACAGAATTGGCATTTGTTTTCTCCAAAGGTACTTATGAGTTAATACTGATTCATTTTCTTTTTTTTTTTTCAGAAAAAAGTGATACAATAGCAAAAAGTAAGAAAAAAATCACAGTTTTTAAATGAGTTTGGACACTTGTATTTGTGATTCTTGAAAACAATTTGAATCATGAATATCTATAACAAAATTAAAAGTAAAGATGTTAATACAATTTTGAAAGGATGGAATTGATATGAATTAACCCATGAGAGTCTAAAATTCCAGTGGGAGAATTTTGGATTAGGACATCTCTCTGGAAATCCCAATATTTTATATGTATTTTAGGGGGTCTGAGAGCTACTTTTGATTTTATTTCATAGAAAAGATACCTTTCTTAAGGGAGAGAAAGTTTCTGAACTTTTTAATAATTTTGCACACCATTTTGACTGGCTGGGCAAACTGTGGTCCTTTAAAGTATGATTGAAACTGGTTATGAATAATGGTTTACTTATTTCCCTAGACACAACTATACCAAGAGTAAAGACATGCCTGACAATTAAAAATAAATAAATAAATTGTGCATCATTAAGACAATGTCAGTGTGCATTGCTTGCACTTTTAGCTGTGTTAGTAATACCCTTAAATATAAAGTCCTTTAGTTACAGCTTTATTCTACTGATAGAAGGCTGTATTTAACTAAAAATTATTCATGCCCAGTAGAAATGACATTTTCGTTTCAGACTGCCAATGTGAGCTTTATTAGTATGCCATTAATCACTGTCTTGGAGGTGACACCTGGGGAAATGATTTAGTGGAGATTAGAGCACTCAAATGTAACACTGAAAATATCGAATTTATTTGCAGCATCAATCAGTCAATGAAATATATTTTAGGAGACGATGACATTTATATACATTGGGATATGCTATTAAAGTAATCCATTTCTTTCCAGTCTCAAACCTTATCCTTGTTAGCTTACATTCTGCTTGTTTTACATAAAAACTAGAGTGTATTTAGAAATTATTAAAGGTACAATAACAAACAAATGGCTGAAATAGTAGATAAAGATTAAAAATATACAAAATGAAAAAAAATAATTCTTAACATTTTCTCTCTCTATTTCTCTTCTTTCAGAAAAACAGAGCACACCTTTCCTTACAGAAGTGATTTTTATTATTTATGCCTTGAAATATAATTTTGAAGTTGAGGCATGTTAATATAATGTACAATCTCATAGAAATATTTAATTCTAACCCATAATCTAAGAGGGAACTAACATGCATTAATTTATCCCAAACACTGATGCTATAAATATGTTTATTATTTTTTATCAATTTCATATTTCTCATATTTGTAGTATGTTCTTGATATAATAGCACCGAAATTGCTATAATGCTTTGGACAAGAGCAATGAAATATAATTTTAAAATCT
The DNA here is from genome assembly GCF_011100635.1 of Trichosurus vulpecula. Taxonomy (NCBI): domain Eukaryota; kingdom Metazoa; phylum Chordata; class Mammalia; order Diprotodontia; family Phalangeridae; genus Trichosurus; species Trichosurus vulpecula. The sequence continues at coordinate 303,600,988 of NC_050573.1, read as the reverse complement.
TAGTGTTTTAGAGCTAGATAGGAGCTTAGAGATCATCTAGCTCAAACCCTTTATTTTCCTAATGAGGAAATCAAGAATAAGGCAAACCAAAGGAGAAACGGACCTTTGGTGTTCCCTTCCTGAGCTGGATAAAAATTGTAACACCTATAGGGATGAGGAAGGTAGTTCGTCGTCAGAAGTATTAACTGAATTTCCCCAAGGAAAACTGTTGGCATGGCCTTTTAGTGGTTCATTGCAAAGAAAGTTTAGCCGACCAGCATCTTTCTGTAATTACAGATTGATCATTTCACTTTGAGTAAGGTTATGTTAAATAGACATACAACATCTGGAATATGCAAACATAATGATTATGTTTCTTTTTAGCCCAAAGTGTACATGCAAATCAATAGGTCTGTATGTTAACATTCCCAAAATATTAACCAAAAAAGAAAAACAATGAAAGAAAAAAAAGGAAAGAAGGAGAAAGAAGAGAGAGGAGAGCAGAAGGGAAGAGGAAAGAAAAAAAGGTAAGGCAAAAAAACAAAACACAACAAAACAAAAGAAACATTTACTAATGTATTTGTACAATAAAAAAAAGAGTTCTTGAGAATATAAACTTTTTTTTTCCTCCTTATTGATTCAACATGAAAAGTTCACTGATTATTCCATGTACGATGAAGTATATTAGGTATGATTTGAATAAATGCCAGATATACTTGCAAAGAAGGTAGAGTTTTTGAACTTCTTGCACTATGATGATTCAGAACTGGGAATCCTGCTGTCTCTCATATTTATTTTACTATCTGCTGCTGTATATTCCTGTCACTATCAAGCACAAGCCTTAGAAGCTTACTGGACCCAAAAAACCATGGGATGAGATTAAGTCATAACTAAACAAAAAGAGAATGGTACAATTATTTATTTAGTTTTTATTTGAAAAAAATCAAATAGATTACACAATTCTGAGCAATCAAATTTTCAAGGAGTCTGTTGATTCAATTGCATTTAAATAAGCATTAAAAATGCATAGCAAATTCATGTTGTGTGAAACTGTCTTCAGTGAATTCTCAGATCTTAGCAGCCACCAACCAAATTAATCAAGAGAATCTGAAGTACTGCACATATTAATATTTAACTGAACCTATTTTGCTTGAAATAAAGGTCAGGAATTCATTTACAATACCATTATCTCTGAAATGTGAAATCTTACATGGAGAGAGGCTCAATTCATAGATGGCTGCTGAATGTTGCTACAGCAACCTGAAAAGGTTGAAAATTAGGATCAATGCAGTCAAAAGTAGGATGGCTGAAGTTAAACCATGCTTTGGAAATAGGGTTGCTGTTCCTGCTACAAATAATGCAAAATGACCTACTTAATTTTATTCCCGCCCAGCAAAATCTTTGCTTAACATTACTAATGGACAAAGGACAGTTTCATTTCTCATTAGTGATATGTTCATAATGTGTAGCATTCAGTATGATTCACAGTTGATCTTTTGAATGAAGAATAAAATGGTCAGGGTTTTAGATAAGTTAATGGCTTTAAAACTTGAGTCTAAAACTTCATAGTGTTTAGTCAAGGATCTGGTTTATGCAATAACAGGTAATGAACCATTTCTTCTTTTATTTTTAAAATTTTAAAAGACTACCATATGTTGCTTTTTCATGATATCTACAATATCATTAGTAGTTTCTGTTTAGTTTGAGTCTCTTAAGTTTTACCCCCATCATTTCTGCTATCAGCTCTACTGAATCTTATATTCAAACTATTACAATCCTTTAGATAATCAATGATGATTAATAAAGGTGAAAAGAACCCTCTCTTATGATATTATACTCTCCATGAACAGAAACCCTAATGGCAAGAGTCTTTTTTTCCAGGAATGATAGAATTTCAAGAAATCTAAAAGTCAATTAATCTAACTCCCTCATTTTACATTTAAAAACTTAAGTACTTAAGTTCAGTGGCTTATCCATGTTCCCAACATCAGAAGTTGAGGTGGGACTAATACCAAAGTGTGATAATTGTAATCTTTATATTGTTTTATGTTATAGTTACATTACTCCAATATAGATTCATTTAGGCTAATTGATCCTAATGACCATAAAAATTATAAGGAAAGACAAACAGGTGTGTATTTTTCTACTATTTGGATCTATGTTAACCTGTCTTAGGGAGTTAATGCTTGCAGCTTTTGACTGGATAAAACTTTTGACTATCTAGCAGTTATCTGAGTCATATCCTATCTTCTGCCTTAGTCAACCTAGATCCTCCCCCAGATTCAGGTCCTAATTAGGAAACTCCCGCTACTTGAACCTCATCCAAGCATTTCAGCTAATAGTATCCTTCATAAATATTCCACATCTAGGTGTGATTAGGAATGTACCTCCCTAAGCTAGCATTGATTACATAGTTTCCACCAAGACCATTTTTAAAGAACATGAAATTGCTATATGATCCCTAACTTTTAACATGTCTTTTCCTGAACACGTCTTGTTCTAGATGGGTTCTTGCATCAGTGGAGAGAAACATCTGTAGGTCTATATTGCCATATGGTGTGTATTTTTTGCTGCTTATTATGCAGCATAATAATAAAATTTTTGGTTGTAACACCTTCCAGAGGGTCAATTTCTTATAAGTTCCCAAATCCAAGTCTGTAATCTGAGCTGTGAGGCCAAATAAAGTACAAAGCCTCCTTTAACAGAATATTATAGCTTAGTTATCATCTCTAATGACAATAGGCAGCAAATAATTAAGCTCAAGCATTTATTTAAAAATGAAAACAATTCTGGACCTCAAGGAGTTTCATTCATAAACTGTACCAGAGAAATATACTGTTGTGTATTATTGAGTGTTATAAAATCACTCTTTTTAAATATATTTTGTTATCTAGATAGATAGATATGTGTGCAACTTCATTCAATATGACTACTACTCATTTACCCCAAATCAGAAACGAACAAAAAGAGACAAAATACATTACTAGTTCACAACCAAATGGGGGTCTGACTGGAAAGATATGTTAACTGAGGCAAAAGGATGCTACTATCTCTCCCCCTACAAAAATTCCTGTCTTATCTGTCTTATTCAACAAGAGAAATGAGGGAAGGAAGGCAGGAAAGAAAGGAGAAAAGGAAAAAGACAGAGAGAGAGAGAGAGAGAGAGGGAGAAGAAAGAAAGAAAGGAAAGAAGGAAGGAAGAAAGGAAAGAAGGAAGAAAGGAAGAAAGGAAGGAAGGAAGGAAGAAAGAAAGAAAGAAGGAAAGGAAGGAAGGAAGGGAGGAAGGAAGGAAGGAAGAAGGAAACAAACAAAGAAAGAAAGAAAGAAAGAAAGAAAGAAAGAAAGAAAGAAAGAAAGAAAGAAAGAAAGAAAGAGACTTAGTTTTGGATCAGGATCCAATCTTAGGGGTTTTTTTGGTCACCATCAGTAGCTGACAGGAAACAAAAACAATTCTTGAGTCAGTAAAGCAGTCAATAAACATTTATCAAACACCTAATATTTGTCAGGCACTGTTCAAAGTGCTGGGGATACTAAAAGAGCAAAAGATAGTCTTTACCCTCAAGGAGTTTACAGTCTAATGGAAGAGATGATAAGCAAACAAACATGTACAAACAAGCATACAGAATAAATAGGAAACAATAAAGAGAGGAAAGGCTCTAGAATTTAGAAGATTTGAGAAGGGTTTCCTATGATTTTGGCTTCTGGGAACCAAGATGGTGAAATAAATAGTAAATTGTTCTCACCCTCCATTACTGAAAGCCCAGAAAATATTGCCTCAGGATAAACCCTGGAACAGCTGAGCAAAAAGAAAGATGGCGTGCAGCAGTGTTGTGCGCCAGGAAGTTTGAGAGATTAACAGGAAAGGCCCCCTCTCACTCTAGGTGAGGGATTAACAGTACAGGAAGGGAGGTGTCCCAGCCAGCCAGTGCGAAGCCATAACTCAGCAAACCAGGGGAAGATGTGAGCCTCATGGTCGTGGAGCAGCAAGCACCAACACCAAGAGCCCTCCCCTCCCCCGCCCAAGTGCCTCAGCATAGGCACAGGTACCAGTAGGCACCAGGTCAGAAAACCACCACATGATCCAGCATTCTCCAACAAGCAAATCTCCTGGTACTTCAGCTAAATTCCATGAAGCACAAGTACAGGAGGTACAGCTCCAGGCTGGCAGACATCAACCAGCTGCCAAACATTCAAGTGCAAAGCCTGAATGAACAGGTATACCCCTGGGGCCAGACTCCCCACCCCCAGTCCAAGAGCTCCAGTGTTTCTGACCCCAGCTTAGCATCAGGTAAGCTGCCAGACCCCTCCAGGCTCCAGCTGCCAGCACCTGAGGCCCCAGCACACAAAAACAATGACCAGCTCCTGGGCTCTCAGCACAAGGAGCTTGAGTCAGTACCTCCTGCAATCCAGCAGCAGAGCTCAACCTTAAAAGCCATGGAATAGGAAAACATCCTGAGCAAAAAGCAGAAACAGACAATGACCATAGATTCTTATAATAGAGACAGGGAAGATCAAGGCACAAATTCAAAAGAAGACAACATTGTCAGTATACCAACATCCAGTACCTTAAAGGGGAATATGAACTGGTCTCAAGTCCAAAAAGCCTTCTTATAAGAGGTCAAGAAGGATTTTAAAATTCAAATAAGAGAGGTAGAAGAAAAATTGGGAAAAGAAATGAGAGATGCAAAAAAGCTAGAATATAGCTTGGGAAAAGAACAAAAATTGACTGTAGAAAGCAAGTCTTTAAAAAATACAAGTGGCCAAAGTGGGGAAAAATTACAATGATGAAAACAAATCACAATCCAATGCACAAAAGCATCTTTTTCAGATCATGATGCAATAAAAATTATCTGTAATAAAATTTCTGGAATGCAGTGAAAGTGGTTCTTAGAGGAAATTCCATATCAATGAATTGGTTATGATACCAAAACAGCTAGAAAAAGATAAAATTAAAAATCCCCAATTAAATACCAAATTAGAAATTCTGAAAAACCAAAGGAGAGATTTATAAAATTAAAATTAAGAAAACTATTAAGCTAACAAAAATAAGATCTGGTTTTATGGGAAAAAACAATAAAGTAGATGAACCTTTGGTTAATTTCATTTTAAAAAAAAAGAAGAAAATGAAATTACCATTATCACTCCTGAAAAAGGTTAATTCACTACCACTGAAGAGGATATCAAAGCAATAATTAGGAGCTATTTTGCCCTACTACATGCTAATAAATTTGAGAATCTTAGGGAAATGGATGAATATTTATAAAAATACAAATTGCCCAGATTGACAAATGAGGAAATAAAATACGTAAGCAAGCCCATTTCAGAAAAAGAAATTTAAGAAGCCATCAACGAGCTCCCTAAGAAAAAAATCTCCAGGGCCAGACAGATTTACCAGTGAATTCTATCAAACATTTAAAGAACAACTAATTCCAATACTATATGAACTATTTGGGAAAATAGATGAGGAAGGAGTCCTACCAAATTCTTTTTTATGATACAAATATGGTGCTGATACCAAAACTGGCAAGAGTCAAAACAAAGAAAGAATATTGTAGACCAATTTCCCTAATGAAAATAAATGCAAATAATTTAAATAAAATATTAGCAAAAAGATTACTGCAACTGATCTTGAGGATAATACACTATGACCAGGTAGGATTTATACCAGGCATGCAGGGCTGGTTTAATGTTGAGAAAAATTATCAGCATAATTGACCATATCCACAACAAAACTAACAGAAGTCATATTATTTTCTCAATACATGGAGAAAAAGCATTTGATAAAATACAACACCCATTCCTATTAAAAACACTAAGTGCACAGGAAAAAATGAAGTCTTCCTTAAAATGATATGTGGCATCTATTTAAATACATCAGCAAACATTATATGTAATGGGGATAAGCTAGAAGCATTTCCAGGAAGATCAGGAGTGAAAGAAGGATGTCCATTATCACCACTGTTATTCAATATTGTACTAGAAACATGAGCTTTAGCAGTAAGAGAAGAAAAAGAAATTGAAGGAAGTAGAATAGACTAAGAAGAAACACAGCTATCACTCTTTGCAGATGATATGATGGTGTACTTAGAGAATCCTGGAGAATCAAGTAAGAAATTACTTGAAATAATAAACAATTTTAGGAAAGTTTCCGGATATAAAATAAACCCACATAAATCACTGGCATTTCTATATAATACTAAGAAAGCCCAACAGCGAGAGATAGAAAGATAAATTCCATTTAAAGTAACTGTAGACAAAATAGAATATTAGGGAATCTACCTGCCAAGAGAAACCCAGGAAAGAGATCATTTGCATAGTAGTGCTTTCGAACACAAGCACCACACTTCCGCCTGCAAACGTCACTTCCATCTAGACGACCAGGTTCTTACCCAATAGTAGGGGGTTGGCGTGTCTTGGGTTACGAGCTCAAGGAAGGACTGGGTGACTACGGGGTCGGATGGAAGGATGGGCTGCTGCTCGGGATATAGAGCCTCTCTCTAAGGCCACCGCAGAGGGGAGAGGGATATTTTCCACTTCTGCTCTGCCCTCCATAACCCTTCTCCAGTGCGCCGGACCCGCTATCACTCCCCGCCCTCCCGCTGCCATCCCCAAAGTCCAACCCCACCTGCCTTATTCCTTTGAGTTTACCCAGCCCCTCTGAATGGCCCCAGAATCATCCCCTCCGGCATTTAAGTACCCACTGCTTGCGCCACCCCCGCCAAGACCCTAGCGTCTCCCTTCTCATTATGTACGACTACAAAACATTTTTCACACAAATAAAGATCTAAATAATTTGAAAAATATCAGTCGCACATGAGTAAACCAAGCTAAAATCATAAAAATGACAATCCTACCTAAATTAATTTACTTATTCAGTGCCATACCAATCAAACTACCAAAAAAATTATTTTATACAGCTAGAAAAAAAACAATGACACAATTCATCTGGAAGAATAAAAGGTACAGAATATCAAGGAAATTAATGAAAAGAAATGCAAGGGAAGGTGGTCTAGCCATACTAGATCTTAAATTGTATTATAGATCAGCATTCATCAAAAGTACTTAGTACTGACTAAGAAATAGAGTAGTGGATCAGTGGAATAGGTTAGGTATGCAAGACACAACAGTCAATGACTATAGCAATCTATTATTTGACAAATCCAAAGACTGCAGCTTCTAAGATAAGAACTCACTATTTAACAAAAACGGCTGTGAAAACTGAAAAAAAAAAAACAACTAATATCACAGAAACTAGGCATATACCATCATCTTACCCAGTATACAAAAATAAAGTCAAAATGGGTACATGATTTAAATAGAAAGTCTGATACTACATGCATACTAGGAGATCGAAGAATGGTTTACCTTTCAGATCTATGGAAAGGAGAAGAATTTATAACCAAGCAAGAGATAGAGAACATTGTGGAATGCAAAGTGAATAATTTTGATTACATGAAATTGAAAAGATTTTGTACAAACAAAGCCAATGTAACCAAGATTAAGAGGGAAGCAACAAACTTGGAAATAATTTTTTCAACCAGTGTCCCTGATAAAGGTCTCATTTCTAAAATATATAGAGAACTGAGTCAAATTTATGAGATTATAAGTCATTCCCCAATGTAAAAATGATCAAAGGATAGGAACAGGCAGTTTTCAGATGAAGAAATTAAAGCTCTCTATAGAAAAATGGAAAAATATGGAAAAATGCTCTAAATCACTATTGATTAGAGAAATGCAGATCAAAACAACTCTGAGATACCACATCACATCTATCAGATTGTCTAACATGACAAAATAGGAAAACGATAAATGCTGGATTTGTGGGAAAGTTGGAACACTAATGCATTGTCAGGAGAGCTATGAATTGATCCAACCATTCTGAGGACAATTTGGAATTATGCCCAAAGGGTTATAAAACTGTGCATACCATTTGACCCAGCAATACCACTTTTAGGTCTACATCCCAAAGAGACCATAAAAATGAGAAAAGGATCCACATGCACAAAGATACTTATAGGAGCTCTTTTTTGTAATGGCAAAGAACTGGAAATTGATGGGATGCCCATCAATTGGGGAATGGCTGAATAAGTTGTGTTATATGAATTTTAATGATATACTATTGCGCTATAAGAAATGATGAGCAGAGTCACTTCATAAAAATCTGGGAAGACTTATAAGAACTGATGCTGAATGAAATGAACAGAACCAGGAGAATATTGTACATCATAACAGCTCTATTGTGAGTTGACTGAGTTTCATAGACTTACCTCTTCACATCAATGCAAGGATCTAAGTTCCAAAAGACTCATGATGGAAAATGCTATCCACATCCAGAGAAAGAATTTTGGAGTCTGAATGCAGATGGAAGCATTCTATCTGCTCTCCTTTTTTTCTTTCTCATGGTTCCTACCATTAATTCTAATTCTTCTTTAAATCATGACTACTGTGAAAATATTTTTAATATGAATGCATAAGTATAGTCTATGCATGATGCTTTGGGGAGGAGGGAGGAAAAAGAGGGGGAGAAAATTTGAAACTCAAAATCATATGGAAGTGAATGTTGAAAACTTAAAAATAAATTAATTTTAAAAATCATTGTTTTTAGACGGCTTTTATTAGACAGCCAAAGCCTCCATGAAACATACACACATAATTAATAATGCCTGATCTAGAATCCATTAGACCTCAGAAGTAGGTGGGAGAGCCCATATGTGCTGCTCACTGAGGCCCTTCCATTCCAAATTGTTACTCAACTGAGATAGTGAGACCCAACACATCTATCCAGGGCTAGTAATGTCACTGATCAGTTCTGGACAGCTTAACATATTCAAGTTAGTTCTGGCTTGCCACATTTCAACCTTGACCCCTGGCAATAACCTGGGAAGCAAAGGGCATGCATTATGAATAATGGTGAGTTTAGGAAAGCAGTTATGCTCCCCAAATCAAGCAACAAATCTTACCCCCATGGCATGATCCCCTCACCTGGCACCTCCAATCATCAAAGATTGTTTAGACTGGGAGGGTCTCTTCCTCTACCGTCTCTTGAAGACCAACACAAGTTCTCCCACTTATCTTAAACAAAGTTCATCTTCTACTGTTAGGTTAGTATGGGATTAACCACTAGTCATAATAGTAGCAGCAGAACTCTTTACTCAGCACTAGCTTTAAAGAGTCCTTACTCAAAGAAGGACCATGTGCTCTTTTCCTGCACATTGTCCAAGCCAATTTTCTGCCCAGCCCTGCCCTGACCGTAGAGTGAGTCACTCTATTTCTAAGACAACGTGAGAAAAAAAAACTTGTCCTCTGAGGAGAGATGACTTATAAAAGTCACCTGATTTGGTGGCTAGGTAGTAATTAGTTAACTTACTTTCAACATACCAATTTGTCAGTAAAGACAGTACCCAAATCTGAAGTGTTGTGGAAACAGTGGGGTCCATACAGTTAGAAAGAATATGTACCAGTCACAGACAACTTTTTCAAGAAATTTACCCATGAAGGATAAGAAAGAGTTGTTGGGGGGGGGGGGAAGCTAAATAAACAAGAAATATTAGGGCAAGATTTTTTTTTTAATTTTTCTTTCTTTTTTTTTAAGCATAAGAGAGACAAATGAGTTGATATTTAATGAAGATGAAGGATTCTAAGAGAAGGGTGTGAAAAGGAAATATACTCCATGCCTTTAGAACAGATTGTGTGAAATTTAATTGAGAAGAGAAGATTTGAAAGCGATAGTGAAGGAAATGAGATAGGGAGTTAATAAGGAGAGATAAGAAAAATCATATAGTGGTAATAGAGGCAGTTGGATGGCTTAGTGGGTAAAGTGTGGAGCCTTGATTCAAGAAAACTTGAGTTCAAATCCAACCTCAGACACTTAATAGCTGTGTGACCCTGAGCAAGTCACTTAAGTGGAAAAAGAAAAAGCACACCACTGTAGTATCTTTGCCAAGAAAACCCCAGTATACTCCTTAGGGTCACAATGAATCAGAAAAGACTGAATGAATGAACAACAGTCAGAGCCTGACTTAGTTTATATAACATCAATTCATGGTGGATGAAGTTGGCCTCATGCTATGATTTCTCTGTAAATCTTCAAGAGGCTTGAGATGGCAGTGGGGGAAGCAGTGGATGGTGGGGGCTTCTTGGGGCAAATGATGTTAAGTGGAAAATGGTAAAAGGTCAAGGAGGTATTGTCATATTATTATTTATTTCTAAAGAAATAATCCATTTCCATTTTGCTGCATATCTTAGCTATTCTTTACCTTTCTGCCTGGGTTTTAAGTAGTGCTCCTGAACTTTTCATTTGTCCTTGTCATCTATTGCTTTGAACAGTCATTATTTCTATGTTGAGTTACTTTATAATTTTTTTACTAAAACATGTCCACTAAAACCTTACTGGTACTTCATTATGTCATGAGGGTGACTCTATATTATCAAAGGCTAATAAGCAGTTAAGCACAAGATCTGGTAAGTCACACCAAACGAAAAAGGTTGTGAGTACAGGCTGGTCACCAAATAGTGATTTTCTCCCCTTCTCAGCAATTTATAAAGCTATATACTTAATTGAGACATTCTATGGATTCATTTTTGGAGAGGGTACAGACATAGATCAAATTGATCCTTGAAGTAAGTATAATAATTTATATGAATAAAGGAAAGAGCGATGAGTATTATAAATAAAAGTAAGGTGCAGCTTCTGTAGCTATCGATTAGGAAAAAAAAAAGATTTCTTATGAACCCCTATTTTAAGGTCTCAAATAGGAGAGAGAAAATGGAATTTAAACTCTGATGTTTGTTTTTCTATTTTTCACATCTCATATATGAAATACTAATATACTGACTTGAATCCCCCTTAATCAGATTACTGATCAGTATTCATTTTGAACTTTTCTTGTAGCTTTAGAGAAAACCATTTCTTAAGTCTTTCCTTAAATTAGTAGAGTAGCCTTGCAATATTTTTTTCTTTTTTACTGGACTTATTTTCTTCATCAATTTGTCATTCCCTCATCCTATAGTAAGAGATACAGGGTGTTTATAACTGTGTGTGTCTGCTCTGTTTATATTGTCTCCATTTGTAATTTCTGTTTGTATTTGCTCTGAAGCTCAGGGTGCTGGCTTTTCCCCCGAACTAAGTAAATGATATATGTATGTGTGATTAAAGTGAGATTGTTAACCCCTTACAGTTGCTTTCCTTAGAAAAGCAGATCAAAGAACCTGTGCTGACAGCCTTCATGTTGTTGATCTTGTATTGGTCTTTCACCCTCGCAACAGCTGCTAGTCATATTGTTGCTACAGAGCCTTCCGCCACCTGCCTCAGTATTCCACTCCGATACATTTATCCTTCTCTTTCTTACCCCTTATTATATGATCATCTTAGATCTCTTAAAAAAAACAATCTTCCCTTTTTCCCGTGGCTGTGGAAACCTAGCATGTGATCTACAGTGTCACTCTTTATAGAACTTAGACAGATGTCAGTGAGCTGAGATCATCCCATGAAAGAAATGGAAGTTTTAATGGGGGAAAGCAGGGACAATAGGGAGTCAAATTTTGAGCTTTGAAAAAAGTGTTGAGGAGGACAATCCTAGACATTGGAGTTTTAACCAAATAGAGAGTACCAGGTAGACACTGTCTCTCAGGAATGAAAAAGAGATTTTCCCTAAGACTGGAAAGAGTTACAAAAGGGAGGTATAGGCAGACTAAAGAGATAAAACCTGTCTAGCCCCAGCCTTTGTGCCAAATATAACACTTAGAGTATAGAAGGCCAAATATTAGATCAAACACCAAGAGTTCTCTTCCCTTGAGCAATATATTAGTTGATGGGTCAAGGAAATAATAAGACAGAAATTCTTGTCTTATGAAATGATATTTTACAGTGTTATGTCTTTTAGTTAATTTCTAACTTTCAATGTGATGCTTATTGCTGATATAGACAATATAGGGACAATCCCACCTTTCCCTACTCTTCTCCCAATGGGCAATGCCTCTGAGCAAATGCAGGGTAATTATGCTAGAAACAAAACAATATTTCCCCAAACCTTTAGCTTTAGGTGTGGCTGGTAGAAATCCAGGATGATTCTTGTAACCCCAAATGCTGGAAGTCATTTAGAACTGGAAGAAGAGTGATATTTAAGAGCAACATTTTTTGTTTTCAGCTTAATAGAACATAAGGAGCTTGTATTCCCCAGGCATAACCTTTAAGAAAAGAGATTCACCCTCATGCCATTACCATGAATCAAAGCTATCATGTTTACCTTTGAATAATTAGTTATGGACAAGACAGTTGGCATACAGTGACCCTGTCTACCTTAAAGGAACCCTGTCATTCACAGAAGGGAAGAAACTAAATGGATAAATGCAAATATAATGGTTTGTGCAAGCACTCTAGACACTTTTCAGTATATACAAGCAAAAGTTTATGTTGAAATATTTTAGCAGCATGGAAAAGAATGTTTGTATATGTTTATACATGTACATCTATAGGTATATGATAACATATGTTGAGATTATGATTAAATATTATTTTCTTTGTGCAAATATTTTCCCTAGCTTCCATGTTCCTTTAAGCAACTCATAAAATAACACTGTAATGAAATTTATGACCAAGTACACTTAATTCAGTAGTTTTATGAAAACTGCTTTCTCTTTCATACCTCTAACCTTCTATCTCTATTCCCAAGATATGTTAGCTTTTACCAGCTACCTAATGTAGGACATTTGTTTCCCCAGAGCATGCAAAACAATATAGAATAAACTGAGGGAGAGAACAAAAGAACAGCTGTGCAGTAATGAGATAAAAAGAGATATCCTAAACCAATAAAGAAAAGGAACATCTTGCTCATTTGACCCTTTTACCTTTTCATAGAAGATAATATTGGCTTTAGATTGACAAATAACTGACTTCGTAAAGAATTAATTTAATCCATCATTCTATAAATTTTCAGAAAGGAAATTTGACAGAAAGAGAATTGTTTTAAGGATACATCCACACCCCAAATAGGCTATTAATTAAATTATCTTTTCTTTTTAAACTATTACTGCACCTTTCACCTTGAAATAGAAATTTCTTTCAAACAAATATTGTCTCAGAGGTATTAAAGAAACCCTGATTGAAATATTAAATCTCATCAACCAGGTCTTCTGTTTGGTACTTATTTTAAGCCATTTTGACTAGAAGCACCCAGGAAAAGGAATGGTAATTTTTATCATATTGGTTGTCCATATTAAAAAATACATGATATATTATTGTTTATGATAATTTGTCCCTCTTTTACTGTAGTCAGTACTTATAATGCACTAATGAAGTGTTCATATTCTGTTGCGAGATTGGGATAGTTAATGTTTAATAACCATCTCTCAAAAAAAGAATACCCATGACAAAGTTTAAGTTTATTCTGTTATTAACATTTTCTCCATCAATATTCAAATTTTAAACAATCACCAAATGATAAAACAAGCCCTTGTTTATAGCACTTGCCAATTTCTGATGTATAAAAGCTTTCACTGAAAATTTGACACTAGATTTTTGTATACTGCTTCAAGACAACCTTAATATACCCCTGCAGTTCCTGCAAATTAGGGTGCTCTTTAAGACTCATTGCATGTATGAACAATTAAGGATGTATACACATCTTTAATCTTGTCATCACCCACAAAGTTACCACCTCCATATTCAACAATTCTGAAGTCCTCTTATCTGACTATGATCTCTCCTTCTGCCTTACACACCCCTGATCTTCATCCTCATTGTAAACTAACTCCAGCCCTTTGACCTCTCCATTCTCTCCTTGGCCATCTCCCCTGCACTAGACCCTCTATCATCCTCTTTCCATCTTGACTCCTTGGTGAATCAATTTGATTCTATGCTGTCCTCCTCTCTTGAATCGCAATCCTGCTGTTGCTTCTACCTACCTCAAGTTTCTCCCAAATTCAATTCATTTTCCGTTCAACTACTGAAGTGATTTTCTTAAAACTCAGATCTGATCACACAACTGTCCTACTCCATGTCTCCAGAATCAAATGCAAAATGATCTGTTTGACCTTCAAAGCCCTTCATAACCTGGCCCCTTCCTACCTCTTTAATCTTTTTAGACCCTGTCTTCCAAAACATACACTTCCATCCGGGGACATTGGCCTTTTTGTTGTTCCATGAACAAGACATTCCATCTATTGGCTGCAGGTATTTTATCTGGCTTTCCCCCATGACCATAGTCCTCTCCTTCCTCTACTCCTATTACTGACTTCCTTGGCTTATTTAAGTTCCAACTGAAATCCCACCTTCTACCTTTAACCCTTTGTTGATTATTTCCCATTTGTCCTGCACACACCTTGCTGTGTATGTACTTGCATGTTGTCTTTCCCCCTTAGATTGTAATCTCCTTGAGGGTATGATCTATCTCTTGCCTCTTTTTATATCCTGAGTGCTTAGTACAGTGTCTGGAACCTAGCATGTGCCTCATAAATGTTAGGCCATATTTTGCCTTTACGAAATTCAGACATAAATTCCCTTGTGTTGGGCAACATAAATCAAAACACATATTTTTTTCATAGATTTAGTTGGGCTGTTTAATCCAATCAAAATGGTTTGTAAATATACAAATGAGATCTTTTTTATTTATATAAGTATTCCAAGGAGCTCTGATCTAATGAGTGGGGGAATGTAAACTCTTTTGAGCATGCCAATTCACAACCCATCTATGTCTTAGTAAATAAATCCTAGAGAACTCCCATAGGCTAACCTTAGATAAATACCTTGCTTGGGGTCACATAGTAGTATAGCTTAATGAGTAGGGCACTAGGCTTTGATGACATAGTTTCAAATTTTCCCTCTGACATTTCCTAGGTGTGAACCTCAGGTCCTGGTTGTTGTTCAGTCATTTAGTTATGTCTGACTTTTCATAACCCCGTGGACCATACTGTCTGTATGGTTTTCTTGCAAAGATAATGGAGTGGTTTGCCATTTCCTTCTCTAGTGGATTAAGACAAGCAGGAGTTCAGTGATTTGCCTAATATTTCACCACTAGTATCTGGGGACTGATTTGAATATAGGTCTTCCTGACTCCAGAACCAGTGCTCTATCCACTGAGCCACCTAGCTGGCCTAGGCAAACCACTATATCACTTAGTCTCAGTTTCATGATCTATAGAATGAGAATGATAATGATAATAGCATCTAGTTATCAAATGAGATAATTTATGCAAATATAAACTATTATTATTATTATTGATGATGATTTTGATAATTGCTATTTTTCACAGCTTGGTTTTAAACTCAGGTCTTCCAAACTCCAAATTGATCTCTCTATTACTTATGCCACATTGCCTCTACTTCTTGTTAAATGTAAAGCACCCAAAAATGAAACTCATTTGTTTCTCTTTCCAGGTCATGTAAAATTTAGGGAAAAGAGCTTATCAGAAGTACAAGCATCAAAAAGAATTCAAAGGGATCTGGCTCAACTGTGTAATTGGTTCGACATAGAGCAAATGAAATTTAATATACTGAAATGTAAGGTATCACATATTATTGAAAGAACATAATAAGTTGAAAAAGGCATTGAATTAAAATAGGGATTTGAAAAGCTCCTTGAAATTAAAATGGACTCTGAGGAGAGAGAATGCAAAAGTCTAAGAGAAAGGCCAATAACTAGGAAATAGAGATCAAAATTAAAACTCTAATTTAATGTGCTTCAATGTATTGACTCCTCACTAAATAAAAATTGAATATTTTACTTCTTGATCTTGCCTTTAGAAGAGTTAATGACTCTGAGTGACCCTAACACAAAATATGCAAAATTTGATGACTTCTCTAATGATTTATAAATGAAAACTTAGAATGTCTTATGAAAAGTTATCAATTCAGGCCTTGCTAACAGGATGATATCAATATAGCTTAGGGTATATTGAAATAATATAAAATAATCACATTTATATAATGCTTTTACCAGTTTCCAATGTATTTCATATGTTATTTGGATTTCACAATGAAACTGTGAAGTAAATAGTTCAAGGATGTCTGTCTCCATTTTAATGATGGAGAAGCTGAGTCTGAGAGATTTTGTAACTTGCCCAGGGTCATATGGGCATCAGATATTACAGACAATATTTAAAGTCATCCTCCTAATTCCAGGTCTGCCTATCTATTCCCAAACTATGCTATCTTTTCAGTAGAAAGAAGTTTAAAAATAGTCTTTAATTGCTTCATGAATGGAAAACCAAGATATGTATGTGGTTTTGGCCTTTTTAGTCAATCTTCTTTTTATTCTCTCTAGGAAATCCGCATGTGTACATCTCTTAGGCTTTAAAGGAGGTTTAATTGCTTTGTGCATAATTATTAACAGGTAGTTAGAGACACCAAGTCTTTCAGTTTTGCATTTCAACATTCAACACATTTGTGCTCTTCTTTTCCTTTCCCAGACATCTCCACGAATCCACTGAATTCTAAACTATGCTCCACTCTCATATCTCTTGCTCTATGTCTTGTTCTCAATAGCGTCTTGCCAAATCCAAACTCGAAATTATTTTCACCATTGACTTCCTTTGCTCCTACTCACATCTTATTAAATAAAATTGGAGAAAATCAAAACATGACTATGCACTAGAAATTTTGTTATCTCATCTTAGGTGGATCCTCAACTGAACCAAGATAGACATTCTCTTTTCTCCTAATTAATTGACTCTCCCACTCCTCTATGCCTCATAATTCCTATTCCAAAGAATATCCTTCACAAAAGCATCCATTTTCAGAGAGATGACCCTAAATCCAGCCTATGTCAAAGAGGAAATCTGTAAGGATGGTGATATCCTCTAAATGTTCCTTTAAATGATACAATGCTTATTAGATGTAATGGTAAGCAATGTAGGACTTTTTGTTGTCTTCTGTTTTGGAATGCTTCTCAGCACTAAGGCAATCAAGTGCCTTTGAGTCTCAACTTTGTTTCAATCAAGAGTCTTTGATTGAATTGGAAGCCTTTGGTGACCTGCTTAAGTCACAGGAAGGCTTAGGTCACTTGGGTTTGAGTCACATGGTTGCAATTCCCTCTGACCCTAAAGAAGTGTATATGTACTCTGAGGTCAGTATTTTGTTTTGGGGTTCACTCACTGGAAGTGTCATTTGAGACTCTGGGTAGCTGCTGGAGACCCCCTGGCTTTGAAAAACCTAGATGTTGGTGCTTCTCTCTCTGCTAACTATGTATGTAATGTCTTGGACAGACAGCTAGAAGCCTGTCTGCTGACTTGTGTTATTTTGCTCTGTTTTTATAATTTCTTCTTGTAATTTCTGTTTGTGTTTTCTCTGAAGTGCAGGATGCTGACTTTTCCCACTGAACTAAGTGAATGATATATTTATGTTTAATTAAAGTGAGATTGTAAACCCCTTAGAGTTTTTTTCCTTAGAAAAGCAGACAAAAGAATCTGTGCTAGCAGCTATCTTGTGTGCTGGTGTTATTGGTCTTACACAGCCACAGTAGTGGCAAGTAGCATTGTTGTTACATCATATTAAGTCCAAAATCATTCCAGATTCTTATAAACTAGATCTATAATCACTCAAAAGAATTTAGCCTATCACTGCAGGGAAAAAATAAAGACTTTGCTGTCTGGACTATGTCATGCATTTGGATAGACAACCAATAGAGATTATTGTTCAGTACGTATATCTTGGGAAAACATTGTAAATCGACAAATATGCAAATTCATGGGTCCTATGAAGCCAGAAAGCACTCAGTTACAGGCCTAGTCACAAACTCTACATTCATTGTCTGAGGGCAAGGCTATGCAAGTTCTAATACTTTATCACTAGGTTGGGCACAGGGAGATAGATTTTTCAAAAATAGCAGCTATTAAATACTATGCATTAATTCATGGAAGGCTCACAACTTGTATCACTAGGTGTAGTACCCACAGCCACAAACTCACATACATTTTTTCTTAATCATAGATATAATCAATTTGATGCTACTTCCATGGTTAGAAACATAACTTCCAATCATCATGTTGCACCTTTGGCAGCATCTGAAGCACATACACCACTATGATTAACATTTTGTTGTTGTTTTCAGTATATAAGGTATTAAAATTGGAGATGACTTCTACTTTGCATTCAATTTAAAGAAACTGGTACTTTTATGGAAAAAGCTGCTGCCACAAGGATAATAGCTTTCTTCACATATATTTCTCTGAAAAGTGAAGTTGTGCTTAAACTCTCAGTGCCTGCAGGCAATTCTCTAAGTCTATAAGTCACAGAGTATAGTGCCCATTTGCATTGGTAAATGCAGGTCCTCATTGGAGGTTTCCTATGCCAATGAAATCGCAGATCCCACTACAAAAAAATAGTGTCTTTCAGGACTGAGTAATGTGGATAGTGCTGGAGACTCTGCTGGTCATGAGCACTACCTACACAATCCAGACCAGAACATTTAAGGTGACACCTATTTGGGTGGTCATATAACTTTGTTTAGCATACACTGAGGCATTATGAAATAGGTATCTTTCTGCTCCTTCTCTTACCACACTAGGGAGCTTAGAGAAGCTCTGATCATCCTTATATAGCATTGATACATCTATAGGTGTGGAAAATAGTACACATAGCATGATATATATAAATATATATATATGTATGTAGGTAGGTATATGTGCGTGTATATATAT
The DNA here is from genome assembly GCF_011100635.1 of Trichosurus vulpecula. Lineage (NCBI taxonomy): Eukaryota > Metazoa > Chordata > Mammalia > Diprotodontia > Phalangeridae > Trichosurus > Trichosurus vulpecula. The sequence goes on along the minus strand of NC_050573.1, from coordinate 303,582,377 downwards.
TTATATATGTGTATGGACATAAATATGCATATATGCCACAAGCATATGACATCTCATCAAAGGAAAATGGTGGATACATGCACATACACACTATATGCATGCATCTATATGTATGCACATATAAAACGTATGTGTGTATATGTATGTGTATGTGTATGTGTATATGTATATGTATGTGTATGTGTATGTGCATATATATATATGACACAAACTGTTGTGGATCCTACGAAGCTAGAAAGTATTCCGTTTCAAGCCAATAAATTGTATATTCATTGTCTGATAACCTAGCTATTCATATGTAAATACATTATTACTATACATGTCCATAAGTATGTATATGTGTCTCTATATACATGCACACATATGAATATGTGTGTATAGTATTATATATGTATGTGCATATATGCATGTATATATGTATACATGTGTATTTGTATAAATTATATATAATATCTATATCTATGTATACATGCACATATCTATACATATATACAAATACACCATATGTATATCTGTATATTCCTTGAGAGCAAAGATTGTTTTGTTTTTCTCTTTGTATCTCCAGTGTGTAGTATAGAGCCCGGAATACAGTAGACACTTAACTAATGCACATAAATTGGGGTTTTTCTGATTTTTCTTTTTTCATAGGATGTTACAATATAAATTTATATCAGTGACTTCTCCAATTGATTCATAGACAGGGGGCTCTTTTCGTAAGTCCCAATCAATAGGTTTTGCTGTTGCCACTGTTGTTATTGTTGTTTTCCTCCTCAAGAAACATTTCATCTGAAGACAGCCCAGAGTAGGAACTGAAAATGTTTTTGTTTTTTTTTTGGCATAGATGATCCTGGGCATTCATTTAAAAAGTTGCCATAGGATCAATAGAATATTAAAAAAAAAAGATTTATGAGCCATATGGCTTCATCTTTTAAGTATTTTAATCACTTTGCAAAATGTTTATGTATTTACCATAAACTCATTTTAAACAATGCTCATTTCCGGTAAATGTAAACAAATGTTATAACTGTAATGAGTTGATTGAATTCTAACCATACCCCAGGCACTCATAAATTTCTGATGCTCTGTTCTAAAAGATAATGGGCTGATGCCTTTCATCATATAAGACTCTCAGTAGTATCCTGTGGTCCTTGAACAAGGTAAAACATATGTGCTGTTATATGAGGTGTTTTCAAATCCACGACTTTCCATCAACCTTTCTCAGTCAATCATTTAGCACATATTTAAGGAAAACCATCAACTAATATATTAGGAAAATAGATTTATTACATATAGAGATGTCTGTAGACAACAAAAATTATAAAAGATTTTGTCAAGGAGTACATAATTCAGTTGCAGGTATATGACATGTATATAGAATTGACAGTTGGAAAGGAAATAGAAAGCCAATTAATCTGATTTAAATTACATATTTAGTAGAATTCCATACATGAAACATTTGACAAGTGGTTATCCAGTTTTTGCTGGATTTAGATATCCGGCAAGGTGGAATCTATTATCTTCTGAAGAACCACATTCCAAATTTGTATCATTCTAATTCAAGGGTGCTCCAACTATAGCCCATTGACAACCCATCTCTTTTGTATAGAGGGTTAAGAATTGTTTTATTATTATTATTATTTCAAATAAAATAAAATAGTATTTAAAAATGTATAAAACATTCCTATCTTATACAAAAGCAGGTAGCAGCAGCATTTTGGCTGTGGAGACCTTAGTTTGCTGAGTCCTGCTCTAATTCAATCTCTCAGATATTTTTGCCCACATTTTATCACATTGATGTCACCATCATCACCATCATCACCATCATCATCATCATCATCATCATTGACAGCTATGAGCAATAGTAATGAGAGAAATGATTATTTCTCTCTCATATTAATTATCAATTATTGAATTAGAACCAGGATTTTTTTCAGAAGCCTGTAGGTTGTTCAGTCTCTGAAGGATATTGCTGATAATGAGATTGAATTAACTTTCTCCTCAGTCTTGTTCAGATACCACCCAGGGGGGAAGCCTATTGTGGTCTATACAGATTTGGGTGGGGATAAATTCTTGGATCAGCTTGCCCAAGGCTGGGCAATTTAGAAGTAAATTACATAATCAAAGTTACATGCCCCAGCTCCTCATTAGAATAGGCCCACCTTTCATTGTTGCATTCATTATCTCTCTAAAATTGTTAACCAATCAAAGGTGATTGCCAAACTCAGAAACACCCACTCTTCCACAGGCATATAAAGTCTAAGCCCATTCCCATCATTGATCTTTGACATTCAAGAGTTTAATTGACTCATTTTATTGGTAATATGCTAGCATTATTTAAAAAAATGCTTATTTACTCAGATATGATTTCTCTTGAACTTTTTAAATGTTACAGTAAGACATTACAGGAGAATCAGAGATGTAATTAATACATCTTGAAAGTTGGGCACACTAGTATGCTACGCTACCCCCTTTGAGAACTACTATTATAATTAACTGAAAGTCTTTCTTCATACAAAACTGTAATTTGTCTCTTTGCAGCTATCACCCATTTCTCCTGGGTCTACCCTCTGTGTCGAAGAAGAACAAAGCTTAATCCTTTTATGGGATAATACTTTAAATATATGAAGACAGATATCTAAGTATCTGTCATCAGGGAGGAGTACTTCCTCCCTCACCTTCCCTTCTCTATAGTAGACTTCCCTGGTCCCTTCAATCAAGTCAGATACGGCATGCTCTTGAGGCCTGTCCCCATTCTGGTTGCTTTTTTTCCACTTAGAAATCCTCCAGACAGTCTTACAGGTACTTCCTAAATCAGTACAATATCCCGGTTCTGTTCTGACCAGGGTATTATAAACAGGAATTTTATGGACAATTCCTCCCTTAAAACAGGTTAAAAAGACACTAGCTTTTATGTCTGATTTACTATACACTTGACAGAAAACGAACTTAAAGTTTATCAAAATTAAATCATTTTTTTCAAACTTCATCTAGACACATCCCTCCTATTTTGTTTTGTGAAGTTGATTTTAACCAAAATAAAGATTTGTCCTTCATTCCTACTGCATTTATCTTATATTTAACCAAACATTCTAGAGCGGATAGATTTTTTTGTATCCTGACTCTGTCATCTAAAGTGTGAGCTATTCTCTGAAGTGCCTTTCCATTATACATCAGTTTCCTGCCTGGTCTCCTGGCTCCCTTGGAAGAGAATAAACAGCAGCGGTGTGCTGGGGTGAGGTTGAACTAGCCCAGAAAAACTGATTGTAAATTTTGAAAGTAATCATTTTATCCCAGCAATTGGAAAACCCTGAAAACCAGGGCTGTATTTGTTGCTTTGTCGAGTATCTACACTAAAGAACATGATGAAGAATGTTAATAATATAGATTAATTTTAAAATGCTGTCTACATTTCTTTCCTGAGAGCTGGTTGTTAAAATTGTCAGCATATATCTGACCATTCTAACTAACACCAAACTCCTCCTTTCCAGGGAAGAGGAGAAAGGACATTCCATCATGTCTTTAGCCTGGTACCCTTCCTTTGAGTTAGGGAAGAAAAATCATTGCTTCAGCTCAAAGAACTTTTCTCCTCAGCCTGAACGGCCTAACTGCCAGAGAGAATTTACCTTCTGACCAAATCCCTTTGGACAAGGAAAATATAGCCAAACTCATTCTTCAATGATAACCTCTACTCCCCCAAGCCCTGGCATATTCTCACAAATCCATTGATTTACTCTGAACTTGGAATGTCATCAGACAAACCCCATTATCCATTCCCCTCTGCCTAATCTCTTATTCCTATTGCTTTCTTTTTTTCATTTTTATTTTTTGTATATATTTTATTTAATATTTTAGTTTTCAACATTGATTTCCACAAGATTTTGAGTTACAAATTTTCCCTCCATTTCTACCCTTACCCCCATTCCAAGGTGGCATATATTCTGATTGCTTATTTCCCCAGGCAGCCCTCCCCTCTTTCACCCCATCCCCCCCATCCCCTTTCCCCTTACTTTCTTGTAGGGCAGGATAGATTTCTACGCCCCATTCCTTGTATATCTTGTTTCCCAGCTGCATGCAAAAAATTTTTTTTTTAAATTTTCTTAAGCATCTGCTTTTAAAACTTTGAGCTCCAAATTCTCTCCCCTCTTCCCTTCCCACCCACCCTCCCTAGGAAGGCAAGCAACTCAACATAGATCACACATATGTCATTATGCAAAACACTTCCACAATGCATGTGTTATGAAAGGTTAACTATATTTCCTTCTATCCTATCCTGTACCCCTTTATTCAGTTTTCTCCCTTGACCCTGTCCCTTTTAAAATGTGTTTGCTTTTGATTACCTCCTCCCTCTATCTGCCCTACCTTCTATCATCCCCCCCCCCTTTTTTATCCCCTTCCCCTTACTTTCCTGTGCAGTAAGATACCCAATTGGTTGTGTATGTTATTCCCTCCTCAAGTTGAATCTGATGAGAGTAATATTCTCTCATTCCCCCTCACCTGCCTCATCTTCCCTTCCAACAGAGCTGCTTTTTCTTGCCACTTTTATGTAAGATAATTTACCTCATTCTATCTCTCCCTTTCTCCCTCTCTCAACATATTCCTCTCTCATCCCTTAAATTTATTTCATTTTTTTAGGTATCATCCCTTCATATTCAACTCATCCTGTGCCCTCTGTCTATATTCCCTTCAACTCCCCTAATACTGAGAAATATCTCCTGAATTACACACATCATCTTTCCATGTAGGAATGTAAACATAACAGTTCAACTTTAGTAGATCCCATATGAATTCCCTTTCTTGTTTAATCTTTCATGCTTCTCTTGATTCTTGTATTTAAAAGTCAAGTTTTCTATTCAGCTCTGGTTTTTTCAGTGAGAAAGCTTGAAAGTCCTCTATTTTATTGCAAATCTGTATTTTGCCTTGGAGAGTTATACTCCGTTTTGCTGGGTAGGTGATTCTTGGTTTTAATCCTAGCTCCTTTGATCTCCAGAACATCATACTCCAAGCCCTTTGATCCTTAATGTAGAAGCTGCTAGATCTTTTGTTATTCTGATTGTGTTTCCACAATATTCAAATTGTTTTTTTCTGGCTACTTGCAGTATTTTCTCCTTGACCTGGAAACTCTGGAATTTGGTGCCAATATTCCTAGGAGTTTTCTTTTTGGAATCTTTTTCAAGAGGCAATTGGTAGATTCTTTCAATTTCTATTTTACCCTCTGGTTCTAGAATATCAGGGAAGTTTTCCTTGATAATTTCTTGAAAGGTGATGTCTAAGCTCTTCTTTTGATCATGGCTTTCAGGTAGTCTAATATTTTTAAAATTATCTCTCCTGGATCTATTCTCTAGGTCAGTGGTTTTTCTGATGAGATATTTCACATTGTCTTCCATTTTTTCATTTCTTTGGTTCTATTTTATAATATTTTGGTTTCTCATAAAGTCACTAGCTTCCACTTGCTCCAATCTAATTTTTAAGGTGGTATTTTCTTCAGTGGTCTTTTGGACCTTCTTTTCCATTTGGCTAATTCTGCCTTTTCATTGCTTTCAATCACTATTCCTCCCAATGTCCCACTCTTAAACTGCCTAAGCCTTGCTCTATACTACCTGGAATGTCTGCTCCATAGGTAAAAGCTTTGTTTTTATCTTCAAAATTTGGAAGTACACTCCTTCTGTCTTCTGGCATGCTTTCTTCTCTGTCTCTGTCTCTGTCTCTTTGTCTCTCTGTCTCTCTGTCTCTCTCTTCTTGTCTCTCTGTCTCTTTCTCTCTCTCTCTCTCTCTCTCTCTCTCTCTCTCTCTCTCTCTCACACACACACACACACACACACACACAAACACACACACACACACACAGATCTGGCTCTCTCCTAATAACACAACCTCCCTGGGGTCTCTTCTAGAACATCAGTCTACTTAATGGGCAAGGTAGGGGAGACACAAAATTCTTTGCTTCCCATTGCCCTTCTTGGGTCTCTCCTCTACTGGTGTCACTTAGTAGTCTCTCCACCTTTGAAGTTCACTCAATCCTTATCTACCACCCAGTTAAAAGACTTGTAAAAGTTAAAAGACTGCAAGCTGTTATATAAGACTTTCAGGACACTCCCCTTCTTTCCTTGATGAGTTCAGCACCTGGCTCACAGACTTTCTCTTCTCAAATCTCCCACCAGCTAAAAGATCTTAAGACATTGATTCTCCTTCAAACACCCTAAATTCACAATTCAACTTATTACCTTTGCATGACCAATCCCTTCACCACCACCTCAGCCACACCACACACACACACACACACACACACACACACACACACACACACAGAGAAATGTTCATACTCTTGTTCTTGTCATCACCCACAAATGCATCACTTCCATGTTCATGTACTTTGACATTCCCTTATCTAATTGCAATGTATTGTTATTATACCTCTCCCTCTGCCTTCCCCTACCAAACCTTTCTCTTTGTCTACACCTTCTTAACTTGGTTCTTTCATGGGCATTCATGACCATACTAGCTACATTCTCTTTCTTTACCTTTCTCAATCCATTCTTGTCTCAGTTCATTGATAAACTGTTCTTTACTTTTGAGTCTTTTTGCAATTAAAACTGAATATGAAGCCTTTGCTCCTGCGTATGTGCTGCTAAAAGAAGCTAGAGAAAATCAAGCAACATTTCAGATTGGGTCCATTACAGTAATCTCAGCCATACTCTCATTGCTGCAAGGCAATCCTTGTACACCTCCCCAGGTGGCTCTTTCTCCCACTCACCACAGCAGTTCTTCCAAACCTTTTGACTCCTCCTCAAGCCTGCCTCCCATGGCTCCCACTCCTTCCAACATCTCAATTGATAACCTTGTCATATTTTGCTGAAAAAATAAGGCACTTCACTAAAACCTGACTCTTCTCACCTATTTTTTCCCATTCCACTCCTCCCTTTTGTGGTTAAAACTTCATGAGCTGGCTACTGCAATATATGCCTCCATTTACTTTCCTCTCACTCTTAATTCTCTATATTTTGGATTCTAAACTCCTCATTCAACTAAAACTACTCTCTACAAAGTTATCTATGATCTCAGCATTGCCAAATCTCATCACATTTTCTCAGTTCTAGTATTTAGTGACTTCTCTTCCACCTTTGACAATATTGATCATCCTCCTCTTCTTTACATTCTCTTCTCTATTTTTTCATGTCATTACTCTATCTTAGTTTTCCTATCTATCTTCTTGACCATTGTTTCTCAGTCTTCATCCAGTCATGTGTTCTAACAATGGGTTTTTCATAGACCTCTGTTATTGCTCCTCTCCCCTTCTCCCTCTATATTCTTTCATTTAATTATCATATCATCTCTAAGGGATTCAGTTATTATCTTGATGCTTACAACTATCAGATCTACTTATGTAGCTCTAAATTCTCTCCTGACCTCTGGACAAGCATCTCTAATTGCCTAGTAGACATTTCAAACTTTTTTTTCCATAGACATCCTGAAGTCAAGAAGTTCAAAACTGAACTCATTATTTCTCCTTCCCCGAACCTTCTAAGTCTTCCTAACTTCAGTATTATGTTGAGGATGCCACCATCCTCCCAGTCACACAGGCTCCTAACCTAAATGCCTTCCTGAACTCCTCACTTTTGCCCTACGCCCTTTCTAATTTGCTGCCAAAACTTCTTAATTTTACCATTGTATTATGTCTTAAAAAACTTTCCTCTATTCTCCAACACTACCACCCCTCTGGTGCAGGTGCTGGTCAACACTTGCCTGGACTATTACAATATGGATCTGATTGGTCTCCCAGCCCCAATTTTCTCCCCACTATAGTCCATCCTCTACACCTCTGTCGAAGTGATCTTCCTAAATTTTGATTCTGACCCTATTCAGCTAACTTCACCTTTCACCTCCAGGATCAAATGTAAAATCTCTTATTTGTCCCCTCTCCTGTCTTTCTAGTCTTTTTACATCTCTGTTATATTTCCTCTATTGCCCTGAAATGTTGTTCTTCTTTCAGGCTTTTTTGGTTTCTTTCAACTTCATGCTAAAATTTCACCTTCAATTGGAAGCCTTTCCTAGCACCTTTAATGCTTGGTCATTTCCTCTGTTTTTCTCCCCCCTCAATTTGTCTTGAATTCTTTGCATGTTGTCTCCCCCATTAGTCTGTGAGTTGCTTGAAAGCACAGTTTGTCTTTGCTTTCCTTTGTATCACCAGTAGCACAGTGCCAAGCATATAGTAGGGACTAAGTATTACTGACTGATCAAATTAAACATCTATCTTATTTGATAAATATACCACTTATGTCTTTAATCCAAGTAGTTGATAAATTATTTTGAAACTAACCATTTATCTGGTACTTTGTCTATATAATGGTACTATTTCTTAGTCCACATCTTTTCCCCAAGGTACATGAGGTACTTTGCTAAATATTTGCCAAAATATTGGTAAATTATATAACTTGGTTATTTTCTTTATATGTCGCTCTTTACCACAATATCTGGCACAAAATATGTGATTAATAAAGCTTTCATTTATTGACTATTAGTTGAGAGGCACTGTCAAAACAAGAGGGGACATTAGTCTGAAAGGACATATTTTTGATGAAATCATGGTGGTTCTTTCAGATCACTATTTCAGTTTCTTAATGTTCATTGCACATCTCCTTTATAATATTTTCTAGATTTTTCCCAATTATTTCAGTCCAGATTATTGATATTTGATATCTCTCTGTCTCTGTCTCTGTCTCTGTCTCTCTCTCTCTCTCTCTCTCTCTCTCTCTCCCTCTCTCTCTCTTTCTCCTTCTCTCTCTAATATAAGGAACACTTTAGCCTTTTTCCAGGTTGGTTTTTTTTAACTCTTCAAGGGATCAAAGGTGACATTTACATGCTTTCTTTGACTATTAACTCTGTTAGCCATTTTAGTTTGGTACATTTTAGTGAAAATATATCAGTCTTTGTGTAAAGGTAAAACATAGACATAATTAGAATTGAGAAGTTTTGCATGTTACTTGTGCATTATCAACATTCCAAACTCTATGGTTCTTTGACATTCTTTATTCTCCAGGATGGCTTTAAAATATTTTTTATACTAAGTTTTGTAGCCTTAGCAACTTTCAGGAACATCGTCCCTTTGAGGAGTGGTCCTGAACAATATTCTTTCATGAATTTGCAAGCTTTTGAATTTATTCCCCATCTTCTTAAAATATCTTTAGTCAATCAGCTCCCAGTATGTCCACATTGATTTCTTTAGATAAATATCCCATCCCTTTTCTCCTCATTGGAATTGTTTCTATTTGTTTAGTGGCTAAGAAATTTCTTTTTGAACAAGTCCTGCATCTACTTAACCTCAAGAAATCTGGTCATGGAACCATATATAGCCTTTTTCTTAAACACTTGAAATATGAAATGTGATTTCTTGAAATCTAGGGTCTGAGTGAACAGAAAAGAGGTAATAAAAAGTATTATGAAAATGGTATATCTGATTGGAGAATATGAGTGGCTATTTGGCAGAGAAAAAATTTTAAGGGAGTAAAATGAAAAAAAAAAGTTGTAGATATGAGAAAATACACAGAATATTTCAGTTTTAACTCAGTAGACCAATAGAGCTAAAGTAGATGGTTTATAAAAGAGAGTAGTTTGAAATAATATTGGATAGGGAGATTATTGTCCTATTGTTGAGATATATAAATGGCATTTGAACAACAGGTTTGAGAATTTGAGTTTTTTACTTAAAGACAATAAGGAACATTTATTTTTAAATTGTATCTTTGGTTTAAGCTAGATAGACAAGAAGGTAAGTTAAAACTTTGAATATCTGTGATTCTCTTATTAGGATTGAACATAAATATTCTGGGCATCATTGTGATGACAATATCACAGGCTTGTTTTAAATTTCACTTTCAAAACTGCCTCTAGCCCTAAAGGCTTTACTGATTCTTTCATATGTAACACTTTACTATATAAATTTATATGTATGTATGTATGTATATATATGTACACATGTATGTATATATACACACACATACTATGTATCTCACATACTTTTAAAAATGTTTTATTTTTCCAATTACATATAAAACCAATTTCAATCTTCATTGTTTTTTTTTTAACATTTTTGAGTTCCAAATTCTCCTTCCCCTTCCCCCTTATTGAGGAGGCAAGCAGTTCGATAAAAGTTCTAAATATGCCATCATGCAAAATTTATTTCCATATTATTCATGGTATAAAACAAAACAAAGACAAAACATAAAAAAGGAAAATAAAGTCTGTTTCTATTTGTATTCCATTAGTTCTTTCTCTGGAGGTGGATAGCATTTTTTATCACAGGTCCTTCAGAATTGCCAGATCTTTGTATTGATGAGAATAACTAATTTATTTACAGTAGCTCATCATGCAATATTGTTGTTACTGTGTAAAATGTTCTGCTGATTTTGCCCTTTGCCTAGGTTCATGTAAGCCTTTCTGGGGTTTTCTGAAATCATTCTGCTCATCCTTTCTTATACCAGAAGAGGATTCCATCACAATCATATACCGCAATTTGTTTAGCCAAGCGGATGTGTTATACATAGCAAATATGATTTTTTTAATCAAATAAATAGAGGGTCTCATTGTTTTGGATAACTTAGAGTGACAAGTGGTCAAATACACTTACACGAGCTTGAGTGGACTGACTAGGAGATTGTGTCCATGCAAAAGATTTGTGTTTTAGTGGACTTAAAACAGTATTTTCACGAAATTAAGATATGATTTTTAAATTTTTAAGATCTTAATTTTTCTTCTAAGCTACATAGTAGTATCTTATCAAGAATGGAGGAGTCAACACATATATTGTATTGAGTGCATATTGAACCACTTTCAGTATATTTCATCCTAGTCATCACATTTTGGGAAAGATACTCACAAATGTTACTTATTGTTGAGAAGAAGAAATAGGATAGTGAGAGTATTGAGTACTATGCTGTATGAAGATTTGTTCAAGAAACTGGAATGTTTAAATGGAAATGCACAGTGGGAATATGATATTCACCATCAAACATCCCATGTTAAAAATGAACTGAGAGGTAAAATGAATTAGTTTTTCAAAGGTCATAATGGAAATAAATAATATTGCTGAGACTACAATTCAGATCCTTTGACTCAAAGTGTAATGTGGATAATAGCCACAGTTCCCATACCATATTGAATGTTATTCTATATTAAGAAATATTTATATTAAAAACTGCATGAATCTTTAGCTTTCATTGACACCCTCCCTTGGAATATCATCAAATGAAATGAAATGTATTTGCAAAAAAAATTTCATCCTAAACAAGTAACATATCCTCTCTATCGTATTAGAGTACAACCTTGTGAAGGGTAAGATCTGTTTGTTCATGCTTATATTTCTATTTATGGCACTTTTCCACTCGTCTCTTTCTTTCAAAACAAACCTTATTAACCTATTAACTTTTTTGAAAATCATTTAAATTATTGCTTGATATTATGTAGACTCCTAAAGCACCAAATGTTTAAGCAATGAAGCATTAGCATATATAAGAAATACTATGCTGATTCAGATATTCAAATCTAATATCATGACCCTTGAAGGGATATCAAATAATATTTTGTGGATGAGCACAGCAGTTCCCCTGTATAAAAATACTCTCACACTTGAGGATGAGCCCTGTTCATTTTAATTGTATATTATGGATGAGGAAAGTAGCCAAATCCTTCTTGAACCTGTTTATATTATCAGTTTGTACAAGCTCTTGGTGTAATGAGGCCCATATGTTTACTACCTGCTGTGTTAAGAAGAACATCCTTTTATTTGTCTTAAAACTGCCTCCTTGAAGCTTCAGGGGGTATATAATATTGTGTTGTTTTAATTATCCAAGTAAGGAATTAATTTACGTACAGCTGCAAATAGTTTAGAAGGAAACTAGTTCCCTTACTGATGGGGATGAGTATAATAAGCATAGGGAGCAATCTGGATTTCTTTAGGAAAGTGGAAATGATTAAGGGATGATTTCATCTGGATTCACAGGTGGCTTCCACTCATATTTTCCTTACTCACATAAATGGATTTGCAGCTCAAGGTATTTAAGACTTGTTGCATTTAGAATAATACAATTTTTGAATTATAGGGCATTTTAGGAAGAACTTAAACCAATTCTGTCTCTTTACAGATGAAGAAACAGTACTTATCTGAGGCTGTAAAATGTTAGAACCAGGCCTGGAACCAGGAAGACTAGACAATTACAAGAATTGTAAACATTGCAAAGTTATTTTTTTCTGTTTCCTTGACTATGTATGATGGTCAAATGTTAAGGCAACCATGTAAAGTATTGGATTGAGTGCTGCACTAAAGTCAGGTTGACCAGAAATCAAATCTCTCTTTAGACACTTAGTAGTTATGAGACCATGGGCAAGTAAACTCTCTCTGTGCACCAGCTTCCTTTTCTATAAATGCCAGCTATCAAAAGCAATATCCTCCTCCTCATCATCATCATTATCATCACTATCATCATGGCATGCTATGGTAATTAAGATGGGACTTTTTTGCAGTTCTTCTCTTCTGGAATGCTAAGGCCATCAAGTGCCTTTGATTGAGTCTTGCCTATGTTTCAACTGGGAGTCTTGATTGAATCAAGAGTCTTTGTTCCGTCCAAGAAACAAGAAATCCACAGGCCCCAGGCCCCAAAACTTTTTGCTAAGTAGGCTCTGAGCCCTCAGGGCCCTGAACTCTGAGCTCTGAGGTTGGCATTTTGCCACATTAAACAGCCATTCAATTGAACATTGAAAGAGTGTTGGTTATTTGGCCAGATGAGATTCTGGGTAGCTGTTGGAGTCCTCCCCCCCAACCCCAGATTTGAAAACCCAGATGTTGGTGCCTCTTTCTCTGGTAACTATGTAATTCCCTGGTCATACAGATAGAGGCCTATCTGTTGATTTCTCTGTGTGTTTGCTCTGTTTATATAATGTAAGCTTGTAATTTGTGTTTTGTATTTGCTCTGAAGTTCAGGATGCTGGCTTTTTCCCCGAACTAAGTGAATGGTACATGTGTGTTTAACTAAATAGAGATTGTTAACCCCTTAAAGTTGCTTTCCTTAGAAAAGCAGATCAAAAAACCTATGCTAGCATCCCTCCTGTGTGCTGGTGTTATCAGCCTTGCAAAGCCACAGTAGCAGCAAGCAGCATTGTTGTTACAGGGAGGCTCATGCCTTTCCCACATCATTCAACAAATGCCTAAGGATCAACTGTGTGCCAAAAATTATGCTAGGTGCTAGAGATGCAAAGATGGAGTTAAAACCTTGCTTTAAAGAACCTACATTCTACTATACTCTTTTCTAAGATCAACATAAATGAAAGGATTAGAAAACACAGACTTAACCAAATAATTCCTTTCATTTTTAATTGAATATTTTCTTACTGATCCAGTAAGTTTTACAAATTTCTTATGCATTTTTTTTTGGCCATTAAACATGCTTTCTGCCTCACACAGGACACAATCTGTTTTACAATTAAGTAGATACTCTAGCCTATTATCAAAAGTCAGTTTGATCATTTGTATATTGAGATTTTCAAAGTTGTAAAATGGTGGATGTGGTGTGAGTGAAACAGAATAATTCTATGTTTAATATGATTATTTTGCAGAGCCCTTTTTATGAGATGAGAGAATTTTGAATCAAAAGGAGTGAATAAATAATAAAAATATTATATTTAAGACTTGTAGGATAAATATTCACACTTTTATGTTCTTACTTTATATGAAATATTCAAATAAATGTGCTATCATTGATTTGGATGTTTCCCACGCTATTGTGACCTGTAACCTATTAGAGTTTATCCTTTAAATCTTTCCACGTACTTCTCCAGAGTTTTTCAGTAAAGTTCACATAAAGCATCCAAGGCCATGAAGGCTTTCTCTTGTCAATGTAAGGTGATGTAAATAACTAGAACACTCCAGTTCTTTAGTTGTCACTGTCATCACTTCTCACCAACTGAACAAGTTCATCTCTTTTATTATCTTTCAAGGAACGTTGAATGATTTTAAGATATGAATGAAAGAGGCCTCATTGAAAAAAAAAAACTTTTAGAGCAAACTTCCTGATGTAACAGTTCATCATTTTTTAAAATCATTCATATATCCTTGTTATTCAGATATTGTTGTTGTTGTTCAGTCATGAACAACTCTTCATAATCCCATTCAGAGGTTTATTTGTTTGTTTGTTTTTGTTGGTATTGTTTTTGAAAAGATACTGAAGTGATCTGCAATTTCCTTCTCAAGGCCATAGCATATTATAGATGAGGAAACTGAGGTAAACAAGGTTAAGTGACTTGCCCAGGGTCACAGAGCTAGTAAGTGGATGAAGGCAGATTGGAACATGATTCCAGACCTAGTTCTCTATGTATTGTGCCACCTAGCTGCCTTGGCCTGGGACATATGTTAATGGGAGAGGCAGTTCTCTCAGTTTGCTTCATTCTGCTTACTTTATCTGGGTCAAACCTGGTAGTTTTTCCTAGAGTAATTTAGGGAGATTGCCTTAGGGAGACTGACAGTCTAGGTCAAGGGTGGGGAACCTGTGGCCTTGAGGCCCTTGGGTGTGGCCTTTTGACTGAGTCCAAGTATTACAGAACAAATCCTTTTATTAAGAGAATTTGTTCTGTGAAGTTTGGATTCAAAGGGCCACACTGGAGGACCACATATGGCCTTGTGGCTGCAGGTTCACCACTCCTGATATAGGTGGAGATCAGCTAGGGTCCAACTCTGAAGGACAGAAGAGATGAAAAGTGGGGAGGGAAAACTTCCTTACTTCACCCTCTTCATCCAAAAGAAATGGTAAAACTCCTCTAAGAAGCTATATGTTGAGGTTGCACATTTACTAAAAGCCTTGGGTCAAAAAGAGAAAAATCCTTTGCTTAACTTTGAGCTGCTCACTGACATTGAAGTCCTTGCTCAAAATCTTATCCAGAGAGGAAGGCTAGGATGGACTCCCCTGCCTGGAAACTCTCTGAGAATTTGAACCTCTTCATCAACGAATGCCAGAAATCAGTGATCAGGGAGCCCAGAATCCCTTCTGTTAAGTGTCTCATGTGAGTGTGAGTGTGAGTGTGAGTGTGTGTGTGTGTGTGTGTGTGTGTGTGTGTGTGTGAGAGAGAGAGAGAGAGAAAGAGAGAGAGAGAGAGAGAGAGAGAGAGAGAGAGAGAGAGAGAGAGAGAGAGAGAGAATCAGGAATAAATTATTCTCAGATGACAACATAATGGAAATCTAGTAAAACAAAGTAGAGAAAGTGAATGGAAATTGTACTACTTCTTCCTCTTCCTAAGCACACACACACACACACACACACACACACACACACAAACACATGTTGAAGCCCCAGTTTACACCTTTACATCTATACTCTCCTAAGGTTTTAACTAATTTGACTTTTACTGCTTGAGAAATATACTTCAGGTCAGATTACAGTGATTCAGTGAGTATTGTGGCCCCTGAGCCTCTGGGAAGTCTAACAAGGCAAAATGTACAAAGGCTACCTGAGCTCTCATGACCTAAAGTCTAGAGCGGGGCATAATGGCCACTAATTGACCTTTTCTGGGATCTTCTGGTGAGCTGGAACAAAGCCTCTAGTCATAGAGGCATCCTGAACTGAAAGGCAATCAGGAGCTCATTAGACCCTAGCCTCTGCCTGTTTCTCCTAAGAAACCAGATTGTCTATTTTCCAAAGTTCTCACTATTGTGGTTCCAGAACAAAATTTAACTTAATCACACACGCGCGCGCACACACACACGCACACACACAAACACCCTTCTCAAGGTTTTATTGTATACTCCTGTCAGACTCTGTGACTCCAGAGACCATGCTATTCATGGGGTTTTCTTGGCAAAGATAATGGACTAGTTTCCCATTTCCTTTTCCAACAGGTTAAGGCAAACAGGTTAAGTTACTTGCCCAGAGTCACAAAGCTAGTAAGTGTACAAGGCCAGATTTAAACTCAGGTTTTCCTGACTCCAGGCTTAGTGCTGTATCCACCGAGCCATCTAGCTGCCCCTATTATTTGGCAGACTTTAATAAAAACTTTTTCATAAAGTGGTCAAACATTCAATAAAATTTTCATGGGAGTATAATTGGGGTGTCAGTGGTACAAGAGAGAAGGCATATCAGAAGACATGTTTTTTTCTTTAAAAAGTTTAGAAAACATTGTTAAAAACCAATCAATACATGCAGATGAACTTTAAGTACATTTTAAAATATAATGCAGCACTTGTTATTAGCAGTAAATAAAAGTAAATATTTTTACATTATAACTAGCTATTCATCTTATCAATTGGTAGGTGGTTATTTTTAACAAATTTTCTTCTCTCAGTAAGAAAGCTAACAAATTTATACCACTGTTTTCCACCATATATTTACCTGAGCATTTTGTTCTAATTTTAAATCAAAATCCAAAAATAAACTTGATGCAGAACCAAAATTAAAACTGTATCTGGTGTTAAACCAAATATTTCAACTATTTTTCCAAACAAAGGTATCTAACATTAAAAATAATTTTATATATGATTATTATATTTTGCTAAATATCTTCAAAGAGAACTTATTTCCTTAGAGTGTTCTTTAGAAAAACCACAATTCATATTATTACTAATTGATATATTTTTTTTTTTTACAAATTATTGTAAACATGAATTCTTGCTTAATTACTTCTTGTAATTCTTTCAAAATATACCACAGAAAAGATTGATAGTTGGTCATAATTAGAGTTTTTTAATTTTATAGTTTTCAAAAATCTAGTTAGAATAAGTGTTTTTCTATTATAATTTTAAATCAATAAACAGATATTACAATTGTAAACAATGAATAAATCTTGAAATATAATGGGAATAGTACATTAACTTACTCTGGTGGTTCACAATACATTGTATTTTGGTTTTGTTTGAAAGAAGTTAATATAAAAATGTTGGGAACAACTAGTGTAGATGATTTTTTCCCAGAAGTGTTAATGGGAAAATGTACATTAGTTTGATAGTTTTATTTCATTTAATTTTATTTTTGCATGCATTTTCTTCAGTTTTAAAGTGTCTTGAGATTTTTTTACAATTTCTTTGGTATCTTCCTATCCTTTCTTTGCCTTGCCCTTTGATCCTTCAACATCACAACAACTGTGATGGCTGTAGCAAGAATCCCTTATATGCAAACTTGGTTCCTTCTAATGCTATCCCCCACCTGTATTAGTGACTCTTTTTAAGAACATGTATATATATGTAGAGTCCAAGAGAAGTGGATCTATTCTTGTTAGATGATGAAAATAATATTTAATAATATTTGCAGAACTTTTCCATTTTTGTTCTCTTTGCTTTTCTCCATTCATCATTGAATGTGCATGATATGCTCTTGCTTAGTTGGGTCTCTCACTAAGTTTTCTCTAAATAAGTTTTATCTTCCACTATTTTCTTCTGTTTTATGGGATATTCATAATCTTCTATCATCCTTAATTGCAAAATTTTACAATTTATTTTATATTCTAAACCTGGGTTGACATCAGCCACTATCTTTTTCCTTTGGCAAATTGTGTTTGCTTATGAAGGCGCTTTTTAAGATTCATTTTTGCATTTTTATTAGGCCAATTTATGACAACTAAAAAATTCTTTAGAAAATTATTATAATTGGTACTGAGAACATATCTACTGCCCGTTCCGAATGATGAATTAATGTCAATTTTAAATTGTATGACACATATTTTCCTCCAATTGTTATTGTCTATTTTAACTTTAGAATTAACATATGTTAATTCCAGTCTTTGTTTTAGCAAGTCAGAAATCTGATTAGAAATATATAGGTGATAAATGGATTAGTACCATATCAGCTACAGGTCTTTTAATGTCTCTTAAAATAAAATAAATTTAATTTTAAGATATTATTTTGAGCTTTCTATATCCTGTGACTAGCAATTCTTCTGCAATTAAATTCAATCACTCCATCAAAACATTTAAACTTATTTATTAAATACTTACTATGAACTAGATATTTTAATAAGTGCTGAGGATACAAAGAAAGCTAAAAAGATAATTCTAACCCTCAAGGAGATCACATTATTTTGTGGCGGAGGGAGTGGGACAAATTATAAATAAAATGTATAAAAGAATATATACAGAAGAAACGGGTGGTAATCTCATAGGGCAAGGCACTAGCAGCAAGCTCTAGCAGAAAATCTCTTGCAAAGGATGAGATTTGAAAAATTGCTTGAGGGAATACAGAGAAAGTAAGAGGCAGAGGTAAGGAGTGACAGCATTAGAAATACGAGATGGAGGAACCAGTTTATCTTCCTAAAGTGTATAGGAGTGGAATGTAAAATGACTGGAAAGTTAGAAGGGGGCAATATCACAAAGAAATCTGATCGTAGGGGAAATATGGAGTTGGCGGAATTTTTTGAATGAGTGGATTTTTCTGGGAGTGACATGGGCAGACCTATACTGTAAAAGGTAGCTGAGTAGAAGATGGATTGGAGTAGGGTTAGATCTGAGGGAGGGAAATCAATTATACACATATTGCAATAAGCCAGATAACAGGTAATGAGGCCAAGAACTACAGTACTCACTGTGTGAGAGGAGAGAAGGTTGTCATATATGGCTATAATTCTGTGAAAATAAAAACAACATAAATTGACAATGGATTAGATATGCTGGCTGAGTGAGAATGCTAAACTGAGGATGACACTGAGATAAAAAGCCTGAGTTGCTGGGAGGGTAGTACAAATATCATAAAAGGGAAGGGTTTTGGAGGAAAGATGAGTTAAGTTAGCACATATTGAGTTTAACATGATTATGAGATATTCAATTCAAGAAGTCTAAATACAATTGGCAATATGATATGGAAGCTCAGAGGAGAAAAAAGGCTGGATATATAGATCTAAAAATCATCAGTATAAAAAGAAAATTGGACTCATGTTAGATGATGAGATGATCTAGTGAGATAATATAGAGTGAGAAGGCATGGTCTAGGGAAATACCTTGAGTGACACCCATCACTAAATAATATGACAAGAATAAAAGGATCCTGAGAAAGAGAGATCAATCAGGTCAAAGGAGAATGTCATAAAACAAAACAAACAACAACAACAAAGAAAAACTCTTCAAGGGCATGAGGCTTATATGTTATCTACAGAACTTTAGCTTCTCTCACTTTTTTTTATTTCAGACTCATTCTTTCCAATATTCCAAACACTTATCATCATCTTGTATTGGTAATTAGGGTAAGACATTTTTACTGTTTTCTCTTTTGGAGCACTGAGGTAATCAAGTGCCTTTGATGTCTTTGAGTCTGGCCTTTGTTTCTTTGATCAAATCATGAGTCTTTGATGACCTGTTAAGAAACAAGAAAACCTAGTTCATGTAGGTTTGAGTTGCATGGTTGTGATGCCCTTTGACCCTGAACAGGGTATATAAACTCAGAGGTTAGCGTTTTGTTTAGGACTCTCACTCACTGGAAGAGTGTAGTGTGATTTGACCAGATGAGACTCTGGGTAGCCCCTGGAGACCCCCTCGGCTTTGAAAACCAAGATGTTGGTGCCTCTTTCTCT
The DNA here is from genome assembly GCF_011100635.1 of Trichosurus vulpecula. Lineage (NCBI taxonomy): Eukaryota > Metazoa > Chordata > Mammalia > Diprotodontia > Phalangeridae > Trichosurus > Trichosurus vulpecula. Next base: position 303,562,850 of record NC_050573.1, on the reverse strand, counting down.
GGTAACTATGTAATTCTTTGATCAGGCAGCTGGAGGCCTGTCTGTTCATAAGTGTGTGTGTTTGCTCAGGTTATATTGTTTCTGTTTGTATTTGCTCTGAAGTTCAGGGTGCTGGCTTTTTCCTGTGAACTAAGTGAATGGTATATGTATGTTTAATTAAAGTGACATCATTAACCCCTTAAAGTTGCTTTCCTTAGCAAAGCAGATCAAAGGACCTGTGTGGCATCCCTTCTATGTGCTCTTATTGTTGGACTTTCACCTCCACAGCAGCTGCTAGCAACATTGTTGTTACATGTCTTTACTTTGCTTTAAAAAAAATTACGAAAGTATGCATTTTAATTTGATGAGTCTTATTGAATTCTTTATAGACTTCCATTATCTTTTTATCCTGTGTAAATGATACTGATGTATAGATTATCATTATTTTAATGATGGTCTTTTTGTTGGTCTTTAACGTTGTTCACATCATGATTACTGAAATATAAGGCTGCTCAATATTCCACAAAATGGTATTTCTTGCTGACTTATGGGGATATAACAAAACTGTTTACTTTTTATCTCTCCAAGTACTACCTTTTGTCATAATGTCATCAAAATTCCTCTGTATATGTCTGAAAGTTCTAAGATTTTTAGCACCTCTGGAATTCTGATTCTAATTGCAACATGTAATAGGCTTCTTTGCATGTAAATCTGCTTGAGCAAGAGACACGGTGAAATAGGAGGGAGAAAGAAAAATGAATTAGCATCTCTTGTGAATATAGATAAAACGGTCTTTCAATCACTCTTATTCCCAAAGAAAGTTTTCTGTATATGGATATATGCTCCCCTTCCCCATTCCAATCTTAGAGAAGCTGACAAATCCATTTATTATTTGTGTCCAATTTAGAAAATATCATATTTTCTTTAATATAGTCTAATATTTGCAACTTGTTATCAGATCATATGGGATTTGGGCAAATTAGTAACTGTGCTGCTCTATAAGAAAATATTATCTGATCTTATGTAGAATGTGTGTAACTCTTCATGCTTAATTATAAAATAATAGTTAAAACTTCTAGATTTGAATAAAAATCTATTAAACATATTCTGCGTTTAAAGCTATTTTTACTTTTCATATCATTATGAAAATAAAATACTCAAGGGAGCCAAGATGGTGGCCGAAAAGCAGGGACTTGCGTGAGCTCCCCACAACGTCCCTCCAAAAACATATAAAAAATGGCTCTGAACAAATTCTAGAACTGCAGAACCCACAAAATAGGAGAGGGAAGCAGGGATCTAACCCAGGACAGCCTGGATGGTCACTGCATGAGGTCTATCTCACACAGAGCATAGGGGAGTGGAGCCCAGCATGGGCAGTGGCAGGACCAACCAGACAGGGAGCCAGGCAGCACAGCCCCTAGCGCCCTGAATCAGTGAGCTATGGCAGTTGCCGGACTTCTAAGCCCACAAAAACTAAAGATGGTGGAGAGGGTTGGTGGGAAAAGCTATGGGGGACAGAGTTCGGGGTTTGGCCACCACTCCAGGGGTAGCGGGAGAGGTGCAGCTACAGAACTACACCTGCAGTTGCTTCTGGCCCCAGCCCCACCTGGTGGGAGGAATTAAGTGGTGGATCAGAGCAGGAGTGCAGAGCCTGCTTAAGATTTCTGTCAGATCCAGGTTGGTGGTTCTTGAGAATGGAGGAATGCAGGTGTGGCAGAGCTGGCTGTATAGAAATAGCTCTGAAATCAACAGTGCATCCCCTCAAGCTTGGAACAAAGTATTTTTTGTTCTACAAACAGTCATACCCTGATGAAAAACTCAAGGGTCAAGTAAGTTGGCTGGGAACATGACCATGCAGCGAAAATGCACTCAAATTCAGTATCAGACTTTGGAATCTTTCTTTGGTGACAAAGAAGACGAAAACATACAGCCTGAAGAAGTCAACAAAGTCCAAGAGCCTACATCAAAAGCCTCCAAGAAAAACATGAACTGGTCTCATGCCATGGAAGAGCTCAAAAGGATTTGGAAAAGCAAGTTAGAGAAGTAGAGGAAAAATTAGGAAGAGAAATGAGAAGGATGGGAGAAAACCATGAAAAACAAGTCAATGACTTGGTAAAGGAGACCCAAAAAAATACTGAAAAAAATATTGAAGAAAACAACACTTTAAAAAATAGACTAACTTGAATGGCAAAAGAGCTCCAAAAAGCCAATGAGGAGAAGAATGCCTTGAAAGGCAGAATTAGCCAAATGGAAAAGGAGGTCCAAAAGACCACCAAAGAAAATACTACCTTAAAAATGAGATTGGAGCAAGTGGAAGCTAGTGACTTGATGAGAAATCAAGATATTATAAAACAGAACCAAAGGAATGAAAAAGTGGAAGACAATGTGAAATATGTCATTGGAAAAACCACTGACCTGGAAAACAGATCCAGGAGACATAATTTAAAAATTATTGGACTACCTGAAAGCCATGATCAAAAAAAGAACCTAGATATCATCTTTCAAGAAATTATGAAAGTGAACTGCCCTGATATTCTAGAACCAGAGGGTAGAATAGAAATTGAAAGAATCCACAGATAGCCTCCTCAAATAGATGCCAAAAAGAAAACTCCTAGGAATATTGTCACCAAATTCCAGAGCTCCCAGGTAAAGGAGAAATTACTGTAAGCAGCCAGAAAGAAACAATTTGAGTATTGTGGAAAAACAATCAAGATAATACAGGATCTGGCAGCTTCCACATTAAGGGACCAAAGGGCTTGGAATACAATATTCTGGAGGTCAATGGAGCTAGGATTAAAACCAAGAATCACCTACCCAGCAAAACTGAGTATAATGCTCCAAGGCAAAATATGGATTTTCAATAAAATAGAGGACTTTCAAGCTTTCTCAGTGAAAAGACCAGAGCTGAATAGAAAATTTGACTTTCAAACACAAGAATCAAGAGAAGCATGAAAAGGTAAACAAGAAAGAGAAATCATAAGAGACTTAGTAAAGTTGAACTGTTTTGTTTACATTCCTACATGGAAAGATGATGTGTATGATTCATGAAACCTCAGTATCATAGTAGGTGAAAGGAATATGCACACATATATGTGTATACATATATATATATATATATATATATATATATATACATTTGTGTGTATCTATGTATGTATATATGTAGGTGTGTATATATATATATGTGTGTGTGTGTGTTTGTGTGTGTGCATATGCATATATATATGTGTGTATATATATATATATATATATATATATATATATATATATACACACACACACACACAGAGGGCACAGGGTGAGTTGAATATGAAAGGATGATATCTAAAAAAAAAATCAAATTAAGGGATAAGAGAGGAATATATTGAGAGAGGGAGAAAGGGAGAGATAGAATGGGGTAAGTTATTTCACATAAAAGTGGAAAGAAAAAGCAGTTCTCTAGGACAGGAAGAGGGGACAGGTGAGGAGGAATGAGTAAACCTTGCTCTCATTGGATTTGACCTTAGGAGGGAACATCATACACACTCAGCTGGGTATCTTAGCCCACAGGAAAGAAGGAGGAAGAAGATATAAAAGGGGGGATGATAGAAGGGAGGGCAGATGGGGGAGGAGGTAATCAAAAACAAACACTTTCCAAAAGGGACAGGGTCAAGGGAGAAAATTCAATAAAGGGGGATAGGTTAGGAAGGAGCAAAACATAGTTAATCTTTCACAACATGAGTATTGTGGAAGGGTTTTGCATAATGATCCCATGTGGCCTATGTTGAATTGCTTGCTTTCTTATGGAAGGTGGGTGGGGAGGGAAAAGGGGAGAGAATTTGGAACTCAAAGTTTTAAAAACAGATGTTCAAAAACAAACAAAAAAGGTTTGCATGCAATTAGGAAGTAAGATACACAGGAAATGGGGCATAGAAATTTATCTTGCTCTACAAGAGAAGACCGGAAAAGGGGATGGGAGGGGAGTGGGGTGACAGAAGGGAGGGCTGACTGGGGAGTGGAGCAACCAGAATGTACGCCATCTTGGAGTGGGTGGGACCATAGAAATGAGGAGAAAATTTGTAATTCAAACTCTCATGAAAATCAATGCTGAAAACCAAATATATTAAACAAATTAAATAAAAACAAACAAAAAAAGAAAATGACAGGGAGGAGCATTTCAATAGGCAGATAATATGTTATCATCATTAAGACAATAATTTTAAAATCATAGAACTATTGAAAAAATAAAATAAAGTACTCTGTGGCATTAACAAGATAACTTCTCTTACTGACACAACACAATTTTTTCTGAATATAGCAAAAATACTTTTTGTGATTTCAAACTTTATTTGGCCCATTGTTTACATAATATTTTTCACAATGATGATGTATTACTAAATCATAGAATACTGCTGTCTTCAAAAAATAAAAGTTGAGGGTTATTCTAATGGCAACAAAGGCAAGAAGGAGGTTGGGTATCAATAGATTGTTATGTAATACAGTTGAAGAATTTCACAGAATAATAAAAAAATCATCAAAAATATGTAGAATCAGAATAAAACAGGCTGATCATATAAGGAATGTGAGGAATATCTGATGAAAATCCCCTGTGCTCCATCAGTATTTTATCAATATCAATCCAACCACACCCCTTGGAATATTGGGTAGACCCCCCAGTGGGGAATTATAGGAATGAGAACAAATAATAAAAGGATGGTAAGAAATGGATGGATTGCAATATATATCGTTGGGGGATTCAACTTGATGAGTTCATGGATCCATTAAGTATAGAGACAAATATAGCTCTGTATTCTGATCTATGCTGAATCATTCAGAATAGCGAGTTATGTCTTTTCTTTTCATAGTGCTCCATAGAAAGAGATTTTATTTTTTCCAGCATATTGGGTCTGATTGCTATTCATGTTGTTTTGTTATTGTAGTATTCCATTGCTTAGTGTATTTTGTGGGTTTATTTGCATGTATCTATTCATATCAACATGTTTTCTGTCTTTTCTACCAGGCAGTATATTCACTGTGGATCAGGATAATGACGTCAATTTCCTTTAGACTGAAAAAACAAATTCAACAAGTGTAATATAGTACATTGCAAAACACATAAACTTGAACAGCTAAAGAGTTGGTATATCTGTCCTACTCAGCCTTGTATCTCCCTAGTTCTGGTCTTCCTATAATCATCTAGTTGATTAGACTCTGGAAATAATTAAAAAATAAGAGTTTAGCTTATGGCAAGGAGAAACTGAATGGGAAATAAGTTTAAAACAAATGACTAAAATGTTACTAAAATTGGAATGATTAATGGAATATACACACCTATGTGTATATGTTAACAAATAATTATTGATTTAGAGTTTCCATAAACACATTTATTTTCAATAACTATTAGTGATAATCACAGAGCATTTCTTCTGTAGCATGGCTAACAAAAATATTATAAGTACTTACAAGATAAATTTTTCACTTTTATAATCCTGTTATAATATCGTTAAAATCCATTTGTATATGCTAAAATTCTCTGCCTTAAATGGTTATTAAAATTGATTTTGGGAAGCATAATTTAAATTTGTTGAAAGAAACAGGGTCATTTCTCATATGAAAACCTTATTAGGAAGAAATTGTAATCTCTTCCATCTGTATAATGGAGAACATCAATACCATAAGCAATGTGAAATTTTCACATTTAATGTCTTAGCTGTATAATGAAATGGAATGTAAGAATATTTCAACAATTTTAAGGTTTTTCTTCCTTGAGAAGAATGCTGAGATGATGCATGAATATATTGCTGCAGCTGGATCATAGCACATAATAAATGAAATCATCTAAGGATAGGAAAAAAACAATAGTTCTTGATAGCCTCCTCTGTCAGCATGTTAAGAGATTATTTATGGCAGAAATCTGAAAGTAGTTGGAGAGAAGTTAAAGAACCAAAAGAGACAACTTAAATGAAAAAAAAAAGCTCCCTTATAGTGCACTCCCCTAATTTACTATCAAGGAATTGATAAGTTGCTGAGAGTATTTCAAAGGAAGGCTTTTAGGAGAGTGAACTTCCCAATCTCATAAAAAATCAAAATTACAACAGGATTGATATATGTGTATTAGTAAGAAATATTTTTATACATTTATCCTTTTACTAAAAATAAATAAACCACACTCTTACCTAATGAAATGCTAATCATATTCAACCCCTCTAAAATATTCATAGCTTTGAGTATATAAGTTTGAAGGCTAGAAATTGTGATAAGCAGATGAAAGATTAAAAAGTTGTAGAAACAAAGAGTAACAGGGGTTTCTGGAACTAAACAAATAAAAAAGAAAGTGCAAATGAAAAGATGATTCTGAGAGTGTAATGGAGAAGATGGTAGAGTTGTGATTTAGGATTTTCAATGCACACTGATATTTAACAAGGCCAATGAAAACTTTCATACATGTACTTTGCTATCTTTTCTTTTCCTGTAATGGCTATTGTTTATGCTCATCCTTCAAAATCATTACAGGGACATTCTTCCTTTCCTTTAAAAATTGCAAAGAAAAAATCTGAATATAGAATTGGAGAGACTAAGATTGTATGTTACAAGTGAATAATAATGTATTTCATTTTGAGAAAACCTGTTTGGATAACAATGCTTAATTTTTTTTCTGCCTTATGCTTCTCTGTTAGTAAAGAATGTTTATATTTTGTGTATTTGTAGGGCAATCTACTCAAATTCTGAAATCTAAGGAAAAGTGATCTAGAAATATACACACGCATGTGAATAAATCCTTAAAAAATGGTGACATCATTTGTGGTTTGTGTTTCAACACCTTTAGAAGACACCTACCGATCTTCTAGAATTTTTTGTTTGGGGAAGTTCTTAGGTATTCCAAGTCCATTTTAATCAATAACCTCTATGTGCAGATCAGTGTGCTTAGGGTCTGTAGGAAGGGGAATGCTAAGTAAAGTAGAGACCTTATTATCATGAAGTTACTATATAAAGGAGGATAGGATGAATAAGCAAATTTTGATAATGCGTAATAATATATGAGAAGAGGAATGTGGTGCTTCAAAACAAAATTGTAGGTGAAGCACAGAGGTTAAAATACTGATACTGATGGAGGAGATGAAGAATGGATTCATGAAGGACATAGTATAAAATCTGGAATGGAATGGAATTCAACAGATAAGTCAATGTTTTCCTCAGACATTTTGATACCTCCATTTCTTATATAGTAATCTACCTTAGATTATGTTTATCTAGACACATATATATCTTAGAACTCCATGTCATTCTTTTCTACCAGTGGAATATATTTTGTCTTTAAGGAAAAAACGTAGCTGTTGCTTTTTTTTCCTCATTGTATATTCAACACTATGTATTTTTTCTAATTGAATATTCTAAACTGAGCACACTGTGATTCATGTGTACTAGGTGCTTAGTCAATGTGTTCAGAAATGGGGAATAGTTTGAGCAAAGGCACAGGAATAGGAAATTATTATATATTTTCCAGAGGGCAACCTGGTTTGGTTGAAGTATAAAGTGGATAAAAAGGAATAAAATAGTATGAGGCATGAAAAGCATGGTGGAACCAAATTTTGCAAGTCCTGGGATGATGGCTAATGTGATATTAACTTAATTCGGTAGGCAATTAGAAACCACCAAATTTTTTTCAGTAGAGAATGACATCTTAAAACTTGTACAGAAGAATTATTATGCTAACAATGAGGTAATTTTTTTTCCCTTTTGGTGAGAGCCTAAAGAGATTTAGAGAAATAAATATTCATTCCCAATTGAATATATACATATATGTAAATGTATGTATGTATAGATATATATGTGTATGTGTATGTATACATACATATATGTGTATATGTGTGTATATATATATACACATATATGTATATATATGAGAGAGAGCATGAGCAAGAGGGAGAGCGAGAGAGAGAGCGAGAGAGTGAGAGAGAGAGGGAATTTCAATATGAGAGAAATAATTGTTAAAAGACACACTGGTCTTAGGTGGGGATAGTTTAACACATATTTGATAAAGTTTCTCTATCTTTATGGATATATTGGAGATGCTAATTAAATAATAATGCCTTGCCAAAGGTTAAAAATTAATAGGAAAATGTCAACTTGGAAGGAAATCTTTAATAAGATGTCTCAGGCCCTGACCTGAGTAGCCAGGGCTGTTCAATAATTTTTACAATTCTTTAGAATAAGAGCCAATGTTATGATTATTAAGTTTTCAGACAACATATAGATGACAGGAATAGTAAATACTTTTGATGATAGCATTAGGATCTATAACAACAATGCTGCTTGCAGCTGCTGTGGAGGTGTAAGGCCAATAACATCAGCACACAGTATAGCTGCTAGCACAAGTTCTTTGATCTGCTTTTCTAAGGAAAGCAACTTTAAGGGGTTTACAATGTCAATTTAATTAAATATATGTGTGTATATATATATGTATACATATACATACACACACACGTATGTATTATTCACTTAGTTCAGGGGAAAAAGTCAGCACCTTGAACTTCAAAGAAAACACAAACAGAAATTGCAAGCAGAAATTATATAAACAGAGCAAATAATCAGCAGACAGAGCTTCTGTCTGTCCATAGCAATGCATACATAATTACCAGAGAAAGAAGCACCAACATCTGACTATTCATAACCAGGGGTAAGGGGGAGCTTTTTAACAGCTGCCCAGAGTCTCCTCTGGCCAAGTTACAGGAACACTCTTCCAAAGAGTGAGCCCCAAAGAAAAATGATAATATTAGAGTATACATACACTTCTTCAGGGTCAGCCCACAGAGGGTTTCACAACCATGTGACTCAAACTCAGGTGACTTAGGCTTTCTTGTGACTTAAGCAGGTCATCAAGGACTCTTGATTCAATCAAAGACTCCACTCCAACAAAGACAAGGTTCAATCAAAGGCATTTGATTACCTTAGTGCTAAGAAGCACTCTGAAAGATTAAAAAACAGCAAAAAAATCCCACTTTACTAGCCATTACAGGATCCAAAAAGATTAGACAGAAAGGATATGATATTAACCAAAGGGAAAAAAAAAACAAGAGAAAGTATCTACAATTTGATGATTGAGAATAGGATGGAAAAGATAAAGAAGAATTTCTGGTGACTTTTGATAAAACCTGTTTTCAGGATTTCATAAGAATTTCAAGAGGCCTGTGTGTGTGTGCTTATGTATCGATAGATAGATATAGATATAGAGACAGAGATAGAGATAGAGATAGAGATAGATAGATATAGATATAGATATATAAATAGATATAGATATATATAGATATATAGATGTAGATATAGATATAGATATAGATATAGATATAGATATAGATATAGATATAGATATAGATATAGATATAGACACAGCTGAAGGATCATTTTATTTTTATTTTGGAAAGTATCACAAATCAAAGGAAGATGGGAAGCCAGAAAAAAGATAAGAAGTCCACAATAAATATAAGCAAAGGCTCAATTAGAATCCTGACATAGCTGAGCCCACAGTTCATGCAAGTAGCCAGGAGAATTTCTTGACCATGACATTATAGCAATTCTTATCTATGATGGAGAACACTGACAGTGAGATGAGAATGATGATTATTGCAACATGCACATAGTAGTTAAGTATTGGCCAATACTTTACATATATTAACTCAGTTGATCTTCAAGACAGCCTTGTCAGATTGTGCTATAATTGTTACTATTTTAAATGTAAGGAAATCGTAGCTGAAAGTGGTTAATATTATTAGCCAAGGCCACACAAATGATTACTGCCACTTCAGGAAGGTATGCAGGAAAGTCACCCCATCATTTTTCACTCAGCTACTCTCCTATATTTCATTTTTTCTTCTAATTAATTCATTTATTTTTGGTTTTCAACATTCATTTCCACATGAGTTACAAATTTCTCCCCATATCTACCCTCCCCCCATACCAAGATGGCATGTAATCGGATTATCCTTTCCCCCAGGCTGCCCTCTGTTCTATCACCCCACTCCCCTCCATCCCTTCCCCCTTACTTTCTTGTATGGTCAGATAGATTGCTATACCCCATTGCCTGTATATCTTATTTCCCAGTAACATGTGGAAACAATTTTTAACATTTATTTTTAGGACTTTGAGTTCCAAATTTTTTCCCTTGTTCCCTCCCCACCCCCCTCTAAGGTAAGTAATTCAATATAGGTTACACATGCATCATTATGCAAAACACTTCCATAATAGTCATGTTGTGAAAGACTAACTATATTTCCCACCATCTTATCCTATCCCCCATTTATTCAATTTTCTCCTTTCACCCTGCCACTTTAAAAAAGTATTTGCCTTTAACTACCCCGTCCCCCAATCTTCCCTCCCTTCTATCATCTTTCCCCATGTGCTTATCCTCTTCCCTGCTACTTCCTGGTAGTGTAAGATACCCAATTGAGTGTGTATGTTATTCCCTCATTAAGTCAAATCTGATGAGATAAAGGTTCATTCATTTACTTTCACCTACCCCCCTTCCCTTCCATTAAAAACAGCTTTTTCTTGCCTCTATTATGTGAGACAATTTACCCCATTCTATCTCTCCATTTCTCCTTCTCCCACTATGTTCCTCTCACACCTTAATTTTATTTTTTGGACATCATCCCCTCATATTCAACTCACCCTGTGCCCTCTGTCTGTATATATATGGATATATGGATATATATATGTGTGTGTGTGTGTGTATTTGTATATGTATATGTGTATGTGTATGTATATTCCCTTCAACTACCGTAATACTGAGAAAGGTCTCATGGGTTACACATATTCATCCTTTCCGTATAGGAATGTAAACAATTCAACTTTAGTAAGTTCCTTATGATTTCTCTTTCCTGTTTACTTTTTCATGCTTCTCTTGTTCTTGTATTTCAAAGTCAAACTTTCTATTCAGCTCTGGTCTTTTCTTCAAGAATGCTTGAAAGTCCTCTACTTCATAGAAAATCCATATTTTTCCCTGAAGAATTATACTCAGTTTTACTGGGTAGGCGATTCTTAGTTTTAATCCTAGCTCCTTTGACCTCTGGAATATCATATTCCAAACCATTAAATCCCTTAATGTAGAAGCTGCTAAATCTTATGTTATCCTGATTGTGTTTCCACAATCCTCAAATTGTTTGTTTCTGGCTGCTTGCAATATTTTCTCTTTGACCTGGGAACTCTGCAATTTGGCTACAATATTCCTATGAGTCTTCCTTTTCGGATCCTTTTTAAGAAGTGATCAGTGGATTCTTTCATTTTCTATTTTACCCTCTTGTTCTAGGATATCATGGCAGTGTTCCTTGATAATTTCTTGAAAGATGATGTCTAGGCTCTTTTTTTGATCATGGCTTTCAGGCAGTAAAATAATTTTTAAATTCTCTCTCCTGGATCTATTTTCCAGATGAGTGGCTTTTTCCAATGAGATATTTCACATTGCCTTCTATTGTTTCATTCTTTTGGTTTTGTTTTAAAATTTCTTGATTTCTCATAAAGTCACTAGCTTCCATTTCCTCCATTCTAATGTTTAGGGAATTATTTTCTTCAGTGAGCTTTTGGACTTCCTTTTCCATTTGGCCAATTCTGCTTTTTAAGGCATTTTTCTCCTCATTGGCTATTTAGACCTCTTTTGTCATTTGGTTTAGTCTATTTTTAATCTGTTATTTTCTTCTGTGTTTTGGGAGGGGTCTCCTTTAGCAAGCTGTTGACTCTTTTTTCATGATTTTCTTGCATCACTCTCATTTCTCTTCCCAATTTTTCCTCTATTTCTCTTACTGAATTTTCCAAATCCTTTTTGAGCTCTTCCATGACCTGAGACCAATTCATATTTTTCTTGGAGACTTTTGATGTAGCATCTTTGATTTTGTTGTATTCTTCTGGCTGTATGTTTTGATCTTTTTTGTCATCAAAGCAAGATTCTACAGTCAGAGGTTTTTTACATTGTGTGCTCATTTTCCAGCCAATTAGTTGACTTTTTAGCTCTTTGCCAAGGTCAAACTCTGCTTCCAGTGTAAAAAGTGCTCTGTCCCAAGCTTCAGAGATTTAGCACTGCTGTTTTAAGAGCTACTTCTAGGCACCTGTAAATTTTCATTTCTTCTGAGCTGGTATGATCCAAGGAGAGATGTTTAGTCCTCTCCTGGCCTGTGCTCTGGTCTGTGTGTAATCTCAAGCACTGTTCTGCCATGTAACTACCAGGACACCCTCTCGACATCCAACACCAGCTCTGCCACATCAATGTTCCTCCTCACCCCAAGATCACCAACAATGCCTATGACCCAGATCCAAGCAGGGCAAAAGCAAGAGAAACCTGCCTCATCACCAGCAAAGAGATCCCTGCACTCCCGCTCTGATCAGCTACTCAATTACCCCCACCATCTGTAAGCATGCAGCTTTGGAAGCAGCCCCTGCTCCTGCTGCTACTGCTGCTGCTTCTGCAGCCATCTCAGCCCCAGGGCTGAGACCAGATTGCACCTTTCTTTCACCCAGATGAGACAGAGTTTTCCCACTGACCTGCTAAGTTACCTTTGGTGTTTGTGGGTTGAAAAGTCTGGAAAAGGCCACAGCTCATTGATTCAGAACCCTGAAGCCTGCTCTGCCTGGTCTGATCTGGCCTGGTCTGTCTTGGCACTGCCACAGCTGGGCTGTGCTCTGCTCCCAGCAAAGTGTGATAGATTCTTCCCAATGAACATCCAGGCTGTCTTAGGCTGGAGACTTGTTTCACTCTGTCATTTCATGGGTTCTATAGCTCTAGAATTAATTTAGAGTCATTTTTACAGGTGTTTGGAGGAATTTGGGGAAGATCTCAAAAAAGTCCCTTTTTTCAATCTGCCGTCTTGGCTCCGATGTCTCCTATATTTCGTGATCTCAAGATACTCATATTGAATTCAACTCTGTAAATCATACATCTTCAGATTGTTTCCCAACAAGGGTGTAAGACTTCATCAGTACCAATATGTCAGGTATCCATCCTGTTTTCCCTACTTTTCAAATTATTTTTATGTGTTGTCTAGCTCCACTGGATTGTGAACTCAATGAAGGGAAGAACTTTCTTATAACTTTCTTTGTACCCTTGGGTGATTACCCCAGTGCCCCCAGAAAGTAAGATACAATTTCAATAAGCTGAAAAAAGATTGTGCTGTATTTGTTTCTGCCAATGGTGAGTAACAGCCATATATGAACAAAGTACAAGCTGATATTTCTTCTAGAGAGAAGAAGAAAATGATGAATAATTGCCTCTTTTCTTCCCAATTAAGTGAGGTCTCTGATTTTTTATGCAAGTACTAGAAACAGAAAACAAAGAAATTAAAGTATTTGGAAAAGTGAAAACAAGGACTTTAATCAGGAGACTGGAGTATGACAGATGACACAGGAACATGACAGAGAAAGAAAAAATGGGAAGTCCCTGAACATTTGAGTTCTTGAAGTAGGCATTATTCTTTTTTTTTCAATAGAAGGCAATTGAACTCTGGAGAAAAAAGATGCCTCTTGTGTTTTCAAAAGAGATGGCTTAGAGCTACAGTTACCAGCAGAAGGGAGGATATCCATGAATGATTAGAGGAAGAAGTTATAATTTATATGTTTAACCCTGAAAGATACTGAGACTGAAAGAGTTTATTCTACCAGGAACTTTGTAGACAGCAGTTGCCTCCCGAAGTAAGGCCATTAGGACAGGATTGTCATTATTTTTGTCCATCTTTCATCATCTAAGAGGACCAAATCTGAACTCAATGTTTTTCTCCTTAAACCTTCCCTCCCTTCCAGACTTCCCTATTACTGTCAATGTCACAAGCATCCTTCCACTCCCCCAGAAATGCAACCCAGATGTGAACTCTGACTTCTCACTATTACTATTTGTCAATGCTCTCCCCTTATATCTAATCTATTGCCATGGCCTGTCATTTTCACCGCATTAACATCTCTCTAATAAGCTCCCTTCACTTCTCTGGCATTGATGCCACTCCTGCGGTGGGTCTTTATCACTTTATGTTTAGACTATTGCAATAGTCTTCTCATTGGCCTATCTGCCACATGTCTCCCCATTCCAGCCCTTTTTCCATTCAGCCAAAAAGTAATTTTCTTCATGTACCTGTCCCATTAAGTCACCTCCATACTCAGTAAACTCCAGTGGCTCCCTATCATCTCCAGGATCAAATGCAAAATTTTGTTTGGTATTCAAAGGTGTTAATAGCTAACACCACACACCACACACCTTTTCAGACTTCTTATTGCTTACACTCTGCAACAACAATATTGCTTGCAGTTACTCTGGAGGTGTAAGGCCATTAACACCCTCACACAGGAGGGTTGCTAGCACAGATTCTTTGATCTGTTTTTCTAAAGGAAAGCAACTTTAAGGGGTTAATAATCTTACTTTAATTAAACATACATATACATTCACCTAGGTCAGGGGAAAAAGTCAGCACACAACTTCAGAGCACATGCAAACAGAAATTACAAACAAAGAAAATAACACAAATCAACAGATAGTCTTCTAACAGTCTGACAATAACAATACATACATAGTTACCAGAGAGAGAGAGAAGCACCAACATCTGGGTTTTCCCACTGACCTTTGAACCATTTCATATTCAACATGTCCTGAATAAAACATATTATCTTTCTCCCCAATACCCCACCTCCTGTAACAACAATGCTACTTGCTGCTACTATGGCTGTGTAAGGCCAATAACACCAGCACACAGCAGGGCTGCTAGCACAGGTTCTTTGATCTGCTTTTCTAAGGAAAGCAACTTTAAGGGGTTTGCAATCTCACTTTAATTAAACATACATATATCATTCACTTAGTTCAGAGGAAAAAGTCAGCACCCTGAACTTCAGGGAAAACACAAATAGAAATTACAAGCAGAAATTATATAAACAGAGCAAATAACATAAATCAGCAGACAGGGCTTCTGTCTGTCCATAGCAATATACATAGGTACCAGAGAGAGAAGCACTAACATCTGGGTTTTCAAAGCCAGGGGGGACTCGTTAACAGCTACCCAGAGTCACAGGAACACTCTTCCAATGAGTGAGCCTCAAAGCAAAATGCTAACCTCAGAGTGTATATACTGTTTCCAATCAACAACTCTTGATTCAATCAAGGACTCTTGATTGAAACAAAGGCAACACTCGATCAAAAGAACTTGATTTCCTTAGTATTGAGAACCACTCCAAAAGAAAAAAAAACAGCAAAAAGTCCCACTTTGCTTGCCATAACATTGCACCCCTTCAGAATCCTTGACTTACAATCTAAATGGCCATAGATCCTGGAACAACTAGAGGCACTGTACTTTGCGATCCCAACACATAATAACTTATTATTAAGGTGGCCACATAGTCTTAAATAAAATATATCATTCAGTATATCTTACAGCATTTCTCAGAATACCCACACTGCATGTATCATTTTTCAATACACTAAACCATAATGTTCATAGCCACACCCTTAGTCAAAACATATCCTTTGGTAGCATTCCCCAAAATGCTTGTTTACACAAACAAGGGATCCCAGGTCAGGGTCTTCCCTAACACAACATATCATGCTTAAGGGATGGCAGAAAATACAAACCATCCACCCCCCAGGTCACAGCAAGTTACAATCTCCTCAATCAATACAGAGTGTCCAAGTAAAGTCATTCTTGGGGGTGTGTCCTTCTCCCCACATTGCCATTGCAGGCTTCTTCCTGGGACTCTCACAGGCATGCTTTAATGAGCAAAGTCCCAACACAAACAAAAATATTCCAAATAAAATTCTCTTGGAGGTCTGTCCTCCTCACATTGCTCCAGCCCCACCTCCAAGTCTTGAGGGGCAGCTGGACAACAAAGCCAACAGGATGGGGTTTTGGAGGGTCCAAGGCACTTCCCCCCACCCACCATAAGCAACTCCATCCTCCCCCTCGGTCCCAAACCGTACTAGGGGAACACAACAGAAAAGCGCAAATAGTGCCTTGCTGCAAAGTTTTTATCTTGCCCCAGGACAGAATTCCTCCTCCTACTCCCACAGGAGCTGGGTTCTCCTGGCTTCTGTCTGAGTTCCTATGCAAGCAGCTCTCTGCTTTTGCTCTCTCCTCACCAAAGTCAACTCACAGGCAGTTCTCTGCTCCTTCTGGGTTGTTATGCAGGTAGCTATCCAGTCTTGCTCCAGGGCTCCATTCCAAGCCCTTGCTGCTCTGGTCTGGCTTCTGAATGCAATACCTTTTCAGGGCATTCACCCCTCCAGCACAGTCTGGAGTTGGGCCAATGCACTAGAGCCCTTCCTCTGGTCATCCTCACCTCCCCCAAGGCCCTGATTGTCCCCCCCCCCCTACTTTGCTTGCCATTACATACTCCACCCCCATACTCTTCAATTCAATTGTTCCTGCAACATGGCATTCCACTTCTCAACTCAAGGCATTTTTTCTGACTGTCCTGCAAGTCTGGAATGCTCCCCCTCCTCTTATTTGCTTCCTGGAATCTCTGGCTTCCTTCAAGTACCAGCTAAAATCTCATTCCTACAAGAAACTTTCTTTCTTTGTTAGTTTTTCCTATTCATTCTATGTATAGGTTATTTGTACATATCTGTTTGCTTTTGTCTACCTCATTCAATTGTAAGCCCATTCAATTCAAGGATTTGTCATTTCTTTTCTTTGTATACCTAATATTTAGTATAAAGCCTGGCACATAGTAGGTACTTTAGAAATGTTTATTCTCTGATTGACTGAGAATTGAATCAGGCTGGTCCTCAATATAAAGAACAAAAGTATTTTTCATTTCTTTTATTTTTTAATAGTATATTAGGTTTAAAAACAAGGTCAGATCAAAGAAGAGATAAGCTGCTCTTTGGGATGGTGGGATACAGAAAATGCCAACATTCACTGGTATTATTTTGCATCTCTTTTCTCTGTCAAACTTGGTAAGAGCCAGTGGTATTACAGAACTGATAAAAAAGCTTAAGTGACCTTAGGCTCCCAAGAGCCTTTCTGGGGCACTGTAATCATTACTTGGTGTCAATTTATGGATTGCCTAAAAATCAAATGGGCTATAATCAATGGACATCTTTAAGAGAGGTATCACATGTATCAGAGTTCAAGACTGACTAAGAATAATCAGTCTGGAGATGGAATAGATGTTAGAGGCAATCTAGTGAATCACTTCACTTTACAGATGAAGAAACTGAGGTCCAGAAAAGGTTAAATGGCTTGCCAAAGGACACAGATGTTAAGCAACAAAGTCAGGATTTGAACCTTGATGCTGTGATTGGAAATCCAATTCTCTTTTCATTGTATCCTTTCTTAGAGACTCTGTAGTGGAGTTTCATATTCAGATTCTGGTTAGATGTTACAATATTTTTAGACATTAAGATTCCATGATTTTATAAATTTTTCTTGACAGAATTAAATAGTTGTTTTGTCAACATACCTAAAGAGATCTATGCAATGACAGAAACTTGTCAACTAAATGAAATCCATCAAATGATTATAATGATTTTGTAGAACGTTTGACCTTCATTTCCTACCACAACTGTAGAAATTGTGAATACCTGGCTGATATCCATGCAACTGTGAGTGATAGACCTCTAGGGAACAGAATTACCACAAACTATCACAGCCTTGGAAACTTTATAGCTATCGCCAGGGAGAGGACATGAGGTACAAATTGTTAGCTGTGATAGATAATTTTAGAATAACATAATATTTAAATGAGATAAAACACAATAAGAAGGCAGAAAAAAATTATCGGTGTGGATAGAAATGGTACCCTAGGGATTACGAAGAATATTGAGTTGCTTTTTCAGTACTTTCTGAGGCCCCTTCTGAGGTGGTAGGGGGCTCATTCTGTAGCTCATCCTGTAAATTGAGAACGTGCTAAATTCCTTCTCCCCTTATCTTGAAATGCCATTAAAACTTCTCCTTGACTTGCACCAAGAGAATTGCTCTTATCTCCCTTATTTTTTGCACCACCCCCATTCTGTCCTTAATCTTTAACCTGTGTCCCTCCTGCTATGTCCTTAATCTTTAGCCAACCGTAAAATCCTAAAAACCTTCTTGTCCTTAATCTTTAAATATCAGAAGATTCTACAAACCTATAGGCTGTGTAGCTTTCTGTCTCTATAAGCCTAGTCCCCCACCAAATATCAGTACCTTTGCTCAGCCATGTTGCTACAGTAAAGGTCCATGTGGTTTCATGTTAAATAAAGCTACCAATGGCTAAAAGGGAATGCTATCTAAGTGAATTCTTTCACACTTGTACTGCTCCACAAAATCTGACCTCAACATAAGGACCAAAGGATGTATTTGTAAAGAATTATCCTTAAAGATTTTAGTCAATATTAAAATGAAACCTATTAAAAGTTAAATCAAATTTCCATGCCTTATTTCATGATCTAAAATTGTAATACAAATATAGTTTTCTAAAAAATAATCCTTAAAATTTTTAAAATCTTTTTTTAAAAAAATTGAACAGTTGATTGAATAATCAATAGGTTACTCACAAGAGACCAGAAAACATCTGTCTCCAGTTAATTGCATTTGTTTCTTAGAAGTTTGGGGTAATTGAAGTTATTATTTCTCTTAAACTCCAACCCAAAATGGAATTGACTTGCTTCAGGTGTTTTCTTTTTGTGTGAAAAATATATTATTTTTCTTTGCAATCTTGCCATGTACTTGAGACACAGGGGGGCAGGAGAAGAGGAAGAAAACATTCATTCAAAGGTATTGAATAATTCTACTTGTAACTATGCATCTTTCCATTTCACATAAGTATTTCAGAGTGCACAGTATGGAGTGTTAAATTTCTATGATTGTTAAGTAAATGTGTTACCCTATTCAAAACTATTATCTTTCATGTTTCCTGCAGATGCTTGTTATAGGTAAATGTAAAGAATATATAATGAGAAATTGCCTAATCTTTTTCTTTTTTATCTAAACGCATGTTTTCAGAAGTGCTACCAGTTGAACTTGATCCAGTGTGTGCTGAGAGCAGCTGCAATATGCCTTGATGGGACACCATAAATTCAAATTAATTAATCCAAAATGAATTACAAATTATTTTTGTAAACTACACGTTGATCCTAAAGGGTTATTATACCAGCTGAACTTGATGTCGTTTGCCCCATCTGCCACAGCAGATGCTTTATTCCAATATGAATATTAAATCAATTTTGAAAGCAATTTCCATAATTGTAAGAAGCATTCACAAAATGAAGTGAAGATGATAGTCTTTCAGATGATAGGAAGAATTCTTATTAAATACCAGATAGTATTATCATATATGACACATATATAATCTCAAAAAAGCTAAGCTTAACTGCATAATCAAGTACTTAAGCTACACCCAATAGAAGCAATTACCAGAGGTGCAATTTTACCATATTTTTATTTAATTTCAGCATGTAAATACTAATCCTAAGTTCTTTGCAATCTTTCAGTTACGTGTGCAATCTTCCACCAAGTGTATGAACTATATAGACATTAGAAATGTGTCATTTATCAAACGTTCTATTTTGTTCATTTTTGAGTCACATCTTGACGTGCAAGATCCTATCTAAATTACAGATTTGGCAAATAGTTGGTTTTTAGGTGATGTAGATAAAAGAACATTGAATTTAGAGTCAAGAAAACCTGATTTCTGCAATGTCTCAAATGCTTACTATACTGTGCACCACTGGGCAAGAAACATTTCTTCTGTGCCCGTTTCCACATCAGTAAATTAATGAGTTTGACTTGATGGCCTTAAAGATGGAAAGAACTCTTGGCTTGGCCTGGAGTTAGGAAGAACTGAGTTCAAACACTTAACTTGTAATTTAAATAAATTACCTCCTGGTAATCATGGAACTAGTTATTGTTCTTTGTTTTTACTCAAGCAATCAGACAAATTTATTGATTGTCAACCCAATTTGCTGTTTACAAATAGAGACCTGTTTCCTTTTTTTATCAGAAACATTTGAATGTTCAAAACATAATTCCAACAGTTAAAAGTACAATTTTCATTGCAACTTAATTGTTTATCCACAAATGGACTCTCCACTGCAAAGAGAAAAAGACAGAAAGATTCAATATTAATTTAGCAAGTTCATCAAGTACATTTAAACTAAGTTTTGATTTGCATAGAGCTTTTCAGGGATAGCAGTTATATCAACTGAGGTCCGTCTATTCATGGATGAGATTTTGCCTTAATGATGGAGGGAAGTTCAAGTTCAATCAATTCAGCTTCTTATTCATAAGCACAAAAGCCAGAGTATTTTAAAAGGGGCATTTTACACAGATTTTGATCCTACCTTAGACTACATGGGGTGGCAAAATGTGGAACCACTTAAAATTAGAATATAATTTAGTATGAGGTGAATTAATTCTACCTCTTTTTATATTGTCAGGTTATGTTCTGTATTCCATTTGGCCCTGTTTCAAGAAAAAAACAGCATATTCACAAATACATGTTTGTGTTTTTTTAAACTTCATTAGATCATAGATTATTTCATTTTTCAATGTCTTAAAATGAAAGATGAAAATGATTAGAATGGTTCTAGTTCATATTAAGTCTTGCAATCTAGTCTTCTCTTCCTCTTTTTCAGGTATAAACATATTCATGCCTTAAAGCCTATCCTAATAGGCCTCCTAATCCCCAGTTAAGCCTTGTAGCTCTTCTCCGAACTCTAGATATATTTGAATATCCTTCTTCAAATTAAATGCCCATGACTGGACTGAAAGCTCCAAGTGAGATTTTAGAAGAGCTTTGTATAATGTAATTGTTATCTCTCTCGAATCATAACTAATCCCTTCATTCTTTTCACTCTAATATCTAATTAGTCTTTTCCCCCAAGTCATGGTATACTAGACCCCAGTCATCTTTTTTTATCCCTTTTATTTTGTGCTTTTTCAGTTTTCCTAAGGAATCATTTCAAAATAACATGCTTTCATGATTTCTCATTGGGGAAGTATTGACTAAATATTGACAATGTGAAATTCCTTTTTCTATTTCTTTTCTTCTTCCTATACAAATCTCCTTACATTTTAGCAAACCTCTCTGATACCATTTTTTTCTTTTTAGTTGTGAGGTACTGGGACATATTAGTAAGGGGAAAAACATGGAAAATATTTTGGATTAAAGTAGAACAGTAAGGGAGTGAAAGAACAGCCAAATCCAAAAGTATTGAAATAGTACATTTCACATGGTTTGCAATATTTAACTACAATCCTAGAAACACAAAATTTAAGAATTTGGAGGAAACTGCAAGGTTGCTAAGTCCACATATTGAGATATCATGGTATTTGTTCTTACAGACAAATTAAAACTGTTTGTACTGTTTAAAACTGTAACTTCTACATATGCCAAGTAAGAGTAATAAAAAGACATTTCAAATATCTGAAGAATTATCATGTCTCTCCAAGTCTTTTCTTATCAGAGATAAAAACCTTTAGTTTCTTTCAAATATATATATATATAATATATATAATACATATATATATTATATATACATATATATATATATATAATATATAATCTTGGGTTCCTATATAGTGAGAAGAAACTAGTGAAATGCTAGAGGGAGAAGGACCAATGGCTATACTGAAGTCAGGAGTGGAGAGTTTATTCTGAATAGAAAAGTGATAGATGAAGAACTCATTTCTTATGGCCTGAAAGGAAAGAAAACTGTGGGTCAAGTAATACTTTAGATGAAATACTAACTATAGAATATTATAGGAATTCAGTGGTCTTCCATGAAAGGTAGGCCCTGTTGACAAAGTCAACAATGTATTAAAAATTAGGGAAAGGCCTAAATATGAATTGCCTCATAGTTTTATTCAATTTATAGACAGATTCTCCTTCACATCCTTAAAAGCCTTGGCTCCTCAACCCCCTCCTCCTCTCATTCACCAACTTTCTATCTCTTTCCATGAAATCAGGTGTCATTGATCAAAAGAACTTGAATCTATTACTTTAATGGGGCCTCTGGAACACTTCAAAAACCTTTAAATTTTTTTAATAAATTATAAGTGCATCATAAATCACTTTTTAAGAGACTGGAAACATGTTAAAATGCATTTCACAGAATCCTCGGTACAACTTCAATATTCCTTTCACATACGTATTCTCCATCATGCTATTTGCAGTTCTTTAAAAGAATCAGATAGCTGAAAGTAGGGAGAAATAGATTGCCAATACATAAGCAGTTTCTGTTCCCTTTAATTGTGGCATGGCATTTCAGTTTACAGGTAACATGTATCTTCAATCTGAATAGCACAGCCTTTAACTTGCTAGAGTTAAATGCTCGGGAAAATAAATGACCTAACATATAACCAAAGAAAGGCTAAATTGGGCAGAGAAGCTCAAAGCCAAAGTGTTCATCTTGATAATAGCAAAACAGTCAATTGAGTTTCTTTTCCCAGGAAGAGCTGAGTCCCACTGAGCTATTTGTAGAGAATTTTATTGTCTTTAAATCAAGCCAAGATCCCAAAGTGAATTACATATTTATTGAAAACACTTAACTAAAACTCATTTAAGGCAGCATAATACAACAGCTGTGGCTTAAATTGTACATGGCCAAGGATAGAAGATACTATCAGTGTTCCATAATGTCAAGTTGTTCCTATAGAGAGATATATTTTGTATCCATCCATCCATCATGTACTTGTCTATCTATCTATCTAAACTGGAAATACACAGAAACACATACAGACAAAGACCTTAAAAATATACATGGATAAAAACACAATATATTCTTGAAGGCATTCAGTGATCCATCCAAGATATTCTCTGCTACCTCCATGCCTTTCTTCCATGATTTCTGAGTCTTCTAATCCCAGACTGGCTACCACGACAACGTTTTTCTTCTTAAGGACCACAGAGACCAGCATATCTGCCATTATATTTTGTTGTCACAACCGAGCATTTCCACTCAGGATGCTTTCTTCTTACTAGTTCAATTGAAGCTCTGGGATGCATATGTCAGTAAACCTTCCCTAAAAGCACAGATACAGTCTGGGGAGAAGAGGTGAAAAGAAAAGAAAAAGGGAGGGAAGAGTAAAAGTAGATAAGATTCAATTCAACAATTTAACCCTTTATTAAGTAACCATTCTGTGCAGAGCACTCCACGTTGAGATATGAATTTTGAAAAGATGTAATTCTAATTCTCATGGAACTAATAGTGTAGCAGGAAAATATATGTTCACAAATAACTACACTTTGTTAGATCCAACCAATGGTGCATGTCATAATCCACCAATATCTTCTACCATAGTACAAATTATTTGCACACTTCGTGGCAGCAAACAATTTAGGAACATTTTGAAAAAAAGGATTTTATTTGGAGAACCCTGAGCATCCATAAAGAATTTTTCTTTTATGACTTTGCAAGGCATTCTCCACGACAACTGTCAGTCTCTTTGGTGAATATTTGTATCATATTTCTCATCTAGCTTGGTATTAATATGTCAAAGATCAATGAACAAATTCATCTCTGTAGTTACATCTTTTTAAATTATTTATCAACTTAATGTGCACATGGGAAATACCTTGTTGAATGGAGCTCAAAAGTTTAAAGGGTACATTTTTGCTGATTTTTTGTAATCAATAAAAATCACATGCAACTTTATGTTCTCTAGACCATACAATTTTATGATGACGAAGACAGAATAAATTGTAGAAAATCCTCTGTCAAAGCCCACTTGTTTCCTTTTCCTAGATTCATCAAGGACAGCCTCAAAATATGCATCCAATTTCCTTATAAAGATGAGATGAGAAAGATGAGAGAAGTTTTTGGGTGATAGCCTATCTTGGGAGTTCCTAATTGAAATTAGTGGAATAACTAAGTATTGAATAGGGCAATGAGGGTGACATATTTCATCAGACCTTTGCTTTATGTTAATCACTTTGGCAGTTATGAAGTGGGGAACTAATTATCATGGTATTACTAATCCACAGGGTGACAGGTTATAAAACCCTGAGCCAGAGCCCTGCCTTTGTAAGTGAAGTGAGAGGAACATAGGCTAGAGTTGTGCAGAAAGAAATAACAAGATCTGGTACCTGATTTGTTATATGAAGTAAAAGAGAAATCTTGAGAGTATGACAATGAGCTTGCAAAGCTAGGTGACTAGGAAAATGTAAAGCCCAGGTCTGACCATTTCACACCCCCACTCAATAAACTCCTTAACATTTCCAAGATCAGATAAAAATCTATTGCTTATTGTTCAAAAGCTTTTATAACCTTCCCTCCATCGTCCTTTTGCTACATCACTATTCCTCATCCCTATCTTCCCCATGTACTATTTGTTTCAGATACACTAGTTTTCTCTTTGTTCCTGGAAAAATACATTCCATCTTTTCACTCCAGGCATTTTCACTGGTTGTCCTCAGTACCTGGAATTCTCTCCATTCTTATCTGTACCTTCTGGCTTCTCTGATTTTCTTCAAGTCCCATATAAAACTTTACCTTCTATAGGAAGTCTTTGAAGCCTTTCCTAGTCACTCTTAATTCTACTGCCTTTCTTCTGTTAATTATTTCCAATTTAACAAGTATATAGCTTTTATGTACATAATCGTTTGCATGTTGTTTCCCATAATAGATTATATTTTTCTGGAGAGCAGAAACTTTTTTTTTATATTTCTTTGTATTTCTAGAGCTTAGCACAGTACCTGGAACATAATAAATGCTCAATAAACGTTTGATAAGGGACTAATATCATTGAAAACAATAAAGAAAGATAGAAGATGAAAATATTTCAGGAAGAAATATAATGATATTTATTTTGGACAAGATGAATTTGAGATGCCTATAGAGCATCATATTAGAGATGTCCATAAAGCAGTTGGTGTTTTGAGACAAACTCAGGAGCAATACTAGAATTAGATATACAAATTTGTAAGTTACCTCTATAGAACTGCCTATTAGACCCATGACAAAATCCCTGCTTGGGTTTACTACAAAATTGTGACCAAAGCAAAGAAATAAAACAAAACAAATCCAATCTTACTACTTGGGTTGAGTACAAAATTATTATTGGTTGCTGTCATCCTTCATGCTGGAAGAGGACCAGGAGGATGGCACTATGTTGGGGTCAAAGTTTTTCATTGTGGGACTATATACCCTCAATGGTGGCTTGGTGCTTTCCTGCGAGTGGCAATTGCATTATCATGAACCTGCCATTCATTCCTTGTGGGAGGTATACAACCTTGCTGACTAGTTTAGTATGTTTTTAATTGTAAAACCAATGACAGCTTCATGGCACTCCTCATTACAGCAACTGCTCCAGAAAAATGTGTATATAGCTCTGACTTCAATAAGCTGTCCTTCATTTGCCATCATTGTTTCACTCAGTGCTGCTCTTAGGATGAGATATGTGTTGAGTTCTCTCACAACAAGAGCTCTTGAAACAACTTGCCTTTCAGGTCTAGTGGATTTGAGGTTGTCCATAAGTATGCACACATTCTATGTACCAATGGTGAAAAGAATCATCTCTGCAAACGTTGTTGTACTCTGTGTGTGTGAGTGTGTGTGTGTGTGTGTGTGTGTGTGCTGATTGCAGGGTAGTAGCCCCACCTGCCAAGGTAAGCAGACCAAGTTTAGGTTAAGTGAGGCAGACAAATTTTAGTATACCTTTTCTAGCCTCTTCCTCAAGCCAAGGAGGTGAGTAGTGCTATACTTTAAAAAAAAAGGTGCTCAAACATCCAGGGCCTTATCACACTATTGCTTCAAGTGTTGAAGAAGATGATCCTATTCCCAAGACCACCTATGTGCAGAGTTATGACTATAGCTCCCATTGTGTCTGCACCTCCGCATCATCACATACCCACTGCCATAAGACTTTGAGGTGGGGAAAACGGTAAATGGTGTTGATGATGTCTTTTAACTTGTGTATAAATTTTATTTAAGTGAGGCTGAGTTTTGTGAAGTTGTTGGCCTCACTGTCTCTTCCAGAGTCCTTGGAATCCAATGGAAAGATAGAAGTCAAGAGGACTTGGCTAAGTATACTGTGGATGACCTTGATGTCTTCAGTGTCTAACCAAGCTCTAAGTGCACCACAGAGCCTCCTTCTGCTGTCTCATGGCCCTTTGGAATAAATTGTTTACATCCACCTATTTCACCAGGCAAGTCTTCACATGCTTGGGGTAAATACCCCTCCCCAACCAACCAATGGATTTGAGGCCCCTTTGGTTAACCTCAATATGTTTCAGCCTGCCTACTGAAGCAACTTACCGGGGTGTGGCCACTGCACATTCTATATCTTCTTAAAGCCACAGGTGAGAGTTGGGTGGTAGCTGGATATGAAACATAGAAAGCAATCCTGAAAAGGGCTTAGTAGCTCTCACTACAGGGGTACTAGTCTTTCCTGAATACCCACATACCCCAAAATTATTATCTACAAAATTATCTGCTAAGTCCTCACTGCTGCAGGGCAATCTTCTTCCCTAACTTGTTCTCCATCCCATTCCCAATAGCAGGAGTTACAATTATTTCTTCTCTCATCAAGCCTTCCACACCACGCCTGTTTCCCTCAGTAAAAGATATCACCTCATTTCTGAGGAAATTGAAGCCATATGCAATAGGATTCCTTGCAAGACATTTGAAAAATTTCATGATCATTATTCTTATTTTTTCCTCAGTCTTTGATTAAGACATGACACTCCTCCCTGTCAAGAACAATGCTCTCTTTTTAAAATTGCTCTTATCTCTTCCTCCCTCGTCTGACAGATTTTCTCCTCTTTCTCATTTCCAGTCTATCTACTGTCCTTCTCTGCTGTATACAATTCAAGTCAAATCAAGAGAACAATAATTTTTCAAGTGTTTAATATAGGCTAGGCCTACAAGCATGTTTATTTTTCCCCATCCTCCAAAAACATTTGATTAAATATGCAATTCTTTAAAACTCTTGCCCTATATCTCCCTTTCCTTTCAAAGCCAAAATCCTGGGGGAGAGAAGACGGAAGGAGTCTATGTGGGTTGGCTTCACCTTCTCTAATTTTATTCCCTTCTCTTTCCCTTGAAATTTGGTTTCTAACCTCATCAATCCGCTGGAAATATTCTTTCAAAAGTCACAAATTATCTCATAATTTTCAGATCCAATGGTCTCATTCTTTTATTTTTTGCTTTTATATCATCTTTATTTTTTTATTTTATATTTAATTTATTTAATATATTTAGTTTTCAGCATTGATTTTCACAAGAGTTTGAATTGCAAATTTTCTCCTCATTTCTACCCTCCCACCCACTCCAAGATGGCATATATTCTGGTTGCCCCATTCCCCAGTCAGCCCTCTAATCTGTCACCCCACTCCCCTCCCATCCCCCTTTCCCTTCTTCACTTGTAGGGCAAGACAAATTTCTATGCCCCATTGCCTGTGTATCTTATTTCCCAGTTGCATGCAAAAACTTATTTTGTGGTTGTTTTCAAATGTCTGTTTTTTAAACTTTGAGTTCCAAATTCTCTCCCCTCTTCCCTCCCCGCCCACCCTCCCTAAGAAGGCAAGCAATTCAACATAGGCCACATGCGTATCATTATGTAAAACCCTTCCACAATACTCATGTTGTGAAAGATTAACTATGTTTTGCTCCTTCCTAACCTATCCTCTTTATTCAGTTTTCTCCCTTGACCCTGTCCCTTTTCGAAAGTGTTTGTTTTTACCTCCTCCCCCATCTGCCTCCCTTCTATCATCCCCCCTTTTTTATCTTCTTCCTCCTTCGTTCCTGTGGGGTAAGATACCCAATTGAGTGTGTATGGTATTCCCTCCTCAGGTCAAATCCGATGAGAGTAAGATTTACTCATTCCTCCTCACCTGCCCCCTCTTCCCTTCCTAGAGAACCCTTTTTCTTGCCACTTTTATGCGAGGTAATTTACCCCATTCTATCTCTCCCTTTCTCCCTCTCTCAATATATTTCTCTCTTATCCCTTAATTTGATTTAATTTTTTAGACATCATCCCTTCATATTCAGCTCACCCTGTGCCCCCCCTCTATATATACATACATATACCTACATATATACATACATAGAAACACACGTATGTATATATATATATGTATATGCATACACATATATATGCATATTCCTTTCAGCTACTATGATACTGAGGTCTCATGAATCATACACATCATCTTTCCATGTAGGAATGTCAACAAAACAGTTCAACTTTAGTAAGTCCCTTATGATTTCTCTTTCTTGTTTACCTTTTCATGTTTCTCTTGATTCTTGTGTTTGAAAGTCAAATTTTCTATTCAGCTCTGGTCTTTTCACTGAGAAAGCTTGGAAGTCCTCTATTTTATTGAAAATCCATATTTTGCCTTGGAGCATTATACTCAGTTTTGCTGGGTAGGTGATTCTTGGTTTTAATCCTAGCTCCATTGACTTCCAGAATATCATATTCCAAGCCCTTTGGTCCCTTAATGTGGAAGCTGCTAGATCCTGTGTTATCCTGATTATTTTTCCACAATATTCAAATTGTTTCTTTCTGGCTGCTTACAGTATTTTCTCCTTGATCTGGGAGCTCTGGAATTTGGTGACAATGTCCCTAGGAGTTTTCTTTTTGGGATCTTTTTGAGGAGGCAATCCGTAGATTATTTTAATTTCTATTTTACCCTCTGGCTCTACAATATCAGGGCAGTTCTCCTTGATACTTTCTTGAAAGATGATATCTAGGCTCTTTTTTGATCATGGCTTTCAGGTAGTCCAATAATTTTTAAATTATCTCTCCTGGATCTATTTTCCAGGTCAGTGGTTTTTCCAATGGGATATTTCACATTGTCTTCCACTTTTTCATTCCTTTGGTTCTGTTTTGTAAAATCTTCATTTCTCATAAAGTCACTAGCTTCCACTTGCTCCAATCTAATTTTTAAGGTAGTATTTTCTTCAGTGGTCTTTTGGACCTCCTTTTCCATTTGGGTAATTCTGCCTTTCAAGACATTCTTCTCCTCATTGGCTTTTTGGAACTCTTTTGCCATTTGAGTTAGTCTATTTTTAAAGGTGTTTTCTTCAATATTTTTTTCAGTATTTTTTTGGTTCTCCTTTAGCAAATCATTGACTTGTTCTCATTTCTCATCCCAAGTTTTCCTCTACTTCTCTAACTTTCTTTTCCAACTCCTTTTTGAGCTCTTCCATGGCCTGAGAGCGGTTCGTGTTTTTCTTGGAGGCTTTTGATGTAGGCTCTTTGACTTTGTTGACTTCTTCTGGCTGTATGTTTTGGTCTTATTTGTCACCAAAGAAAAATTCCAAAGTCTGGGCTCAATCTGAGTGCATTTTTGCTGCCTGGCCATGTTCCCAGACAACTTACTTGACCCTTGAGTTTTTTGTCGGGATATGACTGCTTGTAGAGCAAAGAGTACTTTGTTCCAAGCTTGAGGTTGATGCGCTGTTTATTTCAGAGCTATTTCTATACAGCCAGCTCTGCCACACCAACACTCCTCCTTCCCCAAGAACTGCCAAACAGGACCTGATGCAAATCTTAAGCAGGCTCTGCACTCCTGCTCTGATCCACCACTTAATTCCTCCTACCAGGTGGGCCTGGGGCCGGAAGTAAATGCAGCTGTAGTTTTGTAGCTGCACCACCCCCACTGCCCCTGGGGCTGTGGCCAAACTGTGGACTCTGTCCCCCTCAGCTTTTCCCCCTAATCTTCCCTGTTGTCTTTGGTGTTTGTGGGTTGAGAAGTCTGGTAACTGCCGCAGCTCACTGATTCAGGGCTCTAGGGCCTGTTCTGCCCTGCTGCTGGTCTGGTTGGTCCTGTCCCCGCCCACTCTGGGCTCCACTCTCCTCCACCCCCAGCTCCATGCACGATAGACCTCATCCAGCAACCATCCAGGATGTCCTGGGCTGGATCCCTGCTTCCCTCTGCTGTTTTGTGGGTTCTGAAATTCTTGAATTCGTTCAGAATCATTTTTTATACTTTTTTGGAGGGACCTGGTGGGGAGCTCACACAAGTTCTTGCCAACCACCATCTTGGCGCTGCCTGTGTCCAATGGTCTCATTCTTCTTTATCTTCCTCTAGTTTTTCATATTTTACCAACTCTGTCTTCCTGGATATTTTCAACTTTCTGAGTTTTATGACAATACCTTCTCTTGCTTCTCTTTCTAAATGCCTGGCCTTTTGTGTCCCTCCCTTTCACTGAATCATCATCTGTTTTCTACCCTAAGCTATGGGTGTACCCCAAGTCATTGTCCTGAGCCCCCTTCTCTGTTCTCTCTATACTCTTTCTTGGTGTGATCTTACCATCATCTTTAGGTTCAGTTATCATCTCTATACACATGACTCACATGTACCTCCTTCCTGAGCTGTAGCTCTCTATTACCAACTTCCTATTGGACATTTCCAACTGAATGTTCTATAGATATTTCAAACTCAGACTGCCCCAAGCAGTATTTATTTATTTTTGCCCCCAAACAACACTTCTTCATTACTTCCCTATGCTCATTTCGGATATCACCTGTCACACAAAATTCCACCTCCTGTTGCTTTCCTTTGCAAGGCCGTTCCCTTTTTCCAGATTTCACACCCTTTTCACCTCTGACAGTTAGAATCCACAAAACCCTCCAAAGTACAGTGCTCTTTCTATTCCTTCTAGGCTTGCTTTCTAAACTTCCACTCGAAATGTCAGGGTGAGACCCCATAGAGAGAGCACATTTCTGTTCCCCTCAGAATTCTAGTATCTGGGGGAGGAGATTATAAAGCTATTGCTCCTGATTACCCATCTAGTGTGTCCCCTCCAATTTATTATTATTTAGCTGCATGGAGTTAAGCAGCTTTTAGTACAGAATATTTATGAAAGATATATACATAATATGGTTTTTCTGG
This sequence comes from Trichosurus vulpecula, assembly GCF_011100635.1. NCBI lineage: Eukaryota > Metazoa > Chordata > Mammalia > Diprotodontia > Phalangeridae > Trichosurus > Trichosurus vulpecula. The sequence goes on along the minus strand of NC_050573.1, from coordinate 303,532,118 downwards.
TCCCCACTGACTGAAAATCAAATTCTCACTACCCCAGGGTTTTTCCAAGAAGTTTTTTGTGCATATGTGTGTATGTGTGTGTGTGTGTGTTTCTCTGTGTGTGTGTGTGTTTGTGTCTGTGTGTGTGTGTGTGTATGGCATGGTTGGGGGGAGAGGGATATTGCTTTTCTTTGTCATGGCTCAAGCCCCAAGCAATTTTGTTCCTCCATTTTTGGAGTCCAACCAGCCAAGTTCTAATTAAGTCAGAATGGCTGTTATGAAGGAATATTTACTTAAAAGGTATAATGAGAACAAATATATGATCACCTACTCCTAATACCTAAGGGAAATAATTCCCATGTGCCTCTGGGAAGGGAGGAGGAATTAGGCTCACAGCTTAGCCCAGGTCCTAAATAATTAGTCCCACCAATTTCCAAGACATACGACCCACTTGGCTAGCTTCCCAGGACCTGGACTGTCAGAGTTTCTCTGCAGGGTTGGTTGAAACTTCTGCCCTGGAATCCCAGGACTTTGAAGCCCAGAAATTACAGCAGCTCCATATGGTTCAAGTTCATGGATCAGAGAAATCCACTCTCTGCAACTAGAAATGAAAAGGACAAAACAAAACAAACGGAAAATCAAACAAACAAAAAAGAAGACCAGATAGAAACCCCAAGTCCATTTCTCAGACACATGACTAGTGAAGAGGGCAAGGTAGTCTCCAGACCCTTTCCCAGCTTGTTGTATGTTATACCTATTCAGATTGTGTAGGTAATTCACTGGACACTATCAACATGATTGCAGCTACGAGTCAGTCAGGTACATTTAAAGACATAAACATTTCTGGCAACAAAGCCACTGAAAGAAGGTTCTCAATCATAAGGTAAACTAGTATAGAATATATACAAATGACCAAATCCCTGTATTACAAAGCTGGTCATGGGATTCCCCATCCAGGTGCCTCCATTTTAGGAAAATAGGAATGCTCCGAATTCATGTTACATATTGAAGGATGAATGTTATAGAAAAAATCACCACTGAAGTTTTTAAGAGTGTATAACTTTTTACCCAGATATGGTCTATACCTAAAAGGGATTAGTTTAAGAGGAAATATATACAATATATTTGAACAAATAGGATTTTTCAATATAATGAAATACAATCATACTGTAAGAAATGAGAAAAGCAATTTCAGGTAATCTTGAGAAGACTAATGAACTAGTAGAAGTTGAAGGGAGGAGAAACAAGAAAACAATTTATATAATAGCTATAAAAATGATTTTTAAAAAGCTAAGATATGATGAATGCAGTGTGATCAGCTATGTTTTTACAGTACTGACAATGATCTCTGCTCCCCAATTTCTAAGGGAAAGGTGGTAGTTTCAAGATATAGAATGGCATATTATTTTGGGCAATGTTGAAGTTTGTTTTGTTTGAATATGTATATTTATTTAAAATAATTATTTCTCCTAATCCTTAGAAATAAAATATTCACTCAGTAAAGAGGAGGAATCCCTAACAATTAAATCTGTCCCAAAATGAATTATTGACTTCTCTTTTAGCTAAGGTATTCAATCAGAGCACAAGTAATTACATGTTGGTGATACTTTCAAAGTTTCCTAGACTTGAAATGAGGTTGAACCAGATGATCACTATCATCCCTTCCATCATTCTATAATCACTTTCCTTATTTGCTCTGCTTTAGTTTTCTTAGTTGTGTTCTTTGATGGCCTTTTCCATTTTCTTGTCCTTTGGTTAATCTCAAAGGAATATTTACTTGAAAATTCTTCACCTAATATGATATTTATCTGTGTATTTACCATTGAATTTTCATTATATGGCAGGAAGTGGGGGAATGTGAATAACCATTCATTAGGAGCCTATTATATGCCAGACCAGGGCCAACTCTAGTTATCCTGATCTATATTTTGCCAATGGACACAGATGGCTCCAGAGAAGAGAGTGATGTGCCTGGCCCTGTGCTAAACATTTCACAAACTTGTTACTTAATCCTGACAACAACACTCTGAAATAAATGCTGTTACTATCCCCATTTTACAGTTGAGGAAATTTAGACAGACATAAGTTAAATGACTTGCCAAGGGTCACACAGCTAGCAAGTGTCTGAGAGTAGATTTGATCTCATGTCCTCTCGACTCTAGGTATAGCGCTCTATCCACTGCACTATTTAGCTGCCTCTATGGTATTCTATGAGGCTCATTTAATGGATGGAGTATAGTCTTGGAGTATGAAAGACCTGATTACAAATCCTGTTTCAATCGCTTACTTACTCTATTATTCCAGGCAAGTCAGTTAATATCTCTGAGTTTCAGTACTCCCACTTGTAAAGCAGAAATAACAATGACAACAATTCTTAATCAATAAATCAAAATAATTTATTATCTACAAAAAGAATGAAACATTTTCTTCAGTCCTGGAGATACAAAGCAAGGCAAAAACAAAATTACATGCCTCCTGTAGATCACATTCTAAAGAGGGAAATGTTAATATTTGGGTATATATAAGACATATGTAGGGTAAGTGAGAACTAACTAACTGAGAGGACATTATTTCACAGGGGAAGACAGTAGTGAGTATGAGAAGTTGTGAATGCTTCTTGTAGAATGTAGAATTTGAGCTGAGACCTGATGAAAGTCATGAGGAACAGATGAGATAATATATGCCAAACATTTTATAAACATGTTGCACCCTCACACACAGATACACACACAAATATGCTGGTGATCTTACAATAATTTTTAACAATCTCAAAAATCCAAGTTGACACAGAACAATACAGCTTAAATAATACAAAGCACATAGTCCAAGTGATAAGAGGAATGAAATATGTTTCAACAAAATAACAACAATGAATTATTTGCCACATGTCCTCTCTGCTCTCTTTGTTGTGTATGTATAGGAGAGTTTTTTTTTTTTTGCTGTCCTGTAAAATATTTATATTTGTTGGCAGTGTGGGTATTATTATTCATGGATGATTTCTTTGATCCTAATCATTTCCTACATGCTATTCTACATTTCTTTGTATTCTTCTTGTTTTTCATTTTTATTCTGAAATAAAATTCAATTACATTGATATAATCTAAATTTATTCAATTCCCCATTATCTTGAACTCAGAAATTCTTTCTCTAAACATAATATTCTGTTTTTCAAACATTTCCTCTACCTCATACTTCTCATAATTCTCTTTGTCCTCATTTCATCCTAGTCATTCCATTTCTCTTTCTTTTCTCAGTTCATCACTTCTGCTCAACCTTATTTTACTTCCAATTAGATTGTTTACTACTTTCTATACTGAGCTTCTTCATCTCCTCTAACCCACAGCTTGAAAACATCTCTTTCTTTAATCAACATTTCATTCTGTTTTCAAAGGTCAATCACAGCTCTGGAGCTAGAAAGGATATCATAGACCATCAAGTTCAAGCAACACATTTTATAGATGATAAAACTGAGCTCATAGATGGTTTATTGACATGATTATTCAGACAGCAAGCAATAGAGTCAGAATTTGAACCCAGATTCTCTGATGCCTGAATCAGCCCTTTTTCCACCATACCGCACTACCTGGTAAAATGGAGGAAGTGGTCATTTATTCTTGCCTAGGCAAATTAATTTATCTGTGCCTTTCATCTCCTCAGCTCTCACCTTCAGTGTCTTGCAATCTACTGAAGTCTCTCCTGTCTAGCAATAAAAACTGAGGTGAATGAAAACCCTGAGAGACAGTTTCTGGGTAATTAATAGTCAATTTATTAATTAAGCTAGGTAGTAATCAATAAATTGATGGTCAGTGGTTTCCTCAGCAGCTAATAGAGATAATAAATGTCTTAATTTTTTTAGAAAAGGGAAGGACCCTGACAGAAGAAATCAACCCTCTTTGGTAAACAATTCATGACAGGGTAGACATATTAATGGGGAGGTAGGCTAAAAGTCTTCAACTCCTCCTGCTGAGAATATGGCTTGATTATGAGACTCAGCCACCTCCAGGAATCTGGACAAAGGGATCAATCTCTACACAGACCACTCCAGCTTTTATGAGCTGGATTTCCCCAGACTACAAATGAAGGGGTGCGAGGGCACAGGTTCAATGCTTTAGGGCTGGAATCCACTTAGATTACTCTTTATACTATGAACAAAAATAAGGTTTGCTAGTTTGGTGGAGTCCTGCCCAGTATTACAGAGCATGTACCCTGAGGATTAAGGCAATTTCATCCATCCACCTTGTCCCTTAAAGACTGGCTGAATGACCTATAGGGACTGGGCCCTGAATGAGGAAATAGAAAGGAAAAATCTCAATCTTAATTTAACCATTGGTTATTAATAGGACATAAAATAATAATCTCTCTCAAAACAAAGATGAAATAAAGAAATACCAATTTCAGAGTGTTTTGCCTCAGTCTTCTGGGAATGCAATATAGGTATGCATGCATATATATATGCATATATATATATATATATATATATATATATATATATATATATATATATATATTCACACACACACATACCTATGTGTAGGATAGGATAGTTTAATGTAGCCTGTCATAAAAGAGCACAAAGTAGACTAAACTAGAAGAGAGGAAATAATTTATTTTTTTTATTCAGTGTTGAAAAACACTCCCCAAACATTATCTCATTCAACCTTCCCAATCCCTGTCCTCCTAAGTTCATTAGCATGACATATATTCCCATCTCATTGGGTCATACATAGTTCTATAGCTAGCAGAGACCACTAAAACCCATACTATTTAAGTCTCTAATTTTAAAGATGAGCCTCCAAACTTTCCTATTACTCTTGATGATAACAACATCCTTACAGTCACTCAGGTCACATAATCAACACCACCTTCAACTCCTCATTACCACTCGTCCCACATATCCATTTCATTGCTACATCTTTTAGCATGTCTTCAGAACATATGTCATATAATGTCTTCTCTTTGACGCAGGTGTTACCCTAGCTCCGTCCCTCATCACCACTAACCTGGATTATAAAAAGATTTCCTTGTCTCAACTCTCTCTGCACTGCCATTCTTTTTAAATTCAGTAGCCAAAGTGATTTTTCTAAAGGAAAGTTCTCATCATGTCTCCCCATTACTTAATGAGTTTTAGTAGCTCCTATTACCTCACTGATTAAATACAAAGTCCTTTTTTCAGTTTTTTAAAAGCTCTTCAAACTCTATCCCATTCATTGCTATCTAACCCTTATACACTTTACTTCCCTCTATGCATTCTATGATCCATCTATACTGGCCTTCTTGAAGTTTCTTGAACATGAAAATATATCTCCTGACTCAATGCTTTTGATGGGCTGTCTTCTATTCTTAGGAGGCTGAACACATTCCCTTGATCCTCCACTTCCTTCAAGAATCATCTCAAATCTCATCCTCGACCAAGACTTTTCCAAGTTCACATAGCAGTGGTGCTCTGAATATGTTTTGATACCTGGATATTGACATATTGTATTTCCTAAATAGAAGGTAACCTCTTTCAAGGAAGGGATTTTTCTTCCCTTCCTTTGTTTCTCCAATATTTAGCAAAGAGCCTGGCATATACTTATAAATGCATGTTGCCCAATTGACTTACTGTTTCCCCTAGCTATCTGTGTGAACTTGGGCAAATAATCTGTCTCCTCAGAGTCTTGAGTTTCTTACCTTTAAAACTAGATGATTATTAATATCTCTCCAAGGTACAATTCTATTTTAGTGTGAATAATGATATATAATTTCTAGATGAGAAAAACAAATTGGGTGACTAACATAATTCAGATGTTTGTTGTTTTTGTTTGTTTTTCTTGTGAGGCCTGGTTTACTTTAAAGCTTTTCTCAAGAATGACCTTGTATGCGAAACCTTTCTTGATTCCCCAACTCCCAACAATGTTACCTGAAATTGCCTTGTATCTCAGCCAAAAACACCTACTATGTGTCTGGCTCTATGCTGAATGCTGAATATACAAAACAGGCAAAGGAGAGTGCTGTTCTCAGGGAACCTGTAGTCTACAAAGGGAGACAATATATTCTATTTTACATATGCAGTAGCTGTATTTTGACTTCTCCTCTACCTCACTCCCACCTCATTTACTAGATTATTTGCTCCTTTAGCAAAGGTAGTGTTTTGTCTTTTATTTCTCTACCCCTAAACATACATAGCATGTAATATTTAAGAAATCTTCTTACTTTATTCATTTCCTATCTCACCATTTCTTCTATGATAAGAACACATTTTTACTAAAGAAGGAAAAGAAGTGTTACAAATGACTTACATATTGCAAAGTAAGTGCTAAAATTAGACAAATTGCATACAGCTAATTAGCAAGGAGGTGTCGATTTCTGTATTAGTGAGAAAGTTACCTTGTAGGTGTTTGTATTTTGCTGGTGGGTCTGAAATGTAGGAGCTTGAAAAGTCACGTGGCAGACTTTTCCAAGCCCTGTTTCCTTAATCTGGCCATCTTCTTCATACTTTTCCTGATGGAAATTGAAACTCATCCCCTGGGACTCCGGGCTCCCATAAGTGAACTTTAGGACATATTTTGCTGAGAACCAGGCTTCCCTTTAGCTCTCTGGCTTCTTCTAAACCTAAACTCCTTACTCTTCTAATTTCTTTTTATATGGCTTTTAAGCAATTAGGTAACATGATAGTTAGAGTGATAGACTTGGAGTCAGAAAACTTGAGTTTAAATTTACCTCCAGTCACTTACTATCTATGAGATCCTGGGCAAGTCGCTTAACTTCTGCCTACCACAATTTCCTCAACTGAAAGTTGGGGTAGTGGTACCACCAATATCTCAGTGTTATTATGAGGACAAAATGAGATAATATTGATAAAGTACTCTGTAAACTTTAAAGAATTACATAGATGCTGATTATGTTAATAATTCTGTAATAACATTAAAGTTATTAATAATGTTAAATATAAAACTTTATTATTATTATTAGTTTTCACCAGCAAGACAACAAGCTCTTTGTTAGCAGTAACTACCTTGCTAGTATTTCTGTTCCTGGTATTTATCACAATGTGGAAGCTAGGTGGCACAGTGGATAGAGTACCAGACTTGAATTCAGGAAGACCTTAGTTCAAATCTGGCCTCAGACAATGTGTGACCCTGGGCCAATCACTTAACCTCTCTTCGCTTCACTTATCTCATCTGTAAAATGATCCAGAGAAGGAAATGGCAAACCACTCCAATATCTTTGCTGAGAAAACCCTAAATGGGGTCACAGTCACATATGACTGAAAATTGACTAAATAATAACTGACCTATAGTAAACATAGTAGACACTTAATTAAATTAATGGTTTAGCATTCATAACTATATATACACACATGTATCTCTGTATATATGTCTGTGCATATGTATGTGTATATATGTGTGTGTTCTTGCATTCTATTGTTGATGTCAAGTGCCAAAAAGATTATCAGAAAAACAAACTAATAAAACCCACAGAAGTAAAAAAAAAATATTTTCTCTCTAACCAAAATGAACCACCACACTTTAGGAACAACAACTAAAATTCAAATATAATCAATAATTTCATCAAAAATTAGGTCACAATTCTAAGAACAAAAGATCTGCTGAAAAGGTAACTTATGGGGAGAGGTTTCCCCTGTTGCCAGGGAATGGAAAGAATAGTGTTCTATCTTTGGCACTTAGGCTAAAAGAATATCTTTCTAAAAATGAAAAAGAATGTATCAATTTCAATATTATGTTGGACTTGTTTAATCACTATTTCTCTCTGTATATTCAATAATGTTTTAATTATTTATACTAATGGTAACCATGGTAATTTTAATAATCTATATCTATGAATTTGAACTGAATTTCTGTATTGAGTTTTAGTGATCTTCTTATCATGGTGTTAAAATAAATGTCTTCCAACAAAGTACAGATACCATAAAACTTTAAAGCCTTATGAACTCTTGGATTACCAGGTGATTTAAAGTTTTATATATGAATACTACATATATATGTATATGTAATACACATGTGTATGTGTGTATGTATATATGTGTGTGCATGTGTGTATACATACATACATACATATACACATCCATACCCATACATACATGTGTGTGTATGTATGTGTGTGTATAATTTCCATAAACACACACTTCTTTTTGAAAATGTGTATTTAAAAGCAGAAGGCCGGAAAACAACCTTTGCAGGAGGTGTCTCTGATAAAGGCCTCCTTTCTCAAATATATAGAGAACTGAGTCAAATTTAAAAGAATACATGCCATTCCTAAATTGACAAGTGGTCAGAGGATATGAACAGATAGCTTCCAGATGAAGAAATTGAAGATACCTATAAGCTTAAGAAGAAGTGCTCTAAATCACTTTTGACTAGAGAAATGCAAATAAAAACAACTCTGAAGTACCACCTCATGGTCTTCAGATTTGCTAATATGATAAAAAGGAAAATGATTAATGTTGGAAAGGATGTGGGAAAATCAGGACACTAATGCACTATTAGTGGAGTCGGAACTGATTGAAATATTGGAAATTGAGATGTCCATCAATTGAGGAATGGCTAAACAAATCATGATATAGGAATGTAATGGAATACTATTCGGCAATAAGAAATGATGAACAGGTAGATTTTAGAAAAACATAGAAAGACTTGTATGAACTGATGGACTGCATGAACAGAAGCAGGAAAACATTCTACACAATACCAGGAACATTGTGTGATGGCCAACTATGAATTATTCAGCTTTTCTCAGAAACACAATGATCTAAGATAAATACGAAGGAGTCATGAAGAGAAATGCTATCCACATCTAATTTGTTGCATTTTGACATACTATAATCTGTTTTTCTTATACTCTCTTTGGTCCTATTACAACCTCTAACCCGCCTCCAGGAATGATTTCCCCTCAACTAAATATGTATATATTTGCACTTTATACATTGTTTGTAGACACTTCAATACTATGGTCTTTTTTTGGTTTGTATTAACTCCTATTTTTTTTTTGCATTTTCCCTCTGGGAAACAATGCCTTCCTAAAATCTTCAAGTATGACCTACAGCAAAAAGGGATTTCTTGATGGTATATGTTTGAATTTAACTCTCTTTTTCTATAAACAGGCATCTGGTCTCTTTTAAAAATGCTTTTAATATAGTTTTTCAAAAATGTGGAGAGTGATCCAACCAATTACAGAATATCAAATCATAAATGAACAACTATTATAATTCTTTATATACACTCAAAAAATAGAAAACAAAACTAACACCAATATATGTGTAGATATAAATGGATACCCACACTGATATATCTATGAGTATATACAAATGTGTGGTTACATATGAATAAACTTGTATATATGTGTTCATTTCATTGTTTTGATTTATCTTATAATATCATTGAATTCAGCCTGTTCTCTTCCCTCCTTGGGAAATGAGTATAAAAATATAGTGATGAGTAGACAAAAAGGAATGAAGTACTAAAAATAGGGTAGGAAAGAGTTTTGTTTTCCTTACTAATTACAAAATGCAATAACTTCTTATAAGGAAAAGATGAGGGTGAATTACACTCATGCTTGGTTCTTTGAGTATGATTTTCTGTTTTACTTTTATATGTGCTCTTTCCCCTAAATATATGAAATATATAGAGAGGTTCTCTGTTCCTTATTTTGGCATTTCAAATACCTTAGTTAGAATTTGTTTTGCTTAGGACTACTCTCATTTTATTCTTTTTCTAATTCTCCCTTCTTTTTTCCCCTTTACCTACTATTTTACTGTTGAGTAAAATGTATTTTTATACCCAATTGTTTTTGTGTATCTGTACTCTTCCCTTCTTTTACCAGTACAGGTGAAAGTAAGGCTGCAGTCTCAGCCTTTCTCCTTTTTTGTATAGACTGCAACTCAGTACCCACTCATATGATAAAATTTTATTTAATTTCCTTTACCTCTCCAATTCAATTTATTACTCTTCCCTCTTTCTTTCCATACTTAAAAAAGAAAAGAAAACATTAAAAGTATAAAAGAAAACTACTGCTAGGTCTTTGGTTTCTCTCTACAACCTCTAATGACAATGGAGGTCTCTGTGTGCTTTTCCCCATATCTGACTTTAAGGAGTCCTTTAGTTCTTTATCATTTTTTCCCTTTCATGTTTCTCTTAACTCATGTGTTTGAATTTTAACATGCCTTTCTCCTAGCTCTCATCTTTTCCTGAGGAATACTTGGGAGTGCCCTATTTCACTAAAGATACATTTTTTCCTTTGTAGGATTACATTCAATTTTACTGGGTTAGTTATTCTTGCCTGTAATCTTACAAATTTTGGCTTCTGGAATATTATATTTCAAGCTCTTTACTACTTGGCTGATAAATCATACGTAACCATAAATATGGCTCTTTGTTAATTGCATTTTTCTTTCTGGATAATTGAAGTATTTTTTTCTTTGATTTGGAAACTCTGGATTTTGGATAAAATTTCCTAGGATTTTTGATATAGTGTTCCTCTCCATAAGTGACCAGTAGATTCTTTAATTTTCACTTTTCTCTCTGTTTCTAAACTTTTTTTTCCTTTTCTTTTTCTTTTGTTTTGTTTTTGGAGGGGGGAAGGCAGGGGAATTGAGGTTAAGTGACTAGTCCAAGGTCACAGGGCTAGTATGTTAAGTGACTGAGGCTGGATTTGAAGTCAGGTCCTCCTGACTCCAGGGCTGGTGCTCTACTCACTGTGCCACCTAGGTACCCCTGTTTCTAAACTTTCACTTAGCATAAGAAGCAGCAATTTTTTTCTAACATCACCTGACCTTCTGCCACCATTTATTGAAGCCTTATTTTCTCCCTTCCAATGCTTCCCAGAAACACAATGAACCACAGAACCACTATGTGTCAGGAGTAAAAAAGAAAGAAGAGAATGTCTCCCACCCCACCCCTTCCCTTATCTTGAATCAGTCAGTTTCTTGGTCCACAGAAGCCGTGGCAATAACAGACAAGAATAAGCAGTGGAAATGAAGGAGCCAAAGTCAGCTGCTGGGGGGAAGAAAGGGTACTAGGCATTGATGTTATTTGTCTTTCATTTTAGAAGAAGAGTAATGACATTACAGGTGCTATTTTTTCTCTCACATCAGTTGAATTCATGTGAGACAGAGTTGCACAAAATCATTTGCCTCACTCTTCCTAAGTCATCAAAGTCCAGTGTCAGGACACAAGTCAAGAAGACTAGCATTGACCTAGGATGGAGTCAATGACCTTGGCATCTCAGGTATCTGACCAAGCTTTAAGCATTCTGCAGGATCTGCATCAGGCACCTTCATGGCCATTGGAACAAATTGGTCTCATCTGACCATTCCACTGGAGGAAGTCTTCACATGCTTCAGGTAGACATCCACCTACTTTACAGGTGTGTTTGAGGCCTGTCAGTTACCTTCGACCTGGTTTTAGTCCATCTGTCGATAAGGTTGACTGGGATGTAGTTGTTGCACATGCTAGAGCAACAAGTGAGAGTTGGGTGGCAGGTGGACACCAAAGATGGAAGAGTGACCCTGAAAAGGGCTCAGCAAGCCTTTATACCATTGGTGCCAGTCCTCCTTGAATGCCCCATATACAATCTTTTCCTATAGGTATTACCTCTTCCAATTAGATTGTGAGCTTTTTGAGAGCAGAGACTCTTTCAACTCTGTATTTGTCTTCACAGTGAATAGCATATAGTGCTCATCAAATAAGCCCGTAATAAATATTTTTCAATTACATTCTACAAGCTCCCTGGTATCATTATCTGATACCTCTATATCTTTATTGTCAGTGCTTAGCAAAGTGCTTTGTATATTTTATTTTTTTCTCCAAATGTGAAATTTCATTTGTTCAAGAAATTCCCAGTGAGAAAAACCCATCTGTCAAAGCACATCGACAACAAATCTGTAGTTTAAAGATTTGCCTAGGACACTGAAACATTAACTGATTCATCCCTTTGTCAAACTGTTAGTGTATAACAGAGGCAGGACCTAAGTGTTCTTGACTCTAAAGCCAGGATTCAATGTACTATGCCATTTTCATGTAGTAGGCTCTTTTATATTAAATACTTTAACAGAAAATGGTAGACAATTACACATGGTTATACATGTGCTATCATATAAAACATATTCCCACATTAGTCACAGTGGTGAAAGAAGAAACAGATCGGAAGGAAAAAAATGCAAAAAAAAGTGAAAAAAATAAAACTATGCTACGATCTGCATTCAGAGTCCATCAGTTATTTATCTGGATGTGGATGGCATTTTCTTTCATGATCCCTTGTACTTGTCTTGGATAATAGTGTGAGAGAGCTGAATCATTCACAGTTGCTCATCACAGAATGTTACTGATACCGTGTAAAATGTATTTTTTGGTTCTGCTCATTTCACTTTGCATCAATTCATACAAGTCTTTCCAGATTTTTCTCAAATCACCTGTTCATCATGCATAATTTTCTTCTTGCAAAAAACAAACAAATCAAAAACAAAAATACAAAGAACTGCTCAGTTTGAACCCAAAGGGTTTAGAAATGTTCCTTTTGCATATATTGTTAATTTAGGAAGACTTTTATGAACTGAATCAATAATTACCCTGCTATCATCCTCCAAAATCACCAGCCTTCCACGAGTGAAATAGGCTAAAAAGAAATTACTACAAAAGGATTGTCAAAAATTATTTCAATAATCACATATTTTATTATCACAATAATTTGCTCCTTTAAATTTAAGTATTTCCATTTATTAAATATTAATGATGAGGCAAGAAAAAATCATATTTCAATTCAGTAGAAAAAATGTGTTTGGCTATTTATTTCATTGTTTAGAGCCATGGATGGGGAACCTGCAGCCTCAAGGCCACATGTGGCCATCTAGGGTCCTCAAGTGTGGCTCTGACTGAATCCAAACTTCACAGAACAATGTGCTGTCCTGCTTCAGTGCTCCACTGTGAAATTCCTGGATCCTTTACAATTTATTCAAGTAAACTCCAAACTGGACATATTCTGAGTATGAAACATTGCTTCCATGCAAACATAGCTTCACATTGACCTTTCACTTTCTACTTTTTATTAATTTGTCTCCAAGCCCAATTTTCCTTCACGACTGAGCTGGAGCTGTCACAACATGTGAGATAGGGTCGTAATGATGCTAAAGAGAAGAATCATATCTCCAGGTTCTATGGGACATGTTTAGGCCAAACCCATGTCTGCTATTCTATTTCTGGGGATCTTCTCCACCACTAACCAGGGGGTAGAGAAAATTGTCTCTATCCTAAAATGTCTAATAACACTCCAGGCCATTTTTTTCTTCGTGACAAAGGGAACTGGATTCTTCCTCAGGGGAGTTTGGGATTTATTTTTGGCATTATTAGCAGAGTAGAACTCCTTTACAAGTCTCTGCTTCTCTGTATGTTTTTACACATAATCCTTAGGGGAATGCAGTAGTGGGTCCTGAGCTTATCAATATACCAGGGGTTGGTGGCCACTGAGGACAGCTGACCTAAATTTAGTCTATAGACTAGTTTCCAACAATAGGTTGTCCGTCTCTCCTGTGCTTAATAGTCTGGATCTCATGGATTGGACAACAATAGGCTCTTGCCCAAGCGCCACTTAATGGTTAATTTTGGGCCCTCCTGGCTCAGAGTGAACATTGATAGTAACTGTTTCTCTTTTGGTCAGCAACCCTGAGGGTCTTCCCCTCCCAGTTTTTTTTTAATGAAAGTGGCCATCCTTTGACTCATTTTTTGAAGAGGCCCATTCACTGAATGAGTGCTGCCTCACTCAAAGTGAGAACTTGAAAAGACCTTAGCTTAAAAGTACCAAGGTGTCTACTGCATCCTGGGCCTTCTCCAGTTGTCCTAATTAATATGTGGCCACTGGACCCAGATGGCTCTAGAGAAGAAAGTGAGGCTGGTGACTTTGCACAACTCTCCCTCACTCAAAGCCAAGCCAATTGTGAGTCATCTCATCATCTCCCTGATGCCATGGTCCTCTTTGAGAGCAAAAGAAAAGCACAACCACACACAACCACAAGTAACTAGCTAAGATAATATGAATCCTTCATTTGATATGTAAGCTCAATGAATTGAGATACTATATTTATTTTTTATAGCCCTAAATTGTTTAGCTCAATGTCTTGTATGTGATATAAACAATTGCTACACACAGGATAGGCAAGTAAACTCAGCTGAATCAACAAAGCACCCTGAGGAAGAGACATGTGACAACATCTGCCAAGTTAGTCAAACTACCACCACCATCACTTCCACCTTGACCACCATTTTGATTCATCTTCTGCTGAAGGCACCCCAGGACCTTAAGCCCAAGATCCTTGAGAAAAATAATGTCCTTTGGCCCCCTCCAAAAAATTTACAGTTCTTTCAGACCAAGTTATTCTTCATTACCACTAGCAATTTGAGCTGACCAAATAACACCAACTGTTAGACCCAGGATCTCCAGGAATGACAGTACTTCCCAGAATACCAGTCCTACTCTCAGCCCAGCCTTTTCAGCTAACATCTGAGAAAATTTTGATTAGAAGAGATTAGCTATCCTGACCAAATTCCAACAAACTGCCACACAGAAAGCAGGCAAATCAACCTAGCTAAAGCAGTAAGGAACCCTGTAGAAACAAGAGGCAGCATATGCAAAGCACATCAAATCACTACCACCATGACCATCTTGACCACCATTTCTCCTCAGCTACTGATGAAGACAGTTAAGATTCTAAACTCAATAGCCTGGAAAATAGCAATATTTTAGCCTACTTCCCTCAGCTATCATCCTGGGAAATATGGAGATGCCTAGTGGCAACTGGCTTTGAGGGTACAACAACATAGCTACTGAAGATTCAAAAAAGAAAGTTGTTACCACAGAAGTCATTGTCACTAGCAAATGTTTCAACATCAGAAACTAATATAATTTTACAATTGTGAATGGCATTAAAGAATAGCCATTGTTATTTACTTGGCCACTGCACCCTGAGGACCATAAGATTTTTCCATTTGACTTTCAGTGGAAACCTTCCATATGTGATATCTCCCCCATTTAAATGTGTACTCCTTGAATTCATGGACTTTCTTTTTTATTTGTACCCTCAGCACTTAAGAGAGTGCTTTACACATAAGAGCTTAATACATGCTTCATTCATTCATAGTAACTGCACATTTATTCAATAATATTGAAGAAATATTGATCATATCCTTACTATATACA
Organism: Trichosurus vulpecula; assembly: GCF_011100635.1. Taxonomy (NCBI): domain Eukaryota; kingdom Metazoa; phylum Chordata; class Mammalia; order Diprotodontia; family Phalangeridae; genus Trichosurus; species Trichosurus vulpecula. The sequence goes on along the minus strand of NC_050573.1, from coordinate 303,516,956 downwards.
AGTATCTGCTAGGTAAGGAGGAAGATACAAAGATAAGTAAACAGTTCCTCTGTCTTTTGGAGCTACAAATCTATTGGCCATAAAAGACACATATATAAATAAACATAATGCATATTGTAATATGTGAATGAAGAAACTAAAAACGGTGAGCACTGACAATGAATATAAAAACTGAGTGGTGATTCTTTTGAGAGCTTAATTTCATTGCATGGTTGGCATTTAAGGGAAATAATTGTTATTTATTTTTACAAATGAACTGTGCACAAATATAAGTTTCATTGAGATGAAGCAATTTTATATAAATCCAACAATGTCCATAAAGGAATTAGAATGAGAACTTAGTCATCTATAATCTCAGAATATTGATTTGTGGCTTTGTGGGAATCTCTTTCTCTGTCTTTGTCTGTCTGTCTGTCTCTCTTTCTCAGTTGCCTCTTGAAATTTGTATAAACAAAATAATAATAGAAAGATCAAATATAAGCACATTCTTGAATGATGTGTAAGTGGACCTGTAAAAAAAACTGAGAATGCGTTGCCATGGTTTTATCTGAAAACATCAAAGGGAAAATTCTTCAGTACAATGGAAAATTAGAGAGTACCTCATTGTATACTGGTAACTATCATCAACAAATACATATTATAACAACAAACAATTTACTTTTTTTTTTAGTTTGCCACCTTCATTTGACATTTCAATAACTTGGAAAAACATACTCACGCATGAAAAGTCTCACCAAAGAGAGATGGTATAAACATTTTTTCAACATATAGTTTCCTTTCCTTTTCCCCTCATCACCTTTGGAAATAGAATAAGTAACGATGTTGCTGGGTCAAAAGTTTAATAACTCTTTGGGCATAGTTTCAGATGGCTCTCCAAAATGGTTGGATCACTTCACAATTCCATCAACAATGAATTAGTGTTCTGATTTTTGCACACCCTCTTCAACATTTACCACTTTCCCCTTTTATTATTTTAGCCAATGTGGTACATGTAGAATAATATCTAGAAGTTGTTTTAATCTGCTTTTCTGTAATTAATAATTATTTAGAGATTTTTTATATGACTAAAATTGTTTGGATTTCTTCATTGGGAAACTGCTTATTCATATCCTTTGACCATTTATCAATTAGGGAATGGCTCATTCTTATATATTTGACAAAGTTTTTAATACATTTTAAATATGACATCTTTGTCTGAAAAACTGTCTATAGTTTTCCCCCAATTCCCCACTTTCTTTCTGATCTTGGTTATATTTGTTTCATATTTTTAATTTAGTGAATTTATATTTTAAATTTATTCATATATATTCATATATATTTATATATGATATATAATATGTAAAATATGATGCATATTTTATATAATCATATTATATATTTATATTTATTTAGTCAATTTATATTTTTAATTTAGTGAAGTCAAAATTATCAGTTTTATACCTTTATTCTCTGTCTCTTGCTTATTCATAAATCGGTCACTTACCCATAAGTCTGATAAGAAACATATTCCATGTTCTTCTAATTTTCTTGTAAAATCTTTCTTTATATCTGGGTCATGTATCTGTTTTGACCTTTTTCTTGCTAAATTGTGTGAGATATTGGTCCCTGACCAGTTTATGCCACACTGATTTCCAGTTTTCCCAAGATTTTTTTTTACTAAATAATGAATTCTTATCCCAAAATCTTAAGTCTTTACACTTGTCAAATGTGAGATTATTATGTTTATTTGCTGCTATAAATTGTATGCCTACTCTGTCCCATTGATCTATTTTTGTATTTCTTAACCAATACCAGAAAGTTTATCATACTTATTTGTATTCATTTCTTTTTCCCCTATTTGATTGCAAAATCCCTTAGAGAAGGAATTTGTGCTTCACCTTGGTATCCCCAATATTTAGCACATTAACTGGTCCACAGATGCTTAAATAAATATTTGTTGTATCAACGTTGAATGTTACAATTATTATACTTTCCTTGTCTGTTCATCTGTAAAGGAGCATTTTCCTAAATAGAAATAGACAAAGATATACATTAAAAATAAGTGCTTACATTGTGTGCAAAGGTTATTAAATATATCTAGAAATAGTCAGTTGCAATACATATGCAATACATAAATATATAAATATATGCATACATTTATATATGTATATGCTGGTCACAATTCATGTATATAGACACACAAATGTATTGTGGCCATATTTATTTAATAATCAATATAATTTATAAACATATGATATCTTTCCATATATCTCAATCAATATCTATCATTTATCTCTCATCTACATTACATTATCAGCTTACATTATCATCTACATACATTATCAGCTCGGATACATTGTCTATCCCTATAGATGTTTAAATATGTATGCATATGTGTATACATGCATATATGTGAGATATACAGACACACAATGAATAATTAGTTCCTTTTTCAAAAGGCAAGTTTTTTTTTCTAGTACTGACAGCAATCCTTTAAAGATTTGTTTCTAAAATGATTTCCTATTAGGTAGTATGTAAATTGGATTCTAAGTCATTGAAACCTCTGGGCATATAAGCATGTCTGAAATACTATAAAAGAAATAATTAAAAGTTAGGGATGGCAATAAAACATTACAGTTTTAAAATCTAATCATTTGGTTTTCTGATATTAAAAAGACATATTTTTATTTTATTCCTCAAAGATCAACATGTCCCGGCTAGTCTTGGGAGTGTGAGAAATAACAAGTATGAACATGAATATTGAAATTAACACCCTCAAGGTGTTGTGACCCAACAAACCAAAATATTCTAAAACAGAATACTTTCCAAAATATAGAAATAATTAGATCGAAGTTTTATTATATGTGACACTACACACACATTATATGCAACACTAGGTTTATTATATGTGAAGCTACATTGAGTTGATGTTGACTTAATATTTTTATCTTTGCTGTCTGGCATAGCATAATTCATAAGACCATGAATGATTCTATCCAAGTTAATAATAATAACTTACATTTGAATATTGATTTTTTTTAGTTTTGACTTAGAGTTGGAAAGGATGTTAGTATTAATTAATCTAACACCTTCATTTTTTCCAGTTAGGAAAATTAAGGCCCAAAGACTTTAAGTTACATGGCCAAGGCAGACAGGTAATAAATTGGAGAGCTGGGAAATGAACACGAGTCTTCTAATTCCAAGTTAGTTCTTATTTTGCTGTTTCATCCTTCCCAACACAAAGTCCTTTCATACACATTTATTTTTATAGTAACTCTGAAGAAATGTGATATAATAGAGTAATTTTTTATAGTTTACATCCCCTTCTGATGGGTCCTACCTACGTGAACCCGTCCAAATTACTTCTCTGTGTCAATTACCTAATTTTTAAGATGAAGATAACATTACTAAGCCCACAGATTTGTTAAAAGGCTCAAGTGGAATATTTCTGCTACTATTACTACTACCACTACTACAATACTACTACTACTACTACTACTACTCCTACTACTATTACCTAGCATCTTATGATATATCTTATGACAATATTTTGTGGTTGAAATTATAGCCCATTATCATTAAAAAAAGAAGCTAGGGTATAGTACAGGCTTTCTACCACTTCCATGGTTCAAATTGTAATTTGAAAGAAATGAATCTACCATATTCAACAACTATAGACATCCCTTTAATGCCTACAATATTTGTATGTAGTGGCTTCATAATTTTAAATGGAAAATATCTTTGTCTAATATGATTTGGTTTAGGGTTTAAAATAATAGAATTTTAGAGTTGGATGGGATCTGAGCAAGTATCACATTCAACTCAGACCCCAAAATGAAGTCCCAACATGGCACACTAAACAAGTGGTAATACAGTCTTCAACTCAAAATCTATAGTGAATGGTAATCTACTAACTCCAAAAATGACATCCTACTTTTGGAAAATTCTACTTAGGATTTTTTCCTCTTCTATCAAACATAAATATTCCTCTTTAAAACATTCACCCATTGTTTGTTCTATCAGTAGAAAGATAGGAATCAGATCATATCACCATTTAGAAAACATATAATCACAAATTCAGGGGCTATATTTGTAGCTATAAAATAATTATTCATTTTCAAATGACATAATCCTTCAATACTTTGACGATACAGAATTCTATAGTGTTGCTAATTCTTTTACAATATTAAATACATGATTATAAAGATGTGACTTTTTATTAAATCACTCAGTCTCTCTAAGTTTCAGTTTAACCATCCATTAAATGGGAATAATGATACCTGCAGGACCTAGGTCAAGGGATTGTAAGTATATAATAAGAGACTACATAAACTTCTTTGTAAAACATCTATTGTCACATATTTCAACTATTATATTTATCATCAAAAGTTACAGGGAAAGAAATGGAAAAATAGTAAAAAAAAATCTTAAATAGTGTGCTATAGTTTTCAAAGCTCTTTAAATAACACATTTATTTGATTCTTACATATCAGTGAGTTAGGCAGGGTTGATAACATTGCCCCAATTTTACAGATGGGTGCAATTAACCTTCTGCAAGCTTACACAGTGTGCACCACTGCAAAGCTACCAAAATGCAGAATTATACTGGAAATTCTCTTTTAGGACTCTGACACCACTGATTCAATGGCATATTAAATTCTATACGTATCTTTAGCTCCCCCTGTCCCTGTCAGATTTCACAAAGATGTACTAAATCATTTTTGAGGTAGTATCATGTATAGCTATAACCTCCTCTTCACAAAAATTAACAGTAATCTACACATTTTTTAAAGAAAACATTGAGCTAAATGAAGCTTACTTATCAATCCTTCTCAGTTTATTCCCTTTTTCCCTCCCTACCTTTTTCCCTCCTTCACTCCTTCCTTCATTCCCTCCCTGCTTTTCTTCCTTCCTTCCTTCCTTCTTGCCACCCCTTTCCATTTTGATGTTTTGCCTTTTGGCTTGTGGTTTACTAGAAAGGGAGCTCTTATACTGATTATAAAAGATTAATACAAAATAAAAGTTGAAAAGTAATAAAATGAAATAAAGTAATTGAAATTTTAAGTTGTTTATGATGAATTATAAAAAGAAAAAAATTAGAGAGAATCTATAAATAATATTACAAAAATATTTTATTGCTGTACTTAAAGGAATCATGTAATCATTGTTTGGGAAATTGTATTTGTGTAGTTCAAACTGCCTAGAATAGTTTTTTTTATTATTATCTCAGTAGTTACAAAAATATTTAACTATAAAAGTACATAATCTCTTTTGTTCTTTTTCATATTTTATTATTTAACACTTCTAGTTTTCAACATTGGTTTCCACAAGATTTTCAGTTACATTTCTACCCTCCCCACCCCCAATCCAAGATGGCATATATTCTGATTGGCCCATTCCCCAATCAGCCCTACCTTCTGTTACCCAACTCCCCCCATTCCCCCTTCCCCTTACTTCCTCGTAGGGCAAGATAAATTTCTATATCCCATTACCTGTATATCTTATTTCCCAGTTGCATGCAGGAAAAATAAAACTTTTTTTGAGCATCTGCTTTCAGAATTTTGAGTTCCAAATTCTCTCCCCTCTTCCCTCCCCACCCACCCTCTCTAACAAGGCAAGCAATTCAAAATAGGCTGCATATGTATCAATATGCAAAACACCTCCACAATAATAATGTTGTGAAAGATTAACTATATTTCCCTCCATCCTATCCTGTCCCCTTTATTCAATTTTCTTCCTTGTCCCTGTCCCTTTACAAAAGTGTTTCCTTTTGATTACCTCCTCTCCCTATCTGAATTCCCTTCTATCACCCCCCTTTTTCTTATCCCCTTGCTCCTACTTTCCTGTGGAGTAAGATACCCAATTGAGTGTATATGTTATTCCCTCCTCATGTCAAATCCAAGGAGAGCAAGATTTAATCATTCTCCCTTACCTGCCCCCTCTTCCCTTCCAGCAGAACTGCTTTTTCTTGCCACTTTTGTGTGAGATAATTTACTCCATTCTGTCTCTCCCTTCCTCTCTCTCAATATATTCCTCTTTCACCCCTTAATTTTATTTTATTTTTTAGATAGCATCCCTTCATATTCAACTCACCCTATGCCCTCTGTCTATATATATGTATATCCCCTTCAACTACCCTAATACTTATAAAAGTTTCATGAATTATAAACATCATCTTTCCTTCCAGGAGTATAAACAAAACAGTTCCACTTTAGCAAGTCCCATATGATTTCTCTTTCTTGTTTACCTTTTCAGGCTTCTCTTGATTCTTGTATTTTAAATTCAAATTTTCTATTCAGCTCTGGTCTTTTCACTGAAAAAGCTTAAAAGTCCTCTATTTTATTGAAAATCCATATTTTGCCTTGGAGCATTATACTCAGTTTTGCTGGGTAGATGATTCTTGGTTTTAATCCTAGCTCCTTTGGCCTCCAGAATAACACATTCCAAACCCTTTGATCCCTTAATATAAACGCTGCTAGATATTGTGTTATCCTGATTGTGTTTCCACAATACTCAAATTATTTCTTTCTGGCTGCTAGCGGTATTTTCTCCTTGACCTGGGAACTCGGGAATTTGGTGACAATATTCCTGGAGTTTTCTTTTTGGGATCTTTTTTAAGAGGTGACCAGTGGATTCTTTCAATTTCTATTTTACCCTCTGGTTCTAGAATATCAGGGCAGTTTTCCTTGATAATTTCTTGAAAGATCATGTCTAGGCTCTTTTTTTGATCATGGCTTTCAGGTAGTCCAACAATTTTTAAATTATCTCTCCTGGATCTATTTTCTAGCTCAGTGGTTTTTCCAATGAGATACTTCACATTGTCTTCCATTTTTTCACTCCTTTTGTTTCTTGTATAATATCTTGGTTTCTCATAAAGTCACTAGCTTCCCCTTGCTCCAATCTCATTTTTAAGGTAGTATTTTCTTCAGTGGTCTTTTGGACCTCCTTTTCCATTTGGCTAATTCTGCCTTTCAAGGCATTCTTCTCCTCATTGGCTTTTTGGAGCTCTTTTGCCATTTGGGTTAGTCTATTTTTTAAGGTGTTATTTTCTTCAGTATTTTTTTGGTCTCCTTTAGCAATTCGTTGACAGGTTTTTCATGATTTTCTTACATCTCTCTCATTTCTCTTCCCAATTTTTCCTCTATTTCTCTTACTTGATTTTCCAAATCCTTTTTGAGCTCTTCCATGGCCTGAGACCAATTCGCATTTTTCTTGGAGGCTTTTGATGTAGGTTCTATGACTTTGTTGACTTCTTCTGCCTATATGTTTTGATTTTCTTTGTCACCAAAAAAGATTTTATAGTCTGAGTCCTTTTTTGTCACTGCCTTTTCATGCTACCAGCCAACCACTTGACCCTTGAGCTTTTTGTCAGGGTATGACTCCTTTTAGAGAAGAGAGTACTTCATCCCAAGCTTTAGGGGCTGTGCTATTGTTTTCAGAGCTACGTCTACTCCACCATCACCACAAGCTGTGCCACAGCAGCTCTCCTCCTCCCCCAAGAACTGCCAACCAGGACCATGACCCAGATCCAAGCAGGGCACAGCAAGAGAACCTGCCTGTGCACCAGCAGGGCATTCCTTGCACTCTGCTCTGATCCCTCACTTGATTCCTCCTCCAGTATGAGGCAGGGACTCCAGAAGCAGCCACAGCTGGAGCTCTGGCAGCAGCTGCAGGAGCTTCCTTTTGCTGCTGCCACCACTACCGCACCACCTCCACCACCCCCAGGCCTAGGGCTGGACTGCTTTCTAACTCAAACCAGCAGTTTTCTCACTAACCTGCTCTGTTGTCTTTGGCGTTTTTGGGTTGAGAAATCTGGTAACTGCTACAGCTCAATGATTCATGGCCCTCAGTCCTGCTCTGCCCAACTTCCCATGTGGCTGGTACTGGTACGACCCATGCAGGGCTGTGCTCCACTCCCAGCATCCTGCGATAGACCCTTCCCAGCGACCATCCAGACTGTCCTGCTCTGGAGACCTGCTTCCCTCTGCTATTTGGTGGGTTCCACAGCTCTAGAATGTTTTCAGAACTATTTTTACAGGTGTTTGGAGGGATTTGGGGAAGTGTTTAAGCGAGTCCCTACTTTCCAGACACCATCTTGGCTCTGCCCCCTAAAAGTACATAATCTTATATAAGTATGGCTCACTTAAAATACATCTTTTTCATAATATTAAATTTCACAGATAAACTACAGTTTTACATCATTAAATAAGATGCTTTGTAATTAAAAAAACAGAATGTATTAAATCATGTTTTAAATAAAATTTCTTTTGTCATTCACTGGTTAATTGTAAAATCGTTTCCCAACTCTATAAATCATTGTAAGTAGTGAAACAAAAGGAGAGTTAAAAAAAAAAAACTATGTTATGGAAATTGAATGTAATTTATGTCTAAGCAGACCTAGTAACAATTACTATATGTACTTTTCCATTGATCCATCAGGCAAAGAGGTCCTAATTAATTCATAGTGGGATACACGTAGAAACTTTCAGGAATATCGAAGCAAGCATGCTTTCATTAAGCTGCTATGAGGGTGTGTTGGCTTAAGCTAGGTTAGGTTTGGATTCGGATTCGTGCTGGTAATAAGACACGCTCCCAACAGAATAAAGTTTTTATTGAAAGACAGGGGAAATTATTAACCTCCCAACCACATTACTAAACAATTCCTACTACATAGTTAACGCAGTGACAAAGACAGAGACACAGACACACAGAGGCATCACCTGTTCAGAAGAACACTGCTGCCCAAGGTTTCTCCAAGCTGAGGAATCCTTCTCTTTTCTACAAACGAAGTGACAACAACAAAAGACACATACAAAACATATGACATACACTTCACTTTCAGCACCTGCACCCAAGGCTTCTCCTAAGCTGGGGAACCCCTTTTACAGCCTCCTTGGTGGTCCTTCTGAACATAATCCCAGGCAAAGCATCCTCTCCATGGGTGAGGTTCCAATGTGCCTATCCCACGTGGTGACTTTTATAGTGTCCAGAACAAGGAAAGCTTACTGCTAACTGCCCTGGGTGTTCTCCACCAGAAAGGGTAGCCACGCCCCTCAAGATGGGAAGATCCTGTCAGTCATTTTGTTTTTGAAGACTGGCTATGTTTTCAAAAAGCAGTTTTAGGAATATTTCCTGTTCTTTATTCAGGGCCTATCAGTCTCCTAGCCTAGCAGGAGAGGAGTATATTCTATTCTTTGCTCAGAGCCTATCAGTTTCAAAGCTGGAAAGGAATGTCTGAGGAACGTATTCTTATTCTTTATTCAGGGCCTATCAATCTCCAAGTGGGAGAGTCTATAGGTCTGCAAGGGGGAAGGGAGAGCTGGGCTTACACTGTAATATGGAGGATCTTCTATAATGATTTATCATTCAGGGTGCAGTTCTTGTTATAACTATGGTATGGTAGCCTAGAAGGCAACATGCAAGACTCTGATTATGGAGAGTATTCAATTCCTCACCCACCTGTTCTTATGTGTATTCTTTTTAAAATGAACTCCTAACATTAGCATCTGAGCTTAAGGGACCATTTTATTATTTGTTGTATGCCCGTAGTACCCCTGCTTCTGCCTTGCACATCTCTGTATTTATCAGAGTAGCTTGGTAGATGTTCCTGAAGGTCAATGAAGAAATTAAATATGGAAAAAAATAGACATAATAGAATTCCAAATGTGTTTACTACAGATACATATATTATGTGAACTAAAACTCTCAGTAACCATACATAATTTCAAACTTTTATTATTTTATTTGCTAATTCAAATGACAAGTGTGGGCTGGTCCAGATAAATGTGGGTAAAATGTCTTTAATGATGGTTGAACTAACCAAACTGGTGGAAAGACAGTCAATCCAAATCAGATAGAGACATAGCTATAGTCAGTCAAAGTTCATTAGATAGATCATATCACATGGTTCTAATGGAACATGTTTGGAAAGGGGTAAATTTGTCTGCACAAGTACCGGGGAGATATTTTTTTTTAACAAATCATATTTTCCCCTTAAAACCTCAGACTGAGTTATAAAAAAATCATTCATATTTATCAATCTCCTTTCCCCCCTTTTTAATAGTATTAGGATTAAATAGTGAATTTTTAATATTCATGACTTGACAATTTACTTCATCTTAGTTTTTTTTCTACATCTAACTACAGAAATCTCATCTGTTAACCGTGCTTTAGTTGGTCTCTTCTCTCTGCTCACATAGATTGGTTATATTGTTCATCATGCCACATCGCTTTCTGCTTTATCTGTCAAAAATGTTCTTTTTCTAAACATGCTTCTTGCAGATCTATCCCCATGAAAGTCAGGAAATCTAGGACTTGTTAAGGGGAAAAGGTGATGGGTGAATGTTCTTTGGCTATGGGAAAGGCAACAATTTTGAGTTCTTGTCATTTCCTTACCTTTAAGAGCAGACAACCTACAATATACAATTGTTCATAGACATTTCTTCTGAGAAAATACAATAAGGAAATCACTCACCATTTACTTGGAGAAAGGAAAAAAAATCCTAAGTAATGCTAAGACAAGAAAAACTGCAAACGACATTGTTTCAAAGACATCAGGGAAATATAGTGAAAGGGAATACAGCTGCATTTTGTAGAATTTAGATAACCTGACTCAAGTATGCTGAAGAATCTTTGTATGATAACACTTTTAGAACATTCCTTCAGTTTTATTACCCAAAACACTTAAAAATGTCCTTTTCACGATAGACCATCTACAGATATATTATTGTTATCTGGACAGTACTAGGACTAGATATGATTAACTTTGAATTAACTGATAAAGGCATTTGTGAGATAATTTCTGAGGTAACCTCAGGAGGTTAAAGTGTGACACATTTTTAACTTTCCAGTTTTAAGACAGTTAAAAGAATCACAAGCAAATAGTTGCTTCTGAATTGATATATTCAAGAGAAAACCACATGAATACTTGTTTTAGGTTTGACCATAGAAATATTCATGCTATTGAAAGGATTAGCAAGTTCCCTCCAAGGAGGTGCTGTGCTTAGCCTTTATGTCCATTTAAATATTATATGGTTAACTAGAATAATAACACATTTGTATAGTTAAATGCAGGTGATAAAGGGTTTTTTTTTTTCTCTCTTAATAACCCTGTGAGATAGTTGCATTGCAATGACACACTCTCAGAAACTTACAGACTCTTACTGCTGAAAGACTCCTAAGGGAACATCCAGTCCAAGTCACAAATAGTTAACTATGAGGAATGTGAGGTATAGCAAGCTTATGTAACTTATCCAATGTTACTGAGGTAGTGAGTATCAGAGCTGGGACTCTGATGTAAGTCTTATGATGGATTTTGAGCATAGTGCCCTTTCAATCCATCAAGAAACATTTATTACTACTAGGAGCAAGGCATTGTGCTATATCATAAGTAATGAAGGTATTATTCTAAACATCTTATGGATGAGGAAACTCAAGCTCAGATATGTTTAAGCTACTTACACAACAATTGGTAAGCGACAGAGTAAATAAAACCCAGGTGTTCTAGTTCCTATGCCAATATTCTTACCTCCAACCACACTATTGTCACACACACACACACACACACACACACACACAAACAGAAATGTTTCAAATCTTAATGAAATACAATGGCTCATGTAAAGGCATCTCATGCTACCTTACACATGTGGAAACATCTGTATTTTCCTAGTTATATCACCCAGTGACTTATATATCATGCAAAAAGACGCACCAGAAATTTAAAGTATAGATTAATCTATTCAATTTATAGGACTTCTCACTTTGAGTGCTCTTTATAAAAGTCAAGATTTTATCATCAGGTTTTTCCATGACAGATCAATAAACACAGATCAATAAATCTCATCTATGGCTTTGCAAATACATACCTAATCATGTTATAGTATAATGCCAAGAGAATGAATCATTGAATTCTAAGTGCTAGAATTCACTCAATGTGTTAGTTTATTTCTGAAATTCTCCCACTCCTACTATAGTGAAATTCATCAAAGGCTGTTCAGTAAAAATTATTTATTTGATGATATTGCTAAAATGCTATTCACCCCAATATGCTAATTTTGTTGCATATTTTTTTCATCAAAGGAATTAATTCAATTTTTTGTAAGAATTATTTTGAAAATATTATTTATATATAATACCCCATATAAAGTCAGACATTAAAATCATTAAATGATGACAAGTTCTGATTTATAAATTATAGTAGTTAATAGAATTCACCTATTTTCAGTCACTAATATATTACTGACATTCAAAATTTGAATATAACAACAAATAATTTCTTAAATCAAAATAAATTTAATTTTCTTTTAAGAATTGAGAAGGAACTTCAGAACCTTTTATTGTATTGATTGGCAAAACTAAAAAGTAATGTTTTTATTTTTATTATAATATGATAGTGTGACATTTTAACCCCATTTAATAAGTAAGTATTTAGAGGCTTAGAGAGGTTGATTGTCTTACCTAGATTGATATGAGCAGTAAGTGACTAAGGCAACATTAAAAACCAGATCTTCTTGACTCTCAATCTAGCACCCTATCCACTAGGTCATGCTTATAATATGCATATGGAAAAGCTCCAATTAATTGTAAAATTTTCAATATAGAAAGAATATTTTTTTCATTGTACAAATAAAAAAATGAATCAATTTAGCTTTCACCTTTGGTAATTGTAATGTTTTATTTTATTCTCTTTTAGAAACACAGTATGTAATAAAGGGGAAAGTGGTTGAATTGGATTTGTAAAGAAATGGGTTCAAGTCCAGTCCCTGACATTGTAGCTGTTTGATAACAGGCAAGTTATGTAAGTTCTCAGAGTCCCAGGTAACTCTTAGTTAGAGATAAGCTGGCAAACTGCATTATTTGGGGGGAGATTCTGAATTGGTAGTTCTCAACACTGATAAAATGGTCCAGATCATCTTCCCATTAAAAACAAAGCAAAACAAAATAAAAAGACAAATAAATTAAAACTATCTTCCCTCTTAGGTTTTTTAAAATATATCTTTTCAAGACATCAATAGACCCATGATTATTTTTTTCAGTGTAATACTACCTTCAACAAAATAGATCGCAGCCTTCTTGGTAGGCAAGCTTCATGAGTTGACATGAACAACTTTCTACCAATAAATTGTTCTGATGATAAAATAGTTGCTTCAGAGTACCCACAAAAATAGTATTAGGAACATATGGAACCATGGAGTTTGATGATGATATTCAAAAGATTACCGATCTCTATCTATCTAAATATGTGGGTATCTATGTATGTATATTAAGCTGATGTATTTCATATGAACCATATCATATGTAAGCTGGTTTATGGAAATTTACTGTAGCAAAAATCATTTTAAAATATAAAAAAATTAATAAGTTCTATCATTAATTAACAGTGGAAAAACTGAACAGTTTTCCATGGAGAAAATTATGTGGAGTACACTTTGTAGGAACTAATGAAGAGCAGGCTATGCTCAGATCAATTTAGAACTATCCAGTCTTTATGGTTTGTATTAATTAATAGGCAAAGTTTTTAATTGATCTGTAATTGGCTTTTCCCATGATATCAACATCATACATATATGTATAAATATTACAAATATACCTACATATATATATATATATATATATATCTTATATCTAACTATATGTGTAGACAAATGCTTATACATATGCATTCATTATATATCATCTATCTATCTATCTATCTACCCATCTATCTTCTTTTAAAAAGAACACTTTTAGATGGATAGCACCTTGCATACTTTAGCAACACGCTTTCTATGTACCTAGTTCAGGGCAAATGGAGAGCAAAGAGAGTCTGTCTTCCATCCCCTCAGTTGTTTTTTTTTTTAATATTGCTCGTGGATGTGTTTTTCATCTCCAACTGATAAAAGGTGCTATTTTCTGCATTAATCTTAGAATATCATTCTACTAGTGGCATTAGGCTACCATTGTTCTTGAAAAGGAAATGACTTCCTGTAATTTGAAGCTGATTGTTTCCTTTCATCCTCAACAGTTGATGTTCAGACAGATTGTGATGTTCTGCATTGCTAAATACATGTAATAAACCTGAAAGTAACATTATATAGTAGCTGGATAAATGACAAAAATATCAATTCAGAAACCAGCAATGGACTAGTTCATTTTCTTTAAAATATTCCGCATGCAGTGAATGCTTAGTTTAGAGATGGGCTGGAGAAAAGAGGGGCAAGACTTAAAATTTGATTACAACAAGTAGCAAGGAGATTTATTTGTCCTAAAAGCATCAGACTTCTGAGAAACAGCTGCACAGTTGTTATCATCATAAACCTTTTTATAGTTTTTGGGTAAGAGATGGCTGACTTTGCCACCTCATATGATATCTCTTTCAAAATCTCTAGTAGTACAGTTATTATTGACTACTACTTATTATTTTTTTTAATTACTGGAAAACTTTCTATTTCCTGGGATAAAGACATACTGATGTTTTTTTTTTTAAATTAGATGTTTATTTGCATTGATGTTTCATTGATATCCCAAACCAGGAGAGCACTTTCTTTTTTAATTAATAGTCTGAGAAACTTGTTTGCTCACAGTCACATAGCCACTCTGTGGCAGAGGTGGAACTTGAAACTATGGATTCCTAATGTGTATTTATCCATTATGTCAGATTATCTCTCAGCTGGATTGGTATGATTCTTTTTTAAAAAATACTGTTGTCTTTTTTTGCAATATTTTATCTTATTATAAGGGATTTATTTTTGGTCAAAGAAACTGTAACAATATAGATTTCATCTGAGAGGAAACGTAATATACTGTAGAGAGTTATTGTCAAAAAACAAATATTCCCATCTCACTTTGAGACTTAACAACACTGTGACCATGAGTAAGTCACTTTATCACTCTGTGTCTCAGGCAGGTCTCTAAGATTGTACATGCTGTTGATATGAAATTTGCCTGTGTGGAGGGAATCCCTAAATGGACAAAGACACATGTGCCCAATAAAATTGGATAAATGTTGATGTTTTATTAGATTCAGTTTAGTTTTATAAAAGGCACCATATATAGAGAATTAATGTATCATATGATCATTGATTTACAGATGGAGGGTAACTTAGGTGTCACATTTTTCAATACCATTTTAAAGATATGGAAACTGAGGTCAGGAGGATTTAGGTAACTTACCCGAGGTCACATAGGTAGGAAATGATAGAACCAGGATTTAAATCCATATTATCAGACTCAATATCTATGATATTTTTCAATAGAATATATTATTTTATGAGCACTGAGCTTGGATTCAGGAAGACTTAGTATCACAACATTCCATTCAGTACATTCTTTTTCCTTGATTCTAGCATAAATTATTTTCTTGGCACGGCTTTGCTCACTAATTCCATTCATTCAATCAATCAATCAACTTTTATTAGGCAGCTACTATGTGCCAGGCACTGTGCCATGTACTAGGGATACAAAGAGAGACAAAAGACAGTGACTGCCCTCAAGAAACTTACAATCTAATATGGGAGGCAACATGGAAACATACACAAAGCAAGTTACATTCAGGATAAATAAGACATAACTAAAAAAAGGGAAGCACTAGAAGTAAAAGAACTTGGAGAAGTCTTCCTGTAGAATGTGGGATTTTAGTTGATATTTAAAGGAAGACAGGGTGATCCGTAGTTAGAATTGAGGAAGTAGAACATTCTAGACATGAGAGCCAGCCAGAGAAAATGCCTGGAGTTGGGAGATGGAGTATCTTATTGTATCAGTAGTTAAGGTGGGACTTTCTTTTACTGTTTTCTCTTCTAGTACTTATTTAATCAAGTGCCCTTGAAGAGCCTGGCCATTGTTTCTTTGATTGAATCAGGAGTCCTTGTTGACCTCCTTGCCTCAAGTTTGCATGGGTTTGAGTCACATGTTTTTGACACCTGAGGCTTTTAGGTCACATGGGTTTGAGTCAATAGTTTGTGATGCTTTTAGGCCATGTGGGTGAGTTGCATGTTGTGATGCCCTTTGACCCTGAACAGAATATATAGACCCAGAGGTTGGCATTTTCCCTTGGAGCTCTCACTCACTGAAAGAGTGGCATGTGACTTGAAGAGACTCTGGGCAGCCGTCCTTAAGAGTTCCTTGGCCTGTAAACCCAGATGTTCATGCTTTCCTGGCAACTGTGAATTGAGATTTGAATCAGAAAGGTGTGTCTATTGCTGTTTGTAATTTGTTTGTATTTGCTCTGAAATTCAGGTTGCTGGCTCTTCCTCCTGAACTAAGTGAATGTTTGATTAAAATGAGATTGTTAACCCCTTAAAGTTACTTTCCTTAGTAAAGCAGATCAAAAGAACCTGTGTTAGCAGCCTTCTGTGTGCTGGTTGTGGTTGGTTTTACACAGCCACAGTAGCTGCTAGCAAAATTGTTGCTATACTTGTTCATGGTACAGCCAGGAGGACAGAATCACTGGACCAACAGGGAGTCATTGGATTTTATTTTGTATGGGGGTAGTGACATGATTGGGCCTACATTCGAGGGAAATCACTTCAGTGGTTGAATGAAGGATGGATTAGAGTGGGGAGTGATTCAAGGCAGCCAGACCCATTAACAGGATATTGCAATAATCCAGGCATGAGATGATGAGGGCATGCAGCGTCAGAAGAGAGAAGTGGGCATATTAAGAGCTGTTGAAAAAATTAAATTGACAGGCCTTTATAACATATTGGATATGGTAGATAAGAAATAATGAGCAATCCAGGATGTCTAGGTTTTGAACCAGAGCACTGTGAGGATGGTGTTGCCTCCTCTGATAGCATGGCAGGTAGGGGGGAAAAGAGTTCAGGGGAAAAGGCAAGGAGCAATATTTTTAACAGAATTTAAGATGTCTGCTGGACATATAATTTGAGATGTCTGAAATACATTTGGAGATGTGAAATTGGAGGTCAGTACAGAGCTTGGGGCAGTCTAGGTAGATTTGAGAATCATTAGAATAGAAATGGTAATTAAATCCATGAGAGCTAATGAGATCACCAAATGAAGTAGTATAGAAGGAGAAAAGAAATCTCAGGACATCACCGCAAGGCACACCTACAGATAGAGGGCAATATCTGGTTGAGGATCTAGAAAAGGAGCCAGAGATTAACAGACAAATAAGTAAGAGGAAAACCAGGTGAGAGCGACATCCTGAAAACCTAGAAAAAAGAGTATCAAGAAGGAGAAAGTGATCAATGGTGTTAAAGGATGCAGAAAGCTCAAGGAGAATGAGGATTATAAAATGGCCATTGAGTTTGGCAGCTAAGAGATCACTGGTAACTGTTGTGAGAGTAGTTTCAGTGGAATGGTAAAGCCGTGTCGTAAAGAGTAAAGAAGAGAGTGGGAGTAGAGAAAGTGGAGGCACCTATTGTACATGGCCTTTTGAGGAGTTTATTTATGAAGGCCAGAAGAGATATAGGATGATAGCGGGAATGGAAAGATCAAGTAAAGTATTTTTTTTTTGTGATTAGGGAGAGATGGAGAAGAGATTAGATGGGAGGAAATGAGCCAGTAAAGGAGAGATTGAAAACAAGGGAAAGAGTGGGTATGACAGAAGGGGCAATTGTAGGAGGAGATAGACCAGGTTGAGATCATTTGAACAAGTAGAGAGAGGGATTAACCTCGGCAATGAGAAAGGTTATTTCATCATGTGAAACAAAGTTTAATGAGAAATAGTGGCAGAAAACATCTGAGTGATAGATATGAGCAAGAGATGACAAGATGAGTTCAAGGTGAATGGCCTCAATTTTTTTTTCTGTAAAATATGAGGTAAGGGTCTTAGCTAAGAAGTGGGAAAAAGGGAAGCTATGGGAGGTTTGAGGATTGATAAGTAGGACCAAGTGAATAGATCACTGAAATTGAATGAATGAGTTAGCTGTCATTTTGCCTAGTAATGCATAGAAAACCACTGTAATTTGTGAAGCCTCTGAGTCACATCCTAAATGTGTGATAATGTGTATTTCACAATCCTTCAGTGTTGCCTATGAATGTCTGAGTCTACATTGCACAATCTGCATCTATCAAAAGATTTTTTATACTAGAATCTCTTTGCACAGATCAAACCTCATATCTCTCTCCCTCTCTCCCCAAATGATTAATGATATGA
The DNA here is from genome assembly GCF_011100635.1 of Trichosurus vulpecula. Taxonomy (NCBI): domain Eukaryota; kingdom Metazoa; phylum Chordata; class Mammalia; order Diprotodontia; family Phalangeridae; genus Trichosurus; species Trichosurus vulpecula. The sequence continues at coordinate 303,498,880 of NC_050573.1, read as the reverse complement.
AGTGATAGCCTTTTGTAATTAACTTCAGTGTTTCTAATAATTTGGTTAAAATGATGTTGCAATTTGGAAAGCAATAACACCATTCTGTCAATGCACAACTAAATTAGGATTGTGAATGACCACAAGTGGCTATCAAAAGAAAAATTAGTAATATTCCATGCAAGATTATATAGCTATAGACAATCTTTTACAATTCAGATTTTAATTTAACAAATGGCTACATTTATAAAGGAGTCAAAAGGGAGACTTCAGGGTTATAATTTTCTGGAACATATACTTCAGCTTCATTTCCGAAATTTTAGATTAAATATCTCTAAGCACAGCCAGCTCTTCATTATTTCATTTATGGATTTTCAGATCTTTTGTTTCTAGTATCGAACAATAAAAATCAGATCTGAAGAGACTCTCATCATCATCCAGTCCAATTACAAGATTTTGCAGATAAAGGAACAGGGCCAGAGAGGCTAAAGCTGTTTGTTCAGTCCCAAGTTAGCAAGCAACAGAGACAATATTATTACTTAGGTGATCTGAGTGCAAAGGCAATGCACCTGTTATCACATAATGCTACCCTGCAGTAGTTAATATATTTTTTTCTCCCAAAGTTTGTAATATCAAAATGAGCTTTTCTGGGCACTTTTGAAAAAATTATATCTTAAAAAACACCTAAGAATTACAGCACTGAGAAGTCAATAAGAAGCTAGCCTCAAAGTCTGGAAGACCTAGATTCAAGCTTTGCTGCTATAAACACTAGATCTGTGACCATTGAGAAGTCACCTAACTTCTCAGTGCACTAGTCAAGCCTCTAAGACTAAGTTCTAGATGCCCCATTCAAAAAAGAGGCCACACCGTGAAGTTCTTTACACTGCTGAAATCACATGATAGGAGAAAAAAAATCAGAAATTTAAGGGGAAGAAAAAGAAAGGAGAGAAAGAGAGAGGGAGGGAAGGAGGAAGGAAAAAGAAAAGAATGAGGGAAGGAAGAAGGGAGGAAAGAGAAGGAATATGTGTGTGTGTGTGTGTGTGTGTGTGTGTGTGTGTGTGTGGCAGTAGCTATTTTTTTCTTCTGTGACTAGTTCAATTAAACCTGATTCAACAGGGTATACCTTCCAGTCACCAATGCTGCAACATTATATGCATGGAATATAACTGAATATGAGAAGCTGAGAACACATGACCTGCATTTTGACTCCCTTTCAATGCCCGCTAAGGTATAAACACAGGAACAGAAGTCTGTGATGTGTGTGTGTGTGTGTGTGTGTGTGTGTGTGTGTGTGTATTTTCACTGTTCATCAGCAGTTCTGGCAAAAGAAAATAATCATGGGAAATTTATGTTTCCGTATGCATTTGTCACTATGAATCAATTTTCATGTTGGTTTAAAAATGTTGCATACTAGTGCAAAAAATGATGCAAATTTTTAAGTGTCACATATCTGCCAGAATTTTTTTCTCTCTTTAGCCTAAAACTGAATTTGGAGGAAAAAAGAATACATGATTCAATGGATTCCAACTTACAATTTCTTTCCTTGATCTTTATATAAAATCTTTTTCCTGCCAATGGTTCCCCTAAACTTCCCTTTAGCGGTGAGTAGGAATGAAGGACTAGACCAATCTCATTCAATAAATGAGTGATATATTATACACTGTCATTTTTGTCCATTAATGCATAACCATTGACATTCATTCAATATTTTCCGTCAATTTCATTATTAGTTCAAGAGAATTTAAAATTCCTTCAAATCACTGATTTAAAAAAAAAAGATTTGTGTGTGTGTGCGCATGCGCGTGTGTGTGTTGGGGAGAAATAATATATGTGGATTTTTGGACCTTTGGATCTCTATCACCATAATTAGTTAAGAAATGATGGAAATAAAAATTTCAAGAAGAAAAAAAATCAGAATACTTCTAACTAGAATTGAATTGTCAAGCCCACAAAATTTATATAATTATAAGACAAACATAAAGACCTATATGTGTATATACACATATGTGTACATATATACATGTGTGAGTATATACATACATATATAACTTTATAATATTTATATATACATATTATGTACATTCCTGTTGATATATATGCTTATGTCTTTCTCTGACACTAGAAATATATGCATGCATACTCACATTCACAATACAATATGATATATGTATGGGTATATACATATATACATAATACATATACATATATGTAAATATGTGTATATAAAACACATATATACCTTTTCCTATGTATATCTCTGGAGATTATAGATATATAAAGAGATTCAGCAGATATCTATATCTGTATCTCTATTTCTCTATCTACTATCATCTATCCACCTACATCTCTAATAATATAAAGGGGAAGATAATAGAATAATTTGATATTGTTAGAGAAAGGGGGTTCCTTCTTGGAAGACCTTGCTTTTAGATTTCGTTTCTGAAGCAGAAAGATAGTGATTATGGTACTGAGAGCTTTCTTAGTATTGTCAATATCTCTCTTTTGAGGCCTTTTTTATCCAGTAGAAAGTCATTAATAATATATTATTATATCCTCTTGTGTACAGTGGAAACGGAGGGAAGAAGTTGGGTGGGACAGAGGCCCAAACCAAGCATTAGCTTGGGAGTTTAAGAGTAGAGAAGAGAGAAGAAAATGTTCTGATCAATAAGTAATAACAGAATGGAGTTGGGAGAAAAGGCTAGGTAGAAGTTTCAATACTCAGCAGATAGCCTTTCAATCAAATTCAGGCCAAGGTATTCTAATTTTAAGCAAGAGCTAGTAGAGAAGCTTTAAAGTAAAATTAATAGAAGCAACAACAGAAGGGTTAGAAAGAAAGAGAATATGGTAAGAGCCAAAGTTGAGATCCTCTCTACAAATCCATTAAGTAAGAATTATTAAACTGAGGAACATATTCCCAGCATTTAGGGAAATTCAGTGTCTGGGGAGGCATGAGAAGAATTGAGTGTTTAAAGTCCCGAGAAGGTCCTTTTTCCCAAGAAGAAAGCCAGTAGTGACAGTATAGACCCTAAGCATTTCACTCAGAGACCTCTCTCACTGGAAGAGAATGTATTTTACCAATTTCCAGGGAATTCCTCTTTGATAGACCCTGCTTTGAATGACTTATTTACCTCCTGCTAATTCTAAATATTCAGCCTAAGCTGTTTATTATAATGTGATAATGTATATACTTAAAGGTTCAGTGTTGCTTATTGTTCAAGACCCCTCCCCTGCCTCCCAGGAACTCTGTAGACAATACTCTCATTGTGATAGACAGTTCTGGAAAGATGAGTGATGAGGTACCATTACTATTTTGAGGAAGAAATTTCTGTCTTTATAACTTCCTGCCAAAGAGGGAAAATATGGGAATTAGACAGAAATGTTTTTCCCCTAGGCAATGGAAATAAATTCCTTAAGCCAGACTGAATGCCCAGTAAGGTAGACCTTGCAAACAAAGAAAAGATTTTGACTTGTCCAACAAATTTTCAAAATGTGTATCAAGAAAAGCCATAATAATAGACCTGACTGTCTAAAAGAGAGACTACACCCCATTAATAGCATCATTATAGAGGATGAATATGTTAACACATAGTAAGAGTGAAATGCTTGAGATGCTTCAGTCAGGAGTAATTTCCCCATCTGCTAGATCTTGGACTTCACTGGTAGATTTGGTGCCCAAGCCAGATGGGACAATGAAGTTTTGTGTTGATTAAAGAGAAATTAATGCTATTACTAAACCAGATGCTGACAGACTCATGCTGAGATCTGATTACCTAGAAGAATCATTAGGGTCTTCGAAGGTACTCTCTAGAATAGACTATTGCAAGGTGTTTACCCAAGTAGATGTAGCCTCAGAGAAGAGGGGAAAGACAGTTGTAATTGCTAAATGGGGATGATTGGCATTTAATATACTTATAGGGTCATGGTACATTGTTGCCAACTTGTTAGTTTGCAGTGATATCTTCTAAATTGCAGGGTTTTGTTTTTTGGTTGTTTATTTTTTTTACTAATGTATATAAGGATGCTATAGTAATTTTTAATTCCTGTATGGATACCCATAATGAACCATAATGAACATTTGCATGTTTTTCTTTGAATAAATCAGGAAGCTTATTTGAAAGTGAAATACAATGCTAGTCAGTTTGGACCGTGGGAAGTAAAGCATTTGGGTCATGAAGTAAGTAGTGGAAAATACATTTGTCCTTTTGGGAATGAGTTTGAAGGTACTCAACAGCGAGTGGTAGCCAAAATGAATAAAAAGGTCGTTGTTGGTTCTTCTGTGTTTGGTTGCATACTATTGTAGGTTTAAACCAGAGTTTATCACCCAGATTTCTCTCCTTATTGATTTATTACTGTATTGTTAATACAATTTGTAGATATTCCCAGCCATTAATAGGCCCATGTGACCTGTCTGAGTCACATGAGTTTGAGTCACATGGAAGCCTGAGTCACATGAGTCTGTGGTGGGAGGAGCTTGCTGGAGTGAAGCAGGAGGGGGTGGAGCAGGAAGTGTGGAGCAGAACTGAGAGGAAGTGAGACAGAGCAGTCAGAGTTGGGAGAGAGAGACACACAGAGCAGCAGCTAGTGTGAGAGAGGGAGTAATTTTGCCCTTGTTTGTGGGAAGGCCCTAATAGAGGGGAGGGTTGGGGATGGCAGTGCCCTCTGCATTGATAATGTGTACACGTTTCCTTGCTGCTGTGATGGACTTGGCTTTCTGATGTTTGAATCAATGTTTTGGTTTTGCCTTCAATGAAGAAAGTGTTATATTTTGAGATTCAGAACAACGCCAACATATTCATAGCAGCCATAGCCCCTGTGAATATCACATTGGCTCTACACTTGGCAATGGGGATGGGATCGCTAAATATCAGACCTCTACTTGGAGAGAGGAAGGCTTTAGGGAAGGAAATGTGTATCCCAGAATGGGAGGATTTACCTTATTCCTTCCTGGAGAGAGAATGGGCTAAAAGCTCAGTACTCTGTGAAAACTGGGAACTGAGGCTACAGAAGGCAGGACCCAGAGATTTAGAAAGATGCTTGCAAGGAATACCAATAGAACCAGGAAAAGAACTGGCAGGGGTGTGTAGGAAAGGCTGGGCCTTGCTTACAAGTTATCATGTTATGTTATGTGTAAAAGCAGAGACAAATTACCAGAGGAAAAAGTTCATGTGGAAAAGGAGTTAGCTGGTTTGCATGAGAAGCTTTCTTTGCTACAATGTTTGAGCTTTCCTTTAGAAGAGCCATCTAGAAAGTCTCATGTGGTAGAATAAAAAGTAGCTGTTAATTTACCTCAGAAAAATAAGCAAAAATGTAACAATAGGAAGGTACATGCAGCCCTTGCACAGGCTGGGTGTGATTGGGGCCCAAACACCTGCCAGGAGGATGTGTGGGAGGAGAACGAAACAAAGTTAGATGAGGAGGCTTCTAATAGAGAAGTTTCCCCAATATTATGAAGGAAGCAGGAGAACCAGGGGAGCCACACAGTGTTTAGGGAAATAATTAAGGAGTTTACTCAGTGAGAGGTCACAAGTATTTTGAGTTGATTCACCCCCCAAAAGGGAGAATTGTTAGTATCTTGGATGGTGAGAAGGAGCCAGAGGAGTGAGGAGTAAGGAGTAGGGAGAGAGAAAATAGATTGAAATTCATAGGTTTCAGTCAGAATTCTTTTGTACAGCAAGCTTTTAGGGATTACCATATGCAAAAAAGCAACAATGCAACTGATATTTTTCCATTTATTTAAATCTGACTTTATTCTCCTGAAAAGTGTTTCATAAGTATGTTCATACAAGCCCTGAGTTTGTCTAGGCAGATAACGTCCCAAATATTTTATAGTGTCTACAGTAACTTTAAATGGAATTTCTCTTTCTTTCTCTTGCTGTTGGACTTTGTTAGTAATGTATAGGCATGCTGAGGATTTATGTGGGTTTATATTATATCCTGCAACTTTCCTAAAGTTGTTTATTATTTCAAGTAGTTTTTTACTTGATTCTCTAGGATTCTCTAAGTAAATTATCATATCATCTGCAAAAAGGGATAATGTAGTTTCTTCTTTGCCTATTTTAATTCCTTCAATTTCTTTTCCTTCTCTTATTGCTGCAGATAACTTTTCTAGTACCAAATTAAATAGATGGGGTGATAATGGACATCCTTGTTTCACCCCTGATCTTACAGGGAATGCATCTAGCTTATCCCTATTACACATAATGCTCGTTGATGGTTTTAGGTAGATGCTATTTATAATTTTAAGGAAGGCTCCATTTATTCCTATGCTTTCTAGTGTTTTTAATAGGAATGGGTGTTGTATTTTGTCAAAGGCTTTTCTGCATCTATTGAGATGATCATATGGTTTCTGCAAGTCTTGTTGTTGATATGATCAATTATGCTGATAGTTTTCCTAATATTGAACCAGCCTTGCATTCCTGGAATAAATCGTACCTGGTTGTAGTGTATTATTCTCGTGATAAGTTGCTACAATCTTTTTGCTCATATTTTATTTAAAATTTTTGCATCAATATTCGTTAGAGAAATTGGTCTATAATTTCCTTTCTGTGTTTTGACTCTTCCTGGTTTAGGTATTAGTTCCATATTTGTGTCACAAAAAGAATTTGGTAGGACTCCTTCCTCACCTATTTTCCCAAATAGTCTACAAAGTATAGGAATTAATTGTTCTTTAAATGTTTGATAAAATTCACATGTAAAACCATCTGGCTCTGGAGATTATTTCCTAGGGAAATTGGTGGCTCACTCAATTTCTTTTTCTGAGGTGGGGTTATTGAGGAATTTTACTTCCTCTTCTGTTAACCTGGGCAATTTATATTTTTGTAGATAATCATCCACAACCCTAAGGTTATCAAATTTATGGGCATACAATTGGGCAAAATAATTCCTAATTGTTCTTTTAATTTCCTCTTCATTGGAGGTGAATTCACCCTTTTCATTTTTGATACTGGTAATTTGATTTTTCTTCTTTCTTTTTTTTAATCAAATTGATCAAAAGATTATCAATTTTATTGTTTTTTTTTCATAAAAACAGCTCTTGGTTTTATTTGTTAATTCAATAGTTTGCTTGATTTCAATTTTATTAATCTCTCCTTTGATTTTCAGTATTTCTAATTTGGTATTTAATTGGGAATTTTCAATTTTTACTTTTTATAGCTTTTTCAGTTGCATGCCCAATTCGTTGATCTCCTTTTTGTCTTTTTTATTCATGTAAGCATTTAGAGATATAAAACTTCCCCTAAGAACTGCTTTTGCTGCATCCCATAAGTTTTGGTATGTTGTCTCATTATTGTCATTCTCTTGAATGAAGTTATTAATTATTTCTCTGATTTGTTCTTTGGCCCACCCATTCTTTAGAATTAGATTATTTAGTTTCCAATTAATTTTTAGCTTGTTTTTCTATGGTTCTTTATTACAAATAATTTTTATTGTGTCGTGATCTGAAAAGTGTGCTTTGACAACTTCTGCCTTTCTGCACTGCATTGAGGGTTTTTATGCTCTAGTACATGGTCAATTTTTGAGTACATGCCATGGACCACTGAGAAAAATTTTATTCCTTTTTATGCCCATTCAGTTTTCTCCAGAGGTCTATCACATCTGCCTTTTCTAAAATTCTGATCACCTCCTTAACTTCTTTCTTGTTTATTTTGAGGTTAGATTTATCTAGTTCAGAGAGGCGGAGGTTGAGGTCTCCCATTATTATGGTTTTGCTGTCCATTTCTTCCTGTAACTCCCTTAACTTCTCCTCTAAGAATCTGCATGCCATACTACTTGGTGCATATATGTTAAACAATGATATAGCTTCATTGTTCGTGGAGCCTTTTAGCAGGATGTAGTGTCCTTCCTTATCTCTTTTAATTTGATCTATCTTTACTTTTGCTTTGTCTGAGATTAGGATTGCTACACCTGCTTTTTTTACTTTAGCTGAAGAGCAGTATATTTTACTCTAGCCTTTTACCTTTACCCTGTGTGTATCCCCCTGTTTCAAATATGTTTCTTCTAAACAGCATATTGTAGGATTATGGTTTTTAATCCATTCTGCTATCCATTTCTGTTTTATGGGAGAATTTACCCCATTCACATTCACAGTTATGATTACTATCTGTGCCTTTTTTTCATCCTATTTCCCCCCTGTTTATGCTTTTATTTCTCCCTTTCCCTTTCCACTCCTCAACAAAGTTTTGCTTTTGACTACTGCCTTCCTTAGTTTACCCTCCCTCTTGATTCCCCTCCCTTATCTTCCCATTTTCCACTTCCTACTTCTCCCCTCCCTTCTGACTACCTGCTTCCTTTTTTTCCCCCTTTTCCCTCCTACTGCCTGTAGGACATGTTAGATTTCTATACTTATCAGGGTATGTTATTCCCTTCTTGAGCCAAATCTGATTAGAGTAAAGCTCAGATACTGCTCTTCTCCCTCCCTTCGTTCCCTCTGCTACAGTGTGTTTTTGTATCTCTTCTTGTGATGTAATTTACCCTTTTCTACTACCTCACTATCTCTTCTCCCAGAACCATCCCTTTATATTTCTATATTTTTTATGATTATATCGGTTATTTTATGCTGATATCCACAGTCTATGAATATCCCTTTCAATTGTCATAATAAGTATACTATTCTCAAGATTGACATGTATATATATATGTGTATATATATATATATATATATATATATATATATATATATATCAAACATATATAAAACAAAACAACCCTATATAAGGATGTAGTTAATTAGACTTATTAACTAAAGTTTTTTCCCCCATTTACCTTTTTATGACTTTCTTGAGTTTTGTATTTCAAAATCAAATTTTCCATTGAACTCTGACCTTTTCATCAGGAAGGTCTGGAATTCCCTTATTTCGTTGAATGTCCATCTCCTTGCCTGGAAGATAATGCTCAGTTTAGCTGGGTAGTTGATCTTTGGTTGTAGTCCAAGTTCCTTTGCCTTTCAGAATATCGTATTCTAATTTCTCCTATCTTTTAATGTAGAAGCTGAAAGATCCGGTGTGATCCCGACTGTAGTTCCATGATATTTGAATTGTTTCTTCCCAGCTGCTTGCAGGATTTTCTCTTTGACCTGATAGTTATGGAATTTGGCTATAATATTTCTTGGAGTTTTCAATTTGGGATCTTTTTTAGGGGGTGATCAATGGATTCTGTCCATGACAAGTTTACCCTCTGGTTCTAGGACCTCTGGGCAATTTTCCTTAAGGATTTCATGGAAGTTACTGTTCAGGCTCTTTTTTTTCATCGTAACTTTCAGGTAGACCAATAACACTTAGATTGTCTCTCCTGGATCTGTTTTCCAGGTTGGTTGTTTTTCCAATCAGATATTTTATGTTTTCTTCTATTTTTTATTCATTTTTTAGATTTTGTTTGACTGATTCTTGATGTCTCATAGAGTCATTAGCTTCTACTTGCCCAATTCTAATTTTTAATGTTTTGCTTTCTTCCTTTATCTTCTCTATCTCCTTTTCCATTTGGTTGATTTTACTTTTCAATGAGACATTTTCTCCAATTATATTCTGATTTTCCTTAACCAATTCCCCAATTTTACCTTTTAAAGATTTGTTTTCCTCATTGATTTTTTTTTCCATTTTTTCTTTTACCTCCCTAATTTGGTTTTTAAAGTCCTCCTTGAGTTCTTCCAGTAATGCTTTTAGGTCTGGAGACCAGTTCACATTCCCTTTTGAGGTTTCAGATATGGGTGTAGTATCTATGCTGTTTTCTTCTGAATTGGTATTTTGATCATCCCTGTCTCCATAATATGAATCAATTGTCTTTGAAAGCTTCTTGCTATTCTTTTTCATGATGTTTTTTTTTCCTCCTGGTTTCTGAAGTGGATCTCTGCTTCTGGGGCTCGGGGGCTTCTGTCTCAAGTTTCCTGTGTTGGCATCTAGTTTTATGTGCTATGGCCTCTGGTTTCATGAGGTATGGGGGAGGAGTAGTCTGACTGCTTGGTAAGTCTCCTCTTCCCCAGGACTGTTCTACAGAATAGGTGGTCTCAGCTCTTGTCTGTGCTGGTGTCTGCCACTTCCCCTGGCTGTGCAAAGGCAAATCTGATGTTAGTTAGCTCCACCCCCTGGAGCTCAGTTACTCTATTCTTCTGCTAAGGTGAGGGCTACTGGGACACCTCTCTTCCTGCACTAGTATCCTTCCACCACCACAGGAAGGGCCCTCTCCCAAACTTCTCTTGCTAATGAAGCCTCCTTTCTGGCTCCCCAATTTCTCCTGAGGTTTTATTCTCTGGGTTTATTCAAGGAAGGGTTATGAGCCATTTTGCCTGCACATCCTGGCTACCGGGAGTCCAAGAAGGTGAATTTCAAATCCTCAGACTGTGGGTTGGAGGCCTGTGGGCTAGCTGGTCCTGCGTCTGCAGGCTCTGTGCTCTGACAGACCCTTGTCCTGGGCTGAGAGGCCTGGAGCTCGATCACGGCCATAGCCGGTACTTCCGCCTGGGCCTGTTCCTGCTCCGGCGTTTAGCTCACCCAGCGCTCTCCCAGGCCCACAGGCTGGCTGGATTCCTCTGCTGTTCCCACTTGGTTTGGTCTGGTGCCCATGTGTTTGCCAGGGGTTGGAGGCCTCAGGGCTAGCAGCTTCCTCAGCCGCAGGCTCAGTGCTCAGACAGAGTCCTGTCCTGGGCTAGGAGAGAGGCCTGGGGCTGGATCGCAGCCATAGCCAGTACTTCCACCCACTTGGCATATAGTTTAAATGAATTTGCTATATTGAAATGGAACATAAGTTGTAATGTTAGTAACATAGAGAAACTTGTGTAGCCCGATCCACATCAGGACATGTCTAAAATTACAACGGATACAGCCTTCCCTGTATCATGCCCCTTTGTCCTCACAGTGGATACAGAAAATCAAAGTCTGTTTTGGTAAGCATTTGAACTAAAAGGTCAAAAGTAGGGAGAAAATGAATTTACTTTACAACTCCCTCTCCTTGCACTTGCATGATATTGACTGGAACTCAAAATATTGCTACTACAGGAGCTGGCCACCTGTCAAGTGAATCTGTTGTTGAGAATCATAGCAGGTTGGCCTTAGAAAATCCCTAAGATGCCCACGTGGGATAATCTTCTGGTCCACATCTCTTTCTAATGAAAAACAGATGCATGCCTGTCAGTGAAAGAGAGCAATGCCACAAAGCATTCTGTCTTGATCTTTGAAAGGTCCCAACAGTGCACTATTAGAGCTTGACATTTAATTTCAGCCATTCCATTTATGCAATATGTTTTCTTGACTCCCCAAAATAGTGTTTAAAACACAGGAGAACACAAGTGAAATGATAGGCATTGGGTGGTTGATTCAACAAGGGCTACCTCTTTTATGTACTTTGAATTCATTTCAAAATGAATGTATTGTAACACTCCAATATATGTAAGCTACTTGAAGGAAAAGATTATTTCACTCTTGACTTTGAATCTGTGTCTTTAGCACAGGGACTTGCACATATTAGACAATGAAGTATTGTTTAATAGTTTGAAATTGATTCAATCAAATTGAATTTAGTTAGAAAGCAATGGGGGAGGGTGAAGAAAGCAGCTTGTAGAGTCCAAGAACCTAGGTTCAAATCCAATATCTGAAACTTATCAACTGTGTGATCAATGGAAAATCATTTGGTCACTTTAGGCCTCAGTTTCTTCTTAGTCCTCAGTTTCTTCATCTATAGGATTTTGACTTCTCCAACTTTTTGCTTAAAACATAGCTTTTCACCATGATTCTTAAAGGAGTTAAGGATTTTCTATTTATTTTTCATCCTTCATCAGGCCATTGTTGTGTGTGTGTATGTGTGTGTATGTATGTATATACACACAGACATATATATATATATATATACACACATTGCATATATGTGTGTGTATGTGTCTATATCTATATGTACATATATGTGTATATGTACATGCACACACACATACACATATATTTTCTAAATAGTTTCATTCAGCATATCCATGGGTAAACACATTGTTGCCTACAAATGACCATCCATTTTTTTCCTCCTCAGAATCATAGATTCTCAAAGATAGGAATGTGCTCATAGGTCACCTAGTTCATCCTCTATCTATGATTTCATGATCCTGAGATACATAGCACCACTCACTTCTTTTAGATATTTTTGATGTTGTTTTGTTGGGTTTTTGACAAATAGGTTAAACTTCCATAATACTTAATGACTTATCACAATCTTATCAGGTAGATACTACAAGTAGTAGTAGTATTCCTAATTTACATATGAAAAATACAATATCTAACTGTGCCTATACTTGGACCTAGCTCTGTAGATTCCAAGTTCTGTTCTTTTTTCACTACAGCACAATATATGCTAGCAATGTTAGATGCCAGTCATAACTTCTATTTCACTAAGTATCAGTAATACCCATGAATTCATGGTGACCTCTTTGTGTTAAAAATTAGAATTTATTTTAGCATATTTATATTCCATGTATATGCATATGCATGCATATAAGGTCATTTATACACATGTGCATTGAATGTATGTATGTATGTATACATGCAGTTTAGCTCAAGAATTTCCTTTAGACAATCGTTTTCTCCCAAGAAATGCTGGCTACCTCCCGCCTTAATATAGTTTCATTATCATAATTGCTATTTTCTATAATTTCAATTTTCATGGCTTTTTTGCATTGTCCTCTATTCTCCCACCCTCTAAAGCAATATAAAGCACCTTTGATCAGATCAGTGACTATCCTGCCAAACACTTTATTCTTTGATCCTAGAGAGTTATAACTTATCCTTTGCCAGAAACTTAATAATGTAGTTTCATTTGTAATCATCCAGAAAAGCAAATCCTGTTCTCTAAAGTCATCTATGTATTCAGTTGCTTATTTCACACATTCTCCTTCTTCCTCCAAAATCATGATATTCAACTGCAAGAAGACATGAAAACATCACCTGTATTCCTGAGTCATCTAGTTTGCTACCAAATATTTTGAAGTCAATAGGAATATAATCCACTTTTATTTTGCACCCCCCTCCAAAAAAACTTTAAAACCCTGCCTAAATTTATAAAAAATTGGGAAATTGGATAAATCTTACTAGATCTTTGCCATATCTCAGATTGTTTCTCTTATAGGAAGACTGCAATATTCTGAATAACCGTATCAATTTAATACTTGGTGTATCTCCAAACTCCTCATCAGAGGCATCGTCTAACATTGACTATTTCTTCCTCATCATTTCAAAAACTACCAAAGCTTACTAGTCAGCATTCATTAATATATGCTATTTGTATTCTCAGTTTCCCTCAGCAAAAGACATTCAAGTGACCATTGATTATAATCTTAAAACTTTAACTTATTATTTTCTATGCCTTTGAAGGCACTTGTTCACTACTTTGTTGTTAGATTATAGATGTTACTTAAAATTAGTGAGTAAATGTTGTGAACAGAGAAATGAGAAAATACCACTTTGTTTCACTTTGCAGCACAGTGGAAAGAATAATGGTATAGGTATCAGGAGACAAATTTGGTCCAGGTTTTGTCATTAACTATCTAAGGCCATGACCAAGTAAATCATTTCATCTTTCTGGATCTGAGGTTCTTCATCTGTAAAATAAAGGTTTTAGAATAGTTGATTTTATTCTTCATTACCTATTTGTGAGTAAAATCTTCTTGAATTCATTTTCATGTTCCAATTAGTTGCTTTTATAAGCTGAATATTTAAGGTTATAGAAAAATATGTTTATTTAGATTTTTCTAAAGTGTGAATTATTTCATTTTACTGTTAAAGTAATATGAATATTAATTATAAACTGTCTTCTCACCTTAACTACCAGTTAATTCTGAGAGAATTAACAAATATTTTGGCATGATCATAATCACACCAAGTCCCTCCTTTTACACACATATGGAAGGATATAAAACTATTATAATAGTTATATTATACTTCCATAAGCATTTTCCATGTTTTGCATTCTATTTTAAAAATGTTACATATGTTTAAATAATATTCCCTTTCTATATTTTCTGTTTTCCCCTATGTCCCTCACTGCAGTTAATGAAATGAATATTAACTAAAAAAAATATTTCAAGTCTCTTCATAACAACCATCATCAATAGTCTGTCGTTAGAATATTATTTCTAATAAATACCTCTGATCATATTAGGCCTATGGAACAAACACATTGATCTAGACCTATTTTAAAATTTTTAACATTAAAAAAAATTGAGTTCCAAATTCTCTCCTTCCCTCCAGCCCTTCCCATCCATGAAAAAACAAGCAACATGATACCAATTAAACATGTAAAGTAATACAGAGAGAAATTCCATATTAGCTATTTGGGGGTGGGGGACACAAAAAACAAGAAAGAAAAATAAAATGAAAAAGTATGCTTCAATTTACACTCAGAGTTCATTAGTCCACACTCTGAAGACGATTAGCATGCATCCTTTAGAATTGCATTGGATTATTGTTTTCATCAGAATAGCTCTCTTTCACAGTTGATCATCTTTAGATTCTTGCTTTTACTGTGGAAAATATTCTTTTGGTTCTTCTCCCTTCACTTTTCATCAATTTCTATAAGTCTTCCCATATTTTCCTGAAACCATCCTGCTCATCATTTTTTTAAGAGTACAGCAGTATTCCACCACAATCATATACCACAACTTGTTCAGGCATTCTTCAAATGATGGGTATCTCCTCAATTTCCAATTATTTGCCACTATCAAACAGAGGTACTGTAATTTTTTTTTGTACAAATAGGTCCTTTTTCATTTTCTTTGACCCCTTTGGGATATAGATCTATAGTAATGGTATTACTGGGTCAAAGGGTAAGCATAACCTTTTGAACTAAGTTCCAAATTATTCTCTAGAATGTTTGGCACAATTCACAACTCCATCAATATGCATTAGTTAACCTATTTGTACCCACCCTCTCCATTTTTGTATTTTTTTTCTTTTCTCTTATTAGCCAATTTGATAGGGTGAAGTAATATCTCAAAGAATATGAGAAATTTTTTATGTGACTATTGATTGCTTTGATTACTTCTCACAATTGTCTCTTCATAACTTTTGAATATTAATTAATTGGGGTAACACTCAGTAACATATATTTCAGAAATAAGGCTTTTTTAGAATATATAAATATGTATGTATGGACATATATATGTATATATATGCATATGTGTGTGTGTGTGTGTGTGTGTGTGTGTGTGTGTGTGTGTGTGTGTATACAGAAACCATATTCCAGGGAAGCCCATTAGGTGTAGAGAAAAATAAATCTATCTCATCCCACATTAGATGACTATTGTTTCCAAGCCTTCTAACATTGATGTTCTTATAGGCCTTCCTTGCAAGAGGCCTTAGCTCTTTTTTTTAAATTAAGTTTTTTTTTTTTATTTTTAGATTACAATGTTCAATTCTACTCACTACTTTTCTCCAAAGAAGAATTCAATTCCTACTAGCAGGAGAAGTAGAAGTTGGGGTAGAGGCTGCTCTGTTCTCCTTAGAAAGAGATGAGGTGTTAGAATTATATCTATTTGCTAATTTAAATATTATCAGTCCAAAATATATCATTGGTTTCAATCCATTTCTGATTTCTTTGCCATTTTGGGAGGAGAAAGGTGTGTCCTCAATAGACAGGAAATGCAGATCTATATATGAGCTCTTTAATGCTTGGACCCTTCTCCTCCTAATACCATTTCTACAGTGAATATACAAAGTAAACGGCAAAGAAAGCACATTTATCCAAATTGGTAGCAAAATAGAAATTTTTAAAAAAATATTCATCAGAGAATGTATACAAAACGATAGAAGGTGAAGGAAATCTCACATTAGGAATAAAATAGCTTAGCTCAGTCAAGAGAGATTATCCTTGATTTCACCCAAGGAGAAGTCCCCTAAAGTCTCTAGTACAGCTACTTGGGAATAGGGACATGAGAGAAACTACCGACTCTTCTCAGGTTCTTTTCCCCCAAAAATCTTTTCCTTCAGCAACTTGAAGTGGGTTTGGCCTCTCCCTTACTCTCTTTCCCAGCTGGAAGCCAGACATACAATAAGTGACCCACCCTTTAAAGAGTCCCAAAGATGGCCTGAAGTTTAGATTCCTTAAGGGAACTTGAATCTTGGAGAGTGTTGAAATGGAATTGAAGCTGAATGAGTTACAAAGAGGAATGAAGATGACTGGATATATTCTGCTTTTCAGGGACTCCTCCCTGTCCCTCACAGAGGGCATGGAATTCATTTCCACCAATGAAAAGAGAGTCCCTTCCTAATGGGCTTTTGGACAGAGGTTACAATAGAATAATCAATGTCAAACATTTCCATAAACTGGGCTGAAAGCCAAAAAATAAAGATTATTTTTGCCATTAGACATACGACATCTTTAAAAAATAGAATGCTGGTTAATAAGAATAAATTGCTATACTCTCATTATGTGTGATAAGGGAACAACATGGATGAATTCAAGTAATGGCCCCAGGGTCCCAGGAGAGACATGTATTGCTCAAGTGATGTTCTATCATTTCATTTGCATTGAAATGCCACATACTAAAAAGTTTCTATTTTATCAATGCATCTGCATATCAGAGATTATTTGGAGTGCAGAATAATAAAATACAAATAAAATGTGAAATTTTAATGAACAAAATTCATTTTCATCATAAAAAGTATGTGTAAATAAGTGTGCTACAGGGGATTTTAATTTGGATGAAGGCATCCAAATGGTTTCATAGCCTGAGAAATGTGCTTTTGCTTTTCCCTGTAGGGCATGGAGTTCTTTCAGCATTCTTTTTTTCCAGCTTCCATTTTATCTTTCCTTTATTTACTCTTTATCACAGTAACAGTAGTTCTCATTCATGGTGGAGTGTATTTTTCAAATCCACTGGTGGCTGCAGCCACTGTTTTCACTTTGTGCCTGGGTGACAGATGTTGAAGAATGGCAATAGATTTTTCCTTAATTCTCCAGTGCTTCTTTTTGCACTGCCAAATCATATTATATGGTGGCAGCGGATAGTACTCAGGTAGCAATGAAGAGGCAAATAATTCATTTCAAGCCCTTCCTATATGACCATATCCTCTAGCAGCAGAATTAGCAATAGCTATTTGTCTGTCTTGGTCAGCAGTGGATGATGGCTCCTGTCTCCACTTTGGGGAAAAAACAGTGCTGATGTGCAAAAAAAAAAATGTTTGATCAAAATTACTTTACTCCAACTTTCTTTGTCAGTATAGAAAAAAGCCCTTGGTACATAATTTCCAAATCTTTTATGAACTTTTCATTACATGATGCTTGTGATTTTGAAAAGTATCAAAACATTTACAAAAGAAAAAGAATAGCACTGAGTCATAGGTTTGCCTATGAGAGCAAGTGAGAGAAAAGTAGTAAGAATATGGCTATATAGAGCATTATTTCTATTTATTTTGTTGATTTTTACATAATAGTCAACAATACTGGAAGTAAATCCATTGGGTTTCAGTTAACTTAGTGCAATACAATTTACATAGCATAGTAACTGCTGAAAAGAGAGAACCATTCCTCTTTTTTGAGGGGACAGGAAGGAATGATTGTTTAATGTCACATATGACTACAAATTGCTTTTTAAACCTGGTCACTATCAAATTTCCATAAAGCCTCTAGAAGTTCTATTTTACTTATTTTAGGAATGTGATGGAATGTGATGAGCTACAAACCTTGGAAAAATAGTGCCAGGAAGAAAAAAAATATGCTTTCCTTTTTCTCTGTAAAATACAAATACAATATGTCATTTTGTACAGATAGAGCAGCAGATGTGAAATATCAAACACACTAATTAGAATCTGGCATCCTTGCAGGAATGGAATCATTTCAAAGAGAATAAGAGCAAAGTGGATAGAAATGGAAATAAAACTGAGTATTTTGCATAATTTGTATTTTAAAATATGATTTAGGGGACAGATTTTAAGTTAATATAATTTTCTCTTTCTATTTGACTTGTCCCCCTCACTGAAACTGTAAACAGAAGATGAGGGGATAAGTAGAAAAACAAAAGCCATTTTCCTTTCTTTATTTAGTGTTTTACAGTCTTTGCTTCCTATTGGCCAATGTGAGATTAACTGTACTGTGATTTGTCTGAACCAAGATGGTAGAGTACAGGCAGCAACTCAGCTGATCTCTTACAACAGTACCCTCCAAACAACTTTAAATATCTCATCAAATCAAATTTTGGAATGACAGAGTCAACAAAAGGTCAAAATGAGGTATTTTTTTCAGCCTAAGACATTTTAGAAGGTTGGCAGCAGAGGTCTGTGGGACCACGTTGAAAGCCTGTCCAAAGTGCACATGTCAGGAGGCAGCATCAGCAGTAGTGATGAGCCTTGGAGACAGACACATCAGTGGAAGCAGTAGTGTTGGGAGCTCTTAACCAAAATACAATGCTAAGGGAGATTGTTCAACTGGTGATAAAGAGACTAGAGGGGTTCCTTTGCTGTCACTGGGTGCACCTGATGTAATTATATTGTCTACACACAGTGGTGGATCACAGTTCTAAGGTAGAGAGATCATTTGTGGGCTGTCACAAGAGAACAAGGGCCCCAGTCACAATTCTAAGGCAGAGAGGAGAGCTGGAGCTTATAGCTGTAGAGAAACAGGTGACCTGGTCACAGTTCAAGGACCAAGCAGAGCACTAGTGTTTGTGGCTGCAGGAAATGAGGTCCCTTCCTGGGTTAAAACGAAGCACAGAGGAGAAGAGTTATGACCACATCCCTCTTCCAATAAAATCACCTTGGAAGCACCAAAAACTTGGAGAACTACCTCTGAAAACAGCAGTACAAAAAAGCCTGAAACTTGGGACAGTGTCTCCCCAGTTTCAGATGAATAGATCCCAACTTTAATATAAAATTAAAAGTGAAGATATAGATTTGGGAAATGAGCAAGCAACAACAACAACGAAAAAGAACTTGACCTTAAAAATCTAATGAAGTGGAATGGAAGATCAACATATAAATCCAGAAGAAGAAAAGAATCTGAAAAGAGTAACAAGCAAAGCCTCAAAGAAAAATGCTAATTTGACCCAAAGCTAGAAAAAAAAAAACTAAAAGAGTAAAAGAAAGAGATGAGTGTTGAGGAAAAAATTTGGGGGAAAATGAGAGTAATGCAAGAAAATCATGAAAAAAGGAATGAACAACATGTTAAAAGAAGCACAAAAATACTAAGGAAAATAACAGTTTAAAAACACAATTGGGCAAATAGAAAATAACTCCCTAAAAAGCAGAATAGGCCAAATGGAAAAGAAGGTACAAAAATCTACTGAAGAAAAAAATAAAAAAGCAGAATTGTCCAAACTGAAAAAGAAGTATAAAAGTTTACTGAAGAAAACAATTCATTAAGAATTGAATTGCGAATGTTGAACGTAATGACTCAATGAGATATCTGGAAATGATAAAACAAATTCAAAGAATAAAAAAATAAAAGAAAATGTGACATATCTCTTTAGAAAAAAAAGAACAATTGGTGGTGAAACTAGATTGAGGAGAGATAATTTAAGAATTATAGCACTAAATGAAAGCCATGAAAGCCTAGGTATCATATTTCAAGAAAATATAAAGAAAAAATCCTGAATATCTTAAATCCAGAAGATAAAATAGAAAGTGAAACAATCTGCTGATTAGCTCCTGAAACAGATCCCCAAATGAAAAGTACAACCCCCAGGAATATTATAAACAAATTCCAGAAGTCCCAGGTCAAGGAGAAAATATTGTAAGCAACAAGAAAAGTAACCATTGAAATATTGTGGAGCCACAGTCAGGATCACACAAGATTTGGCAGCTTTAATGTTAAAGAAGCAGAGGACTTGGAATATGATACTCTGGAAGACAAAGGAAATAGAATTACAACCAAGAATAAACTACCCTGAAAAACTCAGGATAATGCTTCAGGACAAAAAAAATGAATATTTAATGAAATAGTGGACTTCCAAGTGTTCCTGATGAAAATACCAGAGCTGAATAGAAAATTCAAGTGCATTGAAAATAGATGTTCAAACACAAGACTCAAGATAAACATAAAAAGGTATAAATGAAAGAATAACCATAATGGACTCAATAAAGTTAAACCCTTCACATTCCTATATGGGATGAACTGTCATGAATAAAATCCTAAGAGATGAAGTTTCTGGGTGTTAAAAAACAATTTATTAATTAGACCAGCAGTAATTAATTAATAAATTGATAGTCAGTCGTTTCTCAAGTAACCAGAGACAAAAAGGCAAGGTTCCTGGTCATCTCAAATGCCCATCTGACTTCCTGACAGCACATTATTGGGATCTCCCGTAAAAAGAAATTATTGGTGGATGGTCAATAAGGATGTGGGCTGAGTTCTTGATTATTTCTTTGTTGAGGGGGAGAGGTTAATTGGGAGTGTATCCTTGTTGTGAGGTTTGATCCTTCTCTAGCAATCTGGGCACCCCAATCAGGATTTCTCTGGCTTGCTTTCTCCTTCATGAGCCAGACTCCCACAAAGTCTAAAGAAGGGACCAAGGACACATGGAAATCTCTGGGTAGCATTGAGTAGCTCAGTTTGGCTTCCATTTACAAAGAAAAAAAAATCTGTGGTCCCATTTGAGTGGAGCACAGCCTAAACTAGATAAGGGGCAGATGACATGGAGTCTAGGAGGGATCACATTGCTAGGTCATGACATTCAGAAACATACTGGTCTTTTTAGAAGTGTGGTCTTGACAAAAAAAAAATTGTGATCGATCACAAATGAATAATTTGTTATTAGTATTATAATATTATATTAATTTCTCTCAGAACTCACTCATGAAATAGAATCAGCAGAATAGATCAGAAATGAGAGTCCAACAATATATTGTTTACAGGAGAAACACTTGAAGCAGAAAAACATGCATAAATAAATGACTGGAATAAAATTTATTATATTTATTATATTAAATTTTAATGGAAGTAAAGAAGATAGGGATAGCAATCATACTCCCAGACAAAACAAAAGCAGAAATGAAATTAATTTTTAAAATAAAAGGAATAATAATAAAATAAGAGATAATGAGGGAATCCATATTTTGCTAAAATATTCCATAGAAAATTAAGCAATATTTAAAAAATTATAGTAAATTTCTCTGATAAAGGACTTATGTCTTAAATATGTAGGAAATTGAGACAAATTCATAAAAAAATAAGATCCAGTCCTCTATTTATCAATGGTCAAAGGATAAGAATAGGCAGTTTTCAAAAGAGGAAATCAAAACTATCTACAGTTATATTTTTTAAAAATGCTCTAAATCACTATTGATTAGAGAAATGCAAATTACAACAACTCTGAGATACCAAGTCACTGACATCAGAAATGACAAATGTTGTAGGGGATAATTGAAACTATTTACATTAATGAATTTTTGGTGGAGCAGTGAATTGGTCCAACCATTCTGGAGTTCAATGTAGAAATATGCCTAAAGGGATATAAAACTCTCCATGTGCTTTGACCCAACAATAGTGTTATTAGTTTGATGTCCCAAAAAGCTCAAAGAAAAAGGAAAAAGGGTCTATTTGTACAAAAATATTTTTGGTGGAGGCAAAGAATTAGAAATTGAGGACATGTTCATCAATTGGACAATGGCTGAACAATTTTTATATGATTATGATAGAGTACTATTGTGCTGTAATAAATGATGAGAGGTGGGTTCAGAAAATCTGACAAGACTGATATGAACTGATTAAAACTGAGGTGAAATGAACTGGTATATCATCGTGCAGTGGAACAGTGATGTTGTCATGATGATCAGCTGTGAAAGATTCAGCTACCCTGATCAGTAACAATGATCCAAGATAATTCCAAAGGATTCATGATGAATAAATGTTATCCACTTCCAGAGAGAGAACTGATGAGCTTAGTGCAAATCGAGGTATAATTTTTGCATTATCTTTATTTTGCAGGGCTTTTTGTTATATGCCAATGTGGAAATATATTTTACATGATTACACATGTATAATTGATAACACTTTACTTTCCTGCACAGTGAGTGGAGGAGAATAATGAGAGAGAGAGAGAGAATTTGGTATTCAAAATTTTAAAAGAAAACCATGTTAAAAATAAAAAAAAACTTATGCTGTATAAAAACAAAGAACTGTACTGTGGTCTTCATGCTTCAAGATGACAGAGTAAGAGAAAAAGAACATAGGGCAGAAGAAGGAATAATCTATTTGAGATCAAAGGACATGGATATAAATTAGACTTTCACATTTATTACTTTTGAGTGATTAGGTAAGTCACTTAATCAGATTGAACTACCACGTTCTGGTATGTAAAATAACCAAATGAAAAAAAATTATCTCTGAAATCCTTCTCAATTCTAAGCCCATAAGCTTATTTATGTTAAACTGTTAATCTGGGAATGTTCAAAAGGCTATTCTGGGAAGGATAAAATAAGGTAGCACAAGTTTCTTCTTCTGGTCTAGAAGCTTGTTTTTCTAAAGCCAGAAAAGATGTTTTTGTAATTGCTTTTCCAATGGACTACTCTAAATTGAAAAAAAGAAAAAGAGAGAGAAAGAGAAGAAATATGTTTCAATCTACATATCAGTATCTATCCAGGTATAGCATTTTTTCAACATGAGTCCTTTGGAATTGTCATGGATCATTGTATTGATGAGAGTTGCTTAGCCTTTCATAATAAATGCAACAATTCTTATTAGTAAATATTGATCACATTTATTTATAGAGGTCTTCCTTAAATCCATTA
This sequence comes from Trichosurus vulpecula, assembly GCF_011100635.1. Lineage (NCBI taxonomy): Eukaryota > Metazoa > Chordata > Mammalia > Diprotodontia > Phalangeridae > Trichosurus > Trichosurus vulpecula. Next base: position 303,476,216 of record NC_050573.1, on the reverse strand, counting down.
CAAACCATATACCTTCCAATCCTACTTCTGTTCAATTATTATGCTTTTAACTAAAAAAAGGGCACATATAAATTAAGGCCTACTTTGTCCAAGTTGCATTTTGAGGAAAATAGAAAAATAAATGGTTAATATCATCTTTGCAAGTATTTTTTTAATTTGAGTGTTTTGTTCTCCAAGTGTGAATATTTTCCTACTTTTGCAAATTTTTAACCAAGCATAAATTTTACCTCTTCTTCATGGTGCCTCTTTCCCTTCTTCTTTTATGAATTTTATGGGCTATATCACAGAAGACAGTTTGGTTTGTAACTTTTTGATCTAAGAAACTCATTAATCCATACATTAATAATATAATGTCAACTTGAAAGGAAATGTGTGGTGGAAGGAGCCAAGGATTCCTCCTATTTAACATTTTGTTGTTCAAATTTTTTTTATCACCAACTTGAATAAAGGCATGGCTATCATTATTATCAGATTTATAAATGGATGTCACAAAGCTGGAATAACTCTAATAATATTTACTACTGAAAAACATGAAGTTCTATACTTGGCATAAAAAAAACTTCTTTGGTTTATAGTAGACAGGTGTAAATATAATTTGTTTGAAAAAAAATTGCCATGATTTTAATGTATTGTAAATCTAGTATTTTTAAATAATGCAATCTGGATTATTCTTTCCAGTTTTGGCTTCTACATGTAAAGATCTGTTTACTTCGGATCCAAGGGATGCTAACAAGAAAAGAGAGAGGACTGGTGATTGTGCCATAAGAATACTAGCTATAGGAACTGTGTAAGATTATCCTTCAGATGATAAGAGTCAGGTGGGAGAATAATTGTCTTCAAGTGTTTATAGCGATGTCAAGTGTAACAGACTTACTTTGCTTGACCTCAGATATAAGTGCAATAGCTGCAGTGTGCAAAAACCGTAGAAAGACAATTTTTGGCTTAATGTAAGGAAAGAGCTTTATGACAATTAGAGATATGCAAAATCAATCAATAATTATTTATTAAGCCCTTATATTACACCAGGAATTATCTCTGCTAAGTGCTGGATAAAAGTGAAACAGTTACAGAATAAAAGAAGCTTCTTTCTAATAAGGAGATAAGACCAAGAGATATGAGCACATACATGCCATATACAAAATTAATACAAAATAGCTTGGGGAGGGCAAGTGGAAGTGAGGAGAGATTCATTCCAGACATGCAGGATAGTCAATACAAAGGTGCTGAGACAAGATGTGCAACATCCTAGAATCCTAAGATTACTGAGTCTAAAGATGGAAGTAATATATGAAAATACTTGCATGATAGAAAGGAGAGACAACCCATGATAATATAAAAATAACATGATTTAACAAAACAAAATAAAAGTTAATATGTCATGTGCTGTGCTTTACACTGAAGATACAAAAACAAGAGTTAAAAGAGCCCACTCACATGCAGTTTTCAGGAAAAATGAATCAAAGCTATCAATAATCACATAAAATGTTCTAAATAACTGATTAGAGAATGGTAACTTAAAACAAATCTGAGATACTACCTCACAATATGGATTGACTTGTGAAAGAAGATGAAACTGACAAATACTAGAGAGGATGTGGAAAAGTGGGAAACTAATGTATTGTTGTAGGAGTATTGAACTAGTCTACCCATGCTGACCCTTTGACCCAGCAATACCACTATTTGCTCTGCATCTCAAAGAGGCTGAAGAAAACTGAAAAGCACCTATTTAACAAAAATATTTATAACAACTCTTTTTCTGGTGACAACGAATTGGAAATTTAGAGGATGTCCATGAATGGGGGAATGGCTAAACAAGATGTGATCTATGATTATGATGGAATATTACTATGCAATAAGAAATGAGGAGCAGGATGGTTTCAGAAAACCCTGGGAAGACTTATCTGAACTGATGCAAAGAGGACTGAGCAGAACCAGGAGATCATTGTACATATTAATAATAATATTGGATGATCAACCAGGAAAGATTTACCTCATCTGATCAAGGCAGTGATCCAAGGCAATTCCAAAGGACTAGTGATGAAAAAATGCTCTCTACCTCCAGAGAGGGAACTAATGAACTTTGAACATAGAGTGAAGCATACTTTTTTAAACTTTATTTTTGGGGGATTTATTTTTGTCTGTATTTTGTTTTGCAGCATGGCTAATATAGAAATATGTTTTACATGACTTCATATATTTAGTGTATATCAAATTGCTTGCCTTCTAAAGGAGGGTAAAGGGGTTGGAGGAGTGAGAAAATCTGGAACTCATTTTCTTAAAAATGAATGTTAATTTTTACATGTAATTAGAAAATATTTAATACAATATATTAAAAACTAAGAGAGGTAAAATATTGCCACTTTTATAGGTGAAAAGTTGATTTTTAAAAACAGTAGAAAAATAACTTTGTTTTATTAAAAATTGTTAACTTATTTTATAAAGACACATTCCTTTAAGATACAATTTGAGTAGTATGCGACAAAAATATCTAACGTGGAATAAATGCAAAGATTCAAATCCTCTCCCCTCAAAGAAACAAAAAAACAAATAAACAAAACTTTCTTATTATGATTTACTACAACCCAAAGAAATTCTACTACTTTTTCTGAGGCTTCAGCCAAAGCTCCCTGTTTTGTCTGCCTTTTCATTCCTATCTACCATACATGCCCTACTACAAAGCACAGACCAAGGCTAATTCTAATATCCTTAGCAATAAAATGGACTGCTTTATCCTGTGAGTGAGTACAGCATTAGCTGTTGCTCAACCCCTACACAATGCTTCCTGCTTCTTTATTTTTTTAGTTGCTTTTAAATCAACAGATGAGCTTGTATTTATATTCATGTATTCATGCAGTCGACTAACATTTATTAAGAAACTGCTATGGGCCAAACATGATACTGTGCTTAGCTCTGGAAAAGAAAAAAAAAACAACAGTTTTTGTTTTGTTTTGTTTTAATCTCAAGGAGCTCAAAAACTAAATGGGGGAGAAAATAGGTGGTGCAGAGGATAGATCTGAAATCAGGAAGATTTAAGTTCAAATCTGGCCTCAGACAACAATTAGCTGAGGAAGTTTTAAATTCCTTCTACCTCAAATTTCCTCATTAGTAAAATGTTTCAGGCCAATGTCACTGGATTTCAGAATATGCAGAAATTAAGTCCAGTGTAAAAAGACTAGAACAGTAGAAAGGGGCCAAGTTGTGAAGCACTTTAAAAGCCAAACAAAGCATATTATATTAGATCCTAGATTTAATAGGGAGCCCCTGCAGTTTATTGAATAGTGGTCAAACCTGCACTATTGTCACTCTGATCAAGAGCTTCTGCTACAGCCAATGTCATCACCATTTCTGCTGCTGAGGCTGGTACTGATGCTGATTGAACTGGCACTGCATCTTATTCAATTAAATCATCATTTAACTAAGTAATCACTAGACAGAGAGAAATGTCGTAGATTCTTGGTGAGGGGGTCCCAGGCAAGGGGGAAGATATGTTGCATAGGTAAGGCGAGTGTCACAATGTCAAATGGTGACCATGAATATGCCTGTGTAATTCTGTATCACAGAATATAAGAGACTCTCCATGTAGAAGGCAGAAGAAGTAAAACATCTATTCAGACACCAGAGGATCAAATGCCAAAACCAATAATTCCATTTCAACAAAGTAGCAATTATATCCCGATACCAATAAGCCCACTTTATCATAACAGCAAGGAACTTAAAACACAGTGTAACAACAGGGAGCCAAGCCATCTCCTAACCTTCCCTTCTGCTGGGGTCTTCCCATAAACACTCACTCACAAATCCTAGCTGTTTGCTTGCCTGAGTCCTCTCCTCCAGTTCTGAGAGAGGGCTTAAAAGCAACCCTCATAGTATACATACCCTTTTTAGAGCCTGAGAGCTTCACAACCCTCCTGACCTATTTAGCAAAAGGGTGTGAGCCTTCCTACAAATAAGCTTCTCTTAATCAAGCTTCCCTTAACTAGCTCCACCTGAGACCTGTTAATGGGATTGAGGGAGTGTGGGGGAGAAGAAGATCTTTATTCACATTAACATCACAGATGCTATTTCTTGAATATCTTACTATGTAATACGGGTGGAGAAAAAAGAGTGGGAGGATAAGACCAGAGTGCTAACAACTAATTGTAATATAAATGATAACATAAGTGCATAGAGAAGCTGTACCATGAGAGACATAAGGCAGGGATATCATCAACTACCATGGGTCATATTTTCATCTTTCTACAGATAATTCCCTTACCCATATTATATATCCAGACCTAATCTCTCTTATGAGTTTCAGTATCATGTCATCAGTTACTCGTGAGGCAATTTGAACTAGATATCCCATTGACATTTTAAACCAAAGAAATCCAAAAGAGAACTCATTTTCTTTCTCCCCTCCAACCCCACACCTCTTCTATTCTTCTCTATTTTTTTAGGGCAACACCATTCTTTCAATCATCCATGTATGTAACTTTAAAGTCATATTGACTTCTTCCTTCCTCACAACCCATAACCAGTAAGTCAAAATTCTTGTTCATTTTACCTTTATTCATTTACAAGCCTCATATCTTAGCCCTTTTCTTCACTCACATGGCTACTACCCTAGTTTAAAACCTCAATACTTCTAATCTGGATTATTTCAACAGCCTCCTAATTGGTTAGTATCCCTGGCTCAAATCTCTTTCCCAGTCTTATTCCACATGCCTTCCAGAGTGATTTTCCTAAAGTGTAGGTTTGCCATATTGTCCTCTATCTTATCAAACCAAAACCAAAAATACCTCCAATGCATCCCTATTTTCTCCAGTAATAAATAAAAACTGTTCTGGTATTGAAAACTCCTGTCAAAATCTGACCTGACCAAGTCTACCTGACCAAGTCAATCATACATTACTGAACTTCATGGATTCTGATGAAACAACCTTGCTTGCTGTTCATCAAAACAACATTCAATCTCCTGTCACTATAACATTATACTGGTTGTCCTTCATGCCTACAATGCACTTCTTCATGATCTCTGCCTCAGACTCCTTCAAACTGATAAAATTTCAGACTGTCCAAACAACTTCAAATGTCATTACAAGATGACAAGGCCTTTCCAGACCCCTCTAACATTGCCACATCAAATTATTTTTCATTTGCTATTTATTTTGCATTTGTCTATTTGTATGCTTGTTGCCTTGGATAGAAAGAATATAATTTCTCGTGGGGCAGGACTGTTTCCATGTCTTTATCCATGTCCTTAGGGCCTAACCTGGTGCTTTGGACTTAGTAGCCACTTTTCACAGTTACCACACAAACCCATTGTTCACTAGCAACATGGTTCACATTTATTACAGTAAAGAAAGGATCAAGTTGAACACACACACACACACAGTTAGAAAAATTGAGATCCAACAGTATAAATGGTTTGAGCCAGGTGGACTTGTACCTCCAGACAAAAGCTAGGAGGCTTAAACTACATGGGGCTTTTTTAACCTAATACAACAATCTGGTGGCACAATTTGATGATAAACTGCAAATACACACATATGTATATATGTATAAATATGTATATATATGTGTGTGTCTATATCTATATCTATCTATCTTTCTATCTATCTGTATGTCTGTATGTCTGTCTGTCTGTATGTGTCTGCCTGTCTGTCTGTCTATCTATCCCCTGTTTCAGCTATTTATGCCCATGTGATGTGTTGCATTGTATTTAGCTATGAGTTAATTTTTATTATGAATGGAATTGCCTGTTCAATGTCATTTTTAAAAATGAGCCTAAAGCTACATCTTTTTGGTCTACTTCACAATGAATGCTTAATTTATAACAATTATTGTGAATAGCCAAAATTGTGTGTTCAACTGTGCTTGCAATAATCATGCATTAAAATTTTGAAAAAATGCAAAGATTTTTGACCAGCATTCTACATTATATATATATATAGATTTGTAATATCTGTTATACATAATATATGATATAATTATATGTTAAATATAATTATATCATATATATGTATATAATATACATTATATTATATTATTATATTTCTCATATGTAATAATGTTATTATTCTATAATATTACATATTATACTATTATAGTAAGTTATATATAATATTATACATATACAATTTCAAACTATATAAATATATCCATATATTATAATACTTATATAATTGTATATAACATATAATAATACAATATATCATATATATGTAATGCTGGCAAAATATTTGCATTTGTTTAAAATGTTCATGCATGATTATTGCAAGACAGTTGAAAACATGCAATTGTGTATGCACGCATATGCGTGTATACACATATACACACAAACACATACACATACATAGACGTAGACATAGACACATGCATACATATACACATATACACAAGCATACATATGCACATATATATACACACACATATACATATACCTATATGCATACACACAACCACAACACTATATATATGTATGTATGTATGTATGTATATGTATATGTACATGTACATGTATATGTATATGTATACAGACACACATAAAGTTCTCTTTGACCAATGGCATTTTTTCCTTAGAATTAACTGTTCAAAGTAATGGCAAACATTTCTCTTAACCTTGATGGTGTTCAAATCTAATCTCTGAGTTTAAAGAGAAAATCTACTAAGTATCTCAGTTTAGTTGTCAATGCACCATGTCAGTTTTCTATCAGTTTTCCACATCTTACTTAGATCTGGGTCTATGTGTGAGGTTAATACAAACAAAGATGCACAGGTGCAAAAGTAGAGCATAGACATGAGCCAATTCAATAATCAAGAAAGGAAGAAAGAAAAGGTTTTGAATAAAAATTGAAATTGGCATTTTGTGGCACTTATGTTTCTACTATACTTTTCAACATTCCTAGCTTCTTCTTCATATAGGAATAACTCTCCCTGAAAAAAATGGAAATGGATTATAACAGATTTCACAAAAATAATAAAGTAAATTAATATTGAATATGGGGCCTCTTTGTAAGTCAAACGCATAATACCTTAGAAGCCCTTTCCTCCAAATGGCTGTGTCAATTTAGCCAGTAGAAGCCTTTGAATATATTTTATAGAGAACAAAACTATAATTTAGAAAAATTCAATTATTGGAGATTGTCTAGTAGATGATTTGGAGGGTATGTTGCAGAAAGGTTTCTTATTCAGATATTCTGGCAATATGTGAGGTCCCTTTGATTCCTGAAATTACATGATTTTATTATTGGCCAGAGTCATAGGATTTGATCTTAGGTAATTCTATTCTGACTCCAGGCCCCATTATCTTTCTATTATACCATGTGTCCTCTGGATCTATTAAATGATTAATTTTAGACACCATGTATTCATATAGTAATCAACCTAGTGTTTTGATTTTAAAAAGATTAATAAAACATTTTAAGAGGGGTGGAGCCAAGATGGCGGCTGGAAAACAGGGACTAGGGTGAGCTCCCCACTGAGTCCCTCCAAAAACCTATAAAAAATGGCTCTGAATCAATTCTAGAACTGCAGAACCCACAAAACAGCAGAGGGAAGCAGGGCTCCAGCCCAGGACAGCCTGGATGGTCTCTGGGTGAGATCTATCCCACACAGAGCTGGGAACTGGGAGGTGGGAGCTGGGAGTGGAGTGGAGCAGAGCCCAGCGTGAGCAGCGTGGACCAACCAGACCAGGAGCCGGGCGGAGAGGGCCCTAGAGCCCTGAATCAGCGAGCTGCGGCCATTACCAGACTTCTCAACCCACAAATATCAAAGACAGTGAAGAAGGTTAGTGGGAAAAGCTGCGGGAGTGGAAAGAGTTTGAGGTTGGGCCACCACCCCTGGGGCAGCAGAGGTGGGGCAGCTACAGCTGCACTTGCTTCCAGCCCCAGGCCCACCTGGTGGGAGGAATTAAGTGGCAGATCAGCGCAGGAGTGCACAGTCTGCTGAAGATCTAAGCCCAGTCCGGGTTGGGGGTTCTTGGGGAAGGAGGAGTGCTGGCATGGCAGAGCTGGCACATCCCCCCCCAAACAGGGAACATAGAACTCTTTAGTCTACAAGCAGTCATACCCCACTGAAAAACTCAAGGGTGAAGTTAGTTGGTTGAGAATATGGCCAGGCAGCGAAAACCCACCCAGATTCAGTCTCAGACTTTGGATTCTTTCTTTGGTGACAAAGAAGACCAAAACATACAGCCTAAAGAAGTCAACAAAGTGCAAGAGCCTACACCAAAAGCCTCCAAGAAAAAAATGAACTGGTCCCAGGCCATGGAAGAGCTCAAAAAGGATTTGGAAAAGCAAGTTAGAGAAGTAGAGGAAAAATTGGGAAGAGAAATGAGAAGGCTGCTAGAAAACCATGAAAAACAAGTCAATGACTTGCTAAAGAAGACCGAAAAAAATACTGAAAAATACACTGAAGAAAACAACACCTTAAAAAATAGACTAACTCAAATGGCAAAAGAGCTCCAAAAAGTCAGAGGAGAAGAATGCCTTGAAAAGCAGAATTAGCCAAATGGCAAAGGAGGTCAAACGGACCACTGAAGAAAATACTACCTTAAAAATTAGTTTGGAGCAAGTGGAAGCTAGTGACTTTAGGAGAAATCAAGATATTATAAAACAGAACCAAAGGAATGAAAAAATGGAAGACAATGTGAAATATCTCCTTGGAAAAACCACTGACCTGGAAAATAGATCCAGGAGAGATAATTTAAAAATTATTGGACTACTTGAAAGCCATGATCAAAAGAAGAGCCTAGATACCATCTTTCAAGAAATTATCAAGGAGAACTTCCCTGATATTCTAGAGCCACAGGGCAAAATAGAAATTGAAAGAATCCATCGATTGCCTACTCAAATGGATCCCAAAAAGAAATCTCCTAAGAATATTGTTGCCAAATTCCAGAGCTCCCAGATCAAGGAGAAAATACTGCAAGCAGCCAGAAAGAAACAATTTGAGTATTGTGGAAACCCAATCAGAATAACCCAAGATGTGGCAGCTTCTACATTAAGAGATCGAAGGGCTTGGAATACGATATTCTGGAGGTCAATGGAGCTAGGATTAAAACCTAGAATCACCTACCCAGCAAAACTGAGTATCATGCTCCAAGGCAAAATATGGATTTTCAATAAAATAGAGGACTTTCAATCTTTCTCAGTGAAAAGACCAGAACTGAATAGAAAATTTGACTTTCAAACACAAGAATCAAGAGAAGCATGAAGAGGTAATCAAGAAAAAGAAATTGCAAGGGACTTACTAAAGTTGAACTGTTTTGTTTACATTCCTACATGGAAAGATGATGTGTATGATTCATGAGACCACAGTATTAGGGTAGATGAAGGGAATACGCATATATATATATATATGTTTATGAGGATATATATATATATGTTTATGAGGATATATATAAGTGAATGTGTATATATGTATATATGTATATGTGTGTATATGTGTATATATATATACACATATATATATATATAGATATAAAGAGAGAGAGAGAGAGCGGACACATGGTGAGTTGAAGATGAAGGAAAGATATCTAAAAGAAATCAAATTAAGGGATGAGAGAGGAATATTTTGAGGGAGGGAGATAGGGAGAGATAGAATGGGGTGGATTATCTCACATAAAGGTGGCAAGAGGAAGCAGTTCTGTGGGAGGAGGGGAGAGGGCAGGTGAGGGGGGAATGAGTGAATCTTGCTCTCATCAAATTTGGCCTGAGGAGGGAATATCATACATACTCAATTGGGTATCTTACCCTACAGGAAAGAAGAGGGAAGAAGATAAAAAAGGGGGGGATGATGGAGGGGAGGGCAGATGGGGGTGGAGGTAATCAAAAACAAACACTTTGGAAAGGGGACAGGGTCAAGGGAGAAAATTCAATAAAGGGGGATGGGTTGGGAAGGAGCAAAATATAGTTAGTCTTACACAACATGAGTATTGTGGAAGGGTTATACATAATGATACACATGTGGCCTATGTTGAATTGCTTGACTTCCTAGGGAGGGTGGGTTGGAAGGGAAGAGGGGAGAGAATTTGGAACTCAAAGTTTTAAAAACAGATGTTCAAAAACAAAAAAAAGTTTTTGCATGCAACTAGAAAATAAAATACACAGGCAGTGGGGCATAGAAATTTATCTTGCCCTACAAGAAAGGAAGGGAAAAGGGGATGGGAGGGGAGTGGGGTGAAAGAAGGGAGGGCTGACTGGGGAACAGGGCAACCAGAATATACACCAACTTGGAGTGGGGGGGAGGGTAGGAGTGGGGAGAAAATTTGTAATTCAAACTCTTGTGAAAATCAATGCTGAAAACTAAATATGTTAAACAAATAAATTTAAAAAAAAACATTTTAAGATTATTGGAAAATATATTGTGCAACCTAGTAATTAAAGAACATTAAGAAATATAAAGATACGGATTGGATCACTGATCTAATTGGCATGTGAAACTCTCATGTGAAGAAACTCCCTGCAGGTTGTCACATTTTCTGCAACTTTCAACATTAAAAAACTGCCTAAATCACAGATGTTACGACAAGTGACTTACGTATGGAAACACAGTCATGGATATTTCAGGGGCAGAACATGAACCCACATTTTCCTGACTTCTTGGCTGTATTTCTATCCACTTCTGCTTCTATTTAAAATCAATGAGACACTGTTGGTTATTAGGCATATAGAGCCTGAAACTGGAATGAAAATTAGAAGTCACTTAGTCCAACTTTCTACTCAATGTAGAAATCCCCTGTACAACATTGCTAACAAAGAACAATTCAGTATCCTTTTCTTAAGTCAGACCGATTCATCTTTTAAAGTATTATATTGACTGAGTTAGAGGAAGACCTTTTTATTTAAGAAAAAAAAATCTTCCTATCTTGATCTTCCAATAAAGTGGTCTTAATTCTATTTTCTAGAGCTAAACAAAATAAACATAATTTTTCTTTCATGTTAGACTTTTAAATATTTGAAGATATTTATTCTGTTGTCCCTCAGTCTTCTCATCCTGAGGTTAAACATTGCTCATTATCTCAACGTTTTCTCATATGAAGAACGATAATCTTCAAGATTTCTAGACCTTTCATCCTTCTTGCTGCCATTATTTTAATACTCTTTGATTTGTCAATATACCTCTCCAAATGAGGAGTCCAGATTCAGGCACAACTATCTAAAAGATGCCATCCCAATGCTATGTTCTGCAGAGCTATTACCTTCTTGGATGTGGAATGCTACATTTATTACAATAGGTTTTTGATTTTGTAATGTACTGTCATTGAATCAGATTGAGGTTGGGCTCATCTAAAATTCCTGTGACACTAAAATAAGTTCTGTCATGCCAAGTGCCCTACATTTCTAAACAAGCTTATGAACCTAAACTAGTGTTTTACATTTCTTCTTTTTAAGTTTTATCTGGTTGGTTTGGCACACAATTTCACTATCATAATTATTTTCAATTTCAATTTGTTATTTGTGGAGTTAGACTTGGGGAAGGAGTATGTGCATCTTTCCAGAAATTGGCTTACCACTTTTTGCTTATAAAGGGTGGCTATGTCAAAAAATGTTCTATTATATTGAATAGATAAAAATTCCAAGCTGATAGATATGTTTTAATGTTTGTGAATTAGTGGAAAGAAAATGGCTTTTACTTCTTTCACTGTCTACTCTTGAGGTTTGCTTGAAGTATCCATCTTGTACAAAACAAAAGTTCCTCATTATAAGATAAGCATTGTAAAGGCAGAGATTTTGTCATTTTGATATTCAGTATCCTTTAGTCCTAGGCGAGTACTAGGTTCAGAATCAAAGACTCATATGGATCTGTAATATCATTTATTCAGTGATTTTCCAAAGATGCAGATAATAATGTGTCCATTCATACCCATCCCTCTCATCCGTGTCCTTCTGGAAGTAATTTAGCACAGGTTGCCCACCTATTGTGTTACAGGTCTTCTTAGCTTGCTCTAGTAACTGGAGGGTACCATCATATTTCGCTTTCCCCATATGACCAACCTATTATCTTTTTCTTTCATATAATTCTTTAATGTTATCTTTTACTTTTTTTTTTCTCCTTTGAATGTCCTCTTGGTTAGATGGTAGAGCCTGCTCACCTCAAAGTGTCCCTTTTTTCTACTGCTCTCTACGAGATACTCTTCTTATTTCTTTGGTAGCAGTGGTAATGCAGGTCTTGTTGCTGCACGGCAACCTGAATAAAGCATTCACATTCAAAATAAGGTCTGTTGTTACAATAGAAGTTTGGCCTCAGTAAAAAAAAAAGCTTTGCAATTTCTTGAAAACAATGCAATCCACACTCTTTTACCTTTGCAACTCTAAACCCAGCTCAATGTCCATTTGCACTGATTATTCTAGATATGCATTTCTTTTGACAAGTTCTATAGGATGTCCATTTATCTAGATCAGGCAATCTTAATCTTTTCTCGGAAGTATGGATCCTTTCGATGATTAAGTGAATCCTATAGACCCCCTCATATGAATGTTTTTAAATTCATAAAATGAAATACATAGAGTTATAGAGGAAATTAGTTATTTTCAAATCCATTAATTAAAACATTGAAGGAAATACATAAACAAACAAGCAAGATCACAGGCCTCTGGTTGAGTAATACTGCTTTAGATAGATGGAGAAATCAAAGAAATGGAAATTTCTTACTGAGTTGGCTTTTCCTATTTGGATCATTTGGGTTGTTACAAATATTTTTCAGGTGGATCTGGATTATCTAGAGACTGGATGCAACAACACTATGCCATCTGCAAAAAATAGTATCTGGAGAATCTTAACACTCGCAGGGGATTACTGTCTCAATGTATACTCTGTTCTGGATCTCCTCTATCACAGAGTCAAATTTATTTTTGAGCATATGTCTCCCTATTTGTTCCTTACCTAATGTTTATTGTTAGACGCCAATTGAGCAGAGTTTTTTTTTTTTTTTCTGTTGACATATCTTCCAAGGAATCCTTCACAAAATCATACTCTGATGCCTCACTTTGGTGTGGAGGTCAGTCTAAGTACTTGAGGAAGCCAGTTATTGTCATGTCCTGTCTTTTCTACCTTCATAATATCTCCTTTCCTCTGATATTGCCACCACCTGGTATAGCCTATTTTCACCTCAGGCCCGGGTTATTGCAAAAGCCTGTTAGTTGATCTCCCTGCCTCAAGTCTCTCCCCACTACATTCCATCTTCCATTCAGTTGCCAAAGTTCCTCCTAAGGCCTGTACAGGTCTGAACATTTCAGTACCTGCTTGATAAATTCTATTGATTTACTCTGATTACTAGGATGAAATATAAAATCATTCTTGGCTTTTTTTAACCTATTACAAGTTGATACCTTCTTACTTGTTCCTTAAACATGATGTCCCATCTTCCAACCCAAGTTCATGACTTTTTACTGACTGTGCCTCATGCCTGATGTTCTCTCTTTCTTCATCTGAGCATCACAGTTTCCCTACCTTTATTTAAAAAAATGAACTTAAATTCTACCTCTTGTATGAGACCTTTCTAGGTCCTCACACGGCTCATGCTTTCTTAAAATTACTTTCAATTTACCTTGTATATAACTCATATATGAAAAGAGGTTTGCATGTTTTCTTGCCCATTAAAATATAAGCTCCTTGAAGATAGGCTTTCTCCCCCCATTTCTTTGTATCCCCAATGCTTAACACAGCTTCTGGAGCATAGTAATAGCCTAATAAATACTTATTGACTAAGGAGAATTACTTTTTTGAGAGGAAATAAGCATTTATTGAGCACCTACTAAACACCAGCACTGTAGTAAGAATTTTACAAATATTTATCTTGATTTTCTTTGATTTCTCCTAAGCTTCCCCTTTGACTCCAAGTTTCATAGATATTTCACTTTGCTTTTTGTTATTATATGAAATTTTCAGCCCAAACCTTTGAATTAATGACAGACAAATTCCATGCATGTGATGGCAGCACATTTTGTAAGTAGATTTTTCTAATGCCCAGTGAGCCACACAGTTTTAAAAGGTTAATGTGAAATCCTAATATAATTGAAAATGTATTGTCAATCACTATGGCTAATTACTAGGGAGGGTAAATCACTAAAACATATTTAAAGCATCTTAAATAGATGACAGAAGAGCTATTAAATTTAACCTACTATAGAGTAATGCTTTAAAAAGTCCATTTCACATGACATTATGGGCATTCATGCTTCTTGAAGAATTTTTGGATGAGATGGAGGACTTCATGTGAGGTAATGTCTTAAATGTTTTGATTAATCTCAAGGTTTGATGTCTAAGACATAGGAGGAATTGAGATAGTAACTGGATCTGTGATTTTCTTGTTATTGGATACTTCCAGGTAAGGAAACTCCTTGTATCAATGCAGGAAATTTATAATTTGAAAGTTTTCTAATGCTCTAAGGAAAATGACTTTACCAAGGTCTAATAGCCAAGATAAGCCATGCCCCAGGCACAACCTGAATCCAGCTCATTCTGACTTCCTAGCAAGGTCTCTATCCTGGACAACAGTATACCATGCTAATTCTAGTCCCATATATAAATATTAAAAAAATTGCCCTGAGCTCCATTGGAGAAAGCAATTCTTAAATGACATACTTTAAGGAGTATAACTACTCTTCTATGTCCTGCTGTTGTCTGATTTACCATTAATGCAGTCATAGATTTTAATCAATTTATTTGCATATTAATGACAATTGTGGCTACACTTTCTTATCAATATATAAATAGAAATTGCCCTTTGTTGCCCACACAGATATTTATGCCTCATTTGGCTTGTACAATTGGATGCTTGTGAGCATAATTGGGTACTTAACCTTCATTTCAAGGGTATAAATAGATAATTGCACCTAGAGTTAGGCTAATTATAGACCCAATTATTTGTGTACATATTTTGATATTGGCTGAAAATTACACATATAGAAATAGAACACGTAACATTTAAATTGAATCTACATAGTAGTAAAATGACTGGAAAAATTACCCCCTAAATCAGTTAATCAACCTCTTTGTTTACAAGGAACCAAATAATTTAACTCCTTTCCCTCCTTGACACTAAGTAAATGCTTATTAAATTGAATTTAATTCTACTGGTTTTTTGGACTGAAATGACTGAATGTTTTGGCATCACATAAATGCAGCCTGTGAAATCCCACATTTGAATGTTCCATTTGATTACAAATTGTGTGACTGGTGATATCAGTACTTGAGGAACAAAGGATATATGAGCTTCATGCTAAACCAGATTTTTCCCAGAGTTTGAGATATCAACAGTAAAATAACTTGTTTGAAGATATTTTGCCTATTTTAGTTAAGACTCTAATGAGGAAACTATTGCTTTACAATGATAGACTGATGTAGAAGAAAGGCAGGAGAGGCCTGGATTCAGTATCAATTTCTGCTTCTGATATCTAGGTAAATCTTGGACAAGCAACTTAACCTGTCAGAGTCTCAGTTCCCTCATCTTTAAAATGAAGATAATACTTGCAGCAACAAGCTCTCAAGGTTGTTATGAAGACATTTTATACTTAAGAGGGTGCCAAGTCAGAAGTCCTGAGTTCAAGTAACTTACTATTGCTCTGAGGTAAGTCAAATTGTCTATGCTTTATAGGTCTCCTTTTCCTTATCTGAAAAATGATGGGCAGGGCTAAATGACCTCAAAGTCCTTTTCAGCTCTAAATCTTATGATCAGATGAAAGAATCACAGAATTTCAGGGGTTGAAGGGATCCCAGCAGCCATATAAAAACAATCAAAAAACCTCCTAGCAAGCACTGAACATTTGCTTAAAGACCTTTAATAGGGGGAATCTACTAGCTCCTGAGAGAGCATGTGAAACTTTGAAAAAACTCTACCAAGTTTCCCAGAAATCTTACTGTAGCTTTAAGCTTTAATAGCTTAATAACTGCACTAGGACTTTTGGGAAACCTTGTGTTAGAAAGTTCTTCATGAGGTTAGACCTAATTTTTCCACTTGGCAACTTTATTCTTCCTAGTTCTGCATTATAGGGGTCAAATACAACAAGTCTAATTCTTTTTCTACCTGATAGCTCTTCCAATACTTCAATGTGGCTACCCTATTTCCTCCTGCCTTTTCTCTTTTCCAGGTTAACACACCCATTGTTTTTTAAAAAAGATCTTTATATGACATGAATTCACCACTTTTCATCAAACTGGTTTTCCTCTTAGTGTGTTCAGCAGCTGAACATCATCCTTCTCAAAATGTCTTGAGTGAACTGAAGTTAAAACTCCAAATGTGCAAAATGTATCAAGAACATCACTTCCTGTAGGAAGCAACAGTGACCATTGTGGTAGAAGATAACTTTTTATGCAATGTAACATCTTAAAATAACACATTACCTGCCTGATTTATATTGTACTTTCAGGAAACTAAAAGCAGGGTTTTTTAAGACAAACTTCTGTTGAACAAATCTTGAATTTAAAAAAAAATGTCATTTTAACTCAAAAATACACATTTTACACACACCATTATTAAATTTCATTTTATTAAATTGAGCCCAATGGTTTAGTATGTCAAGCTCACTTTCAATGCTGGCCTTTTCAACCTATCTCTTGATTTTGAACCATTAATAAATGTCGTAAGGATATTGTCTGTCCCTTATCCAAGTCATTGAAAGAATGCTAAATAGCACTGGGCCATGGAGAAATACCTTGGGCCATCCACTAAGAGACTTCTTTATATCTTGGTAATTATTAACAAATACCATTTAAGTCTTTTCATTCAACCAGATGTTAACCTATGAAATGGTATCATCGACCTGACTATGTCTTTCTACCTTGTCCAAAATATCTATCCATAGTGTTCCCCCCTCTTTTATCAGTTTAGTAATTCAGCCAACAAATGATAAAAGGTTTCATTGGATGTTCTTGTTCTAGATGAAGCATTTTGTGGTCATTCTTCCTTTTCTAGGTATTCCCTTTGGTAATACCTTCTTAAATTTTCCCACAAATTTATAACAAGCTAATTCATCCATTGAAGAATCCACTGTCTTCACCTTTTTGAAAATCAGGGATTTGTGTGTAAAGACATTTTTTTTACCTTCAAGTGCTTTATAAATGTCAGCTATTGTTTTAAGTTCATTTTCATTTTAACCTGAAATTCTCGAATGCAACTTCCAAGAGTTATCTTAGTCCCAGAAAGAATTTCATTCATTATATGTTATTATTAATCTTCTTAATATATTACTTTCTTGGACTTCCTCTGTCACTATAGATCAGGGAAAAGAATAAAAGGCAAGAAGAGAGAAAAAAATCTCCCTTATATGCTTCAACTTTTTTTTTCTTTCTATGCATAGGAATAGTTCATTATTAATGGGTATTTCTCAGGGTTTGTTTTCTTTACCAGCAGTCAGTCAAGTTGCACGCATGGCAATTTTTTTCATGAAGTGACTTTGTTGTCAGTTTTATTTTCTCACACCAAATACCAATCAAAACATTTGGAATGATTTGATTATGCAGAAAATATGATCTTACCTATTTATGCTCTTATTGGTTTTCAACTTTCTTACTTGGTGATGATATATATGTAGTTTTCTGTTTTGCATGGTTATAACTAGAAATTAAATTACTTTTGAGACTATAAAACTCTTGAACCATAACCCAATGCTGAAATTTCAGGAGACAAAATGATTACCATTCATAGTTCTTCTCTAATGAAGCTGATGGGCAAGAAGTGTATACTAGAGGTAGAAAATGCTTTCATTCATTTTTGCAGATCATTTCCAAGTAGGTGATTATCAGACAGGGAAATACATGCATACATACATACATATACACACACACATATGTGTGTGTGCATAATGCACACATATACATCCACAGTCATACAAATACTATGCATATATAGTGTATATACATATATAAAATACATGTATGTATAAAGTTTCATATTGTGTTTTTCATTTATTACATTGTAGTATTTTAGATACACTTCAGCAAAATTTAATATTTGGGAATTTAATTTCTATATTAATTACTCAACTAAAAAGTTGATATTTCCCATTAAGTAAATGATTCTTTTAATATCTTAAGGAGTCCATTTTTTGCTAAGCAACATTATTGGTGGTTTGACTCCCTAGTGGTATGCTTAGCAGTGGAAAGGGACTACTAAACCCTGATTTGCATCAGATTACACTCACTTAATAATCCACCAAATTACTTTTCTTTAAATGAGGATGAATGAATTAATTTAAAGCCTCTTACCTCCTCCCAAACACATTACATATTAACAGACATAACATAAATTGAAAGTGTAATTAGAATTCAATCAATTCCTTGAAGCTGCTGGGAGTCCAAACCATGGGGTTGCTGATAAGGTTAAAACTTCAAAGCATACATTATGTCTGGAAGTATTAAATACTAGTAATCTATGTATCATTATTAAGATATGTTAATGTAATAGCATTAATGATTATAGAAGCCTTTGTGATAATTGCATTATGTATAATCTCTAAGCAATATGCCTTTTAACAAGGCTAATAATATGGATATTCTCTATAGTTCTTTAATTCCTTTAAATACATTGCTAATAATATTATCATGCAAACCCACACCTATTAAAGGAATGGACATATTAGTGAGGCTAAAATTTACCGTGCCTCTTTTAAGCCAAATTATAATTAGGCAGGAAAAATCTATAACATATAAAAATCCATGCTTGGATATTTTAGAAGTTCTTTGATTTCACTAGTTTAGGGAAGCCTCACACTCCTGCAAACCAGCCATATTATATATTAGCTCTGTTATCTGAAAATAATGCAGTGTCTGGTAGTTCATCCTTCTGATAAAGAGTCTCTCCAAATTATGCTAGTCTGACTCTTTAACAGCAATCACAATCTATTGCATGCCTGTATTCAGGGCCCTTCAGGTTTGGCTGGAGAAATAGGGGTGTTAGCCTGCTTAATTAGCCTTTGAGAAAACCATACTAACATTTTACCATGATGAGACAACAAAGAAGAACTCATGTAGATAGTGGTAGACTATGACAGAGAGATACAGAAAGTCATATACTGTTCTTATCCTTCATAAATACCTCCATGATATATTAATCAGCACTACATTATTGTGAAGATTTTCTAGGATTTGAGATGTCAGTTCTATTTATTCCAACTCACAGATAGTGAAAAGCTCAGTTTATGTTGGATATGACAGCTTTTCAAGTACTGTGACTTATCTTTTTTTTTTAATAAAGCTGTCACTGTCATGAGCATCAACAATATAAGGCTACTGAAGTCACTGAGATCTCTACTATGTATTAAGGGCAAAGGAAAACTCCAGAAAATGTGGTTGTTGAGTGCGATTTTTTTCCATAAGCATTTTTTTGCTAGGACTCCAAAAGTATAAGACAACATCTGGCAGAGTGGTTTGAAATTTTAAAAACAACATTCCAAATCACCTTAGGAGTTGAAAGAAATGATAAATATATCATTCTGGTTATTTCTATGCAATGCTAAACTTGAAACAAATTAAACTTTAAATGTGCCATCTTTAACATAGTGTCAAATACTACAATTCATCTCATTACTTATGGATTTGTGGCTGCTCACAGCTGAAAGGAATTTGTGAGAAGGCAAGGTGAAGGAGCCCAAGAAATACAGCGTGTAACAAGGTCAAGGGAAGGGGGAAAATGGTAGATTTCTTAGGGGTGATCGTGGTGGTATGTATTCTTCCCAAATTCAGACTGATTTTTAAACCTCAGGGTCATAAGTTTAAACAAAATATTTGTATATATAGAGATAAAGATTCTCTCTCTCTCTCTCTCTCTCTCTCTCTCTCTCTCTCTCTTTCTCTCTTTCTGTCATTAAATACCAGAGGAAAATGCAAATGATATCTCAAGAAAACTGTAACTATTATAGTATACAAGAATCACAAAATAACATTGGAAGGGATTTCTGTTATCAATAGATCTGAGTAAAATTCTCCTCTACAATATTTCTAGCAAGTGTTCATCATTTCACATCATTCAGATGCTTTCTGCCATTTATCTCCTCCTTCATTATTTTCACACACAATGAGGTGGCCCTTCTTGCCAAACAAACCGCTTTACCTATGCAAGCAATCCCTTTCTACTCCATCTTCTCTAGCAGACTGACCCCTTTATCATGTCCACTCTTTCATTTATCTTCAATTTCTCCCTATCCGCTGGGTGCTTCCCTACTTCTAACAAACATATTCTCATTTCCTCCATCCTGAAAAAAACCTTCACTTGATCCCTCTATACTTGCTATCATCCCTTATCGCTGCTCTTTTTGTGGCTAAAGTGTTTGAGAAGACTATCTACAAAATCTGCAACTTGCAATCTATAACTCCCATCCATTTCTATTGATTTCCACCTTTAGGACAAAGAACAATAAAATTAATATGGTCTTCCTATGACCTCCCTTCAAATACTTAAAGACAAGAATCATGTACCCTGGTAGTGTTTGCTTTTCTAGGCCACACATCCCCACTTTTTTCTTTTTGTTGTCTTGTGTACTTTCACCATTTCATGTACCCTCCTCTGGACAATTGCTAGCTTATCAATATTCTTTCTAAAAGAATTATTTCCAGATTTAAACATACCTGGACCCTCAATGTGTTAACTATCCCTGCTGACATTGTATCACACTTGCAAATACTTTAGACATTCAATCTATGCTTTTAGCCAAGTAATTTATTTTTTAAAATGTTAAGCAACTCTGTGCTAAGGATAGATTTCTAAGCTACACCATACAACTTTTCAAATTGAAACAAGATCACTAAAGACTATTCTTTGAATCCATTGATTCAACCACTTCCAGATTTGCTTCACTGCCTTTACATTTAAAGCACATTTCTTTAAATTGTCCACAGGAAAAGAATGAAAGATATTACCAAATGCTTTGATATAAATCTAAGTAAATTATATATGTATCTTTCCCCTCATCAACTACTCTAGTAACCATTTCAAAAAGGGTAATATATTTTTCTGATATGTTTCATGGTCTTGATGATCAACTTTGGGCATCTGTGAGAATGCCTTCCTATTCCACATATGCAGTACCCATCCATCTCTTTCATCATAGATGGTAGAATTGTGTTTAAGTAATTAAAATCAGGGGGTGGAGACATGATGGTCATGTGAAAACAGCATCTTACCAGAGCTCTCTCACAAGTTCTGTCAGATTCCTATAAAAAAGTGAATCTGAGCAGATTCGAGAGAGTTAGAAACCGTAAGCAGTCTGAGTGAGGCAAATTTCCAAGCCAGGAGAGTCCAAAAGGCCAATTGAAGGAATCTGTAGGCTGGGAGAGTGCTTGGCGTGTTGAGCTGCTCCAGACAGCACCAAAGTGGAAGTAACTGCAGAAACCAATGTGCGAGACAGGCTGGGAGAAAGCTGGGTGCCTGAAGACGGGGGAGATGCCCAGGCCTCCCAACACAGGATGGCAATCTGTAGAAGCAACAGGAAGCAGCAGCACAACATCACCAGCTGTGAGACATCAACTCCTGAGGCTTGCAGCCCAAAGATATGAAACATGTCTTCGTGAACTTCCAGGAGACATAATGTCCAGGTAAACACCTCTAAACCTTCCCCCCCCGACCCAGAGATTTCCTCAAGAGAAAATGTTGGAAAAGAGGAGAAACAAGTGGGGCTTCATTGGCTAAGGAGTGTGTGTACCTGAGCCCCAGAGGGGCAGAGCCAGCACGGGTCAACACCAGGAGCCCAGACATACCCTTGCACCCCCAGGGGAAGTGCCAGACACCAGCACAAAAAACAAACAGCTGAGATCATTGCTGAAGAGCAACAGTGCTGGAGAGCAGGCCCAGAGGAAGAGGAGACTTCAGGCAGCAACACACCTCCCCCAGACCTCAGGAAACTGAAGGCTATAATACACAAAGCCAGTAACTAGACTCATAATACCCAGAATAAGAAAGCTGGGACAGAGAGCCCTGAGCCCCAAAAGCAGAAATTCATTGTAAAGCCAGGAAAAGGCTAACCAACAGGAAGAAGAACACAAAAAAACCAAGGACCATTGATTCTTTTTATGGAGACTGGCATGATCAAAATACCAATTTAGAAGAGGATAGTAATGACACTATACCCACAACTGATACCTCAAAAGGGAATGTGAACTGGTCTCAAGCCCAAAAAGCATTACTGGAAAAGCTAAAGGAGAATTTTGAAAACCAAATTAAGGAGGTAAAACAAAAAATGGAAAAAATGAGAAAAAAAACACTGATAAAATCAGGTCCTTAGAAAATTTAGATTGGTGAAATCGCTACGGAGATTCAGAATCTACATAGAGAAAATAACACACTGAAAGGTAAAATCAACCAATTGGAAAAGGAGACTCAAAATCAACACGAAGAGAGCAACTCATTAAAAATTAGAATTGAGCAAGTGGAAGCTAATGACTCTATGAAGCATCAAGTCAAACAAAATGTAAAGAATGAAAAAATAGAAAAAAAATGTGAAATATCTGATTGGAAAAACAACTGACCTGGAAAATAGATTCAGGAGAGACAATTTAAGAATTATTGGTCTACCAGAAATCTACAATGAAAAAAAGAGCCTTGGCAGTATCTTCGAAGAAATTATCAAAGATAACTGCTCAGATGTCCTAGAACCAGAGGGTAAAATAGTCATTGAAAGAATACACTGATCACCCCTGAAAGAGATCCCAAATTGAAAACACCAAGAAATACTATAGCCAAATTTCAGAATTACAAAGTCAAGGAGAAAATACTGCAAGCAGCCAAAAAGAAACAATTCAAATATCATGGAACTACAGTCAGGATCACGCAGAATCTCTAGGCTGCTACATTAAATGACAAGAGAAATTAGAATATGATATTCTGAAGGGAAATGAGCTGGGACTACAACCAAAGATCAACTACCCAGCAAAATTAAGCATAATTTTTCAGGCAATGAGATAAACATTCAATGAAATAAGGGAATACCAGACATTCCTGATGAAAAGGCCAGAACTCAATGGAAAACTTGATCTTCAAATACGAAACTCAAGAGAGACATAAAAAGGCAAACACGGGGAAAAACCCTCCACAAACTTATTAATCAAAAAGGGCAAATTATGACAATTGAAAGGGATACACATAGATTGTGAATGTCTGTATAAAATAACTGATATAAAGATAAAAAACATAATTAAGAGATGTAAAGGTAGGGTTATGGGAGAAGAAGTAAGGAGGTAGTAGAAAAGGGTAAATTACACCAAATGAAGAGGCACAAAAACACATTTTAGTAGAGGGAAAGAAGGGAGAGAGAAGAGCAGTATTTGAGCTTTACTGTCATCAGATCTGGTTCAAGAAGGGAATAACATACCCTTATAAGTATAGAAATAAAACTTGTCTTACAGGAAGTAGGAGGGGGAAGTGGAGAAAAGGGAGGGGGTGGACAGAAGGGAGGGAAGAAATAGCAAGTGGAAAATGGTAAGATAAGGGAGGGGAATCAGGAGGGAGGGTAAACTGAGGAAGGTGGCATTCAAAACAAAACTTTCTTGAGGAGTGGAAGGGGAAAGGGAGAAATAGAAGCATAAGTAGGGGGAAATAGGATGGAGGAAAAAAACACAGGTAGGAATCATAACTGTGAATGTAAATGGGATCAACTCTCCTACAAAATGGAAGTGGATAGCAGAATGGATTCAAAACCAAAATCCTACAATATGCTGTTTACAAGAAACACATTTGAAATGGGGGATACACACAAGGTAAAGGTAAAAGGCTGGAGTAAAATATATTGCACTTCAGCTAAAATAAAGAAAAGCAGGCATAGCAATCCTAATCTCAGACAAAGCAAAAGTAAAGATAGATTTAATTAAAAGAGATAAGGAAGGACACTACATATTCCTAAAAGGCACCATAAACAATGAAGCTATATCATTGTTTAACATATATGCACCAACTGGTATGGCATGCAAATTCTTAGAGGAGAGGCTAAGGGAGTTACAGGAAGTAATAGACAGCAAAACTATAATAATGGGAGACCTCAACCTACCCCTCTCTGAACATCATAAATCTAACCCCAAAATAAATAAGAAAGAAGTTAAGGAGGTGGAATTTTTAGAAAAGGCAGATGTGATAGACCTCTGGAGAAAACTGAATGGGCATAAAAAGGGATATAGTTTTTCTCATGGCACATACTCAAAAATTGACCATGTGCTAGGGCATAAGAACCTCACAATACAGTGCAGAAAGGCAGAAGTAGTCAAAGCATACTTTTTAGATCATGATGCAATAAAAATTATTTGTAATAAAGAACCATAGAAAAATAAGCTAAAAATTAATTGGAAACTAAATGATCTAGGTCTAAAGAATGAGTGGGCCAAAGAAGAAATCAGAGAAACAATTAATAACTTCATTGAAGAGAATGACAATAATTAGACAACAGAACTTATGTGATGCAGTAAAAGCAGTTCTTAGGGGAAGTTTTATATCTTTAAATGCTTACATAAATAAAATAGAGAAAAGGGAGATCAATGATTTGGGCATGTAATTAAAAAAGCTAGAAAAAGAACAAATTGAAAGTCCCCAATTAAATACCAAATGAGAAATATTGAAAATCAAAGGAGATATAAATAAAATTGAAACCAAGAAAACTATTGAATTAACAAAAAAAACCAAAGAGCTGGTTATGAAAAAAAAAACAATAAAATTGATAAATCCTTGATCAATTTGATTAAAAAAAGAAAGAAGAAAATCAAATTACCAGTATCAAAAATGAAAAGGGTAATTTTACCTCTAATGAAGAGGAAATCAAAACAACAATTAGGAATTATTTTGCCCAATTGTATGCCCATAAATTTGACAACCTTAGGGATATGGATGAAAATCTACAAAAATATAAATTGCCCAGGTTAACAGAAGAGGAAGTAAAATTTCTAAATAACCCCAGCTCAGCAAAAGAAATTCAGCAAGCCATCAATGAACTCCCTAGGAACAAATCTCCAGGGCCAGATGGTTTTACATGTGAATGTTATCAAACTTTTAAACAACAATTAATTTCTATACTTGGTAGAGTATTTGGGCAAATAGATGAAGAAGGAATACTACCAAATTCTTTTCATGACACAAATATGGTACTAGTGAGTGTTCCAGTGAGCACTATACCCACTCTCTCGAGGAGCGTAATAAAATGCCTTCCTCTGCCCCAAAAAAGAAACCCAAAAACAAAAATGGTACTAATACCCAAGCCAGGTAGAGTCAAAACTGAGAAAGAAAATTATAGATCAATTTGCAAGAATTTAAAACAAAGTTTTAGCAAAAAGATTGCAGCAACTTATCATGAGAATAATACAATATGACCAGGTAGGATTTATTCCAGGAATGCAAGGCTAGTTCAATATTAGGAAAACTATTAGCATAATTGAACATATCAACAACAAAACTAGCAGAAACCATATGATCGTCTCAGATGCAGAAAAAGCCTTTGACAAAATACAACACCCATTCCTATTAAAAACACTAGAAAGCATATGAATAAAAGGAGCCTTCCTTAAAATTATAAATAGCATCTACCTAAAACCATCAACAAGCATTATTTGTAATGGAGATAAGCTAGATGCATTCCTAATAAGATCAGGGTGAAACATGGATGTCCACTATCACCCCTACTACTCAATTTGGTACTAGAAACATTAGCTGTAGCAATAAGAGAAGAAAAAGAAACTGAAGGAATTGGAATAGGCAAATAAGAAAATAAATTATCATTTTTTTGCAGATGATATGATGATTTACTTAGAGAATCCTAGAGAATCAAGTAAAAAAGTACTTGAAATGACAAACAACTTCAGCAAAGTTTCAGGATATAATATAAACCCACAGAAATCCTTAGCATTCTTATACATTACTAACAAAGCCCAACAGCAGGAGATAGTGACATTCCATTCAAAGTTAGTGTAGACACTATAAAATATTAGGGAGTCTTTCTGCCAAGGCAAACCCAGGGACTATATGAACATAATTATGAAACAGTTTTCACGCGAATAAAGTCAGATCTAAAAAAATGGGAAAATATCAGTTGCTCATGGTTAGGCTGAGCTAATATAATAAAAATGATAATTTTACCTAAATTAATCTATCTATTTGGTGCCATACCAATCGAAGTACCAAAAATTATTTTAAAGAGCTGGATAAAATAATAACAAAATTCACCTGGAAGAACAAGAGGTCTAGAATATCTAGGGTATTAATGAAATGAAATGTTAGGGAAGGTGGCCTAACCATACCAAATATTAAACTGTACTATAAAGCAGCAGTCATCAAAACTACTTGGTACTGGCTTAGAAACAGAGTCATGATCAGTGGAACAGGATAGGGACACAAGACGGAGAAGTCAATGACTATAACAATCTACTGTTTGATAAACACAAAGAATCCAGTTTCTGGGCTAAGAATTCACTATTTCACAAAAACTGTTGGGAAAATTGGAAAATGGTAGGGCAGAAACTGGGCCTAGACCAATATCTTACACCATATACCAAAATAAAGTCAAAATGGATTCATGATTTAGGAAAAAGGCTAATACTATAAGCAATTTTGGAAAGCAAGGAATAGTTTACCTATCAGATTTATGGAAAAGAAAAGAATTCATAACACAACAAGAGATAGAGAGCATTGCAAAATGCAAAATGGATAATTCTGATTATGTTAAATTGAAATGTTTTTTTTTTTCAAAAAGGCCAATGCAACAAAGATTAGAAGGGAAGCAGAAAATTGGGAGAAAATCTGTATAACTGCTGTCTATGATAAAGGCCTTGTCTCTAAAATATACAGGGAACTGAGTCAGATTTATAGGAATACAAGTCATTCCCCAACTGAGAAATGGTCAAATGATATGAACAGGCAGATTTCAGAGAAAGAAATTAAAGATACCTATAGGCATATGAAAAAATGCTCGAAATCACTACTGATTAGAGAAATACAAATCAAAACAACTCTTAGGTACCACATCTTTCCTGTCAGATTGTCTAAAATGACAAAACAGGAAAATAATAAATGCTGGAGAGAATGTGGGAAAATTGGAACACTATTACATTGCTGGTGGAGATTTGAACTGATCCAGCCATTCTGGAGAAAAATTTGGAACTATGTCCAAAGGGCTATAAAAATGTTCATACCCTTTGACCCAGCAATACCACTTCTAGGGCTCTATTCCAAAGAGATCACACAAATGGGAAAAGGACCCATATGTACAAAAATATTTATATTGGCTCTGGAATTGGAAATCAAGGGGATGCCCATCAATTGGGGAATGGCTGAACATGTTGTGGTATATGAAAGTAATGGAATACTATTGTGCTATAAGAAATGGGGATGATAACGGACTTCATAACAACCTGGAATAACCTACATGATATAATGCTGAGTGAGCAGAGCAGAACCAGGAGAACATTATACACAACCACAGATACATGGATTCTGTGAGGACTAACCCTGATAGACTTTAGTAATTCTCCTTCAATCCTGAGCATTGATTAACCTTTTCCCAATATAGATTAAAAAAAAACTCAGTAACTCCCTGGACCATGCCCACCTGTACCCATTGTAGTGCCATTCCTCTTGATTCATTAACATCAACTCCTTGGGTGCTTGGGCATACTGTACTTTCCTCTACCTACATACATTACTTCAATTCCCTGAACCTGATTTATTACCTATCTGCTCTTCCCCAGTTCATTCATTCCAGGACACTCTTCTGGTATTGAACATCTTACTAGCTAGATGTTTGGTGTATATCTTTTAGCCTTCCCAGGGAACGGGATGACTTATCTTTAGCTATCTTGGCAAATATTGTCCCCCTGCTCCCTAAGGTGATATTTAGCTCTCTGACCCTAAACTTCTTAATATAATGGCATGTATAAGCAAATAAAAGGTACCTGGAGGGTCTCAAACTCTGAATTCAAATTTTCTTCATGGTAGGTAGAAGGCTTATTTTGTTTCTTTTTCCACAGACAATGAATCCTATTATGAACCTCTTGATCCCAGTCTCCAATTTCTAAAGTTCCTGTGCTTGAGAACTACTCTGTCAGAAAGTGGTTTTTGCTTTGGTACCACCCACCTCCTATCCTAATTTCCCAGGGTCTAGTTCTTGACCTTATTGCTAAAGCTTCTGAATCAATAAAAATTCATAATTTTAAAATGCTTATTATGTGCACAGCACCCTTATAGAAGCTCCAGAAAAAAAGAATGAAAGTTCCTTTTTACAAATAGCTCACATTCTATTTAGAATCCAACAGCCATGAAGGCAGCTGAAACATGCATTGTGGAGCCCTTAGAGCAGGATCAGACATTGAAGATGCCAAGGTGATCCACTGCATACTGGGATATTTCTAATTGTTTTGATTTTTCTCTTGCCACTGGACTTTGGTGACTCTAGAAGAGACAGTGAGGCTAAAGACCTTGCACACCTCTGACTCACTTAAATTCAATTCACATTCAAGGTAAGGCATCACTTTTGTGATGCCATTGGTCCTCTTTAAAAATGAAGGATGACCAACAACAGCATTCTATTAGAGGAAGACAAAACACATAGGTTTCCACTTAAAGCCAAATGGAAAGGCCCTGTGTTCCTTAGGATGCCATGCCAAAGACAATGGTAATTTGTTTTCTTAACGAAACTTTCATTAACAAAACCGTATCGGTTTCTAATACTGAAACATGCAACAAGACCAAAGATTTGATGGTGACGCTTTTTTCTGTATATACAGCACCTATAGCTGCTAAGGATCCAGATCTGAGTTCCTGCAGGAAGAGTTTTCAGGTTACTTTTTTACAAAACAATGTTCTCCCTAGACAATATTCACAGAGAAAAGTAGAGATGATGATCTATGGAAAGTGCTATTTCAGGGGTTTGGAGCTCAGGGTCCTAGACTGCCTACACTGGAATTCCAGAGGAAGAGGTGGTTGAGATTGTGGCTGTGTTTTGAACTAACTGATAAATGCTGTCTCTTTTATTTCCCTAAATGTTACCTATTACTTCATTTAAACTTGCCTGCTCTAGTATTAGCAGTCGGTGGTAGTGATGATGAAAGACCTTTCTCCATAGTAATTGCTCCTTTGTTAATGGCTAATTTACTTGGGGTAGGTGGGGTAGACTGTTGGTCTGGAAGAATTAGTTGTATTGGGGATAGGGGCTGCACTGTTATTCCCAGGCCTCTTGGAATTACCTGCCCTTTTAGTAGCACTCTCTTGGTGGTTGGTGATGGCTGGGATTGTGGATTATTGTTCTGTAACTCAGGAAATGCAATACCTTTTTAACCACCAGCATTTCTTCCTTTATTGAGGGCTATAGTGGTCAAATTAGAAGTAAGGTTGGTGGTTAAAGGAGCACTGCCTTACTGGAGTTCTTGAGCTCAGGGTCCAGCATATTGACACCTGGAACTGGAGGGAGATCATTTTGTTGCTTTGGTCCTTAGATTTCCTTTACTTGTCAGGAATTAAGAGTTATCATTAATTCTGCTTAATTTTTATTTTTTTATTTGACTTTAGTACTTACATCTTTTCTGTTTGTCTCAGCTTTCAGAATGCACATTTTTTTCATTCAGCCTCAGATTTTTATGTAGAATCTGGGTTTTCCCTGACTCCATAAATCTATTTGAGTCCCTACTCAGGTTATGCCTTTCCCTGTACCATTATGTCACTATCTATGCCCCAATCATAAACTTGCTTGCATTCAGGAATAATATTTTCCTTCTCTACACTCATTTCAGCTCATTTAAATTCAATAAACAATTATTATTATGTACAGTCTGACTCTGACCTACCTTTTCAGCCTTATTTCACATTTCTCCCCCTGCTAGTTAAAATGGCCTACTAGCTACTCTGCTTCACCTCTCCCAATACATGATGTTCCATCTTCTGCTTCTGTGCCCTTCTCAGGAATATATTCCTTTCTCACTTCTGCTTCTCAAACTCTATAAATCAGTTTCCATTTCCCTCCCACAAAAAAGCCTTTCCTGATCATCTCCCTCTAAACCTTCAGTGCTCTCTAATTTTTGCTATTGCTTTGTATTACTTAGAGAACACTTGGTATTAATTCATCACTGTACAAGTTGTAGCTTCTATAAAATGTGAAATTGTTTATGAAGACTGCTTCATTTATGTTTTGTTGTTGTTGTTTTCCTTGGCTTCCCCAGTGTCTGGCTCAGGGCCTTGCATTTATTAGGTATTTTATAGATGCTTGTTGAATTAAGTTAATTCATTGTGTTATGTTGTTAGCTCTTTTACTCAATCTCTCTTTGTTCCGGAGACTTTATTACTTTTTGGAGAAAGATAAAAAAAAATTAAACATTTATGCAGACACCACAATGTTTGTAAATGCATTTAGAAATACATAATACAGAGGAAGTATCAGGGATACTGGCTGATGCAATTCTTGTTTTTAAACTTTTCCATCATCTGCAATAAATTCCCCCAAACACTTTTTGCTGAATAAGCCCAAATCCCCAATCAGCTGTTGATTTATGGTATTTCTAGCCAACTTATTTCCTCATTTCTCATTAATATGGAACTTTAAATCCCTGCTCTAGGCTTCTTTAGATTTTAGTAATGAACACTTAGTGTCCGAAAGTATTTCTGTTATATATTATATCATTTGCAGTCTTATGAAAAGTCTTTGGAGCTAAACTATTAAAAATCCACAGCTTATATGAAATGTCTTCATATATTCCAATCCTGAACACTCATTTGAGTATTGCCAGTGGTTATCATCTTAAGATTGCTTTATACCTTTTTTAGTTCAAAATTCTGTCAACTTCCCATATCAAAATATCTGATAATTAAACATGACATCTTGTATCTATATAACTGAGACAACAAATCTATTTGCCCTTTTTCTTTGAGGCTGCTCTGTCTTATTTTTTTAGTCATTATGGGGAATTAGGTTCAATTTTATTTTTAAAGACAACTATTTTTTGAATCTAATTAAATATGAAAATAGAAGAAAGAAAATTTCCCCTGAGTTGGAACAAGTTCCATGATTTACTTTTCTCAAAAATATTTAGTGTATTCTCTTTCAAATACCCTCACAATTAATACCTCAAAATTCTCAATATTCTGCTGCCCCCCTAATTGGTTCTAATCTGTGTATACTTGGCCAAGACTAAATGGTCTATTTCTATTTCATTGTGAAACACATTAGGGATTTCATATAAGTTCCATGTGGCATAGTTATGGAGACAAAATTTAGGTATAGAAATCTTGAGAATTGTCCATTTTCCAGATGCCATGCTGACAAAAATCGTATTATTTCATATATTAATTATGATGGAAAACAAATCATGAAAATGCAATTGTTCATTTTAATAACTGCTGAAAAATTTTGAATAGACATAGCTGAACTCTAAATGAATTTTCTTTTGAACCTGCAAGAACTTCTGATTAGATTAATCCTATTAAAAATAAAATAGCATCCTTAGCTATCAATTTTATAAGAAAGTTCTTTCTTTACCATTTAGAGAAGAGCACAGTGAAATAAAATGGATTTAACATTGGAAACTGGGAGCAGTGTGATTATAGTTAATAGTTATAATATTCCCTGGAGTTTTCCTTTTGGGATCTCTTTCAGGAGGCTGTGACTGGATCCTTTCAATTTCTATTTTACCTTGTGGTTCTGGAATATCAGGGCAATTTTCCCTGATAATTTCTTGAAAGATGATGTCTAGACTCATTTTTTGATCGTGGCTTTCAGGTAGTCATATAATTTTTAAATTATCTCTCCTGGATATATTTTCCAGGTCAGTTGCTTTTTCCAATGAGATATGTCACATTGTTTTCTATTTTTTCATTCTTTCAATTTTGTTTTGTAATTTTTTGATTTCTCATAAAGTTATTAGCTTCCATTTGCTCCATTCTAATTTTTAATGAATTATTTTCTTTAGTGATTTTTTTGTACCTCCTTTTCCATTTGCCCAATTCAGCTTTTTAAGGCATTCTTCTCCTTGTTGGCTCTTTGGACCTCTTTTGCCATTTGCGTTAGTCTATTTTTTCAGGTGTTATTTTCTTCAGTATTTTTTGATTCTCCTTTAGCCAGCTCTTGACTCATTTTTCATGATTTTCTTGTATAACTCTCATTTCTCTTCCCATTTTTTCCTCTACTTCTCTTACTTGATTTTCAAAATCATTTTTGAGCTCTTCCATGACTTGAGACCAATTCACATTTTTCTAGAAGACTCTGGATGTAGGAGCTTTTACTTTGTTGTCTTCTTCTGGTGGTATGTTTTGATCTTCATTGTCACCAAAGTAAGATTCACTCATTTTCCCAGCCAATTATTTGACTTTTGAACTCTTTGTCAAGGAAGGATTCTAATTCCAGGGTGGGGGGCAAACTGTCCCAAGCTTCAGGGGTTTTGTGCAGCTGTTATCTGAGATATTTCTAGGGACCTGTAAATTTTCATTCCTTCTAAGGTTGAGGTGTTCACTCCTCTCCTGGTCTCTGGTCTGTGAGTGACCACAAGCACCCTTTCTGCCTTGGAATTATGAGGAGGATTCCTTCTCCGTAGCTGCCACAAGCTCCACCATGCCAGTGATCCTCCTCACCCCAGGACTGACACCCAGAACTCTGACCCAGATCCAGAGATGGGAAAAGCAAGAGCCTTAGCACCACCAAAGAGATCCCTTCAATACCCCTCTCATCAGCTGCTCCATCCCCCCACAATCTGTGGGCTGAGAGCTCTGGAAGCAGCCCCTGCTGATGCTGCCACCCTTGCCCTGGGGCTGTGGCCAGACAGTGCCTCTCTCACCAAGGTCTGACAGACCTTCCAAGTTGTCTTTGGCCTATGTGGGTTGAGAAGTCTGGAACCACCGCAACTGCCAATGATTCAATCCCCTGAGGCCTACTCCAG
Source organism: Trichosurus vulpecula (assembly GCF_011100635.1). Lineage (NCBI taxonomy): Eukaryota > Metazoa > Chordata > Mammalia > Diprotodontia > Phalangeridae > Trichosurus > Trichosurus vulpecula. Next base: position 303,443,414 of record NC_050573.1, on the reverse strand, counting down.
CCCTATCTCTGCCAGCGTGGCTCATGCTATATTGTGCTCCTCTCCCAGTCCAGTGAGATAGAACTTTTCTGTTGACTTTCCAGGTTGTCCTGGGCTAGAAATTTGTTTCACTCTGTCATTTTGTGGGTTCTGCTGTTCTAGAATTTATTGAGGGTCATTTTTGCAGTTATTTGGAGGGCTATGGGGGAGAGTGCAAGCAAATACTTCCTTTTACTCAACCATCTAATGAATAGTAATAAATAGTGTCTATTACGTGATTATCATCCTTCTGGAATATTCACATTTAAGTAAACACTTGCATTAACAATTCAATTAGAAATAAATTCAATTTAAATTCAATTAACAATTAAAATCATGTTGTATTTTATAGAATGTGTGGTATAATTAATTTCCTTTTGAAATATTAAACTATCATAAAGCTGTGATAGCTTTTTTTACATTCTATGCACCTTCTCATAATAAATGTTCTTATAAAGTGACCTAGTTCTGATTCATTAATGCTCTCATCAATAAATGAAATAATTCTAAAGCAATTTTGTCTTCCTTTTGCTAAATAAAATTAAGATTTAAAAACTATGTGCCTAACAATTCATAATCAGTATACATGTGTTTCATTTTGCTATTTACTGAAAAATTAATAAAATGTAGTGTAGGTGGTGGTGGTGCTTAAAGGGGTTTTAGAAATCATATCTTTTAACATCTTTATTTATAGATAAAAAACTGACCCTTCCCCAGAGAAGCTAAATTGGCTTGCACAAATAGTAGTCATTTTTTTTAATTTTTAAAATTGGTATATTTTGAAAATTCAAGAGATCTAGAATTTTGACAGCATGACACAAATGTCAACACTTCTAAGATTCATGTAATACTGTGATGAAAAAATCCATGATATTTTGACAACTTTTTGTTGCTGAAGCGCTTCTCTATACTGAAATAAGGATATAGCCTGGATATCCGACCATCTTCCTTTTGTTATACTTACATTTGAAATATTTTCATGCTGTTAAGAACTGTCAGAGATTTTCCTCTATTTGAATAAGGCTCCAGAACCTAAACCCTCACCCATACTACCATGGCATATAAGAGGCGGTCATCAAATAAGGAGAAGTTACATTATGAAGCAATATTTCTAAAAGATTATGGATGTTTGGCCATGAACAAATTTTAAGATGTTGGGGTATAGGGGAATCAAAACATGTATTGAGCTTGTGTCCTCCATGCTCCCCCTCAAAAAAAAATGGAGAACTTGTTCTGTATTTGACAAAGGTGTTTCGGAGGATAAAAAGCTTTTAAACTTTCTATACATTATTGAGAGACAAAGAGAACAAATTGAGGGACATCACTAATTTGTGATGGAAATGCTTCTTATAGTAAGAAGTGGAACTAGTCCTACTTAGCTAAGAGACTTTGTTTCTCCACAGAGAGTAGTACTCTATCTTCTCTAGTTTGATTCTGAGAATCGAGAGCCAGAGAAAGTTTCTCAGTTAAAGTTTTTATTGTCAGTAATAATAATTATTACTAATATCAATATTACCATATTGTCATGATCATAATCATTGGGATAAAATATAAAAAATGCTTAATTGATCATATTTCTGAAATTTTTGTGAAGACGTAGAAATTTATCTCATGGCAAGTTTGATTTAGGTTTGAGAATCAAGAGGCTAACTCTAAAATGGAGGTCTAAAGTCCTTGGGTCCTGATATTGCCATAATGACTCAAACAAAGTTAATCAAATGTAATGAACTGAATAACTACACTCCAACTTTTCCATCCCAAGATAAAATGGAGATGATTTTATAGAAACTGAAAGAGGGAGAATTATTTAATCTGCTCTATGGTAACATCCTTTCCTATTTTTCATGGAGCATGCAACCTCCACAGTTTTGTGGGGGAAGGGTAGGAGAAAAAACACTTTCAGTAACTTCTAGGAAAATGCAATAGAACATATGGAGAACAAACAATCTTAAATATGAAAGATATAAATTATTACAGAAAAGTGGAAAAGTTGTTACTTATAAATACCTTTAATAGGCCTAGTAAAATTTGCCATAACATCAACTGAAAAGTTTGGAAGATCCAAGAGTCTTAACTGACCACCTAGGAAGAAAAGAGCAAGAGATAGAGAGTGAGAGCAAGAGAGAGAGAGGGAGAGAGAGACAGAAAGACAGACACAGAGGCAGACAGACACAAACACATATACGCAGAGAAAGACAGAGATAGAGACCAAGACACAGAGAGAAAAGAGATAAGGAAAGACTGAGGAAGAAAAAGAGATCACATTACTACTTTACTTAGTAATGATTTTATGGTAGGATCCACTACTACTCAGCACTATCTGCTGGAGGGCTAGTATAATGTTTCTTTCCTGCCCCAAATCTCTACCAGGTTCAAAGAAAGGCCACAGTAAATTTTCTCTTTTATATGAAATAAATTAGCTTCATATGAGAGATGTCTGGTCATTTTTCTGATACTAAATTGTGTCCTCAAGTCCATGAATGGGATTGGATGGGAACCATAGTTCCTAACACCTATTGATCTGACTAAAATTAGTTTACTGATTAGGGTTATTTCCCATAATCCATCAATTTTAAATATCTAAAAATAATTTGGTGTGAAAAATACAACTAACATGGATGAGAAGGTGGACTTTCAATATTTTCTAAAAAAAATTAAAGGTAATACATTTGGAAAACAATGCATATCAGTATTCAATAGCTAGTTTTTTTTTTAAATGAATGAGAAAATTGTATGTGTTTCACTTGAAATCATTTCATTTTGAGTTGTTTCAAATTTAGTAACTCAGATTATGTTTGTGATAAAAAATAAACACAATATGAGGATAAATTGGTTTCTTTATTCCCAGTTGATTGAGTTCAAGATTGACAGCCTTTGAGTATAACTTTTCTTTCTTTTTATATTCTTGGAATGTAACCATTTTTATACTGCTACAGGATAATCAAGTAAAATATATGAGTTATAATTAAGTAATAAAATGTCCATTTTTGAAGTATATTTGTCTACATAAATTGTCTTTTTCAATTCATTTAGATAATTTTCACAACTAATGTTGTCATTATTCTGAAGTTCATGAAAGCTTCATGAAATGTCATATTTAAACCTGGTAAAGCAGCTATTTCTACTCACCATCATCAGAAATCTTGACAGGTGTAAAAGTGGAACTATTTTCATCAGGGTGAGAAATGTGGAAAAGTAGCCCAATTGGAAATGTTGCCATTGCTAATGAAAGTTTCCATCAGAAGAAGCTACTTTTCAGTTGAAGCACATAACTTGATGTCATTCATATACACATATACAAACATGTGTATGTTTGTGTATATAATAAATGATTATAAAATGTCTTATTAGGACTTCTGCTTTGACTAGAAAGCCATGCTGGAAAAGCCTCTCGGTGAAGGTAAGATTTAAGCTCGATCATGAAAGATTCAGGGAATCAAGGAATCAAAAGCAGGAAAGTAGAAAATTCCAGACATTCAGATAGCTAATGGAAAGGCAGAAAGTCAGAAGTTGAAACATCCCATTCAAGGAAGAGTAAGAAGATAAGTAACCTTGGAGTATGTAGACTCTAAGTCTTAAGCATAAGTATACTAAGGAGTAAAGTATAAGAAGACTGGGAATATCAGAAGAAACCAGCTAGTAAAATACTTAAAAGCCAAATATATGATTGGTTTTTGTTTGTTTGTTTTTTATCTTGGAGATTGTAGGGAGTCAGTGAAATTAGTTGTGCTAAGAATTATGTAGTCAGATATGTGTTTTGTGAAATTATCTTTCTCAGCTGACTGGAGGACTGATTGGATTGGAGAGAGATTTAAGGCAAGCAGATCCCTCACCAGGCTATTACAATAGTTTAGGTGTTAGTCCTGAGTGCCTGTAATAGGGTAGTGGTGGGTTAGGTGGAGAGAAGGGGATGAATAAAAGATTTTGTAAAGGCAGAAACCAGGAGACATAACAATGGATAGGATACATGGAGTGAATGTAATGGTGGAGTCTTGAAGATCAGAAAGATTGTTAACTTGGTGAGTGGGAGGAAGCTCTTTACTGTAGTTTGGAAGCAAGGAAGGGGAATTGAGAGGAAAAAGAATGAGTTCTGTTTGACACACATTGATTTTGATATGTCTATGGTAAATAAAACCCAAGATGCCTAATAGACATTTGGTGATAAGGACTATAGTTCAAGAGATTGCTGGATTCAATTTATGTCTATATCTATGCCTAAATTAAGGGATAGATGTAGATCTAGTTATGAATTTGTATATATCTATATTATACAGATTGAGATTGATAAAGAATATATATATATATGCATATATATGTTAGCTAGAGAAATAGATTAAATATATATGTGGATGTATTTCTATCTTTATGTATATCTATACTTATATAGATATACATATATACACAAATACAGACATACATACGCATGTATTGTATTATCTGACTTGCATGTGTGCATATGTACATATATAAGTATATATTTTTGTGTGTGTTATGTATGTATGTATATGTGTATGTATATATGTATGTATGTAATGTCTGGATAGATAGATGAATTTTCTGCACAAAGATGAAAAACATGCCCAGTGGACTTGATGAAATTCTCAAGTGAGATTATATAGAGAGAAAAGAGAAGAGAAACAAGGACAGAGCCTTGAGGGACATGGACATATAGTCACCTATATGAAAATATAACAAGGGAGACAGAATAACAAAGGGAAAAAGAAGATGGATAGGAAAAGAACCAAGGGAGAATAATATCATAAAAACCTGGAAAGGACATATTATTCAGGGAAGATGGTATTTCCCAATATTGAAGATTGTAGATGGTTCAATGAAAATGATTGGGGGGAAAAAGGCCAATGATCTGGTAATTAATAAACCAATAGTAACTTTAAATTGAATGACAAGGTCAAAAGCAAGACCTCAGATAGTATAGGAGAGGAGAGGGAGAAAGGAGGGAATATGGAGGCACTGATTGTAGATGAATTTCACAAGGAGTTTAGCTTTGGAAGTAAGGAGAATTGTAAGATAATAGCTAGCCGGAGAGTCAAATTAGGTAATTATTTTTTTAAGGCATGGATTTGTGAGGTGGGATATAGAAATGTCTGTAGGTAATGAAGCAGACAGAGAGAGACACTGAAGGATAGGAAAAGAATGTAAATGATGAAAAGGGAAACCTGCTTGAGGAAACAAATTAGAATGAGATAAATGTACATATATTCCTTGTCAAGGAGATCCCCTCATCATATGAGACTTTTTCAGATGGGGAAAGACATTTAAGTGATGTGAAATGAAGAGGAAGGTAGAAGAGGGAGATCTAAGAAAAATAGATTCTGTTTTTCTTTTTTTGAAGAGTGTAAAGGAAGATCCTCAGAAAAGAGAGGAAAGCAGGGTGGTGACAGGGAAAGCATAATAAAGCATTAAAAAGGTTTGAAACAGCATCTATGGTGAGTGGGATAGTGAATCAATTAGAGGTGTAAAGAATTGCCTTGCTGCAGTGAGGGTCCTCTTGAGATTCTATAATATAAATTTGTAGGAAACCCAGCCAGCATGGTGTTGTGATTTTCTCTGGCTCCATTTGGCAATAGATACATGGAAACAGAGGCTGTGTATGACAGGAGTAATCCAAGGCTGAGGCTATCCAAGGCATGATTAACAAATTGATAAAATAAAAGGTATTTGAGTAAAGAGGATAGCACACAGATAAACTGGATCAGAAAGGTATTCTTAATCCTCTTCATGAGTAATGAAGTATTTAAGGTTACACAGAAGTGTAGAAGTACGAAAGTCTCTTACTGGAAAATATCAAGGTTTATATCAATTGTTCTTGGTGTGGTTTTGTTGTATTTTCAATAGAGAATAGGTTTACTCTGTCAACCTCACTATATTTGACTCTAATAGATTTAATTGTAGCACATGACTTAGCAAGGAAGGAGGAAATAAATAAAAATATTTAGTGCTAATAAAGTTGTAAATTTTCTATTATGTTTACTCATCTTTTAAAAAAATCATAAAATCATCAATTAGTACTTTTCTATATGCCTGGAATTTTTAGGCATGTCCTTATTATGTTTTAGTGAACATATTGTTTTCTTCTTTCTAGATTTCTTGAGGGATACAAATTGTGAATGTTTTGCATAAAGTAAATAAATATATAATAAAGTAGAAAAATGCACAAAACTTAAGGTCATATAAAGATAAGGATTTAAATCCCAACTCTCCAGTGTCTAGTGTAATGGAAGTCTGGCACATGAATAAATTGCATGGGATGGTGTCTCTCCTTTTGGGTTTCAAAGAAGACTATTTTCTAGAGAATCATAATGTTATTTGATGAAAGCGCCTGGAGAGATTATAGAGCATGTGTTGACATCTGCAACCACTTCTGCCTGGTTTACCATACCTTGATGCAGTGAGTCTTTGATTTTCTGTGAAATCATTCAAGAAGGGTTATCTCATTCAGATTCTTGTTTTGACTCATTAACTTTTGGCTTCCTTTGGTAAGTCCTAGGTTCCATGGGTCTGGTGAGAAACTAAATCTACCGTAGGAGTTTTAAATGTTCAATAGAGTGAGTCCTCAGAACTCTAGAAATTGGAATACAAGATGGGTTTCACAGCCAAAAATCTAGTATTGACGTGCCAAGGAACAAGAAGTTACTTTTTTTTTTTTTGCTTAATAAGGACATTTATTTGATAACATGAGATTTTTATGCCACAAGGACACAGGCTCCACCAACACCCTTGATTTTTTCCTCTGCTCTTGTGCTGCAGAACTTTGCCTTCACGATGACTGGCAGCTTGGGGAGTTTCCCTTTTCCTAGAACTTTGTAGTAGCCCGACGGCACAACATCAATGATAGGGGCAAGCCCCTCTTTGTTTTGGGCAGCATTAATCCTGGTCTGCTCGCTGACCAGTGTCCACAGCTTATCAAGGTTGACAGTTGGGCAGTAGCTTTGGTTCTCCTTCAAGTGGTAATGCCTCATATCTACTTTCCCGAAGTAACCTGGCTGATATTTTTCGAAGTTGATCCGGTGATGGTGCCGCCCTCCTGCATTGCCTGAGCTCCCGCAGCGCTTCTGGTGCTTTCCGATGCGCCCGCGACTTTGGCTGACTTGTCTTCGGGCTTCCGCACCTTCCTTAGTCGGGAAGGCATGTTGCAGGTCGCAGCAAAAGAGAAAAAGAAGCTGCACCGCAAGTGTCGCGAAAAGAGCAAAGAGCGAAGTTACTTTTTTTTTTAATGACCTTCTGGACTTCAGCCCAGTGATACCTGAGACTTGGGCTTATCCATCAGTCATGCTGCTCTTGGACTTGAAATTGGTAAGGTCAGTGGTGTGTCAGAACTTTGTTAAATTCTGAGCCGTACCCCTCCCACCATCCTTCTCACCTCTACCCCACCCCGGCAACAGAAACCAAAGGGGTATAGTGGTGGTATATGGGCCTTACTCCATCTGGAGCTCTGCTTGGTTTCAGTTCCACAGGAATACCCCCTGGTGTCTTCCCCTCCTCTACCACCTCCACCAATTTCCAACTTCCTTTTGTGTTTGGTCTTCCCCCTTTAGGTCGTAAACCCCTTGAGGCTATCTTTCTTATTTGTATTCCCAGTACCTAGTTCAGTGACTGATATATTAATAGGTCCTTAGTCAGTATTTACTAAATTTAACTGAGTATGCCTCTGGGGAAAATAAGTGAATGTTGACTTTTGCCATATCTTTGACATAAGTTCCCCTTTATAACAGCTAATCAACATTATGTGATTAAAAGTAACTGAGATGGTTGAGATAGCTAACAGTGTGAGAACACAGACAGTGGGGGCTTGAGCCATGGCATTACAGGGGAAATATCCCAACCTCTCAGGGTATCCTAGAAGCCTCAGAAGATAGGAAAGATATAGTCACCCTGTCTCTTTCAGGGAGAAGTGAGCGTTTATATGCTTGTAGTAAGATGCTGGATAGGTCATTTAATTCATCCAAGTCTCAGTTTCCTCATAGGTAAAATAAGGATAACAATGTCTGCCCTTCCTACTCCATACGATTATTGGGAGGAGGAGGAGAACAAGGAGGAGGAGGAGGAGGAGAAGGATGAGGAGAACTACTGCCCATGTTGCAGTAATCCCTGTTATCATTTGTTCTTTCAACTTTCTCAACTCAGTTAATGTATGACATTGTCACCAAAATATTGATAAAACCAATAAAGACTTGTCCAAATTGAAGCACAAGAAATAAAAATTGGATATTTTACCTTACAATCACTCCCTTCTCCCCCAAAATAACTTTTTTTTTTGCTATAGTGCTTAAGTTAACATTATGCTTGTCACGGCAAAACCAGTTTTAGATTTGGAAGGAAATTTGGAGATCATCTAGGCTTCTGTACTTACCTTTAATATAAAGATGAGGAAGTTAAAGATTACTATGATTATGTTACTGCACAAAGTCACATAGTTTATAATTGGTAGAGGAGAGACTGAAAGCTGGCATTCTGTTTTCATTAGACATTCTATTTCTAATGACTTCTTCACTAGCCCATTGAGTCTTATTCAAGTTTTGGGCAAAAAGGTAATGGGGGAGAGGCAGTGGAAGAGAGGAGGATGCTAGGGTATTCATAAAAAAGAATTAAAGATTATTTTGAATGACTTGAACTTAAAAAGAAGATAGGAATTTGGTGAGGAGAAGTTGATGAACATTTGGAGAAAAAAGTCAATTTCCAAATTCTCCTTCCTGAGTCTATGAAAAGGTTGAAAGATAAAGACTAGGGAAATGTCTAATGAGCTACAGAGAAATGTCCAATGGAAAGGAAAAATAATGTAGTTTGCAAGGCAAGTTAATTAAGAAAAGATAAGAATTTTTTTCCAAAATGGTGCAATAAATGAGAAATAAGTGTTAAAGGAAACAAATACATAGAATCACATTATAAGCTGTTAATGGAGATAAAAGAAAGGATTGTAGATATGGTTTTCCCATTGTAAAGAAGTGATTAGAAAGAAGAGGAAAAAAGAAATAGTATATCAAAAACGAAAAGGGGTAATTCACACACACACAAAAAGAATAAAAGATATCATAGGAAACTATTTTGCCCAAATATATGCCAATTAAGAAAAATGCTTGGAATGAAATAGATAGATATTTGCAAAAATACAAATTAGATTAAGAGGACAGTAAATACAGAATTTAGAAAAAATTTCTAGAAAAAAGAAATCTAAAAATTTATAAATGCACTCCTAAAGAAAACAAAACAGAATTGTGTGGGACAAAAGACCACTGGCTCAAGTAAAAAAAAAACAAAAAAAAACAAAAAACAGAGATGTCTCAGTTTCTCAAGGCAGAAAAAAAAACAGAAGCTTTATTTGATCAAGTCTTGAGAATTGGGCATCTCTCACTACCAGGGCGGAGATAGCAGTGAAGGGAGGCAAGGGGTGGGGAGGGGAAGGCAAGCAGGGTGATATATACCCTTGTACAAACAATTCTAAGAAATCCCACCCCAGAGGCTGGACCCCCATCCCCATTTGTGGAGACGAGTGGCCTCACAATCTAACCAGGAATAAGTTTTTACCCAATACAAGCACAGAAACTACAGAATTACCTTATAGGGAAACTTTAATGCTAAGATGGCCATTTGTAGGTAGGCTAGGGGAGGGGGAGAGGGGACTATCATCTGGTTTCCCTGAAATCATATGATTTACAGGAAAATGAAACTTAGGCCTGGTGAGGTTCATATCCTAACTAAATTTATACTATCTCTATTTGAATATTGCCTTGCATGAGTTATTCGTAGGGAAGCTTTCGCAATCTTGTATTCCATTCACAGCTGAGGTGACATCTATAAATCTAAAGAAGGAAGGGGAGAAAGACATTCCTAAAGGCTAAATAATCAGATTCCCACAGATTCAAATTTATCCCATTTCCCTTTTCTCTAAATATTGATTCTAAAACATTTTAGATATAAATACATATATACATACATATACCCTGTGAAGTCTTCACACTTTATTCTCTCACTACCTCACACAGAATCAAAAAAAAAACTCAAGACAAGATTAATATGTTTGTATCTTTAAATAACACTAATAAATATTAATAAAGAGCTAATAGAAACATAAAATAATGATTATATCTTTTGCTCATAGTGTTTTTTTGTATCAGGAAACTGGGTTTGTTTTAATATTAGGCAAATTATAATTATAATAGACTATATTAATAACAAACACAACAAAAATCAGAGAATTTTGTAAACACAAAAAGGTTTTAACAAAATATAAAAATCATTTTGCAAAAAAACCAAAAAACAAACAAACAAACCCAAAACCCCCAAAACTTGGAAAACTGTGAATAAATGGTCATTATCTTAACATAGCTAAAGGTACTATATCTAAAACCAAGAGTATAGTTTGAAATGGAGATATGTATACACACAAACACATGAATTTATGTGTGTGTGTGTGTGTGTGTGTGTGTGTGTGTGTTTGAGGGAAATAAATTAAAATCCTTTCCAATTACATCAAGGATGAAGAAAATTTCCGTTGTCACTACTTTTATTTGACAGAGCCAAAAAGGATTCAAAATTATCATTTTTTGAAAAAAAATATTACTTAATATTATATGAAAGGCATTATGCATACATTTGGACATAACAAAAACAAAACACTCAAAACACAAAACAAGCAAAGTCATCTCTATTTTCAAGGAGCTAAAGTTTAACAGGTTAAACAAAACACAAACAATTGTGAATAAACAAGCTATAGACAGAATATATTAGAGTTAATCTATAGAAGGAAGTAGATACAATTAAGGACTATCAGGAAAGATATAATACAGAAGGTGCACTATCTGGGATGTGAAGGAAAGCTGAAAACCCAAGAAGGGGAGATAAAGAGGCAGACAATTCCAGGCAGAGGAAATAACTACTTGAAATGCACGGAGATGCTAGATGCATTGTTCAGTATGACTAAAAGCAGGGAGGTCAGTGTCATAAGATCAAAGACTATGAGGAGGGGGTAGTATAAGGAGATTTGAAAGGTTTGCAGAGAGCAGGTTATGGGGGACTTTTAAAGTGAAACAAGATTTTTATTTGATCTTAGAGGTCTTAGGGAATCACTGGCGTTTATTCACTGGATGGAGGGGGTAACATGAGAAGAACTGCATGTTAGTAATGTCAATTTGGCAGCTGAGTGCTGAATGGAGTCTAGCAGTGATAAATTTGATGCAGAGATACCAACTAGTAGGCTGACAGAATAGTCTAGGCATATGATGATGAGGGCCTGCACCAAAGCAGTAGAAACATCAGAAGAAAGAACTGGGCATATATGTGATGTTGCAAAGGTAGAAACCACAACATATGGCAACTGATTATATATTGGGAGAATAAGAGAGAGTAATGATAAATCCATGGAATAATATAGTTTGAAAAATATAAAAACCTAACAAGCAATAAATTATATTATTCATGAGATTTATTAAAGTGCACATATGGGAATTGAGTGGTACTAGAAAAAGGAAATTCATATTTTTGCTTGGTATAATGCCAACCAAGGTTTTAAACACAAATCAGTCACTTAATGAATCATTTGAATAAATGAAGAGATTTTAAGTGCTTACTACATATTTTAAAATTGTATGAAAGGCTAAGAACACAAATGAATAAGTGAGATATTCCTTGTTTTTAAAGAGCTTATATTAAAGTTGGTGGAGATTGCACATGCAAGAGCATTGAGCCATACAGGGTGGATAGAAAGATCCCAAAATCCTAATGATGTGATCAAGGGGTCGTGAGAAGAACCAGAGTTATCAGGATGCATAAGCAGTTCAGATAACAGTGACTGGGAATCCAGTACAATAGAAAAATGGCAAAAATAAGGTCCTGAATAGTGTAGATTACTTGAATCTAAGTAATGACTACAGTAAAACAGTCTATTTAAAGGAAGGATTTGAACCCTTATCCCTCCAATTCTAAGTTAAACACAGTATACACTAGGCTTACATCTTTATTTAAGTCTATGCCTTCACTTATTTAAAAATGTATAATCAAAAAGATGATATTGTTGGATATATTTTAAGGTTAGAAGTTAAAAAGGACCTATTACTGGCATATTTCTAGGGGGCTTAAGAAAGTGCATTGAATCATAGAAGATGAAGAATGTTTTTCAACAAAGGATAGAGCTGTAGTTAGGCAGAAAAATATCCTTTTGTCCACAGTATTCTCGGGAGAGCAAGTTTGGAGACAGGAAAGTCAATGAGAAAGAGTATAGCTAGTATTGGGGTATAAAAATCTCACTTTCAATAGCTATGAAAAATGTTAAGTCCACATGAATAGTGCTAACTAGTTGAGAGACAATGGTGTGATTATTTTTAAGGGTCCTTTATTGATTTTGCACAGTTAACTATGTATAATACCATGGTGAAGGATAAAGCTGCAGCATTTTGTCTTTGCTATCATTTTTCTGATTTCAGGCAGCTGGAATTGTGATTTTATTTGGATAATGCTAATCTGACAGTAGCAATGAGCTCTGCCACCCAACTAACATTATTTTTGTCTGTTAGTTTTTCCAGGACTTGAAGGATAAGATACTAAGCAATTCCTAACTAATGCAGATTATGCAAGAACTAAAGGAACGTGAAGGATTGCCTCAGAGCTACATTGCCCACATGTAGAAGTTCATAGAGTTAGGTTGTTCATGCAGTTCTTGCTAGATGATGATCCTTTTGTGATATTTTAAAAGTTGAAGTGTTCCTAAAGCTATTTTCTTACAGACAGAAAAAAGAAAAAGAAGGAAATATTTTTAAAACTTCAAATATCATATTTTTGAATAATTAAAAGGTAAAAATTAAAGGTAATATTACTTTGTTACTATTGATATTATTGTCAGTAATCTTTGCATTTCATAAATCGTTTGGGGGTATTTTCTCACCATGAAAGAGATTTTTTCCTGCAGTATCCTAGACAATTGTTTAACGATTCAAGTTTTGGGAAATCCATTCCCTTGTATTTTGAGTTACTTTTGCTATTATTCATACTATAATTTAATAAATAATTTTGGATCTATCTTCAGCTTCTTACCAACAACAGGAAGCCTTCCTAATAGGTACCCATAAAACCTCTCCAAATTTTCAATTATGCAAAATCTATTCATTTGCATGTCTTCCCCTTGAATTTTAGAAAAACCTTACTTTTAATCTTATACTTTGACCCCAAAGAGTTTACTAGTAAGTCTAAATGAACTGTTTTCTTCCTCGTTCTATACTCTATAACTGGGAAGAAAAAGTCACACAGGATCATGTTGTGGAAATTGAGTTTTTTTTTTAATTCTCGGAGCCTGTAGAAATTTAGAGTTTGTAGAGTTGGCGTTGCCATAAACTATCTGTGTACCCTAGCTTGACCTCCATTTCCTTAATTATAAAAATCCTGGCTCAGTGCCACATAGAAAAAGCCTGTTTCTTGGTTTATAAATAAACATGAATCTCAGAATACTTTACCCCTCTCCAGGACCTTATGCTTCATATTGGGGGTCATAGGTTGCTGATAAACAAGTGAGAAGGAAATTTCTTGAAGTAGAAGGCTAAAATATGCTTTAATTACCTTGGAGCAGAAAGGCAAATGTTACAGACAGGTGGGCAGGAAGGAAGGAAGGAAGGAAAGAAAGAAGGAAGAAAGGAAGGAAAGAGGATAAAGTAAGGAAGGGAGGGAGGTAGAAAATAAAGAAGAGTAGAAGGAAGGAAGAAAAGAAAGTAAAGAAGGAAGGAAGGAAAGAAGGAAGAGAAGGACAGGGGGAAGAAAGGGTGAAGGAAGGAAAGAAGAAAGGAAAGTGATGAAGGAAGAAAGGGAATGAGGGAGGGAAGAAGGGAGGGGAGGAAGGAGGAAGAGAGAAAAAGAAGAATAGGAGGAAGAAAAGAAGAAAAAAGGAAGGGAGGGAGAAAAGAAGGAAGAATAAATGGAAGAAAGGAAAAATGGAAGCGTGGGAACAGGAAGGGGAGAGAGAAAAGAAAAATGAATGGAAGGAAGAAGAAGGAAGGAAGAAAGGAAGGAAGGAAGGAAACAAGGAAAGAAGGAAGGAAGGGGATGAAGGAAGAAAGGGAATGAGGGAGAGTAGAAGGGAGGAATGGAAGGAGGGAGGAAGGAAAGAAGGAAATAGAAATAGCTGAGCTTGACCGGGGCTTAAAATATAGAAATATATGAAATGAAATAGTTCTAAAAATTCAAGGCAAAATTAAATTTGATTTCCTTTAAATGCCTGGCTTTGTTGTTCAGTCATTTCCAACTCTTTGTGGCTGCATGGATTTATAGCATGCCAGGCCCTTAGATCCTTTGCTATCTCTTGAAGTCTGTCCAAGTTCATGTTCATTGTTTCCATAATGCTATATAACCATCTCATCCTCTCCTGTCTTCTTTTCCTTTTCCCTTCAATCTTCCCCAAAATCAAGTTTTTTTTTCAGTGAGCCCTAACTTCTCATCATGTGGCCAAAGTATTTATGTTTCAGCTTCAGTTTTTAATGCACAGGGGATATCTGGAAATAGTTTATGTAAGTATCGTCTGATTGGATCTCTTTGCTGTCCAAGGCACTCTCAAAAGTCTTCTCCAGCACCACAGTTTGAAAGGGTCAATTCTGTAGAGCTTCACTTTCTTATGGTCCAACTCTCACAGCCATACATTACTACAGGAAAAAAGCAAACACACCTTTGACTGTATGGACTTTAGTTGGCAAGGTGATGTCTCTGCTTTTTAGTTTGATGTACAGATTCGCCATAGCTTTCCTTCTAAGGAACAAGTGTCTTTTAATTTCATGGCTGCAGTTACTGTCTGCAGTGATCTTTGCGCGAAGTATCTAAAATCTGATACTGCTTCCATTTTTTCTCCCTCTATTTGTGAAAAAAATGATGGGACCAGTTGCCAAAATCTTAGCTTATTTGATGTTAAGCTTCAAGCCAGCTTTTACATTCTTCTCTTTCACGCTCATCAGGAGCCTTATTAATTCCTTTTCACTTTCTCCCATCAGAATGGTATTGTCCACATATTTGAGATCATTGGTATTTCTCCCAGCAACCTTAATTTGGATTTTTTAGTCATTCAGCCTGGCATTTTGCATGATATACAGAACATACAAGTTAAATAAATAAGGTGATAATATACAGCCCTGTTCTTGACTAAGGCATTTCTATTTACTTAGTAGGCAGCAGACATTAATGGATGTTTTTGAATTAAGGAATGACATGTTTAGACCTGTATATTAGGAAGATTACTTTGGCAGCAATGTGAAAAATAGATTAGGGAAAACAATGATTAGAGACAAAGAAACCAATTACAATATTGTTAGTAAAGGCCAAGTCGATGAGGACCTACATTAAGATGTGGGCCATGGGAGTAGAAAATATTCAAAGACATACTATGAAAATAGAACTAAAATGGCAGTCTATGGGATATTGGAAGTGGAGAGGAAGTAGGAAAAGGATGAGGAAGCATTTGCTGGGATTTTGGACATTTTTTAAAAGTTGGGCAGTGCTAGGTATAGTAGAACTAGGACAACAGAGGTTGTTTAATTATAGCAATGATAAGTAATTATATAGATCAGAAGAATAAGATTATATGAAACTCAGAGAGGACATGGTTGGTAAGTCATGTTGGTAGAGGATAAATCAGAAAGCAGCAGTAGGTAGCAAAACTGTTACCTATTTCTTCTTAAGGCCCCGTAAGCCAAAGGTGAGAGTGAAGGAAGGAGAGACCAGAGTTGGAAAGGAAATCCAGGGAAGTGACATACAGAATCAAAGGCCTAACTTAAACAGATTATATCTGAAGAGATGATATAGGGTAAAATATAAAGAACTTCAAAAGGTTTAGAATAAATCATGAATGACAGATCAATGAAAGATTATTAAAGGAATTACTTTGTGGGTATAACTGACCTTTTGAAGACTGAGGTGAGGATGAACAATTGCAACCTCCACAAACCTCTCTTGGAGCTGTCATCAGCAATAAAATAGCAGGTTTTATAGGGATTAGTCTGATCCAGGAGGGTGACTTTTATATTAATTTTAACAAACAAAGAGCATCTGTCACTTTTTAAAATGGTGAGGAGTTGCCTGATATAAGGAGATAGATAGGTAGAGATATATAATTATATACAAAATGCATTTTTATGTATGTATGACATTTTATATATATATGCCATATATAAAATGCGTCAGATGACATATATTACAGGTGACATATATTTAATGTGTATGTGACATACATGCCATATATTATATTGTGATATATTGCTTGTTTATGACATATTGCACATACACACACACACACACACACATATATATATATATGTTTATATATATATATATATATATATATATATATGTATATAAACAATGTCCAAATAAATCCCATCTTGTTTTTTAGCACTTATCTGATTTATGGAGCAATGACATTTATTTATTTTCTCATATATACTTTTGGTTAATAATTTTTTGGGGAAAATTTAATAAGAAAAATGCTACCAAGTTCAATGAAGTCATCCTTCCAGTACTATCATGGATCACTGTAAAAG
Organism: Trichosurus vulpecula; assembly: GCF_011100635.1. Classification (NCBI taxonomy): domain Eukaryota; kingdom Metazoa; phylum Chordata; class Mammalia; order Diprotodontia; family Phalangeridae; genus Trichosurus; species Trichosurus vulpecula. The sequence continues at coordinate 303,426,876 of NC_050573.1, read as the reverse complement.
AAGGAACTATTCAAAGGCATAATATTCTTTTTAGAAGACATATATTTGCATTCTTAAAAGCAATTATCTAGGTCATGAGCCTAGATCCCCTCAACCTTCGCATAAGATAGAGAATTGTATTGCTATAGATACTCATTAAAGAGACATCAGTTGTAGCTCTTGAACTGCCGGTTTCCATTAGGGGGGACAGCTGTCTTGCCTGATGAATAGATACTAAACAGGGGCTTCTTCAGTGTGGGTTCAGGGTGAAGTTGAAAAAACATATTGTTCTTGTCTGTTGGTCTCCATCTTTTCTACTCTTTCAGCATTTCTCTCTCTCTACCTCAATCCCTCTCCTCTGTCTCTCTCTGTCTGTGTCTGTCTGTCTCTATTTCTGTCTTTCTGTCTCTGTCTCTCTCTCTGTCTCTGTCTCTCTCTGTCTCTGTTTGTCTTGCTCTCTCTCTCTCTGTCTCTTTCTCTCTCTGTTTCTGTCTCTCTCTCTGTCTCTCTCTGTCTGTCTGTCTCTCTGTCTCTGTCTCTCTCTCTGTCTCGCTGTCTCTCTGTCTCTCTCTCTCTGTCTCTCTCTCTCTCTTTCTCCCTGTCATTGTGTGAAGCAGGCAATAGGTCCATGGAATAAAAGAGGCATGGATTCTTATAGGAATGAGGTGTGTGTTTCTGTGTGTGTGTGTGTGTGTGTGTGCGTGTGTGTGTGTGCATGTGTGTGTGTGAAGTGTATGAATAATGCTTTCATTAAAATCTGCTTCCCTATCTCATGGATCCCCTGCTGAAACTTGGCATTTCCTTGTCTGGAAACACCTCAGTTCTTCATTATCCCTTTAAAAGAAAACAAAAAAGAAACACAGTAGTCTATTTCTTAACTTTGGAATCTTTTTTTTTTTTGCCCCAGTGAAGATTAGCCATTTCTATAATGTTCTCCACTGATGCTGACCTAGCTCTGCACCCCCATCCCTGCCAGTGAAGTGAACCTGACAGATCTCTTGACCCGTGGACTGTGATAACTATCTTCTTGAACTGCTATGATCTTGTTGTTATCTAATGACTGTCAAAAATTTAGGCCTGCGATTTTGTTAAGTGATGGAAAATACATTATCCCTGCCCTGAAGAATTTCAAAATGTTACAATTTGGTATATTATCTTTAGGTTCAGGTCCATTTACTAAACACACCACTTCTCTGCTCTTTCATCATTACTTCAGGAAACAATCTAGAAAAGCTAACAGAGTTTATAGACCACCTTTCTCTGCATGCCAAATGTATTGGGAATCAAGATGGGCTCTTAGCACTTATTCAACCAAGTGCCCTTGAAGAGTTTGGTCTTTGTTTCCTTGATGAAATTAGGAGTCTTTGGTGACCTCCTTGCCTCAAGGGAAAGCCTAATTTACATGGGTTTGATTGACATGTTTGTGACATCAGAGGCTTTTAGACCACGAGGGTTTAAGTCACATTTTTGTGACGATTTTAGGTCATGTGGATGAGTCGCATGTGTGACTGACCTTTGACCCTGAACAAGATATATAAAACCTGGGGTTGCCTTTCCTTTTTCAGAGTTCTGAGATACAGCAGTAGTGGTACGTGACTCTGGGCTAGCTGTTGTCGAGTTCCTGGCTTAACCCAGGTGTTGGTAACTATGCATTGTATTTGGTCTGTTTACAAATGTATGCTTGTAATTTGTTTGTATTTACTCTGAAGTTCAGGGTGCTGGCTTTTTCCCCTGAACTAAGTGAATGATATTTGTATGCTGGACTACATTGAGATTGTTAACCCCTTAACATTGCTTTCCTTAGTAAAGCAGAGCAAAAGAACCTGGGTTTGCAGCGTTCTGTGAGTTGGTTGTTGTTGATTTTACACAGCCACAGTAGATGCTAGCTGAACTGTTGAAACACCAAAACATCCAGATAAACCACAATGATCATTGAGTGGGAGATGACTAGGCCAAATTATCCCACAAATTGAGAAGTAAAAATGGCAATTACAGCAACTGCTTGGAAAGCTCTGTCCAGAAGTCTTCTGAATCAGCTGTCAGGCATCAGCAAATGCTGAGACTTGAAATTTTGAAGTCCTTTAACAATCTATCCTTTACTTGACATCAGATCTAGAAAGGATGCAGAGAACAATGCCTGTATTGCTATCTTATAGGGAAAAGGCACCCAGAAAACCATACTTCCATGTGCCAAGTCCATCAAGATCCAGGTAGTGCTATCAAAAAATGTCAATATTATAAATAATTCGTGATTGCTAGAATGGGCTCTACCAGCAACACCACTTCTGCCTTTTTAAACACTTAAGTCAATCAACAACCACTTATAAGAAGCTACTATGTACCAGACACAGTATTAGGCACTGAGTAAACCAGCATAAACATAAAATTCCTAGTCATGAAGTCTTTAATTATATTCTAACAGGGAGAGGGGACAACAAGAACATTTAAAACTATAAAGAGCATAAATAAGAAGTGAATAAATGAACATATATACAAAGTAGTTTTTGAGAGTAATCAGGAAGTCTTCATGAAGAAGATGGTGCCTGATCTTCAACCTAAAAGAAGAAAATTATGAGTCAGAGGTAAGGAAGAAATTCATTCCAGGCATGTAGGACAACCAGTATAAAGTCAGAAAAAAGGGAGATGGAGAATCATTTATAAAGAAAGACAAGAAGTCTAGTTTGAAAGGATAGCAGATTGTGGCAAGGAGAATAAGATCCCATAAAAATGGAAAAATAGTTTAGGGTCAGGTTTTATAAGGCTTTAAAAGTTAAACAGAAGAGTTGATATTTTATCCCAGAGACAATATAAAGCCAATGGAATTGATTGAATAGGAGAGTTCCTTGCTCAAATTGCATTTAAGGAAAATTGTTTTGGCAGCAGTGTGCAGGATAAACTGGAGTGGTGAGAAACTGTAGCCAGAGAGACCAATTAAGAAGCTGTTGAAATAGTCTAAGAGAGAGGAAATGAGAACCTGAAATAAGGTTGTAGTTGCATGTGAGTCTCTACTCACACATAAAGGTAAGATTCTAGAGATGTTATGAATGAAAAAAACATCAATATTTGGGCAATTGTATGGATATGTTGAGTGAGGGAGGATAAGGAAGATAATGGTTTGATTATAACCCTGAGACATTAAAAGGGTAGTGGTGAAGTTGACAGAAGTAGGAGAATTTGAAAAAAGGTCAGGGTTTAGGGGATAATATAATAATTCAATTTTAGGCATGTTTAGATTCAGATGTCTTTGGAACATATAATTTGAAATGTCCGATAGGCAATAGGTGAGGTAGAACAGAAGTGTAATGGGGAGAATAGAATTAGATACAGAAGTCTTAGAGTTATGTGCTTCTAGTTGATAGTTAAACCTATGGGAACTGATGAGGGTGTCAAAAGAGAAAATACTGGAAAAAAGAAGAGGGCCCAGGACAGGATATTATGTAGTCTTTTAGTGTCTCCTTTACCTATGCACCCAGATTCTGTCTGTTAAAATTATCTCCAAATCATATCTTATAGATCCCTATCAATTTGTTTACCTATAACAGTCAGATGATCTGTTAATATAGTAGCAATATCTTTTAAGTAATAAGAGAATATTCTTTTCATAAACTTTAAGTTCACTCTTCCAATAATACATACAATCTCAGTGAATGCACACATGGGCTCATTAATGAAGTGGTATTTATTGTATCTCAGTATATTTCCATTGAGTATCACATCTTCTTTCCAGAGATTATTTAGTCATATGACTTTTTGTTAAACATCATTTTACACAGACTATTATACTCCAAAGTTTTTATGGTTTGAGAGGCTGTTCCCTTTATGCTGGGGGTGGGGGAAGGGAGGATATCTCTTTTAACCAGTTCTTTTATTCATCTCTACCATATGCCAGGAGATGCTATGGCATATAAGCTTCATTACATATAGTACAGATATGTTTGAAACTCATGCCTTTTAGCCTGCCCTTTCAACTTGATGTTTCTGTCTCCTACAGTGCCTGTGTCACAGTTCTCAACTCAGGTGCTATTACAAGTCACTCGCAAATATGTACACAATTAACTGGGAATGCTATGCTTAGTTAACCTTCTCCTCCACAGGAACTCTCCTCAGCCAGCTCTGTTTAGTTTTTCACAGCCAGCCTTCTCAATCAGTGGCTTTGAAAATTTGTCAGGCTGGACCAGGAGATTACAGAAACACAGTTAAGGTGAAGTTTTCTCATTGACCTCTTTTTTAGGACTTTTCCTTTGGACTCTTGGTCACTTGATTTTTTCTCGATCACTACCTCCCTTAGGGTCCTCAGTTTAACTGTCTTCTAGCTCAGGGTGAGAAAGCGATTTTAGTTCTTCAGTATTTTCATATCTGCCTTCCTACTCAAATATCCCCAAATGACTCACTCAAATAGAAATAAAAGTGAGTTATATGGTAGTCTCAGAAACTACAGTAGGGAGAAGGCTATTTTTAACCTCACTCATCTTGCCCCCCAACCTATGCAGATAGAAATGGCTCTACTGGCTAAAGAGGGCCTAAAGGACTAATGATCTTCATGCTGCTTACTGCTGGTGACCATCACAAACTGATCCCCAAAAGTCCTAACTACCGAGAACTGTACAAAAGAGTAACCAACTTTGAAGATCAATTCATAGTCAACATTGGAATATGGATAATCACATTATAATTCCATAAGATACAGATGGTGGATTAATTTGAGCTGTATACATAACTAACTTTGATGCCACAAACTGAAATAGAAAAATTAAAAATGTGCATAGAGAATGAGACAGGAAAAAATATTTAAGGATTGTGAAAACATAGGTTGGTAGAACAGCCATTAGAGGCCACTACAGTAGTTCAGGACAAAGGTCATAAGGAACACCCTGCCCCCACCAACTTCCCTGAGTGGAGCACCAGGGGAATCTGCAGAGCCCAAGTGTTAGATTCTGGGGTACTATGGAAATTGAAAGGAATTTACTCAACCCAACTCAAATATCAGGCAGACCTGGGAGAGTTGTTGAAGGGAAAGCAATGAGTACAAAAGGCTGATTCCTCCCAAAGGTCTCTAACTGTAGAATCACAAAATAGCTTGAAAGCATGTCCCTGTAGGAAAAGTCTGTATGGCCCAGCCAGAACCTGAAATTCAGTGGAGAAACAACTGGTCGTAGGAGTCCCGAGAAAGCAGCCTGGCAAATAGCATCAACAGTTTCATGGGGAAACAGCAAGAATTGGTTTCAGAGGCATAGAGGTATTACAGCTTGAAGATGGACATAAAATATAAATCACCTATTATATCTATCTATCTATCTATCTATCTATCTATCTATCTATATCATCACATTCCCACTGCTGGAATTGGAGACTATAGATTTGTGACTCTGTCTCTTGTGGGATAGGAAGTTGACAGGGAAATTTTCCTTTTTATTTGCCTGGTTAGTCTGTTTGGTCAAAAGTTGCCCCTCCTTAAATTGATGGGTATTTTTATTCAGTCTGATAAAAAGAAGCATTGGATTGTTACTGAAGGACTGTCATTTGGAATAGATGCAGACCTACAGGATGACTTGAAACTACATACATATACATTTGAATTGGGGCTGTGCTATACATAATTTCAGTAATGTGGCATCAGGGAGGTAAAGAGGACAAATGATGGGAATTAATACAATCAACATTTATCTCTGGCTTTGTGATTTCTGATGGCTATTTATAGGGTTTTTTTTCATAGTACATGAACTAGAATACCTAGAAACTCACATCTGAATTCCTTGATTTTTCTGGGAAATATTCATTTCTCTCGATTTTAAATATTGCCAAATTTCTTAAGGACATGTTCTATGAAAAAGTAAAGAGCATGTTCTCAAAGTGGGAATGAAATAAAATATGCCAAAGTTAATGCTTCTATATTGCTGTATTGTTAAGCATAAAGACAAACTACTGTCTAAAAAACAAAATAACAAAAAAACTTTCTTATTAATTGAAAGATAACTCCTTCCTGCAAAACTACATGAAACAATGTTATTTATCTTTGTGAAATATTCATGCAAAAGCTTTGGAAAATATTTGGCTTCAAAGAACAATCTTAACATACAAGAAAACCCAATGAGAATTACAGTGCATCAAGCAGGTGGAGACTGAGGTGAAGTTTGGGGAAGAATTACTGAATGGAAGGGTAATGAGAGAGACTGGGAAATGGCTTTATGTTATTTTTATTATGAGTGAAAATAAGGACTTGTAGATACATGTAATCAATATTTGAAAGTAACAATAGAGAATGTTACAAATGATCAATAACCTTAAAAATATACTTCAGATTTTGGTTAGCAAAGTGTGCTTTCTTCAGTCTGTGAGGTGTGTGTGTGTGTGCTTTCCCTCCTAAAGAACATAACTTTTTGTATTTCTAATACATATTCTATTTTGACCATATAGATGTTCCTCCATTTACTGATGTGGCCGGACAGGATAGAGGAGTGAGAAAAAGCAGTATAACTCAGCCACACCCTGTTCGCCATACGCAACTACTCCAACAATGACCAACAGAAAAAAACTAGATTGGGTGGTAATTTGGAAATTGCAGAAAAATGAGAGTGGGTCATCTTTATTTCCAAAAGTTAGAAATTTGGCCTACAGCCACTTGACTAGAGCAAGAGTGGTGAAAGTGATTAGTCAAATTTAGCACCCAGAACTCCAAGCTAGATCAATAGGGCTAGGACTCCCAGAGCTGATTAGAGATTGATCACCTCACTAATCACCAACCCAAGAGCTCTTTCATGAAAGCAAAGCCCTGGTAGTGCCTAGACCTCTAAGTAGACTAGGATTGCTCAGAACTAATATTGAATTCAGCCCCAGAGCAGCCTGTAGTTCCAGCCTGGAGCAAAAGACTAAAGAGAAGTGGAGACACCAACACAAAATCTCTCAGATCAGATGTTGGACACAGTCTTCCTCCAGGGAAAGTCCAGGGAGAGAGACTGAGAAAAGGAGAATCATTCCAAAATACTTACAAGCAGAACCTCAAAGAAAAATACATTGAAAATAGTTTTGGAAGAGTACTCTTGCAAATTATTTATTCCTTCATTTAGATGACATTTTCCCATCCTTATCCACCACCATTTTACAACAGGTCAGACAAATTTTATAAGAGATATATCGAAATAAATAGCCATGATACAAAATCAAGCAAATGTTATCGTTTGGGAAAGACATTAAAATTTGGCCAGTCATATTGCTTCTTCGACACACTTCACTCCCGACTTTCTAGAATTTTTTCTACCATTCTTTCATGTCTCCCCCACCCCATACTACTTACTTTTATGTGTTGTCTTCTCCCTTTAAAATATTATAAGCTCCATGAGGGCATGGCTGTCTTCCTTTCTGCACATATTTGTTCTCTCAGCCCTTAGCATAGTGCCTAGGACAGAGTAAGTAGTTAATAAATGCTTGTTGTTACATTTTTTTCTGGTACTAGTTTTGAGAGGACAGCTACATAAATTATAGTTAGAGGAGATGACCTTATAATTCCCAAAGGTGACATAGCTAGAAAAGACATAAAACCATCTTCCCCAGAAGAACTGAAGCAATGCTTATGACCTAACCTTCATTTAGCATCCTCTTCATCTTCATTCCATCAGAAGGAAATAAAATGGAGATGAGTTTATGTAGCTGACTGTGTATGTGTATATATACACACACACGTTTGCACATACGTATGTATGTATACATGCTTATAAATCGTACTTATGTGTAAAAATCTGTGTGTGATAGAAATAGTATAATTATGTCAACTGAATTGATGTTTTCCAGCAATTTCCCCTTCTTTTTTTTCATTAAACCAGTTCTTAGATACACAGTTAACCTTAGGATATACTCAAAAAGACTTTTCAAAATAAACTAAGGATATCTGATTGAGTATTGTCCCTCTTTTTACCTTTCTAACAACCATATTGAGGGAAACTTGGTGGCACAGTGGATAGAGTGTTGGGCCTGGAGTCAGGAAGACTCATTTTCATGAGTTTAAATCTGGCCTCAGACAGTTACTAGCTGTGTGACCCTGGGCTAGTCATTTAACCTTGTCTGCCTTATTTTCTTCATCTGTAAAATGAGCTGGAGAAGGAAATGGCAAATCACTCTAGCATCTTTGCCAAAAAATCCCCAAATGGTGACACAAAGAGTCAGAAACAACTGAAACAATTGAACAATAATATCAAACAACTACATCTCTCCATATTCTGTAACAGTCGAAATCTGTATAGGTCAGGCTGATAGTCTAAGTTGGGGTGCTAAATCTGACACCAAGGGAAAACAAATTTCTTTCATTATGTCCTTCTGAAGCCTCTAGCTCTCTTTTTGTATTTTCCACAAATAATCAACTTGAAATTTAATTTACTGAACACTCATTGTATAGCGGACCTTGTGTAACATCTATTGGGTTAACAAATGTCAAATTAAAATGGATGTCTTGAATTACATGCATGCGTACATGCACACATACATATATACTAATGACACATATGTATATACATATGCATGCACACATATCTGCATACATCCATGCATATATCATACTAGTACTAACATCACCATAACCACTACTACAATTAGATATTTCTATAGCATTTTACAGCTTACTCAATGTTTTCTTGGAAATAACACTCTGAGGTAGATGGTACCAGAGTTATTATTTTACAGATAAAGAAATTGTGTGGTATGAGCATTGGTTTATGAGACTGTGCCATATAAGCATTCCTTAAAGTAACTAAGCATACTTCTCCTGGAAAAGAAAAGATATACTTGACAAAATCAAATATTCAATATATTGCCATCTAAAAAGAGATTGGATGTGTTCTCTTTGTCTTTAAAAGTAAAAGAAACAATTAGTAGTAATGAGTAGAAGTTGTAGAGAGGCAAATTTCTGCTCAAATAAAAGAAAAAAAAAACTTCCCTCAAATTGGAGCTGTCCCAAAATAGAATTCCAGGGCTCTTCTGCAAGATTGAGGTTTTCATCACTGCACGAGGTTGGGGCTCTTCTTCAACTGACCTTTTCTTAGAACTATTTCAGAGGAGCTTATTGTTCATGTAATAACCGGTCTAGTTGTTCCTTGAGCTTATTTAGCCATCCAAGATCCTGAAATTCTGAGGCTTTATTTCAATGGCAGGTGAGAAAACACACATGAAGTCAAAATATGTTTGTAAATAGCACTGATTTTATATTCTGCTTGACTAAGCCCAGATGGTCACCTCATTAAATCAGTGGTGATTCACAAAAGGGACTCAGTGAGAACAGGTATGTGAAAGCTCCGCAGCCTCTAAGGAAACAACTCAACATGAAATTTCAATAGCATGCTAAGATAAAAACTAAACATAGAACTACTACTGACTATGGGCTGGTCCTATTAATAAATTAGATGACTACAGCTACTTTCGTAAGCAAAATATGGACAAGTTTAGTAGACTCATAAAAATGATGTTGCTGCCATTTGAAAAAGAATATACTTGACATTCCCCCGCTTGGTAAGAATTGTGGACAGTGATAGAGAAATGGGTTCAGGATCAGGCAATTCTGGCTGTATGTCCCACCTCTTGCATACTGGATGTATGATCCTGGCCAAGTCACTTTTCATCAAAGCCCCCTACACAAATATCCATTAATATAAGTTGCAGAGTGGGGGTTGACCTTCATTGGAAGAGAGTTTTCTGCCTGGGAATTTCATCCATCAGTTAAATCACAGGTCCATATATGTTTTTAAAACCCTCTATTCCTAGGTCACTATGCGAATTCAATTTTAATTTCTAGACAGACATCTTCACCCCCAATCCCACCACTGCATAATCTCTAATACTTCACATATCACTTCACACGTGCACAAGTTCCTTTTTAACGTTAACATTAGTGAAGTATTTAAATGGAACTGAGGATGCTAGTCATTGTCCCTCTAGTAAATTTAGGCAACACGGCCAGTGGAAATTCAAGCTGATGGCAGTATAGAAGATATGTCCACAAGCACTTCAGGGTAACCATGAACCTTCCTTGACCAGGGAAAATGAAGCTAGAATGTCCAAACTCGATACATACATACATATACATGCAAAATATATCCACGTACATACTTGTGTGTATGTGTATGTATGTGTGTGTATATATGTGGGTATATATTTCTACATAAATGCATCCAATTGTACATATATATATATATACATACATTATGCACAATGCAAATGCCCTTATAGGCTCTGGAAATCCTCACAGCGCTTATACTGATAAATGAGCTCCCCAGATCAAGGCTCTACCTCCCCAGTAGTTTTCTACTTATACTTCTGAGATAAAAGGGTGATTTTTTATTTACTGTGGGATTGAGCTCCTATTATAGTGTGTTCTCCACACTGGTACCTGCCAGTATTCAGTGTTCCAGTTTTGTGTAATCATTTTGTATCAAATAGCTTTTATAAATGGATATTTACTAAGATAATATAACACAAATAGAATTGCAAATACTCTCCCTCACTACACTTAGGGTCACATTTTTCTTGGTCTGTCAGGAGAGTGGGTTCACCCTCTAGGCAGTTTTCATAAAGCATTAGCCCCACCAAGTTCACTTCCAAATTTCGTATACCCGATTGCCAAGTGTTTGCCTCTGATAGTACCACACATCTTTGTTTTGAGGCTAACCCCCTACTGGGGTGAAGCAGGCTGCTCCTTCAGCCTTTTTTTAATGGAACATAAATCTATTCTGGCTAGGGTTCCTTGAGCATTGCCCTACAGGAAAAAAGAAGCAACTCATTTCACTAGTATATTTAGAATTAATTTACAATTCTGACTAAAAAGCTAATCAAAAACTTTCTTTAGATGATAGAGGGAGAAATAGTCAGAATACCTCTATATGTTCTATAGGAGGGAGTGGAGCCCTAGCAATATATCTCTTCATTCATGTCCCAAGTTCCTTCTACATGGTTTGGCAGTAGGCAGGGCACCATGTTCATGGTCTGAGGATGGAGCTCCATTGTTCCTATCCCTGTTACACTTCTATAGGTAAAATAAGTACTAAAGGAAATACAAAAGTTAATTCAGGGAGGGAGGCTATAATAGTTGGGAGACTCAGTGAAGATTTCAAATAAAAGACAATACTTTGTTTTTTCATATTTATTATTTATTCTTTTTATTTTAATTTAAATTTATTTATTTAACATATTTGGTTTTCAGCATTGATTTTCACAACAGTTTGAATTACAAATTTTCTCCCCATTTCTACCCTCCCCCCCACTCCAAGATGGCTTATATTCTGGTTGCCCTGTTCCCCAGTCAGCCCTCCCCTCTATCACCCCCCTCCCCTCTCATCCCCTTTTCCCTTCCTTTCTTGTAGGGCAAGATAAATTTCTATGCCCCATTGCCTGTGTATCTTATTTTTTAATTGCATGCAAAAACTTTTTTTTTGTTTCTGAACATCTGATTTTAAAACTTTGAGTTCCAAATTCTCTCCCCTCTTCCCTTCCCACCCACCCTCCCTAAGAAGTTGAGCAATTCAACCTAGGCCACACATGTATCATTATGTATAACCCTTCCACAATACTCATGTTGTGAAAGGCTAACTACATTTTGCTCCTTCCCAACCCATCCCACTTTATTGAATTTTCTCCCTTGACCCTGTCCACTTTCCAAATTGTTTGTTTTGATTACCTCCACCCCCATTTGCCCTCCCCTCCATCATCCCCCCCCTTTTATTTTTTTTATCTTCCTCCATCTTCTTTCCTGTAGGGTAAGATACCCAACTGAGTATGTATGGTATTCCCGCTCAGGCCAAATCTGATGAGAGCAAGGTTCACTCATTCCCCCCTCACCTGCCCTCTCCCCTCCTCCCACAGAACTGCTTCCTCTTGCCAGCTTTACGTGAGATAATCCACCCCATTCTATCTCTCCCTATCTCCCTCTCTCAGTATGTTGCTCTCTCATCCCTTAATTTCATTTTATTTCTTTTAGATATTTTCCCTTCCTCTTCAACTCACCCTGTGTCTGCTCTCTCTCTTTTACATATATATATATATATATATATATATAAACACACATATATATACATACATACATATACACATAGATATATACATACATACACATTCATTTATATATACATAAACATATATACATATTCCCTTCAACTACCCTAATACTGAGGTCTCATGAATCATACACATCATCTTTCCATGTAGGAATGTAAAGAAAACAGTTCAACTTTAGTAAGTTCCTTGCAATTTCTTTTTCTTGATTACCTCTTCATGCTTCTCTTGATTCTTGTGTTTGAAAGTCAAATTTTCTATTCAGTTCTGGTCTTTTCACTGAGAAAGCTTGAAAGTCCTCTATTTTATTGAAAATCCATATTTTGCCTTGGAACATGATACTCAGTTTTGCTGGGTAGGTGATTCTAGGTTTTAATCCTAGCTCCATTGACCTCCAGAATATCGCATTCCAAGCCCTTCGATCTCTTAATGTAGAAGCTGCCAGATCGTGGGTTATTCTGATTGGGTTTCCACAATACTCAAATTGTTTCTTTCTGGCTGCTTGCACTATTTTCTCCTTGATCTGGGAGCTCTGGAATTTGGTGACAATATTCCTAGGAGATTTCTTTTTGGGATCTATTTGAGGAGGCGATCGATGGATTCTTTCAATTTCTATTTTGCCCTGTGGCTCTAGAATATCAGGGCAGTTCTCCTTGATAATTTCTTGAAAGATGGTATCTAGGCTCTTTTTTTGATCATGGCTTTCAGGTAGTCCAATAATTTTTAAATTGTCTCTCCTGGATCTATTTTCCAGGTCAGTGGTTTTTCCAAGGAGATATTTCACATTGTCTTCCATTTTTTCATTCCTTTGGTTCTGTTTTATAATATCCTGATTTCTCATAAAGTCACTAGCTTCCACTTGCTCCAATCTAATTTTTAAAGTAGCATTTTCTTCAGTGGTCTTTTGGACCTCCTTTTCCATTTGGCTAATTCTGCCTTTCAAGGCATTCTTCTCCTCATTGGCTTTTTGGAGCTCTTTTGCCATTTGAGTTAGTCTGTTTTTTAAGGTGTTGTTTTCTTCAGTGTATTTTTCAGAATTTTTTTGGGTCTCCTTTAGCAAGTCATTGACTTGTTTTTCATGGTTTTCTTGCATCCTTCTCATTTCTCTTCCCAATTTTTCCTCTACTTCTCTAACTTGCTTTTCCAAATCGTTTTTGAGTTCTTCTATGGCCTGGGGCCAGTTCATGTTTTTCTTGGAGGCTTTTGTTGTAGGCTCTATGACTTTGTTGTCTTCTTTAGGCTGTATGTTTTGGTCTTCTTTGTCACCAAATAAAGAATCCAAAGTCTGAGACTGAACCTGGGCACGTTTTCGCTGCCTGGCCATATTCCCAACCAACTAACTTGACCCTTGAGTTTTTCAGTGGGGTATGACTGCTTGTAGACTAACGAGTTCTATGTTCCACGTTTGTGGGGGAGGTGCCAGCTCTGTCAGACCCGCACTCCTCCTTCCCCAAGAACCCCCAGTCCAGACTGGGCTTAGATCTTCAGCAAGCTGTTGCACTCCTGCTCTGATCCACCACTTAATTCCTCCCACCAGGTGGGCCTGGAGCCGGAAGGAACAACAGCTGTAGCTGCCCCACCTCCGCTGCCCCCGGGGCTGGAAGCCGAACCGCGAACTCCTTCCACTCCCGCAGCTTTTCCCACTAACCTTCTCCGCAGTCTTTGGTGTTTGTGGTCGAGGGGTCTGGTAACTGCTGCAGCTCACATATTCAGGGTGCTAGGGCCCCCTCCACCCGGCTTCTGGTCTGGATGGTCCACGCTGCTCACGCTGGGCTCTGTTCCACTCCGTTCCCAGCTCCCAGCTCCGTGTGGAAGAGACCTCACCCGGAGACCATCCAGGCTGTCCTGGACTGGAGCCCTGCTTCCCTCTGCTGTTCTGCGGGTTCTGCCATTCTAGAATTGACTCAGAGCCATTTTTTATAGGTTTTTGGAGGGACTCGGGTATGGAGCTCACTCTAGTCCCTGCTTACCAGCTGCCATCTTGGCTCCGCCCCCCTTTATTATTTATTCTTAACATTCTGTTCTCTTTAAATTTTGAGTCCCAAATTTTCTACTTGTCTTTCATCACTCTCACACACTGAGCAGGCAAGTGAAATTCTATTAGGTATACATGTGAAATCATGCAATACATATTTCCATATCACGCACGTCACACAAAAAAGCTAGAAAATTATACTTCAATTTGCACTCAGTTCATCAGTTATCTCTCTGGAGGTGGGTAGCATTTTTTCATCATGAATCCTTTATAATTAGATCACTATATTGAGCAGAGTAACCATGTCTTTCACCATTGATCATCATTGCAACTTTGCTGTGCATAATGATCTCCTGGTTGCTCTCATTATACTTTGTGTCAGTTTATACAAGTCTTGCTTTGTTACTTTTCTGAATCTCCCCCCACCCTTTATTTATTGTAGCCCAATAGTACTCCAAATCAATCATATACTACAACCTGTTCAGTCATTCCCCAAATGATGAACAGCCCCTCAATTTCTTTGCCACTACAAAAAAACTGCTATAAATATTTTAACAACTAGGTGGATCAATGGATAGAGCACTGGGTCTGCAGTCGGGAAGATCTGAATTCAAATGTGGATTCAGACACTTATTAGTTGTGTGACCCTGGGCAAGTCACTTAAACCTCTGTTTGCATTAATCCACTGGAGAAGGAAATGTCAAATCACTCTAATATCTTTGCCAAGAAAACCACATAGACAGTATTGTGTCAGATACAATTGAACAACAAAAATAAATATTTTTAATATACTACTCTTTTTTTCCTTTTTTGAGTTTTTGGGGTACAAACCTAGTATTATTTTTATGATCAAAAGTAATACACAGTTTTATAGCCTTTGAGCATAATTCCGGAATGTTGTCCAGAACTGTTGCACCATTTCACGCTCTACCAACAATTCATTAATATAAATATTTTCCCTCATGGTCTCCAAATTCTGACATGGTTTAGGAGGTGCCCTGGAGTCATCTAAATTTTCCTTTCTCTAATCAATAGTGATTTAGAGCATTTTTCCAAAAGATTATAGATAGCCTTGAATTCTTCTCCTGAAAACCGGCTGTTCATTTACTTTGACTATTCATCATTTGGAGAATGACTCTTACTTTCATAAATATGACTCAGTTCCCCACATGTGTCTTAATCTAAAACTTTTGATATTATTTATTGTCTATGGTACCTTTTAATGAAAGGAAATTGCCATGATTATTCCTTTCAACTATGTCTATTTTTCTTTTTGCTTTATCAGAGATGATTGTCATCCCTGCTCACTTCACCTTACCTGAAGCATAATAGACTCTGCTCTAGCCTTTTATTTCAACACTATGTATGTCTTTCTGTCCCAAGTATGTCTCTTTTAGACAACATATCATTAGATTCTAGTTTCTAATTCATTCTATTTTCCTCTTCTGTTCCAGGGGTTAGCTTATCCCACTCACATGCACAATTATGACCAGTAACTGCATTTTGCTCTATTCCATTTACCTCTGTTTATCCTCTCTCTCTTTTTTGGTCTTGTCTCTGCTCAAAAGTTTGTCTTACTTCTGACCATTGCCTTCCCCAACCCACTCTTCTCCTTACCCCATGACCTCACATTTCCCACATCTTTTATTCCTATTAACTCCTATTTTCCTTTTGAGTAAGATAGATTTCTAAAACCAACTGAGTTTGTATACATATTCTTCTCTCTTTGAACCAATTCTGATGACAGTGAGCTTCAGGCATTGCCCATCCCCCCATTTTCCCCTTTACTCTAAAAGTTCTTCTTTGCGTGACTCTTTTATGTGAGAAATGTGCCTCATTCTATCTCTTCCTTCCCCCTTCTCCCTGTGAATCCTTCTTTCTTACTTGTACACTTTTAAAGATTATCCCAACATATGTGCCCTTTGTTTATACAGACTCCTTCTAACTGAATAATGATAAAGTTCTTAGGAGTTACATGTATCATCTTCCCATAAGCAGTTTAATTCCATGGAGTCCCTTATGATTACCTTTAAATATTTATTTTTCATAGTTCTCTTTAGTCTTCTTTTTGAATGTCAGATTTTCATTTATTGTATTTTTATTTTTTTATTTAATATTTTTAGTTTTCAGCATTGATTTTCACAAGAGCTTGAATTGCAAATTTTCTCCCCATTTCTACCCTCCCCCATGCACTCCAAGATGGCATATGCTCTGATTGCTCTGTTCCCCAGTCAGCCCTCCCTTCTGTCACCCCACCCCACCTCCCCATCCCTTTTCCCTTACTTTCTTGTGGGGCAAGCATAACCAGAATGGACTTTGTTTTCTTGGAATGACTCAGCTTACCTCATTGAGCTTCCCTGGACACTGGGGCTTGCTCTTCCAGGGCAGGAAGCCCAGCGACCATGCTAGAAATCAGAGAACTTCCTGTGTCATGAGTCATGGGGCTGGCTGAGGGGAGGTGTGTTAGATAACCTGGTCTACGCTAGGGGGAGGGGCCAAGTCAAGAACCAATCGGCCCTGGTCATTCAGGCGGTGCTTGATGATGTCAAAAACTCTATAAGAGGAGAGAGGACAGCTTGAAGATCTCTCTTCCTTTTCCGGTTGGAGCCAGAGACGCCTACAGCCGAAGCTGAGCTGCCGGTAGCAGAGCTTACTGGAGGCTAGTGGGTAATCTTCTTACCGTAGAGGGGAAGCATGTATACGATTTTGCCTTATACCATCTTGCTTCTCTGTGGCCTCCTGGTTACCCTTGTGAGGCGGACTTACTGGGCCTGGAAGCTTTTGATGAAAATATCAAAATGGGGACACTGGTTTGTGGGCTTGTTACTGTGGAGTGTAAATACATGCTTTAGTTCTCCTGCCTTTTGCCTAGAGAATTCCTTATGTCCTGCAGTTCCGGACCTTTTAGGCACATATGAGATTCTCTTTGAAATCATAAATTCTGCCTTCCTAATATAGCAAGATAGATTTCTATGCACCATTATCTGGATATCTTATTTCCCAGTTGCATGCAAAAACTTTTTTTAACATGTACTTTTAAAACTTTGAATTCCAAATTCTCTCCCTTCTGCCCTCGCCACCCACCCTCTCTAAGAAGGCAAGCAATTCAGCATAGGCCACATGCATATCATTATGTATAACCCTTCCACAATACTCATGTTGTGAAAGACTAACTATATTTAGCTCCTTCCTATCCTATCCCCCTTTATTCAGTTTTCTCCCTTGACCCTGTCCCTTTTTGAAAGTGTTTGCTTTTGATTACCTCCTCCTCCTATTTGCCCTCCCTTCTATCATATCCCCTTTTTGTCTCCTTCCTCCTTCTTTCCTGTGGGGTAAGATACCCAATTGAGTGTGTATGTTATTTCCTCCTCAGGTCAAATCTGATGACAGCAAGATTCACTCATTGTCCCTCACCTGCCCCCTCTTCCCTTCCAACAGAAATGCTTCTAACCACTTTTATGTGAGATAATTTACCCCATTCTATCTCTCCATTTATCCCTCTCTCAATATATTCCTCTCTCATGCCTTAATTTGATTTTATTTTTTAGATATCATCCCTTCATATTCAACAAACCCTGTGCCCTCTATCTATATGTGTGTGTGTATATATATATATATACATACATACATACATACATACATATATATGTATGTATGTATGTATGTATGTATGTATGTATGTATATTCCCTTCAGCTACCCTAATACTGATGTCTCATGAATTATACACATCATCTTTCCATGTAGGAATGTAAACAAAACATTTCAATTTTAGTAAGTCCCTTATGATTTCTTTTTCTTGATTACCTTTTCATGCTTCTCTTGATTCTTGTGTTTGAAAGTCAAATTTTCTGTTCAGCTCTAGTCTTTTCATTGAGAAAGATTGAAATTTCTCTATTTTATTGAAAATCCATATTTTGCCTTGGAGCACTATACTCAGTTTTGCTGGGTAGGTGATTCTTGGTTTTAATCCTAGCTCCACTGACCTCCAGAATATCATATTCCAAGCCATTCAATCCCTTAATGTAGAAGCTGCTAGATGTTGTGTTATCCTGATTGTGCTTCCACAATACTCAAATTGTTTCTTTCTGGCTGCTTGCAGCATTTTCCCCTTGATCTGGGAGCTCTGCAATTTGGCAACAATATTCCTAGAAGTTTTCTTTTTGGGATCTTTTTCAGGAAGTGATCTTTCAATTTCTATTTTACCCTCTGGCTCTAGAATATCAGGTCAGTTTTCCTTGATAATTTCTTGAAAGATGGTGTCTAAGCTCTTTTTTTGATCATGGCTTTCAGTTAGTCCAACAATTTTTAAATTATGTCTGCTGGATCTATTTTCCAGGTCAGTGGTTTTTCCAATGAGATAATTCATATTGTCTTCCATTTTTTTTCATTCCTTTGGTTCTGTTTTATAATATCTTGATTTCTCATAAAGTCACTAGCTTCCACTTGCTCCAATCCAATTTTTAAGGTAATATTTTCTTCAGTGGTATTTTGGACCTTTTCCTTTTAGCTAATTCTGCCTTTCAAGGCATTCTTCTCTTCATTGGCTTTTTGGAGCTCTTTTGACACTCGAGTTAGTCTATTTTTAAGGTGTTATTTTCTTCAGTATTTTTTGGGTCTCCTTTAGCAAACGATTGACTTGTTTTTCATGATTTTCTTGCATCACTTTCATTTATTTTCCCAATTTTTCTCTTACTTCTCTAACTTGCTTTTCCAAATCCTTTTTGAGCTCTTCATGGCCTGAGACCAGTTCATGTTTTTCTTGGAGGCTTTTGATGTAGGCTCTTTACTTTGTTGACTTTTTCTGGCTGTATGTTTTGGTCTTCTTTGTCACCAAAGAAAGATTCCAAAGTCTGAGTCTGAATCTGAGTCTGTTTTTGCTGTCTGGCCATGTTCCCAGCCAACTACTTGACCTTTGAGTTTTTCATGGGGTTATGACTACTTATAGAGTATAGAGTGCTTTGTCCCAAGCTTGAGGGGCTGGTCTGTTGTTTTCAGAGATATTTCTACACAGCAAGCTCTGCCTCACCAGTGATCCTCCTACCCAAGAGCCCCCAATCCAGACCATGACTGAGATCTGAGCAGGCTCTGTACTCCTGCTCAGATAGGCCACTTATTTCCTCCCAGCAGGAGGGCCTGGTGCTGGAATCTACTGTATCTGTAGTTCTGTAGCTGCACCACCTCCCCTGCCCCCAGTGTGGTGCCCGAACCAGAAACTCATTTCACTCAGTCCCTGCAGTTTTTGATCACTAATCTCTCTGTTGTCTTTGGTGTTTACGGGTTGAGAAGTCTGGTAACTGCCACAGCTCACTGTTTCAGTGCCCTAGGGCCTGTTCTGCCCAGCTCACAGTCTGCTTGGTCCAGGCCCATCCCACATTGGGCTCTCCCCTGCTCAGCTCCCAGCTCCATGCGATAGACCTTACCCAGTGACCATGCAAGCTCTCCTGGACTGGAGCCATGCTTCCCTCTGCTAATTCGTGGGTTCTGCAGTTCTAGAATTTGTTCAGAGCCATTTTTATGGGTCTTTGGAGGGCCCTGGGGGAGAGTCCTAGGCAAGTCCCTGCTTTCCAGCCACCATCTTGGCTCTGAACCCTGAATGTCAGATTTTTTATTCAGTTCTGGTCTTTTCTTAAGCAATGCTTAACTGTCCTCTATTTCATTAAATGTCTATTCCCCACCTCCCCCCAAAAAAGGATTATACTCACTTTTCTGGGTAAGTTATTCTTCATTATAATTGTAGATCCTTTGCCTTCTGGAATATTATATTCAAGACCTCTGATCCTTAACATGGAAACTGCTAAATCTCGAGTGATCCTGACTGTGGTTCCATGATATTTGAAGGTTTCTTTTTGGCTGCATGCAGTATTTTTTCCTTGACCCTGGAGCTCTAGAATTTGGCTATGATATTCCTAGTAATTTTCATTTTGGTATCTCCTTTAGGAGGTGATCAGTTAATTCTTTCAACATCTGTTTTACCCTTTAGATCTAACATGTCTTAGATCTAAATTTTCCTTTATGATTTCTTCAAATATGTCTGGCCTTTCATTTATCATGGCTTTCAGATAATATAAGAGTTTTTAACTTATCTGTCCTTGATCTATTTTTCTAGGTTGATTGTTTTTCCTATGAAATAGTTCTATTTTCTTTTATTTTTTCATTCTTTTGATCTTGATTTATTGCTTTTTGAAGCCTCATGGAGTCATTAGCTTTCATGTTCCCACTTCTCATTTGTTTTTAAATTTAATATTTTATTTTCCCCAGTTACATGCGAAATCAATTTTAACATTCTTCCTTTTTTTTTCAAATTTTCAGTTCTATATTTTCTCCCTCCCTTCCCCACCACTGAGAAGGCAAGCAATTTGACATAGGTTATACAGGTGTAGTCATGCAAAACAAATTTCCACGTGAGTTGTGGCAAAAGAAAACAAGACAACACTCCTCCCCCCAAAAAGTAAAGGACACATATCTTTGATCTGCATTCAGGCTCCACCAGTTCTTTCTCTGGAGATGAACGGTACTTTCCCTTATAATTCCTTAAGAATTGCCTTGGATCATTGTGTTTCTGAGAATAGCTAAGTTATTCAGAGTAGATCATAATACAATATTGCTGTTACTATGTACAGTGTTTTCCTGGTTCTGCTTATTTCACTTTATATAAGTTCATGAAAGTCCAGGTTTTTTTTTTCTGAGAGCATCGTGATTTCTTATGGCACAATAATATTCTATTACTTATGCACAACAACTTGTCCAGCCATTCCCCAATCATTAGATGGACATCGCCTCAATTTCCAGTTCTTTACCACCACTAAAAGAGCTGTTATAAATATTTTTGTATATTTTCAATTTTTTAGGGATTCCAACCTAGTAGTGGTACTGCTGGGTCAAAGGATAAGCATGGTTTTATAGCCATTTGGGTAGGGTTCCAAATTGCTCCACAGAATGGTTGAATCAGTATACAACTTCAGCAACAGTGCATTAGTGTCTCACTTTTCCCACATCTTTTCCAACATTTGTCATTTTCCTTTCATGTCATGTTAGTCAGTGTGATAGGAAGGTGCTAGCTCAGAGATGTTTGGATTTCCATTTCTGTAATCAATAATGATTTAGAGCATTTTTTCATATGACTGTAGATAGCTTTAATTACTTCATCTGAAAACTGCCTATTCATATCCTTTAACCCTTTATCTCTTGAGGAATCACTCATTTCTACCAATTTGACTCAGTTTTCTATATATTTGAGAAGGGAGATCTTTATCAGAGAATCTTGTAGTTTTTTTTTCACAGTAATGATTACTATATAATTCTGTCCACCCTATTTCTCTCTCTTTGTCCTACTCTCTTTCTCCTTTCACCCTGTCCATTCTAATTTTTTTTTTGTTTATGACTTTTACCTCCCCAATCTGCCACCTCTTCTATCAGCCTCCTCCCATCTCTTTTTCCCTTCCCCTTCTACTTCCCTACATAGTAGAATAGATTTCTATATCCAACTAAGTGTGTAAGTTATTCCTTTTTTTAGCCAATTCTCTTAAGAGTGAGGCTCAGATACTCCCCCTCCCTTTGACGTTCTCTGTCTTCCGCTCCACTGTAAAATCTTCTCCAGGTCCTTTTTGTGGCAGATAATTTACCTGAAGCTACCTCACCCTTTTCCCTTCTCCCATTGCATTCTTCTTTCTCAACACTTAATTTTATGTTTTTAGATAATCATCTCATCTTATTCATCTCACACCTGTGTCCTTTTCTCCTAAATGCCCTAATAATGAAAAAATATTTAAGAGTTACAAGTATCATTTTTCCATATATGTATGCAAACAGTTTAACCTTAATGAATTCTTCATTATTTCTCTTTCTTGTTTATCTTTTTGTGCTTCTTATAAGTTTTATATTTCACAGTAAAATTTTATATTCATCTCTGGTCTTTTCATCAGGAATGCTTGAAAGTCCTCTATTTCATTGAACATCTATTTTTTATCCTGAAGGACGTAGCTTAGTTTTGCTGGATAGATAATTTTGTCCTCTGGAATATTATATTCCAAGCCCATCAATCCTTTAATGTAGAAGCCTCTCTAGGATTTGTTTTGGGGAATTATTTAAAAGAGTTTGGAGTGGTTTGGGGAAGAGCTCTGGTGAGTCCCTGCACTTTTTCAGCCATATTGGCTCCATCCTCCTCCTTTTCCTCATTTTTAAACAATAATATTCTTCATTGAGCTTTTGTAATTTCTTTTCCAATTTGGCTTATTCTGCTTTTTAAGTTCTTTTCTCCAGCAAAGTTTTAAACCTCATTTTCCATTTGACCTATTCTGATTTTTAGAGAGTTTTCCACTTCAGTGATTTATGTGTCTCTTTTACCATTAATTTGTTTCCTAAAGTGATATTTCCGTCACTGTTTTTTATGCCTCTCTTACTAAGCTGTTAATTCTCTTTTCATAAGTGTCTTGCATCACTCTGATTTCTTTTCCAAATTTTTCCTTTATTACTCTTACCTCTTTCTTTAATTCTACCAGGAATTCTTATAGCCCCGGGTGCAAATAACATTTTTCTTTGAGACTATGCTTGTAGCTGTTTTTAACAGCTTGACTTATAACTTATTGTCTAGGTCTTCCTTTCCACCATAGTAGCTTTTTATAGTCAAGTTATTGTGTTGTTGTTGTCGTTATTGTTGTTTATTTGTTTGTTCATTTCCCCAGCCATTTTTTTTTTCACTTTGAACTTTAGGTTAATATTGGGCTCTACTCACTTGGGCTTGGGGAGGCACTATATTAGTCTTTAAGCTCTCCATTTATGCTATTTTCAGATGTAGTGCTGGGAGGAGGGGCACTGTAAATTTTTGGTGTTTCCAAGGAGATGTTTTCCAATGAGAGATGTGATCTCTGCTTTCCTGTTTTGATCTCTGACTTTTACCCAGGAAGAACCCTTGCTTCCCTATAGCTATAAGTACTAATTCTCCTCTCATCTTTGGACCTGAGATCAAGGCCCCTGCTTCTGTTCCCAGAAATGAAGTGTTCCTTCCCAGAACTGTGACCCAGAATTGCTTATGCGCCATAGAGTTGCCAAACAGTGCCAGCTGTACCCAGTGCCAGAAAAGATGATCTGTAATCTCCTTCTGACCACTTTGATGTCCTTACCATCTCTAGACTGAGAACTCCCCAAACTCCTTCTATTGTTGCTGTTCAGACAGCTAGTTGGCCCACTGCTGGGCATGCTTGCTGCATATCTATGCCCACCTTGATATGATAGACCTTTTCTGTAGACCTCTGAAGTTATCTCAGACCACAAACATGTCTTCTTATGAATTCTTGTGGGCTCTGTTGCTCCAAAATTAATATTGAGGCTTTATTTGAAAGTAGTTTAGAAAGGAATGTTGAGAGAGTTTAGTCTTGGCCTGTATTTCAACCATCTTGGCTTCACTGACATTATTTCATGATTGAAGTTCGTAGCAAATAAGTGGATTCTTTGAGGAAGTATTGAGAAGGAATGCATTCTATGCCTGGAGACTACCAATGTAAAGACCTGGGAATAAGGGACAGAGTAATGTTTGTTAAAGATTTGCCAGTTTGGCTAAACTAGAGAAGATGGGAAGCAAAGTAATATATAAGAAGTCTGCACAGTTGAGCAAAGGAAATAAAGGATTTTAAAAGCTAAATAAAGGAATTGATGTTTGATACTAGATGTGTTAGGGAGCCACAGAGTGTTATTAAATATGGGAGTAACATGGTCAGATCTTTGTTAAAGGAAAATCACTTTAAAAGCTATTAGAAGGATAGATTACAGTCCAAAAAACTTGAGACAGGGTTACATGTAAATTTTATGATTCTGATCTCTATAAAGTTATGCAGTTTTAAAGAAAATGCTAATAAGGTCATCATGAAAGCCAGCGAGGACAATTCTATTGTCACATTTTTGGAAATGAGCTAATTATTTGGCCCTTTCACCCCAGATTCTGCTTTTTCAGGCCTCCACGTAGGTTAATCCTTTGGTCAATGAGCATAGGCTAAAAATGATTTATTAATCAGGTTTTAATGAATAACTTTGTGTTATTAATAATTAGCTCAGGTAGAAAAAGGTACAAAAAGATGGCGGCTGGTAAGCACGGACTAGAGTGAGCTCCGTACCCGAGTCCCTCCAAAAACCTATAAAAATGGCTCTGAACCAATTCTAGAATGGCAGAACCCACAGAACAGCAGAGGGAAGCAGGGCTCCAGCCCAGGACAGCCTGGATGGTCTCTGGGTGAGGTCTATTCCACACGGAGCTGG
This sequence comes from Trichosurus vulpecula, assembly GCF_011100635.1. Taxonomy (NCBI): domain Eukaryota; kingdom Metazoa; phylum Chordata; class Mammalia; order Diprotodontia; family Phalangeridae; genus Trichosurus; species Trichosurus vulpecula. The sequence goes on along the minus strand of NC_050573.1, from coordinate 303,402,645 downwards.
GAGCTGGGAACGGAGTGGAGCAGAGCCCAGCCTGAGCGGCGTGGACGATCCAGACCAGAAGCCGGGCGGAGGGGGCCCTAGCGCCCTGATTCAGTGAGCTGCAGCAGTTACCAGACCCCTGGACCCACAAACACCAAAGACTGCGGAGAAGGTTAGTGGGAAAAGCTGCGGGAGTGGAAGGAGTTCGCTGTTCGGCTTCCAGCCCCGGGGGCAGCGGAGGTGGGGCAGCTACAGCTGTTGCTGCTTCCAGCTCCAGGCCCACCTGGTGGGAGGAATTAAGTGGCGGATCAGAGCAGGAGTGCAACAGCCTGCTGAAGATCTAAGCCCAGTCTGGACTGGGGGTCCTTGGGGAAGGAGGAGTGAGGCTCTGACAGAGCTGGCACCTCCCCCCCAAACGTAGAACATAGAACTCGTTAGTCTACAAGCAGTCATACCCCACTGAAAAACTCAAGGGTCAAGTCAGTTGGTTGGGAATATGGCCAGGCAGCGAAAATGCGCCCAGATTCAGTCTCAGACTTTGGATTCTTTCTTTGGTGACAAAGAAGACCAAAACATACAGCCTAAAGAAGACAACAAAGTCATAGAGCCTACAACCAAAGCATCCAAGAAAAACATGAACTGGCCCCAGGCCATAGAAGAACTCAAAAAGGATTTGGAAAAGCAAGTTAGAGAAGTAGAGGAAAAATTGGGAAGAGAAATGAGAAGGATGCGAGAAAACCATGAAAAACAAGTCAATGACTTGCTAAAGGAGACCCAAAAAAATACTGAAAAATACACTGAAGAAAACAACACCTTAAAAAACAGACTAACTCAAATGGCAAAAGAGCTCCAAAAAGCCAATGAGGAGAAGAATGCCTTGAAAGGCAGAATTAGCCAAATGGAAAAGGAGGTCCAAAAGACCACTGAAGAAAATACTACTTTAAAAATTAGATTGGAGCAAGTGGAAGCTAGTGACTTTATGAGAAATCAGGATATTATAAAACAGAACCAGAGGAATGAAAAAATGGAAGACAATGTGAAATATCTCCTTGGAAAAACCACTGACCTGGAAAATAGATCCAGGAGAGATAATTTAAAAATTATTGGACTACCTGAAAGCCATGATCAAAAAAAGAGCCTAGATACCATCTTTCAAGAAATTATCAAGGAGAACTGCCCTGATATTCTAGAGCCACAGGGCAAAATAGAAATTGAAAGAATCCATCGATCACCTCCTCAAATAGATCCCAAAAAGAAATCTCCTAGGAATATTGTCACCAAATTCCAGAGCTCCCAGATCAAGGAGAAAATACTGCAAGCAGCCAGAAAGAAACAATTTGAGTATTGTGGAAACCCAATCAGAATAACCCACGATCTGGCAGCTTCTACATTAAGAGATCGAAGGGCTTGGAATGCGATATTCCGGAGGTCAATGGAGCTAGGATTAAAACCTAGAATCACCTACCCAGCAAAACTGAGTATCATGTTCCAAGGCAAAATATGGATTTTCAATAAAATAGAGGACTTTCAAGCTTTCTCAGTGAAAAGACCAGAGCTGAATAGAAAATTTGACTTTCAAACACAAGAATCAAGAGAAGCATGAAAAGGTAATCAAGAAACGGAAATTGCAAGGGACTTACTAAAGTTGAACTGTTTTCTTTACATTCCTACATGGAAAGATGATGAGTATGATTCATGAGACCTCAGTATTAGGGTAGTTGAAGGGAATATGCATGTATATATGTATATATGTATGTGTGCATGTATATATATATATATAAGTTTATGTATATATGTAAGTGAATGTGTATGTATGTATATATCTATGTGTATGTATGTGTATATTTATATATATGTGTTTATATATATATATAGATATATATATGTAAAAGAGAGAGAGCAGACACAGGGTGAGTTGAAGATGTAGGGAAGATATCTAAAAGAAATAAAATGAAATTAAGGGATGAGAGAGTAACATAATGAGAGAGGGAGATAGGGAGAGATAGAATGGGGTGGATTATCTCGCATAAAGGTGGCAAGAGGAAGCAGTTTTATGGGAGGAGGGGAGAGGGCAAGTGAGGGGGGAATTAGTGAACCTTGCTCTCATCAGATTTGGCCTGAGGGGGAATACCATACATACTCAGTTGGGTGTCTTACCCCACAGGAAAGAAGAGGGAGGAAGATAAAAAAAATAAAAAGGGGGGGGATGATGGAGGGGAGGGCAGATGGGGGTGGAGGTAATCAAAACAAACACTTTGGAAAGGGGACAGGGTCAAGGGAGAAAATTCAATAAAGCGGGATGGGTTGGGAAGGAGCAAAATGTAGTTAGCCTTTCACAACATGAGTATTGTGGAAGTTTTATACATAATAATACATGTGTGGCCTAGGTTGAATTGCTCAACTTCTTAGGGAGGGTGGGTGGGAAGGGAAGAGGGAAGAGAATTTGGAACTCAAAGTTTTAAAATCAGATGTTCAAAAACAAAAAAAAAAGTTTTTGTATGCAACTAAAAAATAAGATACACAGGCAATGGGGCGTGGAAATTTATCTTGCCCTACAAGAAAGGAAGGGAAAAGGGGATGAGAGGGAAGGGGGTTGATAGAGGGGAGGGCTGACTGGGGAACAGGGCAACCAGAATATAAGCCATCTTGGAGTGGGGGGGAGGGTAGAAATGGGGAGAAAATTTGTAATTCAAAATGTTGTGAAAATCAATGCTGAAAACCAAATATGTTAAATAAATAAATTGCATTTAAAAAAATAATTAGCTCAGGTAATTTTATGAATACTTTTACAATTAATATCCCTAAAAGACAAGTAATTAGGAAAATAATCTATACTCAGAGATTAAAAACAAAACAAAATAATGATTTTAAAAAATGGTTTAAAAGAGTAATGATGACAGAAATAGGGCCACGAACAAAAAAGTAAATAAACAAAAGAACAACATTGGGCAAATTAAGTTTTTATATTTAAGGGGAAAATTGATTATGTTATGTGAGGAGAAAATAAATTATTGGGTTTGGTTTCCCCCCTGCCTTGGGCTGAGAGGAATGATCCATAAATAAAAATCTTTGAAAATAGTCTAGAAAATCTTCATTGTGGTAGCATGGTGATATAATGATTATATGTAATGTAATAAAAATATTTTACCACCATTTGGTAGCCATGGAAAGGAATCCAAATATAGATAGAAAATATACACAAATCAGCCTTATACTTTATAAGTACACAACAACAGTCTTAAGCCATAAAATCTAAAGTCTTTACACACCTAATAATCTATTTTGGATTCAGTCAGCTGGCTCAGCAGTAGAGCAATTTGAACTTCACTCAAATTTATTTTTAATTGAATAAATTGTTATAGGTACAACTGAATCCACTTAGGAATAAAAATCTTTATATAGGCAAAATACCTATTATTAACAAATAGCCATTTAAAAAGCTAACAAATGAAATAAATCACATATTCTATTTATCTTTCTCAGTCATGTAGACAACACATTTTCCACCTAATGGCATTCCAGGAAAAGAGCAACACATTAGAAATTTAATCAGGTAAAATATTAGTTGAGCTCTTTCTCATTATGGAATCATTTCACCCCAATTCTCCACCAGTTGTTTTTCTCTGAAATTTGTCTAATAGTCTGCATTTCATCCCTGATGCCTTTAAATTAAAGGCTCTAGGCTGCTATTCTCATTTGTCTTTGATGGGTGCTGGGACCTGGAATGGTGAAAGGCCTAGGTCAGAATATACTTATGAACCAATCATAACTCATCAAAGACAAATCACAATAAGGCAAGAATATAGAGGAGAATAATGTGTGAAGATAAATGTAAATTATTGGTTTTATCATCTGAAGAATGCCTGGATGGGTGGATGCTCTAAATGATTATAGTCATCCACTGTAGTCTTTTTGGCTAGAATTATAACTAAAATTTATAGAATAAATTCTAAAAAAAAAAAACCTTTTCCACAAAGAATATCGCGTTTATTATAAATAGGAGGAAATTGTGAATTGTGGAAATTTAATAAAAAATAAAGATATTTTAACATATTGAATATCAACAAGAAGAATTAAAAACAGCAAATAATCATTGTGGATATTTCTAAGATCAAGCAATCAACTAAAACCTTTCGAATGGGCAAAATGTAGCATCTTTTATTTCATTGTCCACTTTGGCAGCAAAGGGTATCAAGGTAGTACAGGAAGGAAAGTGTTAGGTTCAATGTAAGTGGGAGTTTTTTGTTTTTCCTTTTTTAAAAATCACAGTCCTGCCACTTTTAAGAGATAACCTTGGATAAGTGACACTTTCTCTGTGCCTCAGTTTCCTCATTTGTAAAGATAAAAGATTGCATTATATTCTCTACTGTTTTATGAAACTTGTCTAAATGTTTTAGGCATATATTAAGGGTCTTTCCTACAGATCTATTTACATGTGAAAGTTATGTAAGAGAGATCTGTGTCTCTTAGGATGGTGCTAATCATGACCTGACTGTAAATTCTTTTAGGGAAAGAATCATATTATATCTGAACTTTCTATTTCTCCCAGTACCTTATACATTAGGTACTTACCAAATTGTAAAGGAAGGGTTTAAAACAAATTCTAAATAGAATAGGACTTCCAATGAGTTCTTACATATACTACTAGGGAATTATGCTGATTATATTAAATCCAGGAACATGAAAGTATTTATTAAATGAGATTCCAAATATTGTGAACATACATATATGTATATATACATATTTATATATATATACACATACATGCATGAATGGATATATGTATTCTAACAGTCCATTGGGAAGATAAAAGCAAATCAAAAACAAATGGATGAGAAATATCTATTGTCTAGTGCATGAGTTTTGGTGGAAGGGATAACCTATGGAGCTGACTCATCCATATATGCATGCAGGCATATATACATAATATATACATGTATGTATATGTGTGTAGATATGTGTGTGTGCATGCATCTATCTCTGTCTGTTTTGAACAGATACTGCAGATGGGCAATGAGCTAGGTTCAAAAGAACAAATGGAAAAACAAAACCTATCACATTTTAGAAATAATTTTATTTACCCAAAGTTCCTCCCTGAAACAAAAATTCATACTTTTTATAACAATATCTTTTACATTTTCCAAGTTCCTTCTCCAATTCCTCATCATAGTTTAAGACTGATCCCAGGTTTTTAAATTCCAGGTCAATAAAACATAAGTTCTATAAGGTTTTGCCATGCTAGAACATCTTCATCTATGGTGTTAGCAAATGTCTAAGTCTAATTTTTAAAGACTAGTTTATTTAAGTATGCAGAGTCCCAACACACAGTAAGTTGGTGAGTTGTCAAAAATGATTTGTCTGTGAGAAATTAGAAACTAAGAAAAACACAAAATGTGTCTCAGTCCTATAGACTGCCTCTTCTCTGTTTCTACAGTGCAAAAAGTATAGTGGAAGAAAATGTCATAGAAAATCATTATCTTTAGATTGTCTATAAAGTTTAGCTTTACACTCTAAATGTGAGGTCTTTGCCTGATGACCAATGAATGCACATGCTAACAGAGATACTGAATCATCCATCAATCTTGACATTGTCAATGAAAACAAAACCAAAGAAAGAAGGAGATTTATGTTGAATAGAAGCAATTTTCTTTAGAGAGGAACTCAAAAGAATTATTGGATTAGGTTTTATTATATACCCAAAGGCAATAAGAAACATCACTTCATGGTACATTTGGTCATCTTATACTGTAATGTTAATGATGAGTTTTGACAACATGCAAACATACAAAAATAATTATTAAATTAACAAATTATTAAATTAATTTAGAAATAGTGAATGGATAGAAAGTAAACAATATCATGAAAGTATTGCAATTTAACAGCAAAATCTACTTTAAAAGATGGAGAAATAAAAGCTCCAAAAATTAGTTAATATTTTCCAATTGAGTCCAATGTACACTAATAACTGGAAATATGATTTAGATTTCTCAAAGACTTGTAGACTATATAGAAGCCTCATGAAAAAATACGTATATTTCTTGCATATTTTCTTTGATAAAAGAATCATTAGGAATTAGGTAATTAGTACTGGATGATACCATGAAAAATCAACTGAATTATATTTTAATAATAAGGAAATGAATTGTTACTCAAATATTCCTCTTCCAGGATCAATTGCTTGCATATAGTCAGACTACTGACTTAAGTTTAAGCTCTAAATTAGTATAAATTAAGAAAAATGAGAAAGATAGATAAGTAGTCAGTATGCATCTGAAATAACTAAGTCCTAACCTATTCAAAGACATTAAAGATAGTGAAAAATGAGCAATGGATCTGAGAAAGTACATAGGAAAAGACTATAAACCTTTTATAGACATTTAATTGATATAGCTCAATTATGGTTATATGTTAATCAAAAGAGACTTTTATCCTTAATCTTAGCAAATATTTGGTTTACTTGACAAATGGAGAGAGATGGCAGCCAAGGCAATGACTGTTTAAAACATAAATTTGTAAACTTTTATGGAAAATTGTACTAGAAGATTATAAAGAATATTACATGATAAAACAGATTTTAAAAGTTGAGAGTAAAATCAAATTGAAGAAAGGTTGGTGAGAGAACAAGACAAACAATGCCATTCCAGGGCATTTAAGGATAAAAATGGAACTAGGACAATAAATGTTTTTTTTTAATTACAAATATTTGCCAAAATTTTAATACCATAGACTAATAATTTGAGCTACCACCCTTGATTCTAACTTAATAGTCCCATTTGTTTTTAGAAAGCAGGAAGAAATTATGATAACAAGGACAAAAAAAGCAAGTAATCAATCAACTAATATGCAATAAGTGCCGACTTTGGGATAGACACTCTGTTAGGTCCTAGAGGTACACACAGAAAAAAATAAAACAATCTCAACTCTTAAGGCACTCCTTTTCATTTTCTTTTTCAAACTAAGTATGCTATTCCATTCATTCTACATGTTTGACATAACTAACTTGATTGTGTTTATTGATTTATTTATTTTACATGAATGTATTATTTCTGTAATCTTACTGCCCCCTTTAGGGTGGGAAGTAACACAGAAGAACTTCTAGAAGTTCTCTCTTGATCCAAGCAGATAGGAAGACAGGATTGGAGACATGGGGGTGGTGGTAAATAAGCTTCCTATATTCTAGTCTTCTCAAAGTGGGTTGCTAATAATGGGATCAACAACTCCTACAGAATCCCCTAAATTATTCTTCTTGCAGGGGTGGGTGAGAGGATAGTAGGAGCTACAACTCCTACAGGTCCTGTAAATCTCAGTGAGGGCCAGTCAAGTCTAACACACATTAAGAAATCCCTTCCAAGCCTTGATGGGGGCCTATCAAGGCATGTGCAGCATTGTTATGCATTCCCCTTTTATCCTCAATGCGGGCCATTTGAGGCAACCATACATGCACATTCCCCTTGTGCATTCCTATTTACCCCTTACTGACTAGTCCCCATTTAATTTACAGGAGAACAAAGAAGACAATTTGCCAGCAACAGCCTCACAAGTTCACATTAACTTTAGCAGTATCATGATCACTTAGCACAGAGCATACATAGTCGGTGTTTACCAGATCAACTCAAATGTTTACATTATCTTAAAATTATACTAGTATCCATTATCCTTGGAATTATCTTTAAAAGAATAACAAAATTCACCTTACTTACACTAAAATCCACCTTACATACACCCCTCCAAATGAAAAAATATAAAAAGAAAATGTTCTCATAATTAATATACTGAGCCTAGTAAAATATATTTCCACATTGACCATGTCCAAAAATATGTCTCATCATGCATTTTAAGACCATGATCTCTCTGACAGGAGGTAGGTAGTATATTTCAGCTTTTATTATCTAGACTTGCTGTTAATAATGGCATTCATCAGGATATATAAGAATAACAACAATAACAACCAAAAAACTACATAAAACAATGATAAGTATGGCAATATAAGTAATGCTTTGAGGCTTGTGAAGTTCTTTAGAAAAATGGTATGTCAAAAAGAAGCACCTCCAAACAACCCTAAGATGCAGGAGCTAATATAATTCCTGTCTTACAGATAAGAAAACTTAGCAGAGAGATGTAAAGTGACTTGCAAAGGACCACACAACTAGTAAGTGTCTCAGATTGAATTTAGGTCTTGAACTCAGGTTTTCCTGTATCTAGGCTCTCTGTTGTGCCACCTAGGCTGCCTCTAAATTTCTAAAATCTCTCCAGGTTGTTTAAAAAAACTTTATAAGCTAACAGAAATAAAGAGAGAAAGAAACTGGTGGCAAAGAATTGATAGAGAATGGGATAAAGGGCCCTAATGGTATTCTATATAATTAATACTGTAACTCAAGATAAATCTGATTTAGTACTTTTAGAATTTTAATGATTAGTATACTTGGCAGGCCAATCAAGTCTTTCCTCCTTCCTAAATCGACTGTAGAAAACTTCTAGGATTCAAGATGGTGAAGTAGGCAGTAATTCACTAACCCTCTCCCTTATGATCTCTGGAAAAAAAAAACAAGAAAATAGCACCCCCAGAAAAATCCTGCAGCAGAGGAACCAGTAGAAAGATGGGATGAGGCAGTCTTTTAATCCAGGAAACTTGAAAGATCAGTAAGAAAGGGCCATCTCACTTGGGCAAAAGGGGAGTGCATTCCAGGAGAGGAAGGATCCCAGCAAGCTAGTAACAAACCCCACCTGTGCAAAATAGTGAGAGATCCTGACCCCCAGGGTGTAGGAGCAGGTAAAAGCCAACACCATGACCCACTGAGAGCCCAAGCATAGCCAAGGGAAATGGCAAACTTCAGCTCAGAAAACCACCACATGCATTGGTGCAGCCCTGGACAGGCAAGCAGCCCCCAGTGGCCAGCTGAAGGGCCCCAAGAGGGCAAGTGTCCTCCAGCAGCCTGACCTCCCCATGCCTCAGCACAGCCCCGGGTAAGAAAGTGTCCTTCAGCAGCTGGAACATGCTTTCCTCCAGGGTAGCTCAGGGCAGGCAGGGGCCCTCCAGCAGCCAGATGTCCATAAGCTTCAGTGTAGCCCTGGAGAAATGCAGAAAAAAAACACGCCTGGCCTCAGCACAATCCAAACACCACCACTAAAATGTCAGCTTAACACCAGGTAAGCTTCCAAACCCCTACAGGCTCCACCTGTGAGCACCTGAGGCCCCAGCACACAAAACCAGTGACCAGGCCCCTGGATCCCAGAATATGAAGCATGGAAGTAAAAATATACACTGACCATAGACTTTCTATGGGGACAAGGAAGATCAAAACACTAACTCCGAAAAGGACAATATTCTCAATATACTTACATCCAAAACTTCAAAGGAGAAGATAAATTGGGCTGAAGTCCAAAAAGCCTTCTTAGAAGAGCTCAAGAAGGATTTCAAAAGTCAAATAATAAAGGTAGAAGAAAAGTAGGGAAAAGAAATGAGAGGTATGTAAGAGAAAGTCAACAGCTTGGAAAAGGAAGGACAAAAATTGACTGAAGAAAACAACTCCTTAAAAACTTGAATTGCCCAAGTGGAAAAGGAGGTACAAAAATCCACCAAAGAGGGGAACTCCTTAAAAAGTACAGTTGGACAAATGAAGAAGGAGCTAACTGAAGAAAGCAATTTCTTAAAAATTAGAATTGGGCAAGTGGAGGCTAATGCCCATGAGACATCAAGAATCAGTCAAAAACAAAATCGTAGGAATGAAAAAAATAGAAGAAAATGTAAAATACCTCATTAGAAAAACAACTGACCTGGAAAATAGATCCAGGAGGGATAACTTAAAAATTATTAGTGTACCTGAAAGTCATGATGAAAAAAAAATCTGGGCAGCATCTTCCAAGAAATTATCAAAGAAAACTTGCCTGAAGTCCTAGAACCAGAGAGTAAAATAGTTATTGAAAGAATCCATAGATCACCTCCTGAAAGAGACCTCAAAATTAACATGCCAAGGAATATTGTAGCCAAATTTGAGAACTATCAGGTCAAGGAGAAAAAACTGCAAGCCGTCAGAAAGAAACAATTTATATATGTGGAACCACAGTCTGGATTATGCAGTACCTAGCAGCTTCTACAATACAGGATTGGAGGGCTTGGAATATGATATTCCAGAAGACAAAAGAGCTTGGATTATAACCAAGAATTAACTGCCCAGCAAAACTGAGCAGAATCTTTCAGCAGAAGAGATGGGCATACAATGAAATAGGGGACTTCCAAACAATCTTGATGAAATAAAAAAACAGAGCTGAACAGAAAATTTGATTTTCAAGTATAAGAATCAAGAGAAGTATAAAAAGATAAACAGGAAAGAAATAAAAAACATGATATTCAATAATGTTAAGCTGTTTACATCTGTACATGGGAAGATGATACATGTTACTTGAGAACTTTATCTTTAATATGACATTTAGAAGGGGTATACATAGACAGAGAGTGTGGGTATAAGCTGATTTTGATGATAAAAAAATCTAAGTGATGGAAAAAGAATTGTTTTGAGAGAAGAAGAAAGGAGGCGGCAGAAAAGGGTAAAGTACATCACATGGAGATGCACAAAGAACTAGAAGGAAAGAAGGAAGAGGGATGAGCAGTGAGCCTTACTTTCATCTTATTCAGTCCAAAGAGGGAATAACATTCACATGCACTTAAGTATAGAAATCTAACGTACACTGTAGGAAGTAGGAGGGGAAAAGGGAAAGAAAAGGTAGGGGTAGATAGAAGGGAGGTCAGACTAAAGGAGGTAGTGGGCAGAAGCAAAACACTAGTGAGGAGAGAAAGGGAGGAAGGATAGAGAAAAACATAAATGGGGGGAAATAGGATACAGAGAACGATGCAGTTAGTAATCATAACTGCAAATGTGAATGGGATGAACTCTTCCATAAAACAGAAACAGATAGCAGAGTGGATTAAAAACCATATTCCCAAAATATGTTGTTTACAAGAAACACGTTTGAAGCAGAGAGACACACACAGAATAAAGATAAAAGGCTGGAACAGAATATGTCATGCTTCACCTGAAGTTAAAAAAAAGCAGGGGTAGCAATCCTGATCTCAGACAAAGCAAAAGCAAAAATAGATCTAAGTAAAAGAGATAAGATAGGAAACTAAGTCCTGCTGAAAGGTACCATACACAATGAAGTACTATCATTATTAAACATATTATGGACCAAGTAATATAGTAATCAGATTCTTAGAGGAGAAGTTAAAGGAATTACAGGAAGAAATAGACAGCAAAATTATGTGGGAGACCTCAACCTCCCCCTCTCAGAACTAGATAAATCTAACCACAAAATAAACATAAAAGTAGTTAAGGAGGCAAATAGAATTTTAGAAAAGTTAGATATGATAGACCTCTGGGGAAAATTGAATGGGCATAGGAAGAAATATACCTTAATTTTTCTTGGTGGTACATGGCATCTACACAAAAATTGATCATTTTCTAGACCATAAAAACCTTGCACTCCAGTGCCAAAAGGCAGAACTATTAAATGCATACTTTTCAGATAATGATGCAATAACAATTGCATGTAATAAATAGACTAAAAGTTAATTGGAAATGAAATAATCTAATCTTAGAGAATGATTGAGTCAAACAACAAATCATAGAACAATCAATAACTCATCCAAGAGAATAAAAATAATGAGACAACATACCAAACTTATGCTGATAAGTGTGTCTGCTTCATGTCTCTTCCCATCCCAATTCAACATCCATTCATCCACCAAAGTGATTTTTCTAAAACACAGGTGCAACTATGTTACCCCACTGTCCACTCAATTAATTCTAGTGATTCCTATTGCCTCCTATATCAAGTACAAATGGTCTGTTTCAAATTCAATTCCCTTCAAAATTATTTCTCTCTCTGACTTTTCCAGGCTTCTCATAACCTACTCCCAGTCAGTACTTTCTGATCCAACCACCCCTGGTTCCTTACTGTTTCATAAAGAAGACACTTGCAAAGGACCACACAACTAGTAAGTGTCTCAGATTGAATTTAGGTCTTGAACTCAGGTTTTCCTGTATCTAGGCCCTCTGTTGTGCCACCTAGGCTGCCTCTAAATTTCTAAAATCTCTCCAGGTTGTTTAAAAAAACTTTATAAGCTAACAGAAATAAAGAGAGAAAGAAACTGGTGGCAAAGAATTGATAGAGAATGGGATAAAGGGCCCTAATGGTATTCTATATAATTAATACTGTAACTCAAGATAAATCTGATTTAGTACTTTTAGAATTTTAATGATTAGTATACTTGGCAGGCCAATCAAGTCTTTCCTCCTTCCTAAATGTGTCTGAGGCACAATTTGCTCTAAGGTCATCATGACTACTGTCCAACACTCTATCCTCTGTACTACCCAGCTCTCTCTAAATGACAAAAATCCAGGAGAGACAGCTAGTACATTAGATGGAAGATTCATTGATATGTTAACCCTTCCCCACTCTCTCAATAAATTCTAATTCTTCCCTGTTACCTTCAGGAACAAGTATAATTTGTTCTATCCTTTATAGTTTTTCATAACCTGGTTTTTCCTATCTATCAAGATTTGTTACAATACTCCCCTCAGCCTACACTGAGTTGTAGCCAAACTGGCCTATTTGCTGAACTGTCTGTGCATGGGATGTGTTTTCTAACCCCACCTCTACCTCCCACCTTGGAAGTTCTGTCCTTCATTCACTACTCAACTCAAGTGCATGAACTGCATGAAGCCTTTCATTTTTATTCTCAGCTGTTAGTCATCTTTTAGCTGTGTGATATATAATAAACTTATGTATGTGCATGTTGCCTTGACCGGCAAAATGTTAATATATTGAGAGCAGGAAATTTATCAATTTTGTCTTTCTATTCCCCAAAACTAGTAAAAACTTTGGCACATAGTTGACACTTAATAAATGCTTGTTGATTGATCCATGAACTATTAGGTTATTAAAGGAAATTGAATGTCTTCATGCCCGTATTTTGAAGACTGACTTCAAAGAAATCATCTATATCCTCTTTCAAAACAATGCAGCAGTTAGAAAGATGAGACGGTGCTAGAATTCAATTCATTTCTATTTAATTCAATAAACATTTAGCTGAGAACAGAATAGTTAATTCAACAAGAAAAAATATGATTTATGCTTGAGCTTATCCAATAAATGACATTACATGGGGGGTTTGTGTTATGGTAGACTTTGGTTATAAATAATCAAGTCTTTTTATTCATCAAACAAAGTGGTATAATGGAAAGAGCATGAGTGGGCTGTTATGAAATAGTTTTGAGAAAGAAATAAACCCTCCTCCATCTCTTTCTCTATCTTATCTCTATATTTCTCAATATAGACCTTTCAAGTGGAGAAAGGTGACAAAAATACAAGTAGTTAATACTAGGGGAGGTATCTGGAGAAGGTTAGTAGAACAGACACATTATTAATATGATAGTTGAAATGAGAATTAGTTCAACTATTCTAAATATCAACTTGGAATTATGCAAGAAAGGTGATTAAGCTGTCCATACTTTCCAACCCATGGATGCCATTATTGAGTATATATTCCAAGGAATTCAAAGACAAAAGCAGTAGCCCAATATTTACTATAATATTAATTGAAGTATGCCTTGAGGTAACAGACACCTAGAATCAAATTGGTTTTAAGATCATGGATTCAAAACAATTTTTGTGAATATAATAATCAATTCATTAATAATAACATTTGAAACTCAATGAGTTCAGAAGGAAATAGCCACAAGTGTAAATCAATTTAATTAAAACTGATCTGAGTTTTTTTTTTCATTCACTCATAATCCAAGTTGACTTGAACATCCAGTTAGATACATAGTATCAGGATGGTGAGGAAAAGTATAAGTCATAATGGATCTATTTTTCTGCATATTGACTAAAATATATATATTTATTTCTGGGGTTGATATGATTTGAAACTAATGAAAATGAAATTGATGAGAATTTGAATAAATGAGCATAAAACACAATTGGCTTATAGTGGCAATAAGCAATGGGAAATTCCAGAAATTAAATGGAAAGGGAAATTTTTCATCTATAATTACAGGGGGCTAATTCCACATTTGCCTTTAGAAATGAGTAGAGATCTAGGAAAATTGATTGTCTAATTTTGCTATTAAATAATTTAATAATGAATTATTTTATGCTTTTCTTTAAGGAAAGATAAATCTGTCTCTATTATAGGGGTGCTTGGCATCATGTGCCTCTTTAACAGACTACAAAACCTGTGAATACATACGTATTGACAAGATACACACACACATATGCATATATGTCTCGTGTGTATTTATAAATTCCAACTTAATAACCACTGCCTGGTAAAAGAATAATCGGTTTTGTCAAGAAGGCCCAAGTCTAACAGGAAAAAAAATCGTTTTTTTTTTTAAAGCACATTTTGTAACAGATACCTAGGGAAAACAGTGAAACAGGGAAACACTGGACATCTTTGAGTGCCCAGATATTCATGTAATTGAGACAGGAATGACTTCACCCTCTCAGTGGTTGAAAGAGGAACTAGTAAACATATGAGTAACAATTGTTTAAGCTAGTGGTTTCAAGCTGAAAGAGAAACGGGGTCACTAATCTGTATATAAGGAACCCTATGTGCCACATATTAATAGTTCTAAGTTGTAATTTTATCTATGTTTTATTGTATTTTTGCTTACATTGTTAAATATTTCTCAAGTACATTTTTTCTTTTTTTAAAATTTATTTAATATATTTAGTTTTCAGCATTGGTTTTCACAAGAGTTTGAATTACAAATTTTTTCCCCATTTCTACCCAACCCCCCACTCCAAGATGGCGTATATTCTGGTTGCCCTGTTCCCCAGTCAGCCCTCCCATCTGTCACCCCACTACCCTCCCATCCCCTTTTCCCTTACTTTCTTGTAGGGCAAGATACATTTCTATGTCCCATTGCCTGTGTATCTTATTTCCTAGTTGCATACAAAAACATTTTTTGAACATCTGTTTTTAAAACTTTGAATTTCAAATTCTCTCCGCTCTTCCCTCCCCACCCACACTCCCTAAGAAGGCAAGCAATTTAACATAGGCCACATGCATATCATTATTAAAACCCTTCAACAATACTCATGTTGTGAAAGACTAGCTATATTTTGCTCCTTCCTAACCTATCCCCCTTTACCCAGTTTTGTCCCTTGACCCCATCCCTTTTCAAAAAGTGTTTGTTTTTGATTACCTCCTCCCCCATCTGCACTCCATTCTATCGTCCTCCCTTTTTATCTTCTTCTTCCTTCTTTCCTGTGGGGTAAGATACCCAAGTGAGCGTGTATATTATTCCCTCCTCAGGTCAGATCTGATGAGAGCAAGATTCTCTCCTTCCCCCTCACCTGCCCCCTCTTCCCTTCCTAAAGAACTACTTTTTCTTGCCACCTTTAAGTGAGATAATTTACCCCATTCTATCTCTCCCTTTCTCCCTCTTTCAATATAGTCCTCTCTTATCCCTTAATTTGATTTTATTTTTTAGATATCATCCCTTCATATTAAACTCACCCTGTGCCCTCTATCTATGTATATGTATATTGCCTTCAACTACCCTAATACTGAGAAAGGTCTCATGAATTACATGTATCATCTTTCCGTGTAGGAATGTAAGCAAAACAGTTCAACTTTAGTAAATCCCTTATGATTTCTCTCTCTTGTTTACCTTTTCATGCTTCTTTTGATTCTGGGGTTTGAAAGTCAAATTTTCTATTCAACTCTGGTCTTTTCACTGAGAAAGCTTGAAAATCCTCTATTTTATTGAAAGTCCATATTTTGCCTTGGAGCATGATACTCAGTTTTGCTGGGTAGGTGATTCTCGGTTTTAATCCTAACTCCTTTGACCTCCAGAATATTGTATTCCAAGCCCTTAGATCCCTTAATGTGGAAGCTGCTAGATCTTGGATTATCCTGATTGTGTTTCCACAATACTCCAATTGTTTCTTTCTGTCTGCTTGCAGCATTTTCTCCTTGATCTGGGAGCTCTGGAGTTTGGCAACAATATTCCAAGGGGTTTTCTTTTGGGGATCTTTTTCAGGAGGCAATCGGTGGATTCTTTCAATTTCTATTTGACCCTCTGGCTCTTGCATATCAGGGCAGTTTTCCTTGATAATTTCTTGAAAGATGATATCTAGGCTCTTTTTTTGATCATGGTTTTCAGGTAGTGCAATAATTTTTAAATTATCTCTCCTGGATCTATTTTCCTGGTCAGTGGTTTGGTTTTTCCAATGAGATATTTCACATTGTCTTCCATTTTTTTCATTCCTTTGTTTCTGTTTTATAATATCTTGATTTCTCATAAAGTCACTAGCTTCCACTTGCTCCATTCTAATTTTTAAGGTAGTATTTTCTTCAGTGGTCTTTTGGACCTCTTTTTCTATTTGGCTAACTCTGCCTTTCAAGCCATTCTTCTTCTCATTGGCTTTTTGGAGCTCTTTTGCCATTTGAGTAAGTCTATTTTTAAGGTGTTATTTTCTTCAGTATTTTCTGCGTCTCCTTTAGCTATTCATTGACTTGTTTTTTCATGATTTTCTTGCATCACTCTCATTTCTTTTCCCAATTTTTCCTCTACTTCTCTTACTTGCTTTTCCAAATCCTTTTTGATCTCTTCCATGGCCTGAGATCAATTCATATTTTTCTTGGAGGCTTTTGATGAAGGTCCTTTGACTTTTTTGTCTTCTTCTGGCTGTATAATTTGGTCTTCTTTGTCACCAAAAAATGATCCCAATGTCTGAGTCTGAATCTGAGTCCATTTCTGCTGCCTGTTCATGTTCCCAGCCAACTACTTGACCCTTGAGCCTTTTGGCAAGGCATGACTGTTTGTAGAGTAGAGAGTACTTTGTCCCAAGTTTAGGGCCTGTGCTGCTGTCTTCAGAGCTACTTCTACACAGGAAGCTCTGCCACCCCAGTGCTCGTCTTCCCCCAAGAACCTCCAGCCTAGACCTAGACCCAGATCCAAGCAGGCTCTGCACTCCTGCTCTGATCTGCCACTTAATTCCTCCCACCAGCTGGGCCTGAGGCCCGAAGCAACTGCAACTGGAGCTCTGGAAGCAGCCCCAGAGCTGCACCTCTTCCATGCCCCCAGGGCTGTGGCTGACCACAACCTCCTTTCACTCAGATGCAGCAGTTTTTCCCACTAACCTGCTCTGTTCTCTTTGGTATTTGTGGGTTGAGAATTCTGGTAACTGCCAAGTTCAATGATTCAGGGCCCTACCACCTGTTCTGCCCAGCTCCTGGTCTGGTTGGTCCTGGCGCGGCCCACACTAGGCTGTGCTCTGTTCCACTCCCAGCTTAGTGTGATAGACCCTTCCCAGCAACCATCCAGACTTTCCTAGGCTGCAGCCTTACTTCCCTCTAATATTTTATGGGTTCTGCAGCTCTAGAATTTTTCAGGGCCATTTTTACAGGTGTTTGGAGGGACCTGGGGGAGAGCTTAAGCATGCCCCTGCTTTCCAGCTACCATCTTGGCTCCACTCCCCAAAAAATCTTCAAATGGTCATAAATTGGGGCAAAGATGAAAAACGATGATATATTTATGCAATGAAATATCGTTTTAGCAACAGAAGGGAGTAGTTAGAAACGAGTGACAGCAGCTTGTAGTAGATAGAGAAGAAATTTTGGAAACATGAATCATGTTATTTACTGGTTATATGACATTACGCAGGTCACCTAATTTCTCAGTACCACCACCAGTTACCAATTGGTATCTATGAAGAAAGTTGCCTCACTAAGAGTTTCCCATGATAATGAAATCATAGGTCTAAACCAAACTTTTAAAAAAGACAAATATGAGGAATTCAAAGAAACCTGAAAAAATATAAAAACTTAAGGAGATTGAAATAACTTTAAGATATAAACATATATAACAACAACAAAATAAATGTAAAGACTACTGAAAGTAATGGAATTTTTAACAATTGGAAAAAGTAATGATGATGCCAGAAAACAAAAAATAAAACAATTTTCTATCTGCATGGGGTACAGTCAGTCGAATAACATTTGTTAAATATGTACTATTCCCTAAACACTATGCTAAACTCTGAGGATGGATAGAATGACCAAAAAAATAAGAATACCCCTGCCCTCCAGGAATTCACAGCCCAGTGGAGTAAACAGCATGGAAACCACTGTGAGAAAAAAAAAGACATTCACAAGATAATATAAGGATAAACAACAGAGGTGAGGTCCTAGAAATGAGGGGTGTCAGATAAGGTTCCTTATAGAAAATGGGATTTAGCAGGGCTTGAAGTAATCTAGGGAAATCAGGATTTGGAGATTAGTAGGGAAAGTATTTCAGATATTGGGAATAGCCAATGGAAATGCCTAGCATCTTGAGATGTTGTGTGTCATACATTGAATGGTAAGATGGATAGTGTCACTGAATCATAGGATATATGGGGTATATATAGAGTAAATAGGGTATGTTGGATGATAAAGAGGACTAGTATCTCTGTTTTGAAGGATTGTCAAGCCCTTTTCATCAATCTTTGGTGTTCAACCAATTACCTAATTCTCACCTGTGGCCCCAAGAATCTCTAACATGCATAATGGCCATACTCCAGTAAATCCTCTTGATAGACAGGCTAAACCAGGTTGAAATTATGTGACAGGCCTCAAACCTATTAGTGAGTAGAAATGTGCAGATGAGAACAGTTTATTCTAACAGTAAGGAAAGTGCCCAAAGCAAATGTTGTGGTGTGCTTAGAGCTTGGTCTGACATCAAATATGTTAAGATCATCAGCTGCATCCCAGGATATGGCCACTGGTCCTGACTTTTGTCTTGTCACTGGACTTTGATGACTCTGGGAGAGAGTGAGGCTGATGACTGTACACCTCTGCCTCACATAAATCCAAGTCACAGGCAAATCCATACAATCACCCCATGATGACTTGTGTCTTCTTTGAAAACTAAGGACAAACAACAACAGCATATGGGGTAAAATAACAGGTAAGACTAAAAAAATAGAAGAGCACCATTAAGAGCTTTGAATACCAAACAGAGGGTTTGATATTTGATCACGGAGGTAATAGGGAGCCACTCTAGTTGAAGAATGGGGGTCAGGGTGGGGGGGTGGGGAGACATGGTCAGACCTGAACTTTGTGAAGATTTCTTTGATAACTGAGAGGAGTAGAAAGACTTAAGAAAGGAAGACCAATAAGCATCCTACTGCAATGGTCTGGATATTAGGGGTTTAGAGAATGTATCAAGCATATGGCAGAGTCAGAGGAAAGATAGGGCATATGTAAGAAATGTTATTAGAGTAAAATCAACCAGATTGGATATGGAGGAAAGAGTGAGGAGTTAATGTATACAACTAGATCATGTGTCTGGGTGACTAGAAGGATGGTGAGTCTCTTTATAATATTAATGAAATGAGGGCAATATTTGGGGGAAAGCTAAGGAGTTCTGTTTTAGACATGTTAAGTTTAATATACCTACTGGAAAGCCAGTTTAAAAGATATTCATTAGACAGTTCAAGATGTGATTCTGGAGGTTAGGAGAGAGGTTAGGTTTGGGTGATTAGATCTAAGAATCTTCAGCATAGAGATGTCAATTGAAAATAGGGGAGCTAATAAGATCATCTAGGGAAATATAAAGGAGAAGAGAATAGGGTCTAGGACAGAGCCCTAAGATAGATTTTTAACTGTTGTAACTCACATGAATTCTAGCAAAGGAGACTGAGAAAGAGCAACCTGAAAGATAGAACAGCAGGATAGAGAAATATCAAGGGAACAGAAATAAGGTATTAAGGAAAAAAGGGTGATCAACAGTGTCAAAATCTGTAGAGAGGCTAAAAAAAGATTTTTTTAAAGCCCATTACACTTAGAAATTGACATCATTAGCAACTCAGGAGAGAAAAATTTTGGTTGAATCATGTGTGAGGTTAGTTAGTAGAGAGTTAAAAAATAAATGACAACAAGGGAGGTAGGGAAGCATCAATTATTGAGGACCTTCTCAAGGATGTTAGCCACAAAAGAGAGAATAGGTATGGGATGATACCTAGTGGGTAGGGGTGGATCAAAAGATATTTGAGGATGAGAGAGACATGATTCTACTTTTAGGCATTAAGGAAATAGCTAGTACTTGGAAAGAAACTGAAGATTAGAGAGAGAGTAGGAATGGTGAAAGGATTAAAGTACTAGAGAAAGCTGCATAGAGTGAAAAAGAAGATAGTGAAAGAAGATATCTGTGTAATGTGAGGTGAGGAAGCTTGTCAAATGGCCTCATTTTTTTCAGTAAAATAGGAGGCATGGAATAGATGGAGAATTAATAGGAGAAAATAATAAATGTATCATTAGATACAGTTGCTGCATTGAAATGTATATTTAAATTTCTTTTTTATTTTCAGTTCCAACTTCAGTCTCTCACTTCATTATTTTCCCATCCAATAAGAAGAGAATAAATACAATAACCGTTAAACATATGAAGTAATGTGAAACATATTTCTGCATTAGACATATTCCAAAAAAGAAAAGCATGAAAAATAAATTTAAAAATATATATACTTCAGAGGACTCTGGGACGTAGGTTAGAAAATTCCTTGCTCTCAATATTTTCCCCCCAAAAAGAGATAAAATAGCACCTTAGGGTGAACAAAGTGCTGGTAAAGATCAATAAGAATAGGGGCACAACAAGGGTCTTCCTGGGACAATTAGAGAAGATCAGAAGAAAAATCCTAGAACTAGGTTTGGTCCCTGTGAAGGGTAAACACCTCCAGGCTAGAGTCCATTTTAACAAGAGGCAAACTGCTTAAATAACAAGTGGTGAACCCTGGGTTAGCTGGTTTGGGAGGCTTCCTCCAAAGGAAAATTTACCCCTCGGATAGTGAGGGTAGTTGGGCAGATAGTGAGGAGATTTGGGCATCTAAGTCCAGGAAGATTTAGGGAACCTCTGCTGACAAGGAACATCAGGCCCAGCTATGCTGCAAAGAGCAGGAGGGGTGAGAAGGAACCAGCACACACCTGGTGAGTACAGAAGCAGTGGGGCAGGAAGACCCTGGCTATGGGCACTTACAGGAGGTTGGAGGTTTGGCTTTGTTGCCAGACTAGGAGGGAGAACTGAAGGCATGGGGCAAGAGACACCATCCCCCATACCCTAGGGTTAATTACAAAAATTAAGCTATTGCCACAAAAAATGCAGAGACAAAGGAGAAAGAACCAAGCCATAGAAAGCTATTATGGGAATAGAGAAGACCAGGATTCATCTCCAGAGGAGGATGTTGAAGTAAAAAAACCCCCAAAGAGTAATGTCAAATGGTCACATGCCCAAAAAGAATTCATAGAATATGTTAAAAGAGACATTAAAAATCAAATAACAGAGATGGAGAAAAACAAAAAAATAATCCAGGAAAAACAAGATTATGAAAGGAAAGTCCACCAATTAGAAAAGGAGATCCAGAACCTTAAGTAATAATATGATGCCATGAAAATTAGAATTGGGCAAGGTGAAGCCAGCTAAATTACAATAAATCAAGAAATACTTAAACAAATATGAATAATGAAAAAATAAAAGAGGAAGTGAAACATCTTGCAAGAAAAACAGGAGAATTGGAGAATAGATCAAGAAGAGAAAACTTAAAAATAATTGGACTAACCGAAAGTTATGATAAAAAGAGAATCTTGATATAATGATACAAGAAAAAATAAAGAAAATTGTCCTGAAGCATTAGAACAAGGGGAGAATGTAGAAATAGGATGAAAACCCACTGCACACCACTTAAAAGAGATCCTATAAGGAAAACTCATAGGAATATCATAGTCCAATTCTGAAACCCCCAGCTCAAGGATAATATATTAAAAGCATCAAGATTAAAATAATTTAAATATGATGGTGCCACAATTAGAATCACACAAGACCTAGCAGTGGAGACGTTAAAGGACTGTGAGTCTTGGAACACCATATATAGAGGAGCAAAAGAACTGGGGCTCCAGCCAAAAATATCATACTCAGCAAAGTTAAACATAATCCTGGATGAAACAAAATGGGCATTTGATCATCTCTCAGACTTCCAAGACTTTGCCAAAAAAAAGGTCCTGAACTTAATAGAAGATTTGACATATAAGACCAAGAGAAATATAAAATATATACCAAACACTGATTGTAAGGGATTCATAAGGACAGACGCTTTACTTTTTATATATGTAAAATATAAAACATATGCCTAAGATTTTTATTAATAATTGGGTAGCTGTTAAGGAAGATTGGTGTAAACCTTACCATGATATGAATTTAAAAAGTAAAACCATTTAGGGACAGCTACAAAGAGTAATTATTTTATACAAATGAGGTACAAAAGGAAGAACTGATACAGAAGAATTAGATGGGGAAGGAGGGCTGGTAGTTTTGGTAACTTACTTTCATTAGGAATGGGTTTAAGAGGTAACAATACATACATATTTAGAAGAGTATGAAAGTCTTCTAAATTCAGAAGAAATAAAATTTAGGCACCTAGGGAGGGAGAAGGAGACAAGGGATAGATCTTTAGAAGGGAGGGTGAGGGAATAGGTAAAAGAGGGGTATAGAAGTGTGTTTAGATTTATGGGAATGGGAGGATAAAGGAAAGATCCTTGGAGGGGGGTAGGCAAGTTACATGAGGGCAAGGTATAGCAGGTAGAAATAAAGTAGAGTAGGCAGGAGGGATAGGAAACAAGAGATACTCACAAACATGATAACAAAGATCAGGAGTAGAATTTTGGAAAGTGTATGCCTATATATGTATGTATATAAGAACATCTGTATGCAAATATATATAACTATAGAGAAATGTATCCAAACTTAATTGTAGCCTTGGGGGGGGTGGAGGGAGGGAAAAAAGAACAAAGTAAAAAAGTACACAGAAGAGAACAAAAGAAAACTTACAAGGAAGAAAAGAAAATATGGACAGTTCTCAACACAATGTGTATTATTTATCGTGTAGGCTTTCTTGAAATGAAATTTATTGTTACATATTTTGAATCCTTTCTTATGTTCTGCCATGCATATGACATGCTTTTTTCTTTTTGTATTTATTTGTATTTTGTATTTGTATTTTGTATTTTTCTTAATTTGTATTTAAGTTCTAATACTTAAGTTTATGATACATTTTTGTTTCTTTTCTATATTCTATAATTATATTCTGCCTTTGAGTCTAAAATAAAATTTAAAAAAGATAAAAAAATATGCTTCAGTCTGCACTCTAAGTCCATTGATTTTCTGTCTGGAGGTAGAAAGGCTGTTATTTCAATTCCTTTGGAATTGTGGTAGATCACTGTATTAATAAGGGTTACTAAATTTTATACAGTTGATTATCTATATGATATTGCTATTACTGTGCATATTGTTCTCCTGATTCTGTTCACTTCGCTTTTCATCAGTTCATATAAGTCTTCCTGGGTTTTTCTTAAACCATGATGTTATCAATTCTTAAATCAAAATAATATCTCATCACATTCATATACAGTGTATGTTCCAACAATTCCTCATTTAGCGAGCATTCCCTCACTTCCTAATTCTTTGACACAACATAAAGAGCTGATATGGGGGTGGCAAGATCATGGAGTAAAAGCAGAGACTTGCTTGAACTCCCCACTCCCCGAAACCCATCAAAATACCTATGGAATGACTCTAAATAAATTCTAGAGCAGTAGAACTCCCAAAACAAATTTCCAGCCCAAGATAACCTGGAAGGTTGACAGGAAAGGTCGTTGCACCAGTCTGATAGAAGACCACAGTCTAGCATGGGCCATGCCAGCACAGACCGGCTGAGGAAGGCCTCAGGGGACTGAATCACTGGTAGCTGGGGCAGTTTCTAGACTTCTCAACCAACAAATGCCAAAGGCAACTTAGAAGGTCAGTACGAAAGGTTTGTCAGACCTGGGTGAGAAAGGATCACAGGCCAGCCCCAACCCCAGAGTGCCGATGGCAGCAGCAGCTGCTTCTGGAGCTCTTGGCCCATAGACAGTGGGGGGATCAAGCAGGTGATCACAGATGGATTGCAGGGATCTCTTTGCTGCTGCTAAGGCAGAATTTTCTTGCTTTGCCCATGCTTGGATCCAAGTTGCAGTCCTGGGTGGCTGTCCTGGGGCAAGGAGGAGCATTGACATAGCAGAGTCTTGGCAGCCGTAGAGAGGAAATCCTCCTCACAGCTCCAAAGCAGAAAAGAGTGGCCACTCAAAGACCAGAGCACAGACAAGGAGAGGACCAAATACCTCTCCTTTGATCATACCACCTTAGAAGAACTGAAATTTTACAAGTCCCTACAAATATCTCTGAAAAGAGCTGCACAAAATCTGTTGAACTTGGGACAGTACACCCTACACACTAGAAGCAGAGTCCTACCTTAGCAAAGAGCTAAAAAATCAAGTTTTCCAAGATTAGAAAAATGAGCATAGAGCAGAAAAAAAATTGGAGCAGCAGAGGAACCCAGCCAGCATGCCAGTCTGGGAGAGTGCCAGGGCTGAGAAACATGGGAGCAGGAGCAGGCCCAGGGTGGAAGTACCAGCTATGGCAGCAATTCCCAGACCTTTCAGCCCAGGACAGGAGTCTTTTGGAGACACCAGTGCAAAACCTGTGGCCATGGGAGCAGCCACACCTGAGGCCTCCAGCCCACAGTCTGAAGATATGAAACTTGCCTTCTTGAACTTCTGAGAGCCAAGCTGACCAGGTAAAATGGCTCTCCCTCCCTTCCTCACCCAGCTAATACTCCCTTGGGAGAAACCTCGAAATTGAGGAGCCAGAAG
This sequence comes from Trichosurus vulpecula, assembly GCF_011100635.1. Taxonomy (NCBI): domain Eukaryota; kingdom Metazoa; phylum Chordata; class Mammalia; order Diprotodontia; family Phalangeridae; genus Trichosurus; species Trichosurus vulpecula. The sequence continues at coordinate 303,377,936 of NC_050573.1, read as the reverse complement.
TGGGGCTTCAGTAGCCTTGTAGCTTGGGAAGCTGGGGAGTCCCCTTCTTGTGATGGCAGGAGACTAGTGCAGGAAGAGAGATGTCCCAGCAGGTCCCACCTTAGCAGAACAATGGGAGTTCCTGAGCCCCAGGGCAGTGGAGCTAGCAAATGTCAAACCAGGACCCCAGATGTGCCTTTGCACAGCCAGGGGAAGTGGCAGACACTAGCACAGACAACGGCTGAGATCAGCAGTGCTATATAGTGCAGCCACAGGGGAAGAGGAGGCTTCCAGGAGCCAGACCACCCCTACCCCACACCTCATGAAACCAGAAGCCACAGCACACAAAGCCAGTGAGCCCCAGAAGCAGAGATCCCCTTTACAAGCCAGGGGAAAAAACAAACAACATGAAAAAACAAACTAGGAAGCCAAAGTCTATTGATTCCTATTATGGATAAGGGAAGATCAAAATAGCAATTCAGGAGTGGACAGCACGGACACTATATCGACATCTGATACCTCAAAAGGGAATGTGAACTGGTCTCCAGTAGAAAAAAGCATTCCTGGAAGAACTCAAGGAAGATTTTAAAAACCAAATTAGAGAAGTAAAAGAAAAGATTTGAAAAATGGAAAAAAATTCACTGATGAGAACAAATTTTTAAAAAGTAAAATTGGCAAAATGGTTAAGGAAGTTCAGAATATAAACAGATAAAATGTCTCATTGAAAATGAAAAAGGAAGTAGAGTAGCTGAATGAACAAAACAATACATTAAAAATTAGAATTGGGTAAGTAGAAGCTAATGACTCTATGAGACATCAAGAATCAGTCAAACAAAATATAAAGAAAGAAAAAAAATTAGAAGAAAATGTGAAGTATCTGATTGGAAAAACAACTAACCTAGAAAATAGGTCCAGGAGACATAATTTAAGAATTATTGGTTTACCTGAAAGCCACCATAAAAAAAAAGAGCCTGGGCAGTATCTTCCAAGAAATCATCAAGAAAAACTTCCTTGAGGTCTTAGAACCAGAGGGCAAAATAGCCATTGAAATAATCCACCGATCACCCCTGCCCCAGAAGAGATCCAATATTGAAACTCCAAGGAATATTGTAGCCAAATTCCAAAATTTTTAGGTCAAGGAGAAAATACTGCAAGGAGCCAGAAAAAAAAAATCACATATCATGGAACTACAGTCAGGATCACGCAGGTTCTTGCAACTTCTACAATAAAAGACAGGAGAAATTGGAATGTAATATTCTGAAAGGCAAAGGAGCTTGGACTACAACCAAGGATCAAGTATCCAGCAAAATTGAGCATAATTTTTTTTCAGGCAAGGAGATGGACATTCAATGAAATAAGTGTATTCCAGACCTTCCTGATGAGAAAGCCAGAGTTCAATGGAAAATTTGATCTTCAAATACAAAACTCAAGAAAGACATAAAAAGGCAAATGGGGGGGGCAACAAACAAAACTGTGTTATTAAGTAAGGGGAAATTGTTTACATTATTATGTAGGATTATATTGATTTATACATGTTATATATATGCCAGTCTTGAGAATGGTACAGTTATTATGACATTTGAAAGAGATATACATAGCCTGAGAGTGTCAGAAAAAATCTCCAGGTCCAGATGGTTTTACATGTGAATTCTATCAAACATTTAAAGAACAACTAATTCCAATACTTTGTAGACTATTTGGGAAAATAGGTGAAGAAGGAGTCCTACAAAATTCTTTTCATGACACAAATATAATACTAATAACCAATCCAGATAGAGTCAAAACTGAGAAAGAAAATTATAGACCAATTTCTCTAATGAATATTGATGCAAAAATTTCAAATAAAATATTAGCAAAAAGATTGCAGCAACTCATTACGAGAATAATACACTATGACCAGGTAGGAGTTATTCCAGGAATGCAAAGCTGGTTCAATATTAGGAAAACTATTAGCATAATTGACCATATCAACAACAAAACTAGCAGAAACCATATGATCATCTCAATAGACACAGAAAAAGCCTTTGACAAAGTACAACACCCATTCCTATTAAAAACACTAGAAAGCATAGGAATAAGAGGAACCTTCCTCAAAATTATAAATAGCATCTACCTAAAACCATTAACAAGCATTATTTGTAATGGGGATAAACTAGATGCATTCCCAATAAGATCAGGGGTGAAACAAGGATGTCCATTATCACCCCTATTATTCAATTTGGTACTAGAAACATTAGCTGTAGCAATAAGAGAAGAAAAAGAAATTGAAAGAATTAGAATAGGAAAAGAAGAAACTAAATTATCACTTTTTGCAGATGATATGATGATTTATCTAGAGAATCCTAGAGAATCAAGTAAAAAACTACTTGAAATAATAAACAACTTTAGCAAAGTTGCAGGATATAAAATAAACCCAAATAAATCCTCAGCATTCCTATACATTACTGACAAAGCCCAACAGCAAGAGATAGAAAGAGAAATTCCATTCAAAGTTACTGAAGGCACTATAAAATATTTGGGAGTCTATTTGCCAAGACAAACCCAGGGCCTATATGAACATAACTATGAAACACTTTTCACGCGAATAAAATCAGATCTAAATAAATGGAGAAATATCAGTTGCTCATGGTTAGGCCGAGCTAATATAATAAAAATGACAATTCTACCTAAATTAATCTATCTATTCAGTGCCATACCAATCGAACTACCAAAATTTTTTTTTGCTGAGCTGGACAAAATAATAACAAAATTCATTTGGAAAAACAAGAGGTCTAGAGTATCTAGGATATTAATGAAAAGACATGCTAGGGATGGTGGTTTAGCCACACCAGATATTAAACTGTACTACACAGCAGCAGTCATCAAAACTGCCTGGTACTGGTTAAGAAACAGGGGTGTGGATCAGTGGTATAGGATAGGTACACAAGTAGGTGAAATCAACAAGTTTAGCAATCTACTCTTTGATAAACCCAAAGAAGCCAGTTTCTGGGCTAATAATTCACTATTTCACAAAAACTGTTGGGAAAATTGGAAAATGGTAGGGCAAAAACTGGGCATAGACCAATATCTTACACCATATACCAAAATAAAGTCAAAATGGGTTCATGATTTAGGAGTAAAAGTTGATACTCTAAGTAATTTGGGAAAGCAAGGAATAGTTTACTTATCAGATTTGTGGAAAAGTAAAGAATTCATGACCCAACAAGAGATAGAGAGCATTACAAAATGCAAAATGGATAATTTTGATTATGTCAAATTGAAATGTTTTTGTACAAAAAAAGCCAATGCAACAAGAATTAGGAGGGAAGCAGAAAATTGGGAGAAAATCTTTGCAACTAGTATCTCTGATAAAGGCCTCATTTCTAAAATATACAGGGAGCTAAGCCAAATATATAGGAATACAAGCCATTCCCCAATTGAGAAATGGTCAAAGGATATGAACAGGCAGTTTTCAGAGGAAGAAATTAAAGCTATCTACAGGCATATGGAAAAATGCTCTGGATCGCTGCTGATTAGAGAAATGCAAATCAAAACAACTCTTAGATACCACATCTCTCCTGTCAGATTGGCTAAAATAACAAATCAGGAGAATGATAAATGCTGGAAAGGATGTGGGGAAATTGGAACATTGTTGCATTGCTGGTGGAGTTGCGAGCTGATCCAGCCATTTTGGAGGGCGGTGTGGAACTATGCCCAAAGGGCTATAGAAATGTTCATACCCTTTGACCCAGTAATACCACTTCTAGGGTTGTATCCCAAAGAAATCACGCAAGCGGGAAAAGGACCCATATGTACAAGAATATTTATAGCAGCTCTCTTTGTGGTAGCCAAGAATTGGAAAGCAAAGGGATGCCCATCAATTGGGGAATGGCTGAACAAGCTGTGGTATATGAAGGTGATGGAATACTATTGTACCATAAGAAATGGGGATGATGCAGACTTCATAACAACCTGGAAAAACCTACACGACATAATGCTGAGTGAGCGGAGCAGAGCTAGGAGAACGTTGTGCACAGCCACAGATATGTGGATTCCGTGAGGACCAACCCTGACATACTGCGCTTCTCTCAGCACCCTAAAGGGGCAAGGACAAATCCAGGGGACTCACGATGGAGAATGCTATCTTCATTCAGAGAAAGAACTGCGAAGTTTGAATACAGACTGAGGCACACTACATGCTCGCCTTTTCTGCTTCTCTTTTGTTTTTGGTTTTGGGTTTTTTTTTTTTTTGTTTTTTTTTTTTTGGTTCTGTTTCTTCTTTCTTATGATTCATTCCATTGGTCAAAATTCTTCTCCACGACTTGAATAGAGCATAAATTAATTCAATGCGAAGTTATACATGAAAGTTATATGAGACTTCATGCCGTCTTGGGGAGGGAGGGGGGAGGGAGGGGAGAAAAACTGGAACTCAAAACTATGTAGAACCGTGTGTGGTAAACTAAAAATAAATAAAGGAAAAAAAAATAAAATAAAATAAATGATGTGATGATAAAAAACATAATTAAAGAGTGCAAAGGGATTGTTCTGGGAGAAGAGGTAAGGAGGAGGTAGAAAAGGGTAAATTAAGTCACATGGAGAGGTACAAAAACATAGAGAGACAAAAGCAAGGGAGAAAAGCAGTGTTTGAGCTTTACTGTCATTGGATTTGGTTTAAGGAGGGAATTCCATCCTCTCATAAGTATAGAAATCAAACTTGTCCTGCAGGCAGTAGGAGGGGAAAGGGGAAAGAAAAGGAGGGATAGATAGGCAAGGGAAAAGGGTAAGATAAAGGAGGAGTGTCATAAGGGAGGGAAAACTGAGGAAGACAGTGGTGAAAAGGAAAATTTGAGGACTAGAAGGGAGAAAGGAGAAATAAAAGCATAAACAGGGCAGAGGCATAGGATGGAGAAAAAGACACAGATAGTAATCATAACTGTGAATGTGAATGGGATGAACTCTCCCATAAAACTGAAGTGGACAGAAGAATGGATTAAAAGCCATAATCCTGCAGTGTGTTGTTTAAAAGAAGCACATTAGAAACAGGGGGATACACACAGTGTAAAGGTAAAAGGCTGGAGTAGAATATATTTTGCTTCAGCTAAAATAAAAAAAAAAGCAGGGGTAGCAATTCTCATCTCAGACAAAGCAAAAGCAAAAATAGATCTAATTAAAAGAGATAAGGAAGGACACTATATCCTGCTAAAGGGCACCATAGACAATGAAGCAATATCATTACTTAACATATATGCACCAACTTGCATAGCATATAGATTCTTAGAGTACAAGTTAATGGAGTTACAGGAAGAAATAGAAATCAAAACTATACTAGTGGGGGACCTCCACCTTCTGCTCTCTGAACTTGATAAAAATAACCTCAAAATAAAAAAGAAAGAAGTTAAAGAGGAGAATAGAATTTTAGAAAATGTAGATGTGATAGACCTCTGGAGAAAACTGAAAGGGAATAAAAAGGAATACACCCTTTTCTCAGCTGAAAGGCAGAAATAGTGAATGCATCCTTTTCAGATCATGATGCAATAAAAATTATCTGAAATAAAGAGCCATAGAAAGATAGACTAAAACTTAATTGGAAACTAAATATTCTAATCCTTAAGAATGAGTGTGTCAAAGAACAAATCATAGAAACAACCAGTAACTTCATTCAAGAGAATGACAATAATGAGGGAACATAGCATAATTTATGGGATGCAGCAAAAGCAGTTCTTAGGAGAAGTTTTATATCTCTAAATGCTTACATGAATAAAATAGAGGCAATGCAATCAAATGAATTGGGAATGCAATTGAAAAAGCTACAAAAAAAAAAGAAATTGAAAATCCTCAATTAAATACTAAATCAGAAATACTGAAATTCAAAGGACAGATTAACAAAGTTGAAATCAAGAAAACTATTGAACTAATAAACAAAACCAAGAACTGGTTTTGTGGAAAAAAAAAAAAACAATGAAATTGATAAACCTTTGGTTGATTTGATTTTAAAAAAGAAAGAAAACCAAATTACCAGTATCAAAAATGAAAAGGGTTAGTTCGCCTCCCGTGAAGAGGAAATTAAAACAACTAGGAATTATTTTGCCCAATTGTGTGTCCATAAATGTGATAACCTGATGGAAATGAATATTTGCAAAAATATAAATTGTCCAGGTTAACAGAAGATGAAATAAAATACCTAAATAATACCATCTCACAAAAAGAAATCGAGCAAGCCATCAATTAACTCCCTAGAAAAAATCCCCAGGGCCAAGTGGTTTTACATGTGAATTCTTTCAAATATTTAAAGAACAAGGGATTCCCATACTTTATAGATTATTTGTGAAAATAGGTGGAGTCTTACCAAATTCTTTTTATGACACAAATATGGTACTAATACCTAAATCAGGAAGAGTCAAAACAGAGAAAGAAAATTATTGACCAATTTCCCAAATGAATATTGATGCAAAGGTTTTAAATAAAATATTAGCAAAAAAGATTGTGGCAATTTATCATGAGAATAGTACACTACAACCAGGTAGGATTTATTCCAGGAATGCAAGGCTGATTCTACATTAGGACAACTCTCAGCATAATTGATCATATCAAAAACAAAACTAACAAAAAACATCTGATTTTCACAATAGATGCAGAAAAAGCTTTTGAAAAAATACAACATTCATTCCTATTAAAAAGAGTAGGAAGTAGAGGAATAAATGGTCTTCCTTAACATTATAAGTAGCATCTACCTAAAACCATCAGCAAGAATTATATGTAATGGGGATAAACTAGATGCATTCCCAATGAGATTGGGGGTGAAACAAGGATGTGCATCATCACCCCTATTATTCAATTTGGTACTAAAAATGTTAGCTTTAGCAACAAAGGAAGAGAAACAAATTAAAGGAATTAGAATAGGCAAAGAAGAACCTAAGTTATGACTCTTTGCAGGTGATATGATGATTTACTTAGAGAATAGAGAATCAAATAAACACCTACTTGAAATAAGAAAAAAACTTTAGCAAAGTTGCAGGATATAAAATAATCCCACATAAATCTTCAGCATTCATATATATTACTAACAAAGCCCAACAGCAAGAGATAGAAAGAGAAATTCCATTCAAAGTTACTGTAGACACTATAAAATATTTGGGAGTCTACCCGCCAAAATAAACACAAGACCTATATGAATGCAATTATGAAACACTTTTCACACAAGTGAAGTCATATCTAAATAAATGGAAAAATATCAGTTGCTCATGGTTAGGCCATGCTAATAAAATAGAAATGACAATTTTACCCAAGTTAATTTATTTACTGCCATACCAATCAAATTACCAAAAATTATTTACAGAGCTTGATAAAATAATAAGAAAATTCATCTGGAAGAACAAAAGGTCCAGAATATCAAGGCAATTAATCAAAACAAATGCTAAGGAAGGTGGCCTAGCCATACCAGATATAAAATGTGCTATAAAGTAGCAGTCATCAAAACTACTAGGTAATGGCTAAGAAACAGAGTGGCGTATCAGTGGAATAGGTTAGGCACACAAGACAAGTAGTCAAAGACTATAGCAATCTACTCTTTGATAAACCCAAAGAATCCTGCTTCTGGGCTAAGAATTCACTATTTCACAAAAAAAAAAAAACTGCTGGGAAAACCGGGAAATGGTATGGCAAAAACTGGGCATAGACCAGTATCTTACACCATATACCAAAATAATGTCAAAATGGGTACATGATTTAGGAATAAAGACTGATATTATAAGCAATTATGGAGAGCAAGGAATAGTTTACCTGTCAGATTTACGGGAAAGGGAAGAATTCATGACCCAACAAGAGATAGAGGGCATTACAAAATGCAAAATGGATAATTTTGATTATGCTAAATTGAAAACTTTTTTTATATAAACAAAGACAAGGCAACCAAGATAAAGAGAGAAGCAGAAAATTGGGAGAAAATCCTTACAACCAGTGTCTCTTATAAAGACCTCATCTCTAAAATATATAGGGAACTGAGCCAAAATTATAGGAATACAAGTCAATCCCCAATTGAGAAATGGTCAAAGGATATGAACAAGCAGTTTTCAGAGGAAGAAATTAAAGATATCTATAGGTATATGAAAAAATGCTCTAAATCACTACTAATTAGAGAGATACAAATCAAAACAACTCTTAGGTACCACATCTCTCCTGTCAGATTGGCTAAAATGACAAAACAGGAAAATGATAAATGCTGGAGAGGATGTGGGAAAATTGGAACATTGTTACGTTGCTGGTGGAGTTGTGAACTGATCCAGCCATTCTGGAGAGCAACTTGGAACTATGCCTAAAGGGATATAAAAATGTTCATACCCTTTGATCCAGCAATACCACTTTTAGTGTTGTATCCCAAAGAGATCACACAAGTGCAAAAAGGACCCATATGTACAAAAAATATTTATAGTGGCTCTTTTTGCAGTAGCAAAGAATTGGAAATAAAGGGGATGCCCCTCAATTGGAGAATGGCTGAACAAATTGTGGTATATGAATATAATTGAAAGAGGAGCAGATGGACTTCATTATAACTTGGAATGACTTATACGAACTGATGCTGAGTGAGAGGAGCAGAACCAGGCGATCATTATACATGATTACAGAAACACGGTATCTGTAAGGACTAACTCTGAGAGACTTGACTCCTCCCATCAATACAAGGTTCAAAGACAGCTCCAAAAGATTCATGATGGAAAGAGCTATGCACATCCAGAGAAAGAATTATGGAGCCTCAATGAAGATTGAGGCAAACTTTTGGCTCTCTCCTTTTTTTTTTTTTTGGTTTCATTTCTCCTTTCTAATGATTCATTCCATTGGTTATAATTCTTCATTATGACTGAACTATTATGTACATAAATTCAAGGTGAAGGTATATGTAGAACCTACATTGGATTACATGCCATCTTGGGGGGATAGGGGGAGGAGTGGGAGGGAGAGAAAATTTGGAAGACAAAACTTGTGGAACTGAGTGGTGTAAACTAAAAATAAAAAAATAAATAAATTACAAAAATAGAAATAGAGGAAAAATTGGGAAAAGAAATGAAAGTGATGTAAGAAAATCATGAAAAATGAGTCATCAGCTTGTTAAAGGAGACCCTCCAAAATACAAAGAAAATAAAACCTTCAAAAATAGACTAACCCAAATGACAAAAGAGGTCCAGAAAGGCAATGAGAAAAAGAATTCCTTAAAAAGCAGAATTGACCAAATGGAAATGGTGGTCCAAAATCTCATTGAAGAAAACAACTCCTTAAAAATTAGAAAGAAGAAAATAGAAGCTAATGACTTCATGAGAAATCAAGAAATTATAAAATAAAATCAAAAGAAAGAAAAAAATAGAAGACAATTTGAAATATCTCATTGGAAAAAACAACTAAACTCGAAAATAGATCCAGGTGAGATCATTTAAAAATCATTGGACTATTTGAAAGCCATGATGAGAAAAAAGGACCCTAGACATCATCTTTCAAGAAATTATGAAGGAAAACTCCCTGGATATTCTAGAACCAGAATGGAAAATAGAAATTGAAGCAATTGAAAGAAAACCTGAAAGGAAAAGTCTTAAGAACATTGTAGCCAATTTCAGAGTTCCAAGGTCAAAGAGAAAATATTGCAAGCAGCCAGAAAGAAACAAATTAAGTGTTGTTGAAACACAATCAGGATAACACAAGATTTAGCATCTTCTACATTAAGGGATCAGAGGACTTGGAGTATGACATTCTGGAGGTCAGAAGAACTAGGATTACAATCAAGAATCACCTATCCAGCAAAGCTGAGTATAATACTTCAGGGGGAAAAATGGATATTCAATGAAATAGAAGACTTTCAAATATTCTTGATGAAAAGATCAGAGCTGAAAAGAAAATTTAACTTTGAAATACAAGAATTGAGAGAGGCATGAGAAGGTAAATAGGAAAGAGAAATCATAAGGGACTTATTAAAGTTGAACTCTTTGCATTTTTACATGAAACTATCTAATGCAAGTGTTTGAGTTCAGTTACCATTCCAGAGTTTTTGCTTGCTTCCCAAGCTACTGCTACCCCCACAGTCCCAGACTAATGCTGCAACCACCACCTAATTCAGCTTGCAATTTTCTGCTGTAGTCCTGGCCAGCCCTCATCCCTGGATTTGCTGATGATCCTTTCTTTCTTCTCAAGTTGCCATGGGCAGAAAAAAAAGACTCATTTTTTCTTGACTTTCTCACATAGAATTTACATCGATATGTAATGTTATTACAGGATTTTATCACATTTTTGCATTATTACACTATTGCCATATAAGAAATTCTGAACAGGAATTGGCTGAATTAAATGGAGATTTGTATGGACTGAGGCAGTTTAAAACAGAAATTTGTTATACTTATAAATATTTCATTAATTTATCACCATTATCAATAGTTAATAGGATTCTGATAAAACATTTTTGATGAGTGATTACATTATTATTATTTTATATTTAATATTTGCTTTTTCACAAGTTAAGAATGTGATTTTGTCTTTGTTGAAGAAGAAGGGACCTTCTGGTAGTTTTGATATCTCGCTCCACTATTTTGACTCCATTTTCTTAAATATTTTTAATTAACTATTTTCTATGATACAAGAGTCCCACAAGTTTAGAGTGTGTTCATTCAGCTGTGTTGTAAAAATGAAAAGGCATTAATAAAGTTCACTTTTAAAATTGGGTCTATAAAAATGTTAGTTTTCCAAAGAAAACAGAAGGACATTATACAATCAAAAATAAATTTATTTTACTAATAACCACACACAAAACTATTCAGATTTCCTAAAGATCAGAAAAACCCCAGATCAAGAAAATCTTAAGAAATATCTTCCACTGACTAAGGGGATAAAATGGTAAACTATGTGTTTCAACAATCCGGCTAGCAGCTTCTGTGGGAGTGTAAGATTCACCCACAGCCAGCACCCAGAAAGCTGCCAACAGCACAGGTTCTTTTGATCTACTTAACTAAGGAAAGCAAGGTGAAGGGATTGACAAGCTTACTTTAATTCAGCATACAAATATCATTCACTTAGCTCAGAGGAAAAAGCCAGCATACCGAACTTTAGAACAAAATATAAACAAATTATAAACATCAACAGACAGACCTTGTCTGATTCAAATCCCAATACATAGTTACCAGAGTTCAACAAAGTCTCAGCATCCGGGTTTACAAGCTGGAGGGCTCCTTAGCTACAACTGCCCGGAGTCTCCTCATCAACACCATAGCGAGATCCCTGCACAAATGGCTCTGTCCTCCCTTCTTATAGGGCTTCAGATGTCATCAAACGTCATCTGAATGACGATTGGTTCTTGAGTTGGCCCCTCCCTTTAGGACCCTAGGAGGTTCACATCCACATAGATTAGGTTAACACCTAATAGGGCATGGCTCTGGAGTTAACACCTCCCCTTGGCCAGCCCCACCCTGGGCCCCACCCCAGTCACCAATCCACACCCACACCTAATAGGGGTTTGGGCCTGGGGCTTAGCACCTAGTGAGGCTCAATGAAATACACTGAATTACTCAAAGCAAACAAAAGCCAAACTCTTCAAGGGCACTAAATGCTAAGGAGCCCATTTTGCTTACCAACATACTATGCTAAAATTAAATGTTGTCAGTGCTTGGGGGAAATAAACAGTTTATGAAATTATTGGTGGAATGTGAAGAATGACACAGACCTTTTAGAAAGAATTTTTGCAGTAAAAACAAATTTCATAAAATTGATCATACCCTCTGATCCAGGATTCTAGAATTCCTGACCCCCAAATATTAAAAGAAACATAGAAAAACTCTGGTAACTAAATTGGTGCCTAATGTTTAGAGAATGGATAAACAAATTGTAATAAACAAATGTAATGATATTGCATTATTTTATCACATTTTTGTGTTGTCATATTATTGTAAAATAAGAAATTATGAATAATAGAAACAGGTAGATTTAAATGAAGGTGTGTATGGACTGAAGTCTGTTAAACTATAAATTTGTCACATCTATTATCAGTATCTTATCAGTTTATCATTATTATTAATAAAGTAATTTTGACCAAATAGTTCTTTGACAAATGACTCTACTATTATTTTGGTTTAATATTCACTATTGCACAGGTTGATAGCATGATTTTGTGGGAGCATTTGAATGAATATATGTGTAAGGTAGGGTAGATGGGGAAAAAACATTGTGTAATAGCAGACAATATATTGAAGATACGTATTTACTTCTTGTTCCCACCCCTTTCATCAGTCCTCTACATTTAAAAACTTTTAGCCTACATAGTTTATAGTTTATGAATTCCCAGTATGTCTTCATTTATGTAAAAAGTCTTTAAATATCTACATCTCAATGTTTTGTCTGGACAATTTTGGACAACAGTTTTGGCTGAGAGAATGCCCCAACGTCAATATAATTTATGTATTCTCTTTGAAAACATATTGAGAGGAGTTTGTATTTGTGGTTCAGGGACTTGTCATTTATTGGTTTGTGAAAAAATAATGAGTTTATCATATTGTCATTATCATCATCATCATCATCATCATTGGTATTGTAATTACTATTGCTAGACTAGTCCACAGAATATGTAGGCAGGCAAATGTAAGATTATGGAAGGATTTAAGAGACAGAACAAAGTGAAATAATTTTACTCATTAAGAACTAGGGACAATGGAATAATTTCAAACAGTGACATTACTAGAAATAGTGACATTATCAAAGTAACAATATGACCAAATGTATACATGGGAAATCTTTCCTGGAAGCAATATGAAGAAGAAAGAATTGAACGGTGAGAGAGAATATTTCTATCTGAATGCTTCAGTTGAATGGGATGACAATAATAGATAAGCAGGAAAGAAAACATTTCTCAACTCTTCTTTGGCTTCTATTTTCTTTCTCAAGGAGAAAGATCTTTGAACTACAAAGTACAGAACAATGAAGCTTCATAAGATGTTGATATTCAAGATAATTGGGGGAATGAAATGATAAGACTTAGTTCTCTTTTACAAATTCCATATTCTAGAGGTGGTAGGGGAATGATGACAAGTATAAGGATGTAAATAGTGCTGATTACATGCCAGGCAGCTTATTAAACAGCTTTTTACAAGTATCTCATTTGATAGACACAATAATTTTGCTAAATAGCTACTGCTTTATCTCCATTTACATTTGAGGAAACTAAGGCAAACAGAAGTTAAATGACTTACCCAGGGTCATACAGCTAGGAAGAGTTTGCCAGATTTGAATTCAGGTCTTTTCAACTGCAGGTACAATACTCTATTCACTGTGCTACATTGCTACCAAAATCAAAGAGGCAATTGGACAATACAGTATGACATGTAAAAAGTTCAAGGGACATAATTTCTGTGTAATTAGTAATTTTATTAATAATGCAAACATTTTAATAAAAGAGGTCAGTGGCACTCTCAATCACCAAAGACCTTAATGGTGGCAGGCTTATGGCTTATATGTCCTTGGAAAAGTGGGTCTTCCCCTCAACTCCAGTTGGCTAACAATTAATAAGAGAATGAATATTATAATGAGAAATGGGCTAACTCCAAGAAGGAGCTAAGACTGTGACATTATGTCACTTTTGGACAAAGGGACTATCTCAACACCCAAACAACCCCTAGCTTTGGGTAATCTAAGCAAATAATTTATCCCCACCCAAACCTGAGTAGAACACAATGGGCTTCCTCACCTTACATTAAATTCCTTTTAAGGTTGGGTGGGGTCTGATCACTATCAAGGAGATTTAATTCAATCTTATTATCAGTAATGTCCTTCAGGATACTGAATTTTGAAATGAAGATATAGAAAAAAAGGGAATTTTGAATGTCCCCAAATCATCACTTATTATTAATCATTTCTCTCAACTGGAGGCAATGGTTGGTATTATTATTAGCAAGCTCAAGGAGAACTAAGGAAGAAAGTTGCTAGAGATGAGAAGATTAAGTAATTATATTATCAACTTGTCAGAAAGGACATCACAGTTAATTTTTTAGATTAGATAAGAGCCTGACCCAGAATTTCAAGTAATCAAAGAAGTTAGGATATTGTCATGGAAATCATTACATGCAACAATAAAAATTGGAGATGGAGTTAAAGACTGGGTACATCAATTTCAAGAAAGTTAAGGTTATTGAGCCATGGCAGTAGAATAGTATGAAAGTAGTGGTGGTGGGTTTGGGGAAGGGAGTTAATAAATAAACCAATTACTATCCCTTATCTTTTGCTCCAAGCATATCGAATAATAGAATTTCCTCCTTTGGAGCATTTTGAAAGCGATATGATGCACTCTGAGGAGCTTCAAATTTCTGTTTAAGAGAGGATGTGCAGGGAAGGTGTTGGAAAATGTTGAGGATATAGTGGAATCTGTTAGTAATAAAATGGGACACTTTATCTTCCAAAAGGCAAAGTGCAAAGGATTAGAAAGTGGTAAAAATCTGCACTAAGTAGGCTGGACAAGCACAGTACTGATTTATTTAGGAATAAGCATTTGACATGAATTTTTATGGGCATGATTCTTATGTGGAAAAACTGGATAACTAAAACTAGAGAGCAAGAAAGATAGGAGGTATAGTGTTGTGGTCTGTCATGAGAATTTAAAACATAGACTTAGCAGAGTTTATATGTCCCTAGATTTGAAGTGGAATCTGAAACACTCATATTGTATTGCCTGACTCCCTAAAATCTTATGCCTTATACATATTTCTGTTCTAATATGTAAATTTTGTAACTCAAAACATTGCAGTAGGGAAGGAAAGAGTGTCCCAATATGTGATACAGATATACTCTTGCCCCTTGATTATTGGAGAAAACTTGAGCTACAGAGATTACCTAATTTTAGGTCTGCAGGCAGTAGTGATCCCCTCTGTAATTCTGACACTAGTAGACATTTGCAGGACTTCCAGATATAGATTAGGGAGAACAGTAGCAGAATCAGAATTCAAAATACAATTTCTTCTACTTCTGACTCTTGTTGTCAGCCCATTATCTATAATGTCAACTATTTAAACTACTAAAATCTGTTGTTATTTTGGGAAGGCCTTGCATAAATCCACATAACATTTTTAGATAAATGCTATCCCTAGATCATGATTAACCATATCCAAGTGTCCAAAGATTAGAAGACGTTATTTAAAAAGAATATTTATGTCTCAGGAGAATATACATATTAGTAATAATCTATGAAGAAGATGATGATCCTTCTGATTAGCTCTGTTGTCTCTGCAAGTTTATGTTCACAGAGTTTAGTTCTTTCCTTAAAAAAAGACCAAGATTACAAAAATGTAAAGCGAAAAGATGTTAGTGGAAGGTGGTGTCGATTTGAGGGGCAGGAAGAATGATTCTGGAGATAAATGTAAAGAAGGCAGGACAGTAGAAATAAAAAGTAACTTATGAGAATACTCTTGTGAGGGCTTAGAGAATACATCTCTAAGTGTAACCACTATAAATCACTGTTTTAACATGTATAATGCACACCATCTAAAAATGAAACCTGCATCTATTTCTGAGACAAGACAAAATATGCATTGTGGTTACATAAAGCTTGTTGCCTGCACCATCTGAAACCTTTTTACATTGCACTTTTCATAGAGGGGGCAGGGTGGGGGAGGGAAGCAGGGCTAAATCAAGCCTTCTTGACTAGTGTGATCTGAATTGTTATTCAAATAAAATTGATTTAGATTAAGTAAATTCTGAATAACTTTTACTGCCTTAACAAAATTTAATAAAAGTTGGTCTCTATTTTTGCATGTGTGTTCTAATTCCCCTTATTCTCTGAAACTTCATTTTTTTCTTCACTTGGTTCATTTTTAATGATTTTTACTATGAGCCAGAGACAGTTCAGCAAGATGGTAATTAGTAAAAGTGAAGCTAGATTTCATTTTTCACTTTCCCATCTTTCCTTGAAAAATAATACTCCATTGTTACTTAAAATTTAGTATGTGCATTTCTATGATGTTTCAAATTCAAGGTTAATACTTTGTAAAGGGAAATAAATAAATATTAAAATTTACTTAATATATATTCTAAGAGGAATTACCACTTTATGAACTTATGTCAGAAATGGTTAAGTCAACTGAGTGATGGCAGAGAATACATGCACACACACACACACACACACACACACACAAACACACACACTACAGATATGGATACCCACTGTTTAACACCACTGAATTCCATTTAAGGAAGCATAAATCTGCCATTATAGTTCTATTTTTTAATCTTGTCACTATGGTAACTATTATAATTATTGCCAGCTAAGAGAGTGTGATTTTCTTTTCTTTTCTGTTTATTCTATTATAAAACATGCCAATTTCAAATATTTCTCCAGTCAAAAAGAAAATCTGAAAATTATATTGTGTAAGTAAGCTTATGTAACTATTACATGTAGATAAAGAAAGAGCATTTACATGGATGAAATTCCCAATGCCTTCTCTAATGTTAGGAAGTTTTCTGTACAGCCAAATCTAATATTCAGACAATGACTGAACATTTACTCTGTAGAGGATACGCAAAAAATAGAAAGAGTTCCCTTCATGTTATATGTCTGGATATAAGTAGAATAATGGATAGAGTACTGAGATTGGAATCAAGAAGATTGATTTTCAAATCTCCAACCAATTGTTGGTCCCTGATCATGTACCACACCTTTACTTATAAAAGCTATTCTAGTTTATGCACAGTATAAACTATGTGCTTCTTAGTCCCTTCTGTCTGCTTTTCTGCAATTCTATCACCCTGACTGCAGAAACCTAAAGGGGCTGCCCAGAACTGAGGGTCATTTTCAGTTTTTAACTCTTTTATCTGCATTATATGCCAAAGAATTCATCACCAACTTAACTTAGCTTTTCTTTGCAGCTCCTGGGAAGAGGCTATAATCCCTTACCCCTTCACCATGTCCCAGAAAACTCTTATCCTGGAAGGGAAGATCAATTCTGCCCTGGAATTTGCACCTCAGAAGTACCCTCATCCCCTTCTATATCTCCCACTGATTGGATGGATCCTTTCAGAATGCTAATTTGAGGAAAGTATCATAGAGCCATCTCTCCATTTTTATCGAACTGTACCCTAGACTCTTCCATCATGACCCAAAGTCAGGTCTTTTCCTTCATTCTATCCCCTCACTTTTTAGCTTCCTTTTAGGTGTTATCTTTCCCCATTAGAAGGCAATTTTCTTGAGGGCAGGAGTTATCTTTTTTTTCTGTTCCTCTGTATCTGTATTCCCCATGTTTAGCATAGGACCTGACACATAGTGATCACTTCTGTTGCAACACTTGTTGATTGACTGACTTACTGACTCTTAATAGAATATTTCATTAAAGAAGATTTATTTGAATTATGCTTTAAAATGGCAATGAATTCAACAGGAATATAGGGTTATTTCAGGACATTTCAGATACAGGAAATATTGAGAGAAAAACATAAAGATAGAAAATCACAGGAAATGTTCTGAGGGCAAAAGTTAGTCCAGTTTTGTTGGAAGGCAGAATACATGGGAAGGGGGCAGCTTTAATATGATATAATTGGGAAGATAATTTGATACCATGTTGGGAAGGGAATGTTAAATAAAGGTGTTTAAATATTAATAGTTAGACAAGACAGAACCATTGAAAATTTTGAGGGGAATAGTATCGGGAAAAATATATATCTTTCTATGAGAAATATCACTCTAATGGATATATAAAGGATTTTTTTAAATCTTGAACATCAATTTATTTATTTATCCTTGTTTTTCATTTTAAGTTTAACAACTTGACTTTCTGGAACACTTTATATATCAATATATATTTGACTGTTCTTTATCTATTCTTATATCAGTGATTTTAGCTATGTAATCTGCAACTGGACTCAGCTTGTTTATTGTAAACTACTTTAATATCTTCTTATGAGATTCTCCACTGAACACATACAGGAATAACTCACATAGGAAGTCATTCCTCATTCTACTGTCATTTTCCTTCCTGTCTAAGCTATCAGATGTGGAATAGTGGCTTTTACCTTCACCTTATCAACTTAATGTTGATGAATAATGCTTTTTTTGTTGATTTTTTCCATTTCTGATTCAGTCTTACATTTTTACTATTCTTTTCTAAATGCTTACAAAACAGTAATATCTATTTTACTTCTCAAAGTTTTTGTCTTCATTGTTTCCTTCCAGAATTTTCTTTTTTTAAACTTTTTCTACCCTTGTCTTATCATTTTATGAACCCATTGTAAATTTCCTGCTATTTGAGCAGTGATTTCCTTATCATTTATGTACCACTAAATTTTAACATTATTTTAAAAATAACAATTTAAATGAATGCATCCCAGGTCTCATCAAATGAGGACCACACAAAATTAAACTTTTAAAATCATTGATAGTGATCCCTAAATATTTTCTTCTGTTTACTTTCTTTCCTTTTACATTTAACACATGGGGCATTACTATCCAATTATCTATCCTGATAAGAGAAGAAAAAGAAATTGAAGGAATTAGAATAGGAAAAGAAGAAGCTAAATTATCACTTTTTGCAGATGATATGTTGATTTACTTAGATAATCCTAGAGAATCAAGTAAAAAAAACTACTTGAAATAATAAACACCTTTAGCAAAGTTGAAGGATATAAAATAAACCCACATAAATCCTCAGCATTCCTATACATTACTGACAAAGCCCAACAGCAAGAGATAGAGAGATTCCATTCAAAGTTACTGTAGACACTATAAAATATTTGGAAGTTTATCTGCCAAGACAAACCCAGGGCTTATATGAACATAATTATGAAACACTTTCCACTCGAATAAAGTCAGATCTAAATAAATGGAAAAATACCAGTTGCTCATGGTTAGGCCAAGCTAATATAATGAAAATGACAATTTTACCTAAATTAATCTATCTATTCAGTGCCATACCAATTGAACTACCAAAAATTATTTTACAGAGCTGGATAAAATAATAACAAAATTCATCTAGAAGAACAAGAGGTTTAGAATACCTAGGTTATTAATGAAAAGAAATGCTAGAGAAGGTGGCCTAGCCATACCAGATATTAAACTGTACTATAGAGCAGCAGTCATCGAAACTACCTGGTACTGGCTAAGAAACACAGTTGTAGATCAGTGGAATAGGATAGGTACACAAGATGGAGAAGTCAATGACTGTAGCAATCTACTCTTTGATAAACCCAAAGAGGCCAGCTTCTGGGCTAAGAATTCACTATTTCACAAAAACTGCTGGGAAATTTGGAAAATGGCAGGGCAGAAACTGGGCATGGACCAATATCTTACACCATATACCAAAATAAAATGAAAATGGGTTCATGATTTAGGAATAAAGGCTGAAACTATAAGCAATTTGGGAGAGCAAGGAATAGTTTACCTATCAGATTTAAAGAAAAGAAAAGAATTCATGACCCAAGAAGAGATAGAGAGCATTACAAAATGCAAAATGGATAATTTTGATTATATTAAATTGAAATGTTTTTGTACAAAAAAAGCCAATGCAACGAATATTAGGAGGGAAGCAGGAATTTGGGAGAATATCTTTACAACTAGTGTCACTGATAAAGGCCTCACTTCCAAAATATACAGGGAACTGAACCAAATATATAGGAATACAAGTCATTCCCCAATTGAGAAATGGTCAAAGGATATGAACAGACAGTTTTAAGAGGAAGAAATTAAAGATATCTATAGGCACATGAAAAAAATGCTCTAAATCACTACTGATTAGAGAAATGCAAATCAAAACAACTCTTAGATACCATCTCTCTCCTGTCAGATTGGCTAAAATAACAAAAAAGGAAAATGATAAATGCTGGAGAGGACATAGGAAAATTGGAACATTGTTGCATTGCTGGTGGAGTTGTGAACTGATCCAGCCATTTTGGAGAGCAATTTGGAACCATGCCCAAAGGGTTATAAAAATGTTCATACTCTTTGACCCAGCAATACCACTTCTAGGGTTGTATCCCAAAGAGATCACACAAGTGGGAAAAGGACCCATATGTACAAAAATATTTATAGCGGCTTTTTTTGGGGTACCTAAGAATTGGAAATCAAAGGGATGCCCATCAATTGGGGAATGGCTGAACAAGCTGTGGTATATGAAGGTAATGGAATACTATTGTGCTATAAGAAATGGGGATGATACGGACTTCATAACAACCTGGAAAAACCTACACGACATAATGCTGAGTGAGCAGAGCAGAGCCAGGAGAACACTATACACAACCACAGATATATGGATTCTGTGAGGACTAACCTTGACAGACTTTGCTCTTCTCAGCAACACAATGTGCAAAGACAACTCCAAAGGACTCACGATGGAGAATGCTATCTACATCCAGAGAAAAAACTGTGAAGTATGAATGCAGATTGAAGCACACTTCATGGCTTGCCTTTTTATCCCCCTTTTTTTCTCTCTTTTGTATTTGTTTTTGAGTTGTGTTTTTTTTGGTTCTGTTTCTTCTTTCTCATGATTCATTCCATTGGTCATAATTCTTCTCTACAACTTGACTAGTGTGTAAATTAATTCAATGCAAAGTTATACATGGAAGTTATATGGGATTCCATGCTGTCTTGGGGAGGGAGTGGGGGAGGGAGGGAAGAAAATCTGGAACTCAAAATTATGTAGAACCATGTGTTGCAAACTAAAAATAAAAAGAAAAAATTAAAAAAAAGATAATTTGAGTAACACAGAAATACTACTTGGATGTCAAAAGAAATTGCTGGATAAAATGAAATAGAATGCAAATTCCACTTCTTGTACTTTACTTGTCTAAACTTTGGCAAGTCTTTAACCTACCATGCTTACAGTTTTCTTTTCTGTAAAATGGGGAAGTTGGATGACAGTAGTGTCATGTTTCTTTCAACTCTAGATCTATGAATCTATAATACTAAATCTATTATCTCATTCCAAAAAGTAAAGAAGCAAAAGATACAATAAAAGTGTATTCTATTCAATTGAGCTTATTCATCAACAAAAATTTGAAATTTTAGCAAAAGAGAATCATGTTGTGCATTAATGGGGAAAAACCACGCAGTGAGATTATTCAACTTGATAATACACCCAGAACATGGGAAGAATAGAAATTTAAAGATAATTATGAAGAAATACCTGAGAATACTTACCCAAGCTGATAGAAAGTAAAAGGAGCAGAATAAGGAGGATAATGTGCACAGTAGTAGCTATATTTTAAGATGGTCAACCATGAATGATTTTGTTATTCTCTGCAATGCAATCATCTGGGACAATTCCAAAGGACTCTTGATGAAAAGTGCTATCCACTTCCAAAGAAAGAATAGATGGAGTCTGGGTACAGACTGAAGCATAATTAAAAAAAATACTTTTTTAGCTTTCTTTATTTTTCTTGGGGTTTTTTGTGTTTTCTTTCACAACATGACTAATGTGGAAATATGTTCTGCATGACTTCACATGTATAACCTATATTAAATTGCTTTCTTTCACAATGAGGAGCAAGGGAGGAACAGAAAGAGAAAATTTGGAAGTCAATTTTTTAAAAGGAAAATTTTTTACATGCAAATGGAAAAGCATAAAATATTTGAGAAAATAAAAATGCTATAAAATTAACTGATCTTTTGTGTCCAGATACTTGTTTTTAAAAGGGAAAAATGTCACTTTCTTTGCTGACAGAAATATGGACCATAAAGGCAAAAAAATGGACCAAGGTAGCCTTAGGCTTTACAAGGAAAGAAAATAATTACAAGGTAAGGGGGAAGAATTCTTATAATACTCCAAGGAATTAATCTTGTGAGCTCTGATAACTGAGGCAATGTATTTTGTGTTAGAAAATAGCTAAGTACAAATTTACATATTTGGACAAATGAGGAAAGGGACAGAGCTGATGTGCCCTTGCAAAATCCAGGGTAAACAGTGAAAGGACAATGATTTGAGATCTCTTCTCAAGAAGAGGAAGATGGAATTGTGCAAGCACAGAAAGAGAAATACTGAGATGAGAGGAGTACAAAGACAGAGTATTTCACTGTAAAGTGTGAAGAGAATATGCCACTAAAGAACATTCCCATGGAAAAAGAAGTATATTTTTATACTAAAAGAGAGATGGAACTCATACAAAGATTTGGCTGGAGATTGCATAGTAGTACACCACCTTATTTGCCATACCTAGATAGACATAAATCTACCTTGGGACAGTGAATATATGAACTCATAAAGGAAGTCAACATCCAGAGAGGAGTTGCGGGGGTGGGCATCACAACATAATTGGATAACAGGACATTGTAGGGAAGAGAAGTCCATTATGGGAAGGCTGCAGATGGAGCAGGGCTCAAGATGTGACGCACAGAGTGACTCCTTCCATTCAATGATTCATGAGTATCTATGAACTGGTATCTATAAGTGTGAGGCACATCATGGGGGTGGGGGAGGATGTGGTAAGATATACGACAACAGGAAATAAAACAAGGCTGCATTACAGAAAAAAGAGTGTTCAAACTTGATGATTCAAAAGTTTTATCAACATCATGGACACAAAGAAAATAAATGAGAAACAAGTAAAATTATAGCCTTTAAAACATAAAATAAAATTCAGAGTCAATTTGTATGGGAAAGAAATAATGAGGAGAATAACGAAAGGAAAACTCCTTGGAAAGGGCTATGAGAAAATAAACATTTAAAACATGAGATTTCAGGAGAAGAGGAGAGGCATGGTTTCTTACCTCTATGCTTACCTGGCAATTTCCAAACCATTCTACTTATACTCTAGTTATCCTCCTCCTCCCACTCTCAGTGGAACACAGTATTTTTTTTTTTTCTGAAATTCTGGTTCTGCTAGATCAACTTTTCTCTCATATTTCTAAAATATGCACCACCATGCCATTTATTAGGTCATTTGTTAACAGTATCCTAGATCCCTTTTAAATATTATCTTTTTGTACAGAATGTAAATTCCTTGAAGACATGAATTATTTTGCTTGCTTGTGTTTAAATTCCCCAGCAACTTAGCACAGTTCCTGGCAGAGAATAAATACCTGATAAGTGTGTTTTCATTCATTACATACTCATACATAAGTTAGTTAAATAGAAGGAAATCAAATTGAATAATGATAAATTTAAATGTGAATGCATCAAATAAAAAAAATGAAAAAATGATAAGAAAATAAAACTCAACAATCAATGGAATAAAGGTAATATATATCAACAGACACATTGGAATGACAAAAATTTGCAAATTGTAAATTTAAAAAAAGTAGGAGCTGCAATCTTGGAATCAATAGCCAAGTCTTTATTTTAAGTATGGCTTGTCATATAATTTTTTGAAGACATTTATAATCCTCTGGCCTCTGTTTCTTTACAAAATGAGTGTATCATATTGGATGACCAAAATTTACTTAAAGCAATAGCATTTTGTGGTTCTTTGGGGTGGGGGGAATTAAAAAAATGAACAAGATTTATTTGATACTTTGATGAATGTGTTCTTATCAATGCGTGTACTTCCTCCAACATTACAGCTCCTAACCTAAACATTATTCTCTCTTCCTGTTTAACCCTTGGCAACATCCTCCCCAAAATCTTCCATAGCAAAACCACTTAACATCTATTGATATTGTAAAGAAATTTAAAGAACACAAAAGCTCTCTTCTTGTTTATTTTTTCTTAACTTTGAACACATGGCCAGAGTGCCTGCTTTCTTAATGTACATCTCTTTAGTTTTATCATTAATGTCTTTTTTGCACAATTCGTGATTGACAATCTGTCGTAACCTGATCATGCCCACCATTTTCCTCTCTCTTGCTCTTTCATTGTCCTGTGTAAAAGATTCAGAAGAATGGTACCTCATGGCTTACAATTTTAGGATATTACTGGAAGACGTAATTGTTAAAATCATGGGTTATCTTTAAATTAAAAAAAGAATTTAAGTTAATGAAATACATGCAGATTAGAACATCTATAAAACATGGAACATTACATCTCAGTTAAGTCTTTTGTGACATGTTTAGCTGAGTCATTTTCTCTTTTGTTGTGTTATTGTTTGTGTAAGGGCTGATTCTTGGGGAGGCTGTGAAAGGAGAGATATGTTTGGGAAGTGTGAGTAATGTAAAAAAAAATATCAATAAGCATTTAAATGATTAATGGTAAATTATATATCTGAGTTAATGTCCATTAATCCTGGTCATGCCCACTGAATAGAATGGTAGGAGATAGAAGGGGTAAACTGGAAATGTTACATTGGTTTACAAATGCATTTGATTTTTGGATAAGCAAACCACACATTCTGAGAGCAGTTTTGTTTTTACTTTCCACAGCAGTAATACATTTTAAACCTGTAGAGTCACCATGGTTATAAAGGGGGGCAGAATGAAATACCTTATTTTTAGAAGGACTATAAAGTTTCAAATGCACTGTTATACTCTTATAGAAAATAAACTTGATTATAAGAAAAATGGCTCCTTATACTTCTATGGCTCAAGACCAGTGCTGAAATGCATGAACAGAGGAGAAATGGAAACCCTTGAAAAACCTCCTGGAGCACTACAATTTCAATTTCCCTGTAGAGAGCTGTTATATGATGAACTGGATAGCAATATTTTCCAGTATGATATTCTTGACTTTTCCATGGTGACTGTAACTTTAGGTAATAGACTCAGAGTTTCTTTCTTTAAATATATGCATGTATAATATGTGTATATATGTATATATTATTTTGTTATTTATTTCCCAATTCCACATAAATATTTTTAAATTCATTTTTAAAATTATTTTTAAAATAACGAACTCTAAATTCACTCTCTCCCCTTCCCTCCTTGTTTTGTCTGTTTTATTTTGCAACATGGCTAGTATGGAAATAAGTTTTGCATGACTTCACATGTATAAGCATTATGAAATTGCTTGCCTTCTTAAGGAAGTAAGTTATACAAAACTTATATCCAAATTAGCCATGTCACAAAAGAAAACAGACAAAAGAGTAATTAAAATCAAGAAAGTAAAAATAAAAGTATGTTTCAATCCCCACTCAGTTGATCATCTTTACAATATTATTACTACTAACAACAATATTCTCTTGGTTCTATTCATTTCACTTTTCATCAGGTCACACAAGCCTTCTCAGTTTTTTCTGAAATAATCCTTTGTCGTTTCTTATTGCATGACAGTATTCTATCACAATCATATATCACAATTTGTTCATAGATTCTCCAATTTATGACCATTCCCTTAATTTCCAATTATTTGCCACCACAAAAAAGCTACTATGTATATTTTTCACAAAAATACCTGTTTTTTCTATTTTTTTAAATTTTTTTTGCGATAAAACCTAGTCAGTGGAACTGTTGGGTCAAAAGGGTATGCAGTTTTATTTCCCTTTGTTCATAATTCAAAGTTGTTTTTGAGAATAGTTGGACTGCTTCACTATTCTACCAACAATGCATTAGTGTACCAAATTTTCTGCATTCCCTCCAGCATCTGTCATTTTCCATTTTTGTCATGGTAACCAGTATGATAGTGTGAAATGGTACCTCAGAGTTGTTTAATTTTGTATTTCTCTAATCAGTACTGATTAGAGCATTTTATGTGACTATTGATAGCTTTGAATTCTTCTTTTGAAAACTGCCTATTTATATTGTATGACTATTTATCAATGGGGGAATTGATCTTATTTTTTTCTAAATTTGGCATAATTACCTATATATTTGAGAAATGAGGTCTTTATCAGGGAAACTTATTACATTTTTCCCAGTTTCCTATTTATCTGCTAATTTTGACTGCATTAATTTTGTGTGTGTACACAAAAG
This sequence comes from Trichosurus vulpecula, assembly GCF_011100635.1. Taxonomy (NCBI): domain Eukaryota; kingdom Metazoa; phylum Chordata; class Mammalia; order Diprotodontia; family Phalangeridae; genus Trichosurus; species Trichosurus vulpecula. Next base: position 303,352,210 of record NC_050573.1, on the reverse strand, counting down.
CTTTTTTTTTAATTTAATGTAATTAAAATTATCCATTTTACTTCCTATAATTCTCTCTGTTGCTTGCTTGGTCATAAACTCTTGTCTTCTCCATAGTTCTGACAGGTGCCTTTTTCCATGATCCCCAAATTTACTTGTAATTGTTCTATGCCTAGTTTCTACCAAATTACTTTGCAGTTTTCCCAGCATTTTTTTTTGTCAGATGTTGTGTTCTTACTCAAAAAGCTTGAATTTTTGGGTTAAAAAACACTAGATTACTATAGTCATTTGCTACTCTATATTAGGTACCTACTTTATTATTCAGAGGTCTTTTCTAATAAGGGCTTTACACTGTGAAGGGGGGATATATAATTAGATCTCTCTAACATCTTGTAGCATTAAAGGAAGATTCATGACTTCGGGGATGACCATGAACGTGCCTGAATGATTCGAAATCACAAAGTATGAAAAACTCTGTATGTAGAAGGCAGAGGAAGTATAACATTTACTTAGACTGCAGAGGATTAAAGCTGAGAAGCAATACCCCCAATTCAATATAGTAGTAATTATATTCCAAACCAGTAAGCCCACCTCAGTGTAGTTACAAGGAAATTATAACGAGTCATCCTGTAACCTTCCACCCTGCTAGGGCCTTCCAGTAAAGAATTACTCATGAAAACTAATTCTCCACTCAGCGCTCTCTCTGCAGCTCTGTTGACTCAGAGTTCTTGCTCCTTCTCCTTGTGCTAAATTCCAATTCCTGTAGCTCTCTGCAGATTCTGCTCTTTGACCTCTGCAACTCTCTTGCTCTGCACTCTGCAGTCTCTCTCAATGCTGGCTCTCCCTCAGTTTATGTGTGCCTCAATGTCTTCTTGATGTCTCCTTCTGAATACTGCTCTTCTAAATTCTGCTGCTCTCCAATTCTCTTCTCCTCTTCAATTCTCTTCCTCTTCAATTCTGTGCTCTCCTTTTATATAGTCCTAGCCAGAATCTGATTAGATAGAACTCAGTTCTGTGATCAGCTGAATTCATGTTTGACTAGAACTCTGTGCATGTACCATTGGCTCTGGTCTTACCAACTCTCCTTAGGGTCCTAAAGGCTTCATACCCACATCAGCTTGGCACCTAGTATGTAGGGGTTTTAGGCTTACTTACAAAGATATAATCAAGGTTTCCTCCCTAGGTCCACCTGAAGCCTATTGAATGGCGGAGGAAGATCTTTGATCACATTAATGCTACACATCTTCAAATGACTGAGGAAGAATATAATCACATGTAAAAAAAAACTTTTTCAATGTATATTTCAATGAACATTTTCAACATTGATTTTTATTTTAATTCTACGACATAGCCTATTGAAACAAGGATAAATTATTAACTAGTAGAACTATTTCTTGAGATGTTCATCCACCATAAAAATAATTCTGAAAAAATATGGACATATCTAGCCCTCAGTTGTCTCACTGTAATATTAAAAGTCTGGAATGAATGGTTTCTAAAGTAATGCTGAGCTCAACAGTTACTTCTTTCTTTTTAGATTGTCAAGTACTCATTGGCATATTTTTCAAGAAGCTATACTGTATTAGGGAAGTATTTTATCCTTACATATACTTTATTCAATATTTTTTTTTAAATGCAATTTATTTATTTAACATATTTGGTTTTCAGCATTGATTTTCACAACATTTTGAATTACAAATTTTCTCCCCATTTCTACCCTCCCCCCCCACTCCAAGATGGCTTATATTCTGGTTGCCCTGTTCCCCAGTCAGCCCTCCCCTCTATCACCCCCCTCCCCTCTCATTCCCTTTTCCCTTCCTTTCTTGTAGGGCAAGATAAATTTCTACGCCCCATTGCCTGTGTATCTTATTTTTTAGTTGCATACAAAAACTTTTTTTGTTTTTGAACATCTGATTTTAAAACTTTGAGTTCCAAATTCTCTTCCCTCTTCCCTTCCCACCCACCCTCCCTAAGAAGTTGAGCAATTCAACCTAGGCCACACATGTATTATTATGTATAAACCTTCCACAATACTCATGTTGTGAAAGGCTAACTACATTTTGCTCCTTCCCAACCCATCCCGCTTTATTGAATTTTCTCCCTTGACCCTGTCCCCTTTCCAAAGTGTTTGTTTTGATTACCTCCACCCCCATCTGCCCTCCCCTGCATCATCCCCCCGCCTTTTATTTTTTTTTTTCATCTTCCTCCCTCTTCTTTCCTGTGGGGTAAGATACCCAACTGAGTATGTATGGTATTCCCCCTCAGGCCAAATCTGATGAGAGCAAGGTTCACTCATTCCCCCCTAACCTGCCCTCTCCCCTCCTCCCATAGAACTGCTTCCTCTTGCCACCTTTATGCGAGATAATCCACCCCATTCTATCTCTCCCTATCTCCCTCTCTCAGTATGTTACTCTACCATCCCTTAATTTCATTTTATTTCTTTTAGATATCTTCCCTTCATCTTCAACTCACCCTGTGTTTGCTCTCTCTCTTTTACATATATATATATATATATATATATATATATATATATATATACAGATACATATATAAACACATATATACATATATATACATATACATACACATACACATAGATATATACATAACAACACATTCACTTATATATATACATAAACATATATATATATATATATATATATATATATACACATACATATATGCATATTCCCTTCAACTACCCTAATACTGAGGTCTCATGAATCATACTCATCATCTTTCCATGTAGGAATGTAAACAAAACAGTTCAACTTTAGTAAGTCCCTTATGATTTTTCTTTCTTGATTACCTTTTCATGCTTCTCTTGATTCTTGTGTTTGAAAGTCAAATTTTCTATTCAGTTCTGGTCTTTTCACTGAGAAAGCTTGAAAATCCTCTATTTTATTGAAACTCCATATTTTGCCTTGGAACATGATACTCAGTTTTGCTGGGTAGGTGATTCTAGATTTTAATCCTAGCTCCATTGACCTCCGGAATATCGCATTCCAAGCCCTTCGATCTCTTAATGTAGAAGCTGCCAGATCTTGGGTTATTCTGATTGGGTTTCCACAATACTCAAATTGTTTCTTTCTGGCTGCTTGCAGTATTTTCTCCTTGATCTGGGAGCTCTGGAATTTGGCAACAATATTCCTAGGAGATTTCTTTTTGGGATCTATTTGAGGAGGCGATCGATAGATTCTTTCAATTTCTATTTTGCCCTGTGGCTCTAGAATATCAGGGCAGTTCTCCTTGATAATTTCCTGAAAGATGGTATCTAGGCTCTTTTTTTGATCATGGCTTTCAGGTAGTCCAATAATTTTTAAATTATCTCTCCTGGGTCTATTTTCCAGGTCAGTGGTTTTTCCAAGGAGATATTTCACATTGTCTTCCATTTTTTCATTCCTCTGGTTCTGTTTTATAATATCTTGATTTCTCATAAAGTCACTAGCTTCCACTTGCTCCAATCTAATTTTTAAAGTAGTATTTTCTTCAGTGGTCTTTTGGACCTCCTTTTCCATTTGGCTAATTCTGCCTTTCAAGGCATTCTTCTCCTCATTGGCTTTTGGAGCTCTTTTGCCATTTGAGTTAGTCTGTTTTTTAAGGTGTTGTTTTCTTCAGTGTATTTTTCAGTATTTTTTTGGGTCTCCTTTAGCAAGTCATTGACTTGTTTTTCATGGTTTTCTTGCATCCTTCTCATTTCTTTTCCCAATTTTTCCTCTACTTTTCTAACTTGCTTTTCCAAATCCTTTTTGAGTTCTTCTATGGCCTGGGGCCAGTTCATGTTTTTCTTGGAGGCTTTGGTTGTAGGCTCTATGACTTTGTTGTCTTCTTTAGGCTGTATGTTTTGGTCTTCTTTGTCACCAAAGAAAGAATCCAAAGTCTGAGACTGAATCTGGGCGCGTTTTCGCTGCCTGGCCATATTCCCAACCAACTAACTTGACCCTTGAGTTTTTCAGTGGGGTATGACTGCTTGTAGACTAACGAGTTCTATGTTCTACGTTTGGGGGGGAGGTGCCAGCTCTGTCAGAGCCGCACTCCTCCTTCCCCAAGGACCCCCAGTCCAGACTGGGCTTAGATCTTCAGCAGGCTGTTGCACTCCTGCTCTGATCCGCCACTTAATTCCTCCCACCAGATGGGCCTGGAGCTGGAAGTAACAACAGCTGTAGCTGCCCCACCTCTGCTGCCCCTGGGGCTGGAAGCCGAACCGCGAACTCCTTCCACTCCCGCAGCTTTTCCCACTAACCTTCTCCGAAGTCTTTGGTGTTTGTGGGTTGAGGGGTCTGGTAACTGCCGCAGCTCACATATTCAGGGCGCTAGGGCCCCCTCCGCCCGGCTTCTGGTCTGGATCGTCCACGCCGCTCAGGCTGGGCTCTGCTCCACTCCGTTCCCAGCTCCCAGCTCCGTGTGGAATAGACCTCACCCAGAGACCATCCAGGCTGTCCTGGGCTGGAGCCCTGCTTCCCTCTGCTGTTCTGTGGGTTCTGCCGTTCTAGAATTGGTTCAGAGCCATTTTTCTAGGTTTTTGGAGGGACTCGGGTACAGAGCTCACTCTAGTCCGTGCTTACCAGCCGCCATCTTGGCCTACTTTATTCAATATTGATGAGAAAACAAACATAGTTCATCATGTCACAAAAAGACACTATGAAACATACCCCAAAAGATTTATGATCTCCTCAATATGGCTATTACCTCCAATGACACAGATTGCAACTCATACAAGCTTGCAAATCCTATTTAGATATTTTATATGTCCTTTCTTAATTTCACCACAGGTAACCCAAGCTTGTCTTCTTATCCTAATTTTCTGTCACATGGATAACCATAAAGCATGCTTTAAAGCATGTTTCAACAAAGTATCAATTATTATTTCAATGTATATGCCCTATTTTGTTACTGGTTACACATTTCTTTGTTGTTGGTACTTTAATTTGATCTTCGTTTATTGACGCTCTTTGCTTTTAGCTATATTGTTTTCTGAATACCTTTGACCGTTTAACCAACAAACCATTCCCTTCTAACAAATATTCAAAAAGGAGATAAGAGAAAGTTCAGGGAAACTAAATACCAGAGTGAACATGTCTGACAATATATGCAATAATCAGCAACCACAGTCTCACATCTCCACAATAAACAAAGGGAGATTTATTATATTCCACTCATTTCTAAGAGTGAATCTTCTTTATTCTTCTTTGTCCTTATAATAATGTTTACATGTGTTTCTTTGATAGTATCCTTCATGCCACTGATCCAATATAAGCTGTTCCTTGAAATATATTACAGCCTACTCTTGTCTTACCATGCATGTCTCCATTGTCCTTTGGGTGATTCTTAATTTCAGTTCTTCAGTCTACAGTATTCTATAACTCACAGACACATTACCTCACCAAAACAATATTAGTATTGGAAAAGCTATCATTTGTGTTAGGGAGAATCTTGTGATCTTTAAAGAGTTTGGCAGGTTTCCAAGCTTCCTATTTCTCCTATTTAATTCATATCCAGATCATTGCTCAAACCAGATAGACAGACAGACAGACAGATAGATAGATAGTAGATAGATAGATAGATGGATGGATATAGTTATAGATACATAGTGATTGTGACCTGAGAATTTCTCTCACTAGGTATGAAAAATCAGAAGGCTGTTTAGGAAAATTATATTGGTTATTATATCATTCAATGAATTTAACATGATTTTATGAAACATCACGATGAATTTTCTTGATTGGCATATAGGTGGGTTGTTGTTTCTAACATATGTTTAGTCATTAAAGACAATTTTCAGGGATATCTCAAAGTAAGGAATTTAGTTTTGGCATGACAATATCAATAATGATGCTCCATAAGACTGCTTATATGCATATGAAGAATTTGAAGGTATCTAACTGGTACCTAATTTTGGTACCAGTTAGTGAATTCATACCTAATCAACAAGCACTTATTGAGTGTTCAGTATTTGTCAAGTACTGTCTTAAATTCTGGGGATGCCAAGGAAGGCTAAAATGAATTATTAAAAATGATGAAAAATCTTTAAGATATAAAATAAGATATCAAGTGGCATTTGTCATGTCCTCTTTTCATATCTTATTTACTATTCCACATTGTTTATTAATTAAAAACCTTAAAAACACACAGAAGATTTGCCATATTATTCTATTATGTATGACTTTGCCATAGAACTTAGTATAAGACATATGTTTTAGGACAGCCCCAAATCTTTAATGGATTAAATGAGATGATATATGTGAAGCACTCTGAAAACCATAAAAGGAAATATAAATGCTATCATCCTCCTTATAATAATTATTGCTATTCTTTCTATTATTGTGCTTCCTGTTGTAAAGTCTGAAGAACCTCATTAAACACCTATGTTATTTTGAAGAAGATCACATGACACAGACAGAGCCCAAGAGCAGCATCACAAGCATACAGATCCAGGTTAACTATCCTTATTATTTCTGTTTTATCACAGATGAAACTGAATATGATCCTGGTGGCCTAATGTTGGCATGCCAAACACTCAGTCTTACCTGTAACACTCTCAGCTTGACAAATAGTAAAAAGTAACAGAACATTGAAAAATGCCAGTATGTAATTTTTATCTGAATATGAGTACCATGGGAATCCTTATCTCTGGTGTAGTGGTGGATATCCTAGGTCTAATGGGAGATACAGAAGAGAAGAATCTGAGTTTTTAACCCTGTTTCTGTCCATCATTAAACTGTAAATACCTCTGACTCTACCTTTCAAGGAGGAGATAATAAATATTCTACTTACCTTATATGATTGTTGTGTAAATCATAGAAACTTCAACTTGGAATAAAAGGGGTCTATTGGAAAGAAGTTTAATATGCTGCAAGGATTCAGAAAGGAGTAAGATATTATAACAGTTTCAGCAGATGAACCAAGAAGTGGAAGAATAGAAACAAGAGAGATCACTGGGTGAACATAAAGCCTGTTGAATTTAGTGGAAGCAGAGAAGAATAAGGACAGCTAGCTGTGTGACTCTGGACAAGTCGCTTAATATGTTTGTCTCGGGTTCATCAACTGTAAATGAGCTGGAGAAGGAAATGAGAAACCATTCCATTATCTTTGCCTTGAAAGCCCCAAATTGGGTTACAGTGTCAGACAGAACTAAAAGAAAAATGACTGCAAGAGTGAAAATAGTTGTTGCCATGTAGAAATTTGAAATTGTCAAAATACTTTATGCAGTTTTTCTTAAATAAGCTTCCCAAAAAGCCCATGAGGAATAAAGTATAGGCGTATTAGGAATTTGGACTGCATAGATTTCCAAGGCTCTTTCCCTCTTGCAGTCTATAGTACCATATTTTGGGTTATCTCTTATAACATCTATCACACTTCTCTGTTCCAAACAAGAAGCTTATGGCACATAATAAAGATCCTCCTCCACTTTTACAACATTCTGTCCAAATTCCAAACCAGTTTACTGGAATTAGAATTTTAAAATATCTGTAAAATGAAGGTTTTGGACAAGATGTACTTAGAGGTCCCATCCTGCTCTAAATCTAAGATCTAGAATTATGTCACTGTATCCTCTTAGACTCTCTGGAAGAAAATGAACAAAGTTTTTATCCTTTGCTTCCTGGATGAAATCCATATAAAGATTTTGTAGCTGTTTAATTCTTTGCCTCCTAATATGCCAACTATAATAAATCAAATTTCTGTAGTGATCTGAAATCCACATCAATAGCATTGCTATCCCAGTGTACATAAATGGGGCTGTATTTTTTCTTTCTTATAATTTAATTGGATGGATACTGCTTAATTTTTCAGTTGAATTCCTGGAAAAAATGTCCTTTGGCACGTCCCATTTTAATGAAAATCATTTTTTTTCAGGTGAGGGCACTGAGTTTCAAAGAAATAAATGAAATCTGCCCAAGGTCACATAGTTAGTGACTTTCAGAGCTAGAATTTGAACACAAGTCTCTACTGATTACAAATGAATGGGTACCATTTTTGTAAAATACTCAAGAGCAAGTTAAAAATAAGAGGTAGAAAATGTTGGAAAAGCTTTAAAAAGCCTAGAATAAAGTAGGAAAATAAACAACTGAATTGGTAAAGCCTTCCTAAATAAATGTAAGGAATCATTTTGGATCTATAAGCAAATAAATTAACAAGAAGAGTTCCAAGAAGATATGAGCAAAATCAAAGAATATGGACTTCAGATCGTGGTAGAAGAAAGAAAAAAATGAACAGGAGACAGGTAGAAAAAGAAAGCTATTTGATAAAAAATATATCCAAAATTCACAGATACGGAAGAAAAGGTGGAAAGAGACCATTTAGACAAGTTGATAGAAGGAAATAATAGAAAAAATGAGGAAAAATAACTAACTATAGATGGAATCTATGTCCTGTAAGAGGAGCACAAATGAAGGAAGATAGCATAGGGACTGAGAGAAAATCAAAATGTAGTGAGGCCTCAAAAGAAATGAGAAAATTAGTTTCAAAGACATTTTAAAGGGTAGAATTAAATCACATGTGGACAAGGAAATCACAACCTAAAGTAAGAATGGATAAGACAAATAGTATAAGAATACAAAACACTAGAGAAAATGTAGTATAGTGGGAAAAGTAACAGATTAGTTATCAGAGGAGACAGAGGACTTTGGTTTGATTCTGAGCTTTGTCACTACCTCTATGATCCTAGACAAGACACTTAACTTTTTTGTTTTTTTTCTTCACGTATGACCTCTAATGCCTATAATTCCATAATGCATCATATGAGATTCTGAAAGAAACATCACTGAATATCAGAACAATAAAAGACCTCAAAAGCATTCTTGTTCTAACTGAACATAAGTGAGATTCTTTCTGTTACATATTGAAAAGAAATAGTTGGATTTTAGGGAGTCAAGATGGTGAAGTAAGAACAAAATCACTGTCCCTCTTCCATTCTCACCCCCAAACACCCATAAAACAGAACCCTGGAACAGATTCTGGAATAGAAGAGCCAGAAGAAACATGAGGTGGGTCAGTTTTTTGATCCAGAAGACTTAGAGGATCAGTAAAGAAGATTCATATCACTCAGATAAAAGGGGAGGTCAGTGCAGGAAAGGAAGCATCCCAGCAAGCTGGCAGCAAGTTCCACTTCAACAAACCACTGTGAAATCTTTAGCACAGCCAAGGAAGCCATTAGACACCTCCTCAGAAACCCAACACGTATGCTGGCACAGCCCCAGGCAAGCAGGCATCTTCCAGCAGCAGACATCCACATGGTTCAGTGCAGCCTTGGTCATGCAGGCATCTTCCAGCAGCAGACCTCCTCAGGCTTCAGTGCAGCCCCAGGGAAACCCAGAAAAACCTACCTTTAGCAAACACCAGACATCATCATTAGGACCACAGCTCAGCACCAGGTAAGCTGTCAGACATGTGGCTGGCACCTGAGGTCCAGGGCACAAAGCTGGTGACCAAGATCCCAGCACAAGAAGCTTGAAATAGTGCCCCCCCATAATCCAACAGGAGAGCTCAACTTTAAAAGCCATGAAATAGCCAAACAGAATAAGCAAAAATTGAAAAAAAACTAACACTGACCATAGAGAATTATTGTGGTGACAGGGATGATCAAAACGCAAACTCAGAAGAGGAAAACATTGTCAATAAACCAAATCTGAAACCTCAAATGGGGAATATGAGATGGTTGAAAGCTTGAAAAGGTTTTTTGGAATAGTTCAAGAAGGATTTTAAAAGTCAAATAAGAGAGGTAGAAGAAAAATTGGAAAAAGAAATGAGACATATGCAAGAGAGAATCAACAGTTTGGAAAAGGAAGGACAAAAAATGAACATAGAAAACAATTCCTAAAAAAATACAATTGACCAAATGGAAAAAAAATCCATTGAAGAAAATAAATCCTTAAAAAGTGGAATTTGCCAAATGGAAAAGTAGGTATAAAAACTCACTGAAGAGAAGAACTCTTTAAAAAGTAGAAGTGGCCAAAGGAAAAGGGGGTATACATCTAACTGAAGAAAACAATTCCTGAAAAATTAGAATTTGGCAAGTGGAAGCTAATGACTGTATGAGACATCAAGAATCAGCCAAATAAAATCAAAAGAATGAAAAAATAGAAGAAAATGTAAAATACTTCATGGGAAAGACAACTGATTTAGAAAATAGATCCAGAAGAAAAAAATTAAGAATTATTGGTCTACCTGAAAGCCATGATCAAAAAAAGAGCCTGGACAGCATCTTTCAAGAAATTATCAAAGAAAACTGCCCTTACATCCCAGAATCAGAGAATAAAATTGTCATTGAAAGAATCTACTGATCAGCTCCTGAAACAGACCCCAAAATGAAAATGCCAAGGAGTACCATAGTCAAATACAAGAATTATAAGATCAAGGAGAACATACTGCAAGCAACCAGAAAGAAAAAAAATTAAATATCATGGAACCACAGTAAAGATCACACAGGATTTAACAACTTCTACATTAAATAATCACAGGACATGGGATATGATATTCTGAAAGGCAGAAGAGCTTGGATTACAACCAAGAATCAACAATCCAGAAAAACTGAGCATAATCTTTCAGGGTAAAAGAAGGATATTCAATGATATATGGGACTTTCAATCATTCCTGAGCTAAAAAAAATGAACAGAAAATTTGATCTTTAAATACAAGACTCAAGAGAAGCATACAAAGGTAAACACAAAAGAAAAGAAGATGTTATTCAATAAGCTTAAAGTATTTACATCCCCACATGGGAAGATGATATTTTTAACTCTTGAGAACTGTATCTTTAATACAACATTTAGAAGATATACATAGACACAGGGTATGGGAATAAGTTGAATTTAATGTGAGAATAAAAATAATTAAGGGTGAAAAAAATGAATGTACTAGAAGAAGAGAAAAGAAGTAGGCAGAATAGCATTAATTACATCACCAGAAGAGGCACAAAGACCTATTACAGTAGAAGGAAACAAGGGAGGGGGAAAGAATTGTTTGAAACTTACTCATTAGATTTGGCTCAAAGAGGGAATAACACACACATTGAATTGGTTATAGGAACCTATCATACAGTATAGTGAAGTAGGAGGGAAAAAGTTAAAGAAAATGAAGGGAGTGGTTAGAAGGAAGGAAGAAGGGGGAAAAAGTAGGGGAAAGGTGAAAGAAAAATGAAAGGGGCTCATAGAAGGGAGGGAAGATTAAGGGAAGTGATGGTCAGAAGCAAAACACTGTTGAGGAGGGAAAGGGTGAAAGGAGAGAGAAAAGTATAAACAGGGGCAAAATAGGATGGAAAGGAAGACACAGTTAGTAATCATAACTGTGAATGTGAATGGGATGTAGTCTCCCATAAAACAGAATTGGACAACAGAGTGCATTAAAAACCAGAATCTAACAATATGTTGTTTACAAGAAACACATTTTTTGAGGAGGGAAGGCAGGGCAATTGGCGATAAGTGACTTGACCAAGGTCACACCGCTAGTAAGTTTGTCAAGTGTTTGAGGCCAGATTTGAACTCAGGTCCTCCTGACTCCAGGGATGGTGCTCTACTCACTGCACCACCTACCTGCCCCCAACAAAAAACATATTTGAAGCAGAAATATACACACAGTGTAAAGGTAAAAGGCTTGAGCAGAATATATTATGCTTCAACTGAAGTTTTAAAAAAAAAGCAGCATGGTTATCCTGATCTCAGACAAAGCAAAAGCAAAAATCGATCTAATTAAAAGAAATAAGGAAGGAAGCTACATCCTGTTAAAAGGTACCACAGACAATGAAGTAATATCATTACTAAAGAAATATTCAAAGAGTAGATTGCTATAATCATTGACTACTGTGTCTTCTGTACTTAACCTATTCCACTGATCTACCTTTCTATTTCTTAGCCATTTTTGGTGATAATGTGATTGAAGATCTTTTTATACTTCTTCTTCCTTGTACCTAGAGAGTTTTTCATACTTTGTGATTCTGAACCATACAGGCATGTTCGTGGTCATCCTCAAGGTCATGAATCTTGCCTTACTAATACACCAGTACCAAGTCATTTTGATAATTGCTGCTTTCTAATACAATTTAAGATCTGGTATGGCTGGGCCACCTTCCCCAGCATTTCTTTTCGTTAATTCCCTTGATATTCTGGACATTTTCTTCTTCCAGATGAATTTTGATATTATTTTTTCTAGCTCAATAAAATATTTCTTTGGTAATTTGATTGGTATGGCACTGAATAAGTATATTAATTTAGGTAGGATTGTCATTTTCATTATATTAGCCCTGCCTACCCATGAGCAACTGATATTTTTTTCCAATTATTTAGATGTGACTTTATCTGTGTGAGTAGAGTTTTATAATTGTGTTCATATGCTTTATGGGCTTGTTTTGGTAGGTAGACTTCCAAATATTTTATAATGTCTGAAGTAACTTTAACTGGAATTTCTCTTTCTATCTCTTGCTGTTGGACTTTGTTAGTAATGTATAGAAATGCCGATGGTTTATGTGGGTTTATTTTATATCCTGCAACTTTGCTAAAGTTTTTAGTATTGCAAATAGTTTTTTTACTGGATTCTCTAAGCATATCATCATATCATCTGCAGAGTGATAACTTAATTTCTTCTTTGCCTACTCTAATTCCTTCAATTTCTTTTTCTTCTCTTATTCCTAAAGCTAATTTTCTTGTACCATATTGAATAACAGTGGTGATAATGGATAGCCTTGTTTCACCCCTGATCTTATTGGAAATGCACCTAGCTTATCCCTGTTACGTAGAATACTTGCTGATGGTTTAGGTAGATGCTACTTATCATTTTAAGTAATGCTCCATTTATTCCTGTACTCTCTAGTGTTTTTAAAAGGAATGAGTGTTGTATTTTCTTAAAAGCTTTTTGTTGCATCTATTGAGATGATCATATGGTTTCTGCTAGTTTTATTGTTGATATGATCAATTATGCTGATAGTTTTCCTAATATACAATAAGCCTTGCATTCCTGGTATAAATTCTACCTGACCAAAGTGTATTACTCTCAATGCAAGTTGCTGTAATCTTTTTTGCTAATATTTTATTTAAAATTTTTGCATCAATACTCATTAGGGAAATTGGTTTGTAATTTTCTTTCTCTGTTTTGGCTCTTCCTGGTTTAGGTATCAGTACCCTATTTGTACATAAAAAGAATTTGGTAGGACCTCTTCCTTTCCAATTTCCCCCAATAGTCTCTACAGTATTGGATTTAATTGTTCTTTAAATGTTTGATAGAATTCACTTGTAAATCCATCTGGCCCTGGAGATTTTTTCCTAGGGAGTTCATTGATGGCATTTTCAATTTCTTTTCTGAGATGGGTTATTTAAGTATTTTATTTCCTCTTCTGTCAATCTGGGCAATTTATATTTTTGTAAATATTCATCCATTTCACTAAGATTGTCAAATCTATGAACATACAGTCGACCAAAATTATTCCTAGTTATTGGTTTAATTCCCTCTTCATTGGTGGTAAATTCATCCTTTTCATTTTTTGATACTGGTAATTTGCTTTTCTTCTTTTTAATCAAATTAACCAAAGGTTTATCAATTTTATTATTTTTTTTTCATAAAACCAGCTCTTGGTTTTTTTTATTACTTTAATACTTTACTTAATTTCAGTACTATTAATGTCTCATTTGGTTTTCAGTATTTCTAATTTGGTATTCAATTGAGAAATTTCAATTTGTTCTTTTTCTAGTTTTCTCAGTTGCATGCCCAGTTCATTGAACTTCTCTTTCTCTGTTTTATTCATGCAAGCATCCAGAGATATAAAATTCTCCTAAGAACCACTTTAACTGCATCCCATAAGTTTCGGTATGTTGCTTTATTGTTCTCATTCACTTGAATGAAGTTATTGAGTTATTGATTCTTTCTATGATTTATTGTTTAACCAATTCATTCTTTAGGATTAGATTATTTAGTTTCTAATAAATTTTTAGTCTATCTTTCCATGGACCTTTATTTCATCTAATTTTTATTGCATCGTGATCTGAAAAGGATGCATTGACTATTTCTGCCTTTCTGCACTGGATTGTGAAGTTTTTATGCCCTAGTACATGGGCAACTTTTGTGTTTGTGCCATGTGCTGCTGAAGAAAAGGTATGTTCCTTTCTATCCTCAATTCAGTTTTCTTCAGAGGTCTACCATATCTAACTTTTCTAAAATTCTATTCACTTCCTTAACTTCTTTCTTGTTTATTTTGAGGTTAGATTTATCAAGTTCAGAGAGGGGGAGGTTGAGGTCTCCCACTAGTATAGTTTTGCTGTCTATTTCTTCCTGTATATATGTTTGGTGCATATATTACTTCATTGCCTATGGTACCTTTTAGCAGGATATAGTTTTCCTTCCTTATCTCTTTTGATTAGATCTATTTTTGCTTCTTCTTGGATTGAGATTAGGATTGCTACCCCTGATTTTTTACTGCAGTTGAAGCATAATATATTCTACTCCAGCCTTTTCTCTGTGTGTACCCCCCTGTTTGAAATGTGTTTCTTTTGAATAACATGTTGTAGGACTATGGTTTTTAATCCATTCTGTTATCTGCTTCTGTTTTATGGGAGACTACATCCCATTAACATTCACAGTTATGATTACTATCTGTGTCTTTTTGTCCAACCTATTTCACCCCTTGTTTATGCTTTGCTTTCTCTCTTCTCACTTTCTCTCCTCAAAAGAGTTTTGCTTTTGCCCACAGCCTCCCTCAATCTCCCCTCCCTTCTATCAGTCCACCTCCCTTTTCTTCCCCTTTTCTCCACCTACTTCCTGTAGGGCAAGTTAGATTTCTGTACTTAACTGAGTACGTTTTTCCCTCCTTGAACTAAATCTGATGAGAATAAGGTTCAAACAATGCTCAACTCTCTCCCTTCTTCCCCTCTACTATAATATGTTTTTATACTACTTCATGTGATATAATTTACCATTTTCTGCCTCCTTCTTTCCTCTTCTCCCATCACTATCCCTTTGCACCCCTTAATTACGTTTTTGTCATCACATCAGTTAATTTATACTTACACCCTCTATCTATGTACATCCCTTTTAAATGTCATAATAAAGATGCAGTTCTAAAGATCTACAAGTATCACCTTCCCATAGAAGGATGTAAACAGTTTGCTTTTATTGAATAACAATTTTTCTTTTTCTTTTATGTTTATCTTTTTATGCCTTTATTGAGCCTTATATGTGAAGATCAGATTTTCCATTGAGCTCTGGTCTTTTCATCAGGAAGGTCTGGAAGCCCCTATTTCATTGAATATCCATCTCCTTGACTGAAAGATTATGCCTGATTTTGGTGGGTAGTTGATCCTTGGTTTATATCCAAGCTCCTTTGCCTCATAGACTATCACATTCCAAGCCCTCCAGTCTTTCAATGTAGAAGCTGCAAATTCCTGTATGATCCTGATTGTAGTTCCACAATATTTGAATTGTTTCTTTCTGGCTGCTTGCAGTTTTTTCTCCTTGACCTGATAATTCTGGAATTTAGCTACAATATTCCTTGGTGTTTTCAGTTTGGCATCTCTTTCAGGAGCTGGTTAGCGCATTCTTTCAATGAATATTTTATCCTCTGGTTCAAGGACCTTTGGGCAGTTTTTTTGATGATTTCTTGGCAAATGCTGTCCAGAATCTTTTTTTCATCATGGCTTTCAGGTAGACCTGTAATTCTTAGATTATCTCTCCTGGATCTATTTTCCATGTCAGTTGCCTTTCCATTGAGGTATTTTACCTTTTCTTCTATTTTTTTCATTCTTTTGATTTTGTTTGACTGATTCTTGATGCCTCATACAGTTATTTGCTTCTACTTGCCCTATTCTAATTTTTAATGAATTGTTTTCTTCAGTTAGCTTTTGTACCTCTTTTTCCTTTTGACCAATTTTACTTTTTAAGGAGTTGTTTTGTTCAATGAATTTTTTTCCATTTTGTCAATTGTATTTTTAAAGGAATTGATCAATTTTTCTTTATGTCTTCTAAGAATGCTTTTTGGACTTGAGACCAGTTCATATTCCCTTTTGAGGTTTCAGACGTGGGTATAATGTCAAAGCTCTCCTCTGCTGAATCCCTATTTTGATTTTCCCTGTCCCCAGAATAAGAATCTGTGGTCTTTGTTTTTCTAAGTTGCTTTTCACTCATTGTGATTGCCTTTTTCCTGGCTTTTAAAATGGATTTCTGCTTCTGGAGTACAGGAGGCTCTGTTCAACATTTCCTGTGCTGGGGGCTAGGGTTACTGGCTCTGTGTACTGGGGTCTCTGATTGTGGCATCTGGAAACTATACAATGCTGTAGCTTACCTGTTCCTGAGCTGGTGCTGGCTGGTATGTGTTGAGTCCTAGGTGAGGTCTTCCTGTGTTTCTCTGGGGTTACTCTGAAGCTCACAATGAGAGTGGTGGGGGAAGGGTTTTCTGGCTGCTGGAGATCTACTCCCATAGGGCTGCACTAGAGTGTTGATAGGTTCAGCTGCTGGTGAACACCTGTCCGTGCTGGTGTCTGCCGATTCTTCTGGCTGTGCAAAGGCATGTGGTGGGTCCTGGTGTTGGTGCCTGGTGGCTCTACCACCCTGGAGCTCAGGAGTTCCTGTTGGTCCATTGAGGGGGGCTTGCTGCTGGCTTGCCTGGATGCCTCCTGTCCTGTACTGGTCCCCTTCAGCCACAGCAAAAGGGACCTTTCCTGTTAATCCCTTTCCTGTTAATAGCCTCCTGAATTAGAAGACTGTTGTACCTATCTTTCTAGTGGCTCCACTATTCCAGGATTTTTCCTGGGGTAACATTCTTTGGGTTTTTCAAGGTCAAAGAGGAGGGGTGGGAGCCACTTACTGCTAACTCCACCATCTTGTCTCTCTGAGAAGAGAAACTTAGAACTCAATGTCTTATAAAACAAGTATTGAAAACTAAAAATAATTGGTTTAAAGAAAGAAAAGAATAGTCACCTGGACTTCGTTCAAAGACTTCCAACAAGGGGACAAATTTCTATATTCTGATGCTTCACCTCTCCTTTGTGAATTGCTGTATCTTTTAGGTAGTATATGACCTCCTAAATTTGACTTTAAAATGTATACCCATTGCTCTTAGTTCTTCTGGTCCTGAAGCCAAACAGAGCAATTCCAATTGCCCTTTCATGTTAAATACTTAAAACAGATGTGATATCCTTTAAATTCTTCCCTTCTCAAGGCTAAAAACACCAATTGCTTCATTCACTCCTCTTAAAGTTTGATCTCAAGTATTTCATCATCCAGCTTGTCCTGCAAATGGCCTGTGATTCTGTCATAATAGGGTTCCACATATTCTCCAAGCATAGTTTAATGTCATGCCAACTAACCCTTCAGCATCCCAGTAATACTGAACATCAATGAATTAAAGTTTTGTAGTAGCAATGATACTTTTAAGGTTCATGAATTCCTGACTGTAATTTTAGTGCCAGTGAGTAGGTTCAATAAAAAGAGGGCTTTATTGCATGCTAAGGAATATGCTTTTATTTTGGAAAGTATTTGTGACTTACATGTGCATAATGCCTTTAAGATTTACAATTATTTTTTTCACAACAACTTTGTGAGCTCTGTAGTGAAATTGACACCCTTCAATTTACTGATGAAGATATATATATATATATATAGAGAGAGATTTTCATTGAGACATACAGCTAGTAAGAAAGAGTGGTATGATAATACAGAAAAAGAATCAATAGGACATGAACATTTTTTAAAGTTATTTTATTATTGTAGTCTTCTACAAACCACCTAGACAGGAAAAGGAACTAAGTTGTGAGTTTGGCAAACAGATCACACACTTGGAACCAAGGCAAGAAATTGTAGTTTAGTTGGAGTATAGCTTATTAAAACATCAACCAGAACACTATCTACACTAAATTCAGAGCAACAACTAATTTCTTGATTTGTCTTTTTGATAATTTCATCCTATAAATCGTGGAGGGATTAATGAAGATACATTCTGCTGTATTCCAGGTCTGTTTGTTGCTGTTGTTGTTTGTTTCTTTGTTTTGTTTTGTTCTTACTAATAGAGAGCAAATGGTGGCTGGTTTTGAGATGATGTGACCTTCAGGAAAAGGGAATACTCTGTCCTAGATTTTGTGGTAGAAGAGAGGAAATAAGAAAAAAAAGTCTCACATGTATAGTAGATTTTTGTGAAAGGATAGAGGAAGTATAGGTAATTCCATGGACTTAGATGCTCTTTTCAGGGAAAATCAGACCAAGAAGACAGCCAAGAATGAAATTCTGAAGACAAAGGGAGACGCAGTAAGGAAATCATACAATCTGTAAGAAGAAATTTATGTGGCTGCACAGGAAAATCACTAACCAACCTGGACTTAAAAAATGTATAGAAAATGGAAGTACAGAGCAATAGATAAATATCAGACCATGGTCTACTTAAGAAAATAGAATTAGGTATTCTAAAGCTCCGAAGGACCTGAAGAATTGAAGGTTGTTTGAGAAGCTAATGGCAATGAAAAGAAGGTTTTAAAGTTGTATTGTGAGAAAAGATAAGAACAAAGAAAAGATAATGTCTTTGTTTGGGGTGGATTGGACAATAACTGACAACAGAGAAGAAGTAGAACTGCAGTTTGTATTTGTGTGTGTTTGTGTGTGTGTGCGTGTGTGTGTGTGTGTGTGTGTGTGTGTGTGTGTGTAGCAGAATAATGGAAGAGGCCAAATATCATAAATTTTAATAAAGGAAAAATAAGAGACTGAAGACTATTGGTCAGTGAAGTTGAATTTGGGGAGTAACCCCTGGAGCCCTCCCTATAAGCAATAAGGTCTCAGACTTCTTGCCTGTGCTCTTCAGCACCTAAGCCCAGGCAAGTCTCAGTTCTTTCAGAGTCCTAAGTCATAGTAAAGTAACTTTGCAAAGTTCTACACTGTTTCTGTCTTTGAGAGTCTCTTCCCAAGGTAAGTAACCTAATACTTTCCTAAATCCTTGGTCTGTTGTCTGAGCTAAAGAGAGCTTCTTTAGGTTATTTTGGGTAATTCTAGCATGGCACTCCTGCAAACAGAACCTGAAAACAGTTCAGTCCCAGTGGTTCCCAAACCTAGTACTATACTAAAAAAGAAATCAGGCTTGTGACATTGTTGGTAGAACTAGAAACAGAGTACTTGCTTATTGACTAGGGTAGATGGCTAAACAAATTATGGCATAGAAATGTAATGGAATATTTTTGTGCTCTAAGAAATGACAAACACAATTTATATAGAGAAGCATGAAATGACTTGCATGAACAGACACACAAAGTAAAATAAGTACTGCCAGGAAAACATTATACACAATGGCAACATTAATATAAGCAGAATAAATAACAACCACAAAACAACAGAAATGGAAAGCTGTGAAATTATCAAGAACAATTTAGCCACAAAGAATAAATAGAAGAAATCTCCCTTTGTTCCATTAGTCTATGAGAGTGGAACATGTACTATAACATAAGATTATTTCGATGACTTGATAGATTTTGCTGAACTTTTTTTCCTTCTTCCTTTCCTTTTCTTTTTTTAAATTAATTTTTATGAGGGATGTCTTTCTAGTAAGGGAGGAGAAAGAATTGGAAGGAACATCAAGGTGAAGTTTAAAAAAGTGTAGAAACATTCCAGTATGGTGGAGGCCTGGATAGAGCAATTTTCTCAAAAAGGTCTGAAGGGTTTATTGATTGGTAACCACAACATGAGTAAATAATGTAATGTTGCTATTAAAAATTATATATAATTTTAGGCTGCAATAAACAGGGCATAGCTTATAGGACTAGGGAGTTAATAGAGTCACTGACCTCTATCCTCATCAAATCTCAGAAGAGTTATGTTTAGTTTTTATTGCCAGAGTTTAAAAGGAGCACTTGAGAGTGTCCAGAGAATGGCATGAGGAAGGTAAAGGATGCTTAAATCTATGATACATGAGGATTGATAGATCGAACAGGGCTTATTTTTAGCCATGATTAAAGAAGACTCAGGGGGAACATGATGTCTGGATTCAAGTACTTCAAAGGCTGTCATGGTCTAGAGGGATCAGACTCCATCTGTTTGGCTCCAGCGGGCTGACCCTGGAGCAATGGATTAAAGGTGCTAATAGGCAAATTTGGGTTTGATGTCAGGAAGAACAGCAAAAAAAAAACTTTCCTAATAATTAAAGCAGTCAAAAGAAAATTGACCTGCCAAGGGCAGATTAGTTGTTGGGTATGTTAAAATGTGGTTTCCTTTCTGGCCTCTAATAAGATACCTTCTAACTTTCAAATTCTATTATTTCATGTTTCTGGGATCCTCCAGGAAAGTAGTTTCCCTCCCTGTCCTTAAGTTCACTCTATCATTCCAATAATAATGAACAAGACAAAGGGAACAATCTTGGTCTTTATACAGAACAGTAAAGTAGTCAATTGGGTGGGTGGGGAAGTAGTGCAGGGGGTAGGCTCTGAGGACCATCTAAATTATAAATTGGTGTGATTTAAAAAAAAACAGTCTGAAGAAAGCATTAATATACTGAATTCTGAGTTTCACTGCAGGGGTGGGGAATCCATGCCCTTGAGGCTATGTGTGACCCTCTAGGTCTTTAAGTGTGGCCCTTCAAATGAATCCAAAGTTCCAAATCCAAACATAGAATAAATATTTGTTCTATGGAGTTTGTATTCAGTCAAAGGACTGCAACTGAGGACCTAGAGGGGCATATATGGCCTCAAGGCTGCAAGTTCCCCACCACTGGGAGACAAATGATACTCAGATGCCCTATAGTAGAACAATATTAACTCCAACATTGGCCATACTTCCTACCTCTCCTTGGTAACAACTAATGTATAAGCTTGATTTCTAGGTCTTCAACTGAATTCCTTGAACTTCTGAATTTAAGCAATGTCTCTACTGTTTAAGGACTTCCTGTATTCAAATGAAGTAGTTGTTTTACTTTATTTCCTTTGTTTCCACTCCCTATACAATAAGGTCATGTTTTTTTGGTAAACTCTATTATGCCAAGGTGAAATGATTGAAATTAATTTAAATGTAGCAGACAAGAAGTAGGAGTAACAGAATAACTGGATAAGTCTATGGAACTCATCAGGTAATTTTACTACCTTCTCCTTACTTCATTTTAGAAATATAAACTCATGATTTTGTTAGACGTTTTAAAAAAAGAAAGACACAAAATATTATAGGATATTACACAAAATAGTATAACATTGTACTATTTTGCAATTATTTTGATTATTGCATGTTGCCCAAACACAAATATGATGGGAAATTGTATTAATAAGCTAATTATCGAATAAGTGTACAATATTACAAAATTACTCTATATGATTCATTATGTCATATTAATTTGCTTATACCTTTATAGTAATCATTTCTATGTAAATGTTTCTAGGTTAATCACATTTTGATAAGTAACACTTTTAATTTCAAGAGTCTATTGTTTCTTTCTAATCTGCTGACATACACAAAAGGCTCAGTGAAGAATGAACTAGGATAAACATTTCATAATATAAACCCATCTCAAAATATGCCTTTTGAAGAGTATTTAAGGAACAATTAGGGAATAGAGCACCAGCGCTCTCACCAGGAGGATCTGAGTTCAAATCTAGCCTCAAAGACTTGATACTTACTATTCTGTGTGACTCTGGGCAAGTCACTTAAACCCAGTTGTTTCACCAAAAAAAAAATAAGTAATGGGGTATTTAGAGGATTTTGGCTAAAAAGTATTATTCACCAAGAAAATAGTTCAACTTAAATATGTTTTTGACATTGTAATGGACTAGTGTAGTCTCAATCAGCAAAATCAATCAGCAATTTGGGGCAATAATTAGTCCATCAACAAGTACATTTTGCTAAATTCTGGCTATAGAAAAATAAAACCTAAATAGTCTACATTGAGAATGTCTGATGAGTTATATGGGACTGGAATTTGGAAAGACAGAAGGCTTGTATATTGTAATCTGGAAATTGTGTTCAGAGAAATGATAAATGAATGCATGGATTACATAGAGAAGGTAAAATAAGCCCATCCATGCACATTGGCTGCTTAAAATCTTCCCCATTCTACAATAAATGCTTCTGTCTCTTTCATACAGATAGCTCATAGGATTTAGATCTGAAAAGGACTTGAGAAAGGATGTTCTTCAACAAACTCATTTTTCAGATGAGGAAACTGAGGTCTGGGATGATGGTGGCCTATTCAATGACTTGTGGGTAGTAAGTCTCCAAATAGATTAAACATAGGTTCTGAATTCAAATCCCACATGGCTTCAACTTCCATTAAGAATTTAACAGAATCATCTGCACTTTTTTTTCCTCCACTACTCAAACCTCTGACATTTCCTTTATTTTCTTCCTCCATTTTTTCTCCTGTTTAGTATTTCTGACTTCCTTCTTCTCAATGACGAACCTCAAACTTCTTGATTACAACTTTTAAGCATATACCCATACTATTTTTGTACCCTCTTACATTTTTTTCTATTTTGATTCAGTTTTAGGGCCCCCAACTGAACTCAGTTTTCTAAATATGGCCAATATTGATGATAGAGAGAGAAAGAACTCATGTTGCTGCCAGCATTCTATGCCTTCATTATAGAACAGGCAGAGCCTCATGGTGCCATGGCTACATGAACAATATTCCCCTAAATTAACCCCCAGCCTCTACTCTCTCTGTGAACTATTACAAAGTAATCTACAATCTCATATTTGAAAGCACAGGACCTGTTTTCAAATCCATATTCAGTCACTTAATGGCTTTGTAAACTTACACAAATATTTTGTACAATTTGTACCTCAATTTTTTGGAATAGGATATTGAGCTAGATGATCTCTAATGCTCTTCATAGTTCTAATCTATGATACATGATAAATAACCCTTTGACTCCTTTTATGTATTTATTATGTATGATTTTGTGTCATTTTTGTGAGTCATTAAAAAGGCAGTGTTTCATAATGTAAAAAATGCTAGACTTGGAGACCAAAGAAGGGAATTAATATAGGATTAGAGATGAAGCCAAAATCAAATTAAATCTGGGTTTGAATCCTGCATCAGAAAATGACTAGTTCTGTGGCCTTCATGAAGTCACTTAACCTCTTTCAGCCTCAGTTGCTTTATCTGTAAAATGGAGATATCACTTATCTCACAAATTTCTTGTGAATATGAAATAGAATAGTATGTATAGCACTTTGACAACCTCTAAGTTTTATTGAAATGTTAGTAATTCTTAATATTGAATTTATCTTCCTACTAGAATAAAACTTCACAGAAGGCAGGAAGACAATTCAGGGAGCCAAGATGGTGGAGTAAATGTAGATCACTTATTCATTCTCTCCCATTCTCCTTTCCAAACACCCATTAAATAGTGTCCCAGGACAGATCTTGGAACAGCGGAGACAGTGAAAAGACAGGGTGAAGCAGTTTTTTGGTCTGGGAGCAAAATAAAGATCTGTTATCACTAGGGTAACAGGGGAGCACAGTACAGTACAGGAGGCATCCCAGAAAGCCAGTTTCAGGCTCCACCTCAGCAAACCAGTGGGAGATTCTCGGTGCCAGAGTGGTGTAGCAGGCAAAAACTAACACCAGGACCCCCCCATCCCATGTGCCTTAGCACAGGGGGTGAGACTGGCAGCCTCCAGCTCAGAGAAATACCATGTGTGATGGTGCAGT
Source organism: Trichosurus vulpecula (assembly GCF_011100635.1). Lineage (NCBI taxonomy): Eukaryota > Metazoa > Chordata > Mammalia > Diprotodontia > Phalangeridae > Trichosurus > Trichosurus vulpecula. Next base: position 303,328,644 of record NC_050573.1, on the reverse strand, counting down.
CCCAGGCAGGCCTGTGTCCTCAAGCATTGCACCACCCTGTGTTTCAGCACTGTCATGGCAGGCAGGCTTAATGCAGCAGCCAGAAACTCCACATGCTTTAGCACAGCCTTGGGCAGGCAGGCATCCTGCAGTGGCCAGACATGCATGTGCTTCAGTATAGCCCTGGAAAATGCAGAAAAACCACACCTGGCCTCAGCATATGCCAATAGGCTCCTTGTTCAGCAACAGGCCCCTATAGCCTCTAATGAGCAGTGCCTGAGGCCCCAGGGGAAAAGCTAGTAACCAGGCCAAGGGACCCCAGCACAAGAAGCTTAGAAAATCACTCCCTGTGCTCCAGCAGGAGAGCTCAACTTTAAAAGCCATGAAATAGGCAAACATCATGAGCTAAACACAAAAACATTTCCATGGAGACAGGGAAGATCAAAATACAAACTCAGAAGAGGATAACAATGTCAATATGCCTATATTTGAAACCCCAAAGGGGAATATGAACTGGTCTGAAGTCCAAAAAGCCTTATTGGAAGAGTTCAAGAAGGATTCTAAAATTTAAGTAAGAGATATAGGAGAAAAAGTGGGGAAAATGAGAGGTATGCAAGAGGGAGTCAATAGTTTGGAAAAGGAAGGACAAAAATTAAATAAAATAATACCTTAAAAAGTAAAATTGGCCAAATGGAAAAGGAGGTCCAAAACCTAGCTGAAGGATATAATTTCTTAAAAATTGGAATTGGGCAAGCAGAAACTGAAGCTAATGACTCTATAAGACATCAAGAATCAGTCAAACAAAATCAAAAGAATGAAAAAATAGAAGTGTAAAATACGTCGTTGGAAAAACAACTGACCTGGAAAACAGGTCCTGGAGATAATGTAAGAATTATTGGACTACCTAAAAGTCATGATCAAAAAAAGAGCTTGGACAGCATCTTTCAAGAAATTATCCAGGAAAACTGTCCTGAGGTCCTAGAAACAGAGGGCAAAATATTCATTGAAAGAATACATTAATTGCCACCTGAAAGAGTCCCCAAAAAGAAAATGCCAAGGTATATTGTATCAAAATTCCAGAACTATGAGGTGAAGGAGAAAATACTGCATGCAGCCAGAAAGAAAGAATTTCAATGTCATGGAACCATAGTCAGGATTATGTAAGACTTAGCAGCTTCTACATTAATGGATTTCAGGATTTAGGAAATGATAATCTGGACGGCAAAGGAGCATGGTTTACAACCAAGAATCAATTATCCAGCAAAATTGTTATAATATTTCAGGGGAAAAGATGGAAATTCAATGAAATAGGGGTCTTTCAATCATTCCTGATTAAAAAAAACAGAACAGAAAATTGATCACCAGATATAAGAATCAAGAGGAGCAGAAAAAGTCAAACAGGAATGAAAAAAATGTTATTCAATAAGGTTAAACCTTATTGAATAAACCCCCACATGTGGAGATGATACTTTTAACTGTGGAGAACATTGTGGAATTTAGAAGGGGTATACATAAACAGAAGGCATAGGTATAAATTAACTTTGATGTGGTAATAAAATTTAATTAATTGAGGGGTGAAAAAAAAAATTGTACTGGGAAAAGAGGAAAGGGGAAGGGAGAAAAGGGTAAATTACATCACATGAACAAGACAAAGACAAATTATAGTACAGGGAAAGAAGAGAGGAAGGTGAACTTGAACCTTGAACCTTACATGTGTCTGATTTGGCTCAAAGAGGGAATATATATACACACAATAGGGCATAGAAATCTATTTTACCCTATTAAAAAGTAAAAGAGTCAAGGGTACATAAAAGTTAGGAGGGTGGTTAGAAGAGAAGGAAGATTGAAGGAGCTGGTGGTCAGAAACAAAATACTGGTGAGGAGGGAAAGGGAGAAAGGAGAGAGAAAAGCATAAATGGGTGGGGGAAAACAGAATGGAGACAAAACACAGTTAACAATCACAACTATGAATGTGAATGAGATGAACTGTCCCAGAAAACAGAAAGAAAGAGCAGACTGGGAAAAACCATAATCCTACAATATGTTGTTTACAAGAAACACATTTGAAGCAGAGAGATACACACAGAGTTAAGGTAAAGGCTGAAGCAGAATATATTGTTCATAAGCTGAAGTAAAACAAGAAGCAGAGGTAGAAATCCTGAGCTCAGGAAAAGCAAAAGCAAAAATTAAAAAAAAGAACAATTAAAAGAGATAAGGAAGGAAACTGCATCGTGCTAAAAGGTAACATAGACAATGAAGTAATTTCAATACTAAGCATCTATATACCAAGTGGTATAGCATCCAGATTCTTAGATGAAAAGTTAAGTGAGTTACGGGAAGAAATGGATAGCAAAAATATTCTAGTGGGGGGACCTCAAACCCCCCTCAGAACCAGATAAGTATAACCACAAAATAAACAAGAAAGAAGTTAAGGAGGTGAATAGAATTTAGAAAAGTAAGATATGGTAGACCTCTGGAGAAAATTGAATGGGGTTAGAAAGAAGTATACCCTTTTCTTTGTGGTACAAGATACCTTCACTAAAATTAACCATGTACTAGGGCAATAAAACCTCACAATCCTATGCAGAAAGGCAGAAATATTAAATGCATTATTTTCAGACCATGTTGCAATAAAAATTACATGTAATAAAGGACCATGAAAAGAGGGACTAAAAATTAATCAAAACTAAATAATCTAAACCTAAAGAATGATTGGGTCAAACAACAAATCATAGAAACAATCTATACCTTCACCCAAGAGAAGGACAATGATGAGACAACATACTGAAACTTATGGTAAGCAGCCAAAGCAGTTCTTAAGGAAAATTTTATATCTCTAAATGCTTACATGAATAAAATAGAGTAAGAGGAGATTGATTAATTGGACATGCAATTATAAAAGCTAGAAAAAGAACAAGTTAAAAGTCCCCAATTGAATACCAAAGTAAAAATTCTGAAAATAAAAGAAGGAATTAATAAAATTAAAATTAATAAAACTATTGAACTAATAAAGCTAAAAGCTAATTTAATGAAAAAAATAAACTTTTGTTTCATTTGATTTTAAAAAAAGAAGAAAACCAAATCACCAGTATCACAAATGAAAAAGGAATGAAGAGGAAATAAAAACAATAACTAGGAGCTATTTTGCCAAAATGTATGCCAATAAATCTGACAATCTAAGTGAAATGGATGGATAGTCACAAAAATAAAAATGCCCCGATTAACATAAGAGGAAATAAAGTGCTTAAATAACCCCATTTCTGAGAAAGAAATTGGATAATCCATCATCAAACCCTAAGAAAAAATCTCCAAGGCCAGATGGATTTACAAGTGAATTCTATCAAACATTTAAAGAACAACTAATTCCAATACTATATAAACTATTAGGAAATATAGGCAAAATAGGAATCCTTCTAAATTCTTTTTATGATACAAATATGGTGCTCATACCTAAACTGGGAAGAGCCAAAACAAAGAAACAAAATTATTAACCAATTTCCAGAATGAACATATCTGTGCAAATTTTAAATAAAATATTAGCCAAGTGATTACAGAAAGTTACCATGAGGATAATATGCTATGACCAGGTATTATTTGTAACAGGAATACAGGATTGGTTCAATGTGAGGAAAACTATCAGCATAATTGACCAAATCAACCACAAAACTAACAGAAATCATGTGATTATCTTCAATAGATGCAAAAAAGTTTTTAACAACATACAACACCCATTCCTGTTTAAAGAAAAACTGGAGAGCACAGAAATCAATGGAGTTTTCCTTAAAATGATAAGTATCATCTATCTGAAACCATATCAGCAAGCATTTTATGTAATGGGAATAAGCTAAAAGTTTTTCCAATAAGATTAGGGATGAAGCAAGGATGCCCATTATCAGCACTGTTGTTGAATATTGTACAAGGAATTTTAGCTTTAGTTATAAGAAAAGACAAGAAATTGAAGGAATTAGAATAGGTAATGAAGAAATAAAAATACCATTCTTTGCAAATGATAATGATGCTATACTTAGAGAATCCTAGAAAATCAACCAAAAGCTACTTGACATAATCAACAATTTTAGCAAACTTGTAGAATATAAAATTAACCCACACGAATCATCAGCATTTCAATATATTACTAACAAAGCTCAGCAGCAAGAGAAAGAAAGAGAAATTGCATTTAAAGTAACTGTAGAAAACATAAAATATTTGGGAGTCTATCTGCCAAGACAAACCCAGGAACTACATGAACACAATTACAAAATACTTTTAACACAAATAAAGTAAGATATAAATAACTGGAGAAATATCATTTGCTCATCTATAACTATTTATTCAGTGCCATACAAATCAAACTATCTAAAATTATCTCATAATGCTAGAAAAATAACAAAATTCATCTGAAAGAACAAAAGTTCCAGAATATCATGAGAATTAATGAAAAGAAATGCAACGGAAGATGGCCTACCCATACCAGGATCTATAACTTTATTATGAAGCAGCAATCATCAAAACTACTTGATTCTGGCTAAAAAATAGAGTGGTAGATCAGTGGAACAGTTTAGGTACATAGGACACAGTAGTCAAAAACTATAATACTATCCTTTTTGATAAATCCAAAGACCACAGCTTCTGGGATAAGAATTCACTATTTGGGAAATACTTCTGGGAAAACTGGAAAAGAGTATAGTGGGAAGTAGGGCTAGACCAACATATGCATACAAAGATAAGGTCAAAATGGGTACATGATTTAGTCATAAAGGGTAAAACTATAAGCTAATTGACAGAGCAAATAATAGTTTGCCTGTCAGATCTATGGAGAAGGGAAGAATTTACGTTCATACAAAAGATAGAGAATATTATGAATGCAAAATGGACAATTTTGATTACATTAAATTAAAGAGTTTTCAATAAACAAAGCCAATAAAACCAAAATTAGAGGGGAAGCAGAAAGCCGGAAAACATTTTTTTTTACAATCAGTGTCTCTGATTTATCAGTAAGGGCCTCATTTCCACAATATATAGAGAATTCAGTCAAATTTATAAATACAAGTCATTCCCTAATTGATATATGGTCAAAGGATATGAATAGGCAGTTTTCAGATGAAGAAATTAAAGCTATCTATAGTCATATGAAAAAATGCTCTAACTCACTATTGATTAGAGAAATGGAAATTAAAACAACTCTGATGTAGCACCTCACACCTATCAGATTGGCTAACACAACAAAATAGGAAAATGATAAATGTTTGAGAAGATGTTGAAACTGTGTGGGATGAAAGACCCTCACCAATTAAAACGTTAATTTATAATAAGGAGCCATCTCAGGGTGGGAACAGAAATAAATTTTATTCAGTTCTCAAGAATAGGGCATCCTCTGCCAGAACAGATCTAGCAAGGGAGGCAAAGTACAAAAGGCAAAGTATCAATAATTATACTTAACACAAGAGAATTCCTGCCCACCTCTGACCCTTCTCACCATTGGCTGGGAGGCGGGCTTACAATCTGAGCACGAAAGCTAGACAAAGAACTCCAATTCCCATTCCCTTAGTTAATGATTACAACTGAGGTGACATCTGTAATCTAAAGAAGGAGAATAGATTAAGGAGAGGGGGAGACCCTCCCTATTCTTTTACAGTACTTTTATAGTAGAGGAAAGCAGGTCACAGTGACCCTATTCTTACTGAGCAAATCTTTAAACCAGAACCAGAAGAAAGAACAAAAAGTTTCAGGGTAAACTCTCCCAGAGGCTGAGCCATCAGATTCTCACAGCCTCAGAATTTTTCCACTTCCCTATTTCCCTGTTTCTTGATTTTTAAACATTTCTTAGTATAGATATAGATATATATTTATACATATCTTCCCTGTGAAGTCTTCACATTTTATTTACCTCACACAGAACATTGGAAAACTAATGCATTGTTGGTAGAGTTGAGAACTTACCCAACTATTCTGGAGAGCAATTTGGAATTATGACCAAAAGGCTGTAGAATTGTGCATACCCTTTGACCCTGCAATACCACTTCTAGGTCTGTATCACAGAGAGATGATAAAAAGGTGGAAAGACCCTCACGTACAAAAAATATTTATAGCAGCACTTTTTGTGGTGGCAAAGAATTAGAAATTCTTCAGGTGTGCCACACACTCCCATACCCCAAAGCAGTGTGGTACACAGAAAAAGGGGTTAAAAGAGCTAGGTATGAAATAGTCATCTTTAATTCCCTCCAGGGAAATTGTCCTTTCTCTGTACTCCTATACTGCCTATTTGGTCCTTGTTTGCTTAGCCTCCTTGCCATGTTTATCTCCTCCATGCTCCAAGCTATCAACTTTCATATGACTTGCTCAGACCATGTACCACTTGAGCAGGACCCATCGAGTCAGCAACAGCTCTACACCCCTCTCAGCAGAAAGCAGTTTCAGAAGCCCAGACCTTCACCCCTTGCGCAAAGCAATTTGGGTCCCATTTGTTTGAGGGAAGAAAGATGGGGTATAGGTTACTGATCCTGATAGGTTATAGACTCTGGGAAACCCCTTGAACCAACTCGGAATCTTCCCACTTGATCTGGCTTTTCATGCCCAAATAGCCTAGCCCTCCATTGTCTAGTTACCTCCAGGTTGCTTTCCAGCCATTTCCCAACCTTGATCCTATCAAAATATCTATACCCAAGTCTATTACCCTAGCTCTTCATTGTTTGTCATCTCCAGGTAGCCTTCAGCTACTTTCCACTCTTATTCTCATTCCTAGAGTTTGACCTCACCCCAGTCCCCCCAGTGACTCCAGTCCCATCAAGATCTTCCCTAAACCCTTCCTCCCATTACCCCAGACTACTTGAGCATCCTAGATCCCTCCCACAACCTTTCTGTATGTAAGATTTATCTTGCCTCCACAGAGGTTCTTGGATTCAGTCTAGTTCAGTTCAGATTGTTCTGGCCTGACAAATGTCACACAATGGTGAGATTTATTGAGAGTATACCCAATATGGTGAATCTCTGGTAAACTTTGCTTTTCTTTTGTTGAAAAAAATTGAAAAAATGGAGGCCCATCAGTTGGGAAATGGCTGAAAAATTGTGGTGTATGAATGTAATGGGATACTACTTTTTGTAAGAAATGATGATCAGGTGGATTTGAGAAAAAAACCTGTGAAGACTTGCATGAATTGATGGTGAGTGAAGTGAGCGGAACCAGGAGAACATTTTACATACTAACGTTACATGAGGACCAACTTTGAGAGACTGAGCTTTTCTCAGGAATATAATGATCTAAAACATTTCCAAAAGACCCAAGATGGAAAATGCTTTCCACATTCAAAGAAAGAACTATGGAGTCTATATGTAGATGAAAGTACACATTTTCCCTTTTTTTCTTTTTTCTTTCTCATGTTTTATCCTTTTGGCTCTGATTCTTCTTTCACAGCATGACAAATGTGGAATATGTTTAATATGATTGTAAATGTATGCACTATATCAAATTACATGCCATTTTGGGTAGGCAGAGGGTAGGCAAGGGGGATAATTTAGAGGTTAACATCTTATAAAAGTGAATGTTGAAAATAAAAATTAGTTTGTTAATTTTTAAAAAGAAGGCAGGAAGAGCACTTTCTTATGAAGCTTATATGTTGCCTTTAACTATCTTACACTATGACTCAAGTAGTAGGCACTTAAATACTTCTTAAATTGTATGTTTACACCCTGTGAGCCCTATGACTTACTATATACATATCACTATATATGTATAAATTATCAATTATGTATGTATGAAATTATAAATTACTATATATGTATAGTACATATATTTCCCCAAGTTTCATGCTAGATCTTGTGTTCCACGGTCATAGGGATCACATCCTAAGTATTTTATATCTCTTTTAGTTTTTAGCAGAAGACTTATATGATATTTTTGAATATGTCACTCCCTTGATTGTTGCCTCAAAAGAATACAACCCTACAGTCTTGGAGTCAGCAAACCTAAGTTCAAATCCAGCCTCAGATATTCTAATAGATATGTAACCCTGAGGAAGTCAATTTACCCTGATTGCCTGAACAAAAAAAAAATACAACCCTCTTTGCCTCTCTTTTAAGGCTCTTTAAAATTTAAATCCATCCTTCTTTTCAGACCCTAAAATGTACCCTCTGGTACTTGATTAATCAGTCTTTTCACTGCTCCCTCACCAAATGTGATGTTCGTTCTTGTCTCTGAAATGTTGTCCATGCTCCTCTCACTTCTCTCCCATCCTTACCTTCTGCCACTTTGCAAAGACAGCCTTCTCTCTCCCCTTCATCATTACCTATCAGTCTTTTGATCTGCAACTCACTCTTTAGCCCTAGAATGTATTCTATTTCTTAGAGATTCAAGTACAGAGGTCATATATTGCCAGTGAGTTTCTGGATAAATTATTAAAAAGCAGAAACAGTATCATATAATGCTTTTTTGCACCTTCTACCTTGACTAATGCAGTGCTAGGCACAAAATGATTAATAAATATCTGTTGAATTGAATTATACAGTACACTTAAACAATGTTATATTTGTATATGTGATATATGTGTGTGTTTCAAAATGCTTCAGTTACTATGCAAATCATCCTCTGCATTTGGCATATTTAAATTACAGTTGAATCTTTGTTTATGAAACTATTCAACCAGAAGGCTTAGACATCTGAGGCAATTTTTAAAACTAGTGTTAATTAGGAGCTTAACTGCCTTCTAGCTTAGTGGAAGTTGACTAACTTTTTTTTTAATTGGGACATTCATTAGCTTCATCATGTTGGCCTCATTCCTATTTGGTTAATTACATTCTCCCTACCTATCTTTGCCTGTAGTTCCAGATGGTTAAGTGTACTCTATTGCTTATCCCTAAACTGTTGTCTTAGTGTTGTTTAAACACAGCCAACCCCCAAGTAACCACACTTCAGTGATGGGTGAAATTATCCCCATATGACTGAAGCATTTATCCTTTTATTAATTGTGTAGAGTTAACTACTGTGATTCAGAACAATATCTACCCATCTACCCTATCAAACACAGAAGAGCTTCTAGTATATAAAAAGTAAAACTTGGGTTCTATTTAGGTAGCACCACACCAGCTGTCAATAGAAGGTGGGAAAAGGGAGATCCAGAGATTTTCATACTGGCTAATAGAGATAAAAGTGGGCTAGATGTCAGAAAGGGTAGACATCAGGATGTTTTTACCAGAGTAAGGTAACAGAAAAATCAATCAATAAATAAAAGTATGTTAAAAGCCTACTATATGCCAAGTGCTATACTAAGTTCTGTGGATAGAAAAAGAAGCAAAAGACAGTCCTTTTCCTTGAGGAAGATAATCTAATGAGGAAGATAACATGCAAATAAATATATGCGAAGTAAGCTATATATAGGATAAATAGGGGACAAATAACAAATGGAAGACACTAAAATTGAGAAGGGATAGGAAAGGCTTCCTGTAGAGAGTATCATTTTAGTTAGATCTAAAAATAAAGCCAGATAGGTCAGTAGTCAGGGCAGAAGAGGGAGAGTCTTCAAAGGCATGGGGCACAACAAGAGAGAATTCTCAGAGTTGAGAGATGGAGTTTCTTGTTCATGGAGGACAGGAGGTCAGTGTCACTGGATCTAAGAGTACATGTTGAGAGTAAGGTGAAAGAAACTTGGAAAAGTGGAAGGGGTCTACATTATGAAGGGTTTTGAATGTGAAACAGAGTATTATGCATTTGACCTTGGAGAAAATAAGAAGCCATTAGAATTTATTAAGTGAGGGAGAGCTGACAAGATTAGACCTGCATTTTAGAAGAAAATAATTTTTTAGCTGATTTGAGAGTAGAGAGAAGTTAGGAATACAGACCTACCAGTAGGCTATTGCAGTAAACCAAGTGTGAGGTGATGAGGGTCTTCACTTTAGGGGTGGAGATAATTCCAACATAATCAAATCATGCTCATGCCCTTTCAATGGATCAAATAATGACAAAGTTCTTAGCAGTTACATCTTCCCATATAGGAATGTAAACAGTTTAATTTTATTGAGTCCCTTATGTTTACTCTTTTGTGTTTACCTTTTTATACTTCCCTTGAGTCTTCTGTTTGAATTTCAAATTTTCTATTCAGTTCTGATCTTTTCGTCAGAAATACTTAAAAGTCTTCTCTTATATTAAATATCCTTTTATCCTCTGAAGGATTATATTCACTTGTGCTGGCTAGATTATTCTTAGTTGTAATACAAAGTTTGCCCTCCAGAATATCATATTCAAGACCTCTGCTTCTTTAACATGGTAACTGCTAAATCTTGTGTCATCCTAACTGTGGCTCAACAATATTTGAATTATTTACTTCTGGCTACTTGTATTATTTTCTTCTTGATCTAGGAGCTCTAGAATTGGAATAAGATGTTCCTGGGGGTTTTCATTTTGGGATCTTTTTCAGGAAGTAGTCAGTGGATTCTTCCAATTTTCATTTTATCCTCTTGTTCTAGGACATTAGGGCAGTTTTCCTTGATATTTTCCTGAAATATTATTTCTAAGGTCTTTTTATTTAAAGATGACTTTCATGTTGCCCAGCAATTTTTAAATGACCTCTCCTCAATCTACTTTCTAGCTTAGTTGTATTTCCAATGGGATATTTCACACTTTCTTCTATTATTTTGACTTTGTTTTATTATTTCTTGAAGTCTCATGGACTCCTTTGCATCCTCTTGCCTAATTTTCATTTTCAAGAATTTCTTTGCTTCAGTGAATTTTTGTGCTTCTTTTACCATTAAGTCAATGCTAAGGCATCATTATCTTAAGTATCTTTGTGCTTCTCTTTACAAGCTAATAATTCTTTTTTTCATAATTTTCTTGCATCATTTTCATTTCTTTTCCAAATTTTTCCTCTTTGCTTGGTTTCTTTCTGATTACTTATACTCTACTTCCATTTGCCATACCTGCATCTTTCCACTGGCTCTTCCTATACCTGGGATGCACACATTCCTTTTTTCTACCTCAAAGACTCCCTCTTATCCTTTGATAAACATCTCAAGAACTACCTTTTTTAATGAAGCTTTATTAGTTTTGATCAATCAACTTCTAATGTCCACCTTAACTATTTTGAATTTAAGTTCATTTCATTTATTTGTATTCCTTTTATATTCATTCAGCATGATACATACATACATACATACATACATACATATACATATATATATATATATATATATATATATATATATATACACACAGAGAGAGAGAGAGAGAGAGAGAGAGAGAGAGAAACACATATATGTACATCCATAGGCATATACATTTATAAATACACACACACATACTTGTTTCTCCACACAGAATGCTACCTCCTACAGAATAAGCAAGTTTTCTTTCCTAAATACAATTTTTCTTTTTGAAAAGAATTTTATTAGTGCTTAAGAAAGTGCCTGGCACATAATGCCTTTGTAATAAATACTAGCTTATTGACTGATGCCTGCCAATTCTATAATGGTCCTGAAAAAAATGGGTGATCCATATTTCCTATTTTTTTTAATAAAGATGATAGTTCATTTTCAGATAAGAGTGTTCATAGCACCTCTGGTGGGAGGACTTGCTGAGACCTTTTCAGGGCTACTCATTCACCTTTGGTGGATAACCTGCCACCCAACTATCACTTGTAGCTCCAAGAAACTGTAGCATGTGCAGCAGCCACATTCTAGTGCAATCATTGCGGCAGATAGACTAAATAAGGTTGGGGGTAACTGAAAACCCTCAAACCCCTCTGTGAGGCAGAGGGATGTCGACCATAAGCATGTGAAGATTTCTCTCTGGTGGAATGGGTGGATGAGAATAGGCAGCTGAAGCAGATGAGGGGCTTAGAGCTCAGCCAGACATCAAAGATTCCAAGGTCATACACTGCATCCTGGCTCATCACAAGTCATATTGACTTTTGTCCTGCCATTGGTCTTCAATGACTCTGGAAAAGAGAGTATAACTGATGACTACAAAACTCTGCCTCACTTAAATCCAATCCATGGGCAAGTCAGAATATTACCTATGATGTCACTGGTCCTCCTCAAAAACAAAGGACAAACAACAATGACGATAATTAAGTCAATGATATCACTTAACTATTATATACATAACCTTTAGGTTGGCCCAAGTCAGTCTTTCTTCAAATAGCACATTGGATTTAGCTTTGGCATTATGTATAGGGGCTTCCTCTTTCTGGTGTAGGGTACCTAGCTTCCATCCTATCTGTGAATTATCAACCTCTTTCTTCCATAAGGTACAGAAGCTTAACCAGAGCTACAGAAAATCTTTCTATTTCTAATTTAAATGATCCCTCAATTTCCTAGCTGCCAGTAATAACTAACCTTGACTAACCTTTAAGATTTATAGAGCACTTTCTATACATTATATCATTTTGTCATCAGAATGACTCTGGTGGTAAGGTGATATGCTAGCCATAACTCATAGATGAAAACACTAAAGTTGAGATGAATCAATTGTCAAGATATTAGGAGACACCCTGTTTTCCAGAGCTAAGGTCCAGCAAGCTGTGCCATGAGCTTGGTGTAACAAGAATGCTTTGCTCTCCCCCTCTGGGTGATCAAAGCCATGGCAAAGTCCCAAAATTATTTCATGTCATTATTGCTTTGCTTTGAGTACCACCAAGTATTCTCTGAACTTAGACAAGTTCTGGTCACAAAGCCCTGCTATGAATCAAACTTCTCTCATTTTTGTTATTACTTCTCATCATCAGGGCTACAGCTCACTGCATATTTTTTTGTTATAAGTAGTGGACATCTGCCTACACTAAATCAGGTCCCTCCATTGGGGACAGGGCTCTGGCACAGGTGACCTTGCCATTTCCCTCACTTTGAAATTAAACTTCTATTTGATTCCTAACTCTCCTGTCCTTAGCCTGTTCTGTGTGGCTCTGTACAGCCACTGGTTAGAGGTCCATTCCATCCCATTGACATTAATTGGTATCAGAGATGGGAATGGTCACAGAACTGGGCCATTGGACTCTCCAGTAGCAGTGGGAATGTACTGGGAGACACTGCATTTATTTCTAGAGAGTCTAACCCCTGACTCATCTGGTGAGTCCTCTCCCTTTGCTCCTATTCCAAACTCTTAACCTTGCTTGAACTCACCATTCTTTGTGAGGAAAACTCCAGTCCTTTTCCCTTAACCCAGATCTTTCTGGATCACTCTGGTAAAGATATTCTTCCATAACTATGCACCTATTCTTAATTGGGCTCTGTGTCTGCTCTGTCTCCTATAAAATTTGCAAGTGAGTGAATGCCTTGATACTATGTGCTTTACCTCAGTCAGTTAAAATTAGAATTTAATTGTGCACTGTGTTAGAATCGTTCGTGTCTGTCTTGTTTTGTTTCTGTCTTTGTAAAATGTAAAATATCTGTGTTGTATTTGTGTTGTTTGTAGATTCTGTTACTATGAAAGGTTTAAAATGCTGCCAACCAGAAAAAAACTTCTAAGGGCTGTAGCCAGAGAATTTAGAACACTAGGAAAGATTAATGAACTTTCATAGTAGAAGCAATTGCCCAGTAAACAGGTCTAACTCCCACTTTATGCTTTCTGTGGGAGATTGGTTTATTAGAAAAGGGGAAAAACCAACATGTATCACTTTTTTTCTTTCCTGTCACTTCAGCTTTGGCTATGTTAGAATTACAGAGAAGAAAAAAAGTCAGATAATCAAAATTTGTAGAGCTGCTAAAACAGCTTAGCATATTTTGGAAGTTTGAAGATTTATCATTTTTAAGATTGCAGAGGAGGATTCCTAAGATTTTGGGGCAATTCCCGGAACTCACTCCCTTATCAAATATCTTACTAAGTCTTGGGATACCATTCTGTAGAATTTGTAGTTTTTAGAATAATTAACATATTTTATTGATTAGATAAGGAAAAATAAAAAAGCAAGGACCTCCTTATATTTTATCATCAATCAACATCCCCAGAGATCAACACATGAAGAACTGACTATTTATGAGCCTCCAAACTTCTCCTACCATAGAATCTTTCCACCTCTGGAATAAATAAACATCTTTGCATTATATATATATATATATATATATATATATATATATATATATATATATATATATTATATATTATATGTATATGTATATGTGTGTGTCTGTGTGTGTGTGTGTGTCTGTGTGTCTGTGTGTCTGTGTGTAAAATTTATTTTCAATTATATATATATATATATATATATATATATATATATATATATATATATTCCAACTTCAATTTATTTAATTTGTTTAACAAATTTAGTTTTCAGCATTAATTTTCACAAGAGTTTGAGCTACAAATTTTCTCCCCATTTCTACCCTCTCCGCACACTCCAAGATGGCATATATTCTGGTTGCCCCATTCCCCAGTCAGCCCTCCCTTCTGTCACCCCACTCCCCTCCCATACTCTTTTCCCTTTCTTTCTTGTAGGACAAAATAAATTTCTGTGCCCCATTACCTGTGTCTCTAATTTCCTAGTTGCATGCAAAAACTTTTTTTGAACATCTGCTTTTAAACTTTGAGTTCCAAATTCTCTCCCCTCTTCCCTCCCCACCCACCCTCCCAAAGAAGGCAAGCAATTCAACATAGGCCACATGTGTATCATTATGTAAAACCCTTCCACAATACTCATGTTGTGAAAGACTAACTATATTTTGCTCCTTCCTAACCTATCCCCCTTTATTCAATTTTCTCCCTTGACCCTGTCCCTTTTCGAAAGTGTTTGTTTTTGATTGCCTCCTCCCCCATCTGCCCTCCCTTCTATCATGCCCCCTTTTTTATCTTCTTCCTCCTTCTTTCCTGTGGGGTGAGATACCCAATTGAGTGTGTATGGTATTCCTTCCTCAGGTCAAATCCCAGGAGAGCAAGATTCACTCATTCCCCCTCACCTGCCCACCCTCTTCCATTCCTACAGAACTGCTTTTTCTTGCCACTCTTATGTGAGATAATTTACTCCATTCTATCTCTCCCTTTCTCCGTCTCTCAATATATTCCTCTCTTATCTCTTACTTTGGTTTTATTTTTTTAGATATCATCCCTTCATATTCAACTCACCCTGTGCCCTCTGTCAAATATATATATATATATATATATATATATATATATATATATATATATATATATATATATATATATATATATATATATAGTATATTCCCTTCAGCTACCCTACTACTGAGGTCTCATGAATCATACACATCATCTTTCCATGTAGGAATGTGAACAAACAGTTCAATTTTAGTAAGTCCCTTGTGATTTCTCTTTCTTTTTTACCTTTTCATGCTTCTCTTGATTCTTGTGTTTGAAAGTCAAATTTTCTATTCAGCCCTGGTGTTTTCACTGAGAAAGCTTGAAAGTCCTCTATTTTATTGAAAATCTATATTTTGCCTTGGAGCATGATACTCAGTTTTGCTGGGTAGGTGATTGTTGGTTTTAATCTTAGCCCTATTGACCTCCGGAATATTGTATTCCAAGCCCTTTGATCCCTTAATGTAGAAGCTGCTAGATCTTGTATAATCCTGATTGTGTTTCCACAATACTCAAATTGTTTCTTTCTGGCTGCTTGCAGTATTTTCTCCTTGATCTTGGAGCTCTGGAATTTGGTAACAATATTCCTAGGAGTTTTCTTTTTGGGGTCTTTTTGAGGAGGTAGTCTGTGGATTCTTTCAATTTCTATTTTACCCTCTGGCTCTAGAATATCAGGGCAGTTCTCCTGGATAATTTCTTGAAAGATGATATCTAGGCTCTTTTTTTGATCATGGCTTTCAGGTAGTCCAATAATTTTTAAATTATCTCTCCTGGATCTATTTTCCAGGTCAGTGGTTTTTCCAATGAGGTATTTCACATTGTCTTCCACTTTTTCATTTTTTTTTGGTTCTGTTTTATAATATCTTGATTTCTCCTAAAGTCACTAGCTTCTACTTGCTCCAATCTAATTTTTAAGGTAGTATTTTCTTCAGTGGTCTTTTGGACCTCCTTTTCCATTTGGCTAATTCTGCTTTTCAAGGCGTCCTTCTCCTCATTGGCTTTTTAGAGCTCTTTTGCCATTTGAGTTAGTCTATTTTTTAAGGTGTCTTTTCATCAGTATTTTTTGGGTATCCTTTATCCAGTCATTGACTTGCTTTTCATGGTTTTCTTGCCTTATTCTCATTTCTCTTCCCAATTTTTCCTCTACTTCTCTAACTTGCTTTTCCAAATCCTTTTTGAGCTCTTGCATGGCCTAAGACCAGTTCATGTTTTTCTTGGAGGCTTTTGATGTAAGTTCTTTGACTTTGTTGACTTCTTCTGGCTGTATGTTTTGGTCTTCTTTGTCACCAAAGAAAGATTCCTAAGTCTGAGTCTGAATCTGATTCTGTTTTTGCTGCCTGACCATGTTTCCAGCCAACTACTTGACCCTTGAGTTTTTCGTTGGGGTATGACTGCTTGTAGAGTAGAGAGTACTTTGAGGGGATGTGCTGTTGTTTTCAGAGGTATTTCTATACAGACAGCTCTACCACAGCAGCAATCCTCCTCCCCCGAGAACTGCCAACCCGAACGGTGACTCAGATCTTAAGCAGGCTCTGCACTCCTGCTCTGATTCACCCCTTAATTCCTCCCACCAGGTGGGCCTGGGGCTGGAAGCAACTGCAGCTGTAATTCTGTAGCTGCGCCATCCCCGCTGCCCCTGGGTTGGTGGCAGAACCAGAACACTTTTCACTCTGATCCCCTGCAGCTTTTTCCACTACCTTCTCTGTTGTCTTTGGTGTTTGTGGGTTGAGAAGTCTGGTAACTGCTGCAACTCACTGATTCAGGGTGCTAGGGCCTGTTCCATCTAGGTCCTGGTCTGGTTGGTCCTGCCGCTGCCCATGCTGGGCTCTACTCTGCTCTGCTCCCCGCTCTGTGAGTGAGAGACCTTACACAGAGACCATCCAGGCTGTCCTGGGCTGGAGCCCTGCTTCCCCCTGGTATTTTGTGGCTTCTGCAGTTATACAGCTCATTCAGAGCCATTTTCTTTGGTTTTTGGAAGGATCTGGGGGGGGGGGGAGCTCTCGCAAGTCCCTGCTTTCCAGCTGCCACCTTGGCTCTGCCCCTAGAATTTGTCTTAAGGAAAAATAAGAATTAGATTTAAAAAAATTAATGTAAGGTCTATGGTTTCATTGCTCTAGGGCAATGAAGAAAGGCAGCTAACTTTGAAGTAACCCCAGGTTAAAGGGGAAAAAAGGTAAATGGGTGTACCTTATAGCAACCTCTTGTTAATCCATCCTTAACATTTCTGACCACAGAAATAGAAAAGATTATTTAAATTAAAGAAACTCATGTGACTCCCCCAGATCCAAGACCCTCTCCCTGTTAACTACTCTCACCCCAGACCAGATTCCCAAATACAGGTATTAAAAAAATGCTGGAAAAATGCAGGGAAACTTGAATTATATTCTGATTGCAGAAATTTGTTAGCTGTGTAATCTTAGACAAGTTATCTTATCTCTATTTGCCCTAATTTCCATATGTGTAAACAGAAGAAGAATAATGGTACCCACCTGCCAGGGTTGTTGTGAAGATCAATATTATATAATTATTGTAAGGGGATTAATACCGTGACTAGCATATGCTATGAACTACATTATGATTCTTTCTTTAATTAAATGTAATTGTTCCATGCCTGATAACTGTAAAGTGGTT
Source organism: Trichosurus vulpecula (assembly GCF_011100635.1). Classification (NCBI taxonomy): domain Eukaryota; kingdom Metazoa; phylum Chordata; class Mammalia; order Diprotodontia; family Phalangeridae; genus Trichosurus; species Trichosurus vulpecula. Next base: position 303,311,018 of record NC_050573.1, on the reverse strand, counting down.
TTAAAACATCAAAAACAGTAAGATTAAGGATTTTTACATGTGGTAGTTTGGTAATGCAATTTATGTCATCTGAAGTTTTGTTTCATGTTTTAAATATGTGATGCTATTGTTTGTGTATTTATTTTATTTCTAAATTGTTATATTGTGTAATTTGATAGACCTTGGAAACAGAAATGCTGTAAGACAAAACAGATTTTTAATCTGGATGCTCTTGTATGTGAATTGTGCTTTTAAAAGGATGTGATGGGGGCAGCACCAAGATGGTAGCTGGAAAGCAGGGATTCACTTAAGCTCTCCTTCAATTCCCTCCAACCAACTGTAAAAAATGGCTCTGAACAAATTCTAGAGCTGCAGAACCCACAAAATAGCAGAGGGAAGCAGGTCTCCAGCCCAGGATGGCTTGGATGGTTTCTCAGAAGCATCTATTGCTTTGTGCTGGGAGCGAAGCATATCCCAGAGTGGGCAGGATAGACCAGACCAAGAGTTGGCTAGAGCAGGCCTTAGGGCCATGAACCACTGAGCTGTAGCACTTATCTGACTTCTCAACCCACAAATGCCAAAGACCATGGAGCAGGTTAGAGGGAAAATTGCTAGATCTGGGTGAGATTGGTCTGGCCCCCATCCTGGGGGCAGTAGAAGCAGCATGGTGGTGGTTGCAACAGCAGCAGGAAGCTCCTATAGCTGCTTCCAGAGCTCCAGTTTCAGTTGTTTCCAGAGTCCCTGGGCCATGTGGTAGGAGGAATCAAGTGGCATATCAGAGGAGGAGTGCAGGGAATGCTTTGCCCCACTTGGATCTTGGTCACAGTCTTGGTTGGCAGTCCTTGGGGAAGGAGGAGCACTGCTGTGGCAGAACCTGTGGTGACAGAGGAGTAGAAGTAGTTCTGAAATCTGCAACACAGCCCCTAAAGCTTGGGACAAAGTACTCACTACCCTACAAGCAGTCATACTCTGACAAAAAGCTCAAGGGTCAAGTAGTTGGCTGGGAACATGGTCAGGCAGCGAAAAAGGACTCAGACTGAGACTTTAGAATCTTCTTTTGATGACAAAGAAGATCAAAACATACAACCAGAAGAAGTCAACAAAGTCATAGAGCCTACATGAAAAACCTCCAAGAAAAATATGAATTGGTCTCAGGCCATGGAAGAGCTCAAAAAGGATTTGGAAAATCGGGTAAGAGAAGTAGAGGAAAAATTGGGAAGAGAAATGAGATGATACCAGAAAATCATGAAAAACAAGTCAACAACTTGCTAAAGGAGACCCAAAAAATACTGAAGAAAATGACACCTTAAAAAATTGACTAACCCAAATGGCAAAAGAGCTCCAAAAAGCCAACGAGGAGAAGAATGCCATAAAAGGCAAAATTAGCCAAATGGAAAAGGAACTCCAAAAGGCCACTAAAGAAAATACCACCTTGGGGCAGCTAGGTGGCACACTGAGTAGACCACTGGCCCTGGAGTCAGGAGGACCTGAGATCAAATCTGGCCTCAGACACTTGACACATGTACTAGCTGTGTGACCTTAGGCAAGTCACTTAACCCCAATTGCCCTGCCAAAAAAAAAAATTAAAAAAAATAAAAAAAACAACAAAAAAAGGAAAATGCCACCTTAAAAATCAGATTGGAGCACATGGAGGCTAGTGACTTTATGAGAAATCAAGATATTATAAAACAAAACCAAAGAAATGGAAAAAATGGAAGACAATATGAAATATCTCATTGGAAAAACCACTGACATGGAGAAGAGGTGCAGGAGAGATAATTTAAAAATTATTGGACTACCTGAAAGCCATGATCAAAAGAAGAGCCTAGACATCATCTTTCAAGAAATTATCAAAGAAAACTGCCCTGATATTCTAGAACCAAAGGGTAAAATGGAAATTGAAAGAATCCACCAATCACCACTTGAAAAAGATACCAAGGGGGCACAGCCAAGATGGTGCTGTGAAAGGAAAGAACTACTGGAGCTCTCCAACAATTTCAGTCAGATACATCTACGAAAGTGAATCAGAGCATATTTGAGAGAGTTAGAAGCCACTAGTAGACTAAGCAGGGTAGGAGCGCCAGGCACGTGGAAGGGCACCAAGCCAAGCCAACCAGGAAGAGCAGAGGAATCCAGCCATCACACCCATCTGGGAGGTTGCTGGTTGAGCAAAACACTAGAGCAGGAACAGGCCCAGGGTGGAAGTACCTGCTATGGCCACAATCTAGGCCCAGGCCTCTCAGCCCAGGACAGGAGTCTGTTGGAGCTACAGAAGACGCCAGTGCTGAAGCTGTGGCTATGGGAGCAGCTAGCCCGGAGGTCTCCAATCAACAGTCTAAAGGTCTGAAACTCCCCTTCTTGAGCTACCAAAAAATTATTCTATAGAGCTGGATAAAATAATGACAAAATTCATCTGGAAGAACAAGAGGTATAGAATATCTAGGGAATTAATGAAAAGAAATGCTAGGGAAGGTGGCCTAGCCATGCTAGATATTAAATTGTACTATAAGGCAGTAGTCATCAAAACTACTTGGTACTGGCTAAGAAACAGAGTGGTAGATCAGTGCAAGAGGTTAGGTACACAAGACGCAGTAGTCAACTGCTATAGCAATCTACACTTTGATAAACCCAAAGAATCCAGCGTCTGGGCCAAGAATTCACTATTTCACAAAAATGCTGGGAACACTGGAAAATGGTAGGACACAAACTGGACATCGACCAATATCTTATACCGTATACCAAAATAAAGTCAAAATGGGTTTATGATTTAGGAATAAAGGCTGATATTATAAGCAAGTTGGGAGACCAAGGGATAGTTTACTTATCAGATTTATGGGAAAGAAAATAATTTATGACACAGCAAGAGATAGCATTACAAAATACAAAATGGATAATTTTGATTATGTTAAATTGAAAAGTTTTTGTATTAAAAAAGCCAATGCAACAAAGATTAGGAGGGAAGCAGAAAATTGGGAGAAAATCTTTACAACTAGTATATCTGATAAAGGCATTATCTCTAAAATATGCAGGGAATTGAGCCAAATTTATAGGAATACAAGTCATTCCGCAATTAAGAAATGGTCAAAGGATATAAACAGGCAGTTTTCAGAGGAAGAAATTAAAGATATTTATAGGCATATGAAAAAATGCTCTAAATAACTACTGATTAGAGAAATGGAAATCAAAGCACCTCTTAGATACCACATCTCTCCTGTCAGATTGGCTAACATGACAAAATAGGAAAATGATAAATGCTGGAGAGGATGTGGGAAAACTGGGACATTGTTACATTGCTGGTGGAGTTGTGAACTGATCCAGCCATTCTGGAGAGCAATTTGGAACTATGCCCAAAGGTCTATAAAAATGTTCATACCCTTTGACCTAGGAATACTACTTCTAGCGCTGTATCCCAAAGAGCTCACATAAGTGGGAAAAAGGACCCATATGTACAAAAATATTTATAGTGGCTCTTTTTGTAGTAGCAAAGAATTGGAAATCAAGGGGATGCCCATCAATTGGGGAATGGCTTTACAAGTTGTGGTATATCAATGTATTGTAATACTATTCTGCTGTAAGAAATGGGGAAGATATGCACTTCATGATAACCTGGAAAAATGTACATGATATAATGCTGAGTGAACAGAGCAGAACTAGTAGAACATTATACACATTGACAGATATATGGATTCTGTGATGACTAACCCTGGTAGACTTCACTCTTCACAGCAATACAAGGTTCAAAGACAACTCCAAAGGACTCAAGATAGAGAGAGCTATCTACATCCAGAGAAAGAACTATGGAGTCTGAATGTAAATTGAGGCAAACTATTGGCTCTCCTCTATTTTTCTTTTTTTCTCTTTTGTTTTTGTTTCTTATTTCTCATGATTCATTACGTTGGTCATAATTCTTCTTCTTCTCTTGACTATTGTGTAAATAAGTTTAATGTGAAGTTATATGTAGAAGATATATCATATTCCATGTCATCTGGGGGAGGAAGAGGGAGGGAGTGGAAGAAAATCTGGAAATCAAAATCATTCGGAACTGAGTGTTGTAAACTAAAAATAAAAATCTTAATTTAAAAAAGAAGATTCCAAAAAGTAAACTCCTAGGAATATTGTTGCCAAATTCCAGAGTTCCTAGGTCAAGGACAAAATACTGCAAGCAGCCAGAAACAATTTGAGTATTGTGGAAACACAATCAGGATAACACAAGGTCTAGCAGCTTCTACATTAAGAAAGCAAAGGGCTTGGAATATGATATTCTGGAGGTTAAAGGAGCTAGGATTAGAACCAAGAATCACCTACCCAGCAAAACTATGTATAATGCTCCAAGGAAAAATATGGAGATGGGGAATAAGTGAATCTTGCTCTCATTGGATTTGACTTGAAGAGGGAATAACATACACACTCAGCTGGGTATCTTATCCTACAGGCAAGTAGGGGGAAAGGGATAAGAAAGGGGAAATGATAGAAGGGAAGGTAGATGGAGTAGGATGTAATCAAAAGCAAACACTTTAGAAAAGGGACAAGGTCAAGGGAGAAAACTGAATAAAGGGTGACAGGATAGGATGGAGGTAAATATAGTTAGTCTTTCACAACATGATTATTGTGTGTTTTGCATATTAATACATGCATGGTCTATATTGAGTTGCTTGCCTTCTTAGGGAGGGTCAGTTGGGAGGGAGGAGGGGAGAGAATTTGGAACTCAAAGTTCTAAAAGAAGATGCTTAAAAAAGGTTTCTTTGCATCCAACTGGGAAAGAAATATAGAGGCAATGGGGTATTGAAATCTATCTTGCCCTACAAGAAAGTAAGGGGAAAGGGGATGGGGTGTAGGTGGGGTGACAGAAGGGAGGGCTGACCAGGGAATGGGGCAATCAGAATATATGTCATCTTGGACTGGGGGGCATGGTAGAAATGGGAAGAAAATTTGTAACTCAAAATCTTGTGGAAATCAATGTTGAAAACCAAAAATATTAAATAAATAATTTATTCTCAAAATAAAGGATGTGATAAAAATAAATATTTGAAAACAAATATTTAATGAGATATAGTTTGTTATAAAGCAGATGATAATAATATGTAACAGTGAATTTTCTTTTGAAATTCTTGGATATTATTGAAGTGTATGGAGTGATTTAAAGATGTAGCTTCAACATATTAATGATGAGTCAACTATTAAGTATCTGCTGTGTGCCTGAAGCACCAGAATATTCTTAGTTTTCATTGACAAGGAAAGGATAAGTGAAATGTTAACTATTAGGGAAATATCAAGAAAGATAATGATCCCTAAGTTGTGGTTAGTGAAATTTTGTAATTTAAGGTAAAAATTCCTGAGATTGTAATGTGCTATTGTTTTGAGCTTTGATTACAAAGATAATTGTCTGAATTGTCAGGAAGACAATAGTAGAAAATAGCAGATGCTGTAGCCTGGGAACTGCTAAAGGTGGATGTCTATGAATGTATTGGGGATGACTTAGGGATGGCCTACCTAGCATCCTCCTAATTCAATTTCCCCATTGTACTATTTCCTTTCAGAAAAAGAAATTTTCCCCACTAGGTTAATCCTGAGCCTTGCTTTTGATACCCCGTGACTACAAAATTGGTTGTCAAATATGACTCATGCCTGGAATCCAGCAGATCCAAGGAAGATACCATCCCACCCATTTATGATATATGACATGCTTATAAATGTGTCCCTCTTTTTTCTTTTATAGCAAATTCCTATAATCACGATTTTTTTGTAAGTACAATGCTAAATATTAAATAATAATTAAATATTTAAATAATAAATTCCAAGTATGAACATCTTACAACTTTAACCTGTATTTGTGGTCAAATAATAATATAGGGATGGTATTCTCCTAACGGGGGGCATTATTAGACATAGTAATAAAACAAAGATATAATGTAAAATGTTCTCTAAATAAATGTAATAAAACATTTTAAGAAAAACAACAAGATTAGACTGTTTTCTCTAAGAATTATAAACGCATGCGTATGATTGTATTCCAAAATTTATCTACCATGCAACTTCAGGCTTTGAGCATGTTTTGGTAATAAGTCCTCAAAAGTGGATTTTAAACACTGTATTCATAATGTCAAAAAAAGTGAAATTGTTTTTATCCATTTTAAGATATCTGTCTAGCAATATCAAAAGGCAAAACAGTTAATTTTGCAGTTGGACTCATAAGTTTTAAAAAGATTCTTATACAAGGTAAAGGATTTAGGTAAGGATAGAAATAGCAAATGGTATATAAACTGAAATTTTCTGAAGCTTCAAAATTGGAGAACAAAATTTAAATGATATTACTAGCAGAATTATCTAGGAACCTCTAGATTTGGAACCAGAGAAGCAGAGCTCCTTTTTGAGCTGTCCTGAGAATAAGCATATAGTCCAAGAAAAGATATCTAGGTACCAGATAACATGAGACATCTTTCTAGGACTCGAAAGATGCTGATTAAATAGATTCCAGAAATAGTACACTAGGATCCAAGGAGACTTGATATTAACTAATATTGATGATAACCATTGTACTGCTTTGGTCTTTTGTTTTAAGATGTTTATCTTTACATTTTCTTGGTTACCTTGGTGACATGTAAATCTTCCTTCTCAAAACTAATCCACTGTGAGCCATCTAAGTAGTTTGATCTGTACCTGACTTAACGTAATTATGCAATTATGGGAATTGGGAGGAAAACTTTATTATATTTTTTGAACCTATCCTTGCATGGCTGGGAAACAGGACTATCTGTATGTATTTTTTAGAGATCCTTAATCAAGGACCTATGTTATTCTGACCAGAAATTCATATTCAAAGATTGATGCAAGTAGTTTTCTCTAAAGGCCCCTTCTAGGTTCTTCTGAGTACTCCACAGCTATCAAACTTGTGGGTCTGTACTCCTGGATCATCTGAAGAAAACCCCTTGTCCTGTATGGATGGCAGCACCTTCCATGGACCTCAAGGTTCATCTAGTATGGACCCAGAAGCCGCCAACATCCAGATGAGATAGTTGTCCCAAGATTCCAGGTGAGCGCTGAGAATGCTGTCCCAGGTTTTTTCCTCTTCCCTTGTTATGTGCCCTGATTCACATTCTATCCCTCTACATTCTTGCCCCTCCCTTTTTGGCTTGCAAGCAAACAATGGCTAGCAATAATACCTGGGACATACTTCCCCATATGTCCTCTCAATGAACTAACTCTCTAGGCAACATCTCATCCTCGCCCAACTGGCCACTTGTGGCATCTTGGCTTATAACCTAGCTCTCTTTTATTGGCCAGAAGGGAAGGAGTTTTTCAGATATCCTCCCCTTCATCAAAAGGAAGAAATGTCAAGATATTAGGAGAAATCCTGTTTTTCACAGCTAAGGCGCAGCAAGCAAGCTGTTCCCTGAGCTTGGCATAACTAGAATTCTTTGCTCTCCCCCTCTGAATGACCTCAGCCATGGCAAAATCCCAGAATTATTTGATATAACTATTGTATGTCTTTGACCAACACCAGGTATTCTTCATTAAGCCCTGCTATGAATCAACCTTGTCTCATTGTTGCTGTTACCCCTCATTGTCAGGGCTACAGCTTACTGCACAGCCATTGGCATAAGTATTGAGATCTACCTACATTAAGCAGGTCCCTCCAACTAAGGGCAGAGCTCTGACACATGTCCTTGCTTGCAAACGATTTTGCTCACTTTGAAATTAAACTTTTGTTTATTCCTGGCTCTCCTGTCTCTAGCCAGCTCTATTTGGGTCCTGCCACCCACAGGGTAAAGATCAGTTCCTGTCTGGTTGACACAACCAATCAACCAATTAACATTTATTAATTAACTATCATATGTAAAACACTGTGCTAAGCACCGACAATACAAAAAGAGTCGAGACAGTCCCTCTCCTCAAGAATCAAATCTTACAATCTAATGGGGGAGAAAATATGCAAACAAATATATGCAAAGCGAGCTGTATATATGAAAGGAAATAATTAAAAGAGGGAAAGCACTGGAATTAAGAAGATTCAGAGAAGGCTTCCAATAGAAGGAGGAAATATAATTGGGACTTAAATGAAGCAAGGGAAGTCAGTAGTTAGAGCAGAGGACAGAGAATATTCTTGGTATGGGGGAAATCCAGAGAAAAGGCCCAGAGCCAAGAGATGAAGTGTCTTTTTTCATGGGAGAGCCAGGAGGCCAATCTCACTTGATCAGAGAGGATATGTTGGGGAGTAATGTAAAAAAAAATGAAAAGGTATGAAGAGGCTAGATTATGAAGGGCTTTGAATATGAAGCAGAACATTTTTGTATTTGCTCCTCTAGGAAATAAGAAGCTATTGGAGTTTACTGAGTAGGGAAGTGAAATGATTAGACCTGTTTTTAGAAAATCATTTTACTGATAAATGGAGAATGAACAGGAATATGAAGGGACTTGATGCAAGCAGACCCACCATCAGGCTATTACAACAATCCAGATGCAAGGTGATGAAAGCTTGCACAAGAGTGTGGTAGTGGCAGTGGAGAGAAAGGAAATATTCAGGAAATGTTGCCAAGGTGAAACAGACAGGAACTAGCAACAACTTGGATATGGAAGTTTCGAGATAATGAGGACTCTAAGATAAATTTTAAGTTGTGAGTCTTAGGGACTGGGAAGATATTGTTGCCCTCTACAATAACAAGGATGGTAGTAGGTGGGGAGGGCTTAAGGGAAATGATAATGAGTTCAATTTTGAATATTTTGAGTTTAGCTGTTATTGGATATCCAGCTGAAGATATATGAAAGGCACTTTAGAGATATGAGATTGGAAGTTAGCAGAGAGTTTGAGGCAGGAAACATAGATTTGAGAATCATCATCATGGAAATAGTAATTAAATCTACGGGAGATGATATCATGAAGTGAAATGGCATAGAGGGAAAAGAGAATAGACCTGGGATAGAACATGAAAGACACCTTCATTTAAAGGGAGGATTCTGTAAGAATATCCAGCAAAATAGAGAGAAGAAAGATATGTCAGATAGCTAGCAGGAGAATTACGTGAGACTGGAGTCCTAAAAATCCTAAATGAAGAGAGTATCAAGAAGGAGAGTGTGATTAACATTGCCAAAAGCTGCAGAGAGATCAAAGAGGAAAAGGACTGAGAAAAGGCCATTAGATTTTGAAACTAAGAGATCATTAGTAACTTTGGAGACACCAGTTTCAAAGGGATGATTAAGTTGGATGCCAGATCTTGAGTATTTAAGAAAAGAAAAAGAGTGTGTGTGCATGTGTACCACACAGCTGGGTCAGCTAAGTGGTGCACTGGATAGAGTGCCAGGTTTGAAGAAAGGAAGCCTCATCTTCCTGAGTTCAAATTCACCCTCAGAAACTTACTATCTATGTCACCCTGGGAAAGTCACTTAATCCTGTTTGCCTTTGTTTCCCCACCTGTAAAATGTGCCACAGAAGGAAATGGCAAACCATGCAAGTATCTTTCCCAAGAAAGCCCCAGTGGAGTCACAAAGAGCCAGACAGGGATGAGAAATGACGGGACAACAACACATACACATTTAACTCAATAAAAGAAATTCACCAAATTAGAGTTAGTCTAAAGTGGAATATGATGCCCAGTTTGGGGATGATGAGGTTGAAATTGTATGTATAATGGATTGACATAATTGGTCATGAATGAACCAAAAATGTTGAGATTACTACTTGCCAGGATATTTTAAGAGATTAATACATAAGGCAGGGATGTGGTAGCTAAGACATAATGGTATCAAATATCTCATCTGACAGTAAAATCCTAGGATTCTACAAACAAATTTGTGTAAAAGTATATAGTAGAAGATAAAACAGGTGAAGATTACGGGGACAACATCTTAGAGGGCTTAGAATATAGAATTAATTAATTTGGATATTGGCTGATGAAGTTAACTTTATCCAAAGAGGCTGTGTTTTCATTGTGTTACAGTGGAAAGAGCAATGATTTTGGACTCTGATGACCTGGGTTAAAATCCTGCTTATGTCATTTGCATCTTCTATAACCTTGGACAAGCTATGAACCATTTCTGTGTATTAGTTTCCTAGTCTGTAAAATAAGGGTGTTGTACTACATGGCCTTTATATGTTCTTCTAGTTCTAAATCTGTGATGCTGTGATTAATTATATTTCACACTTTGACAACCTGAAATGTAATCAATCATGTATAGAACACATTATATTATATAGTCTTTGCTATAGTAATTAACAGGGCAGGAGGAAAGGCAGGTCTGGAAATCATATTTTACAGTAAAGAATTTTGTGATGTTCCATTTGGCTTATTCCAGTACCTCAATAGATCTCTGATGTCAACAATGTTAGTGTTCTCTATAAAAATGAAGATTGTAACCTCTCCATTATCTATCTAGCTCATGACTTACCATATGTTCATCACTAAGGATATCAAGCCAAAAGCCTAGGAACATCTATAACTTCTGCTTAAATTGTGAAAAGGCCAATGGAGCAAACAGCCTGCCCATTGGTTAGCCCTCAATCTGATTATTGATCACATATGCCTTTTTGATGATATACTTTATAATATTTCACTTGTGGGCATTGTATCCTTTTCTGTGTATGCCCACTGGGTGCTTTTTCATTGCACTTTGGATGTTAACTCAATTTTAATTCTTCAGAGGTGAGCATCTCAGAGAGATAACATCATTAAAAATATATTGATTTTTATTTCAGAGAGAAATTATTGGTTATTAGAACATCTATGTATACTCTCCCTCTAGGTTAAACCCACAGTGAAAATGTTGACTGACCCACGTTCCAGGTCTATACTATTCCTAAACATATCACTTGTGGGAGCCATTAAGTGGTACAGTGGATAGAGTGCTAGACCTGGAGTCCAGAAGATTCATCTTTCTGTCTAAATTTGGCCTGAGACACTTACTAACAGTGTAACTCTGGGCAAGTTACTTAAACCTTGTTTGCCTCAATTTTCTCATCTGTAAAATGAGCTAGAGAAGGAAATGGCATTCAATATCTTTTGTACGAAAACCCTAAATGGTTCATGAAGAGTCAGACATGACTAAAAATGATTGGAAAAAATAGTTTTTAAGCCCCCAGCATGGCAGAAGACATATTCCACCAATCTAAGGTATCAGTGAGAAAAGAAAGCATGTGCATAGAAAGTACTAGTATAAAAGGATCACTTTTGGTAGAACACAGGTGGCCAACACAACTCTGGCCTCCAATGTTGCAGAATTTCAAGGTCCTTTCTTTTTCATAGTGCTCTCACATGATTATCCCATGAGAACAGTGTCTTTGAGGGAAGGTCATACATCTGAATTTTCTGGGCATGGCATCTCTTACTGTGCATATCACTTTACTGTAAAATGACTGGGGAGGAAATCCTTCCTGTCTAAACTGACAGAATCCCTACAACACACCCCCTACCATATCACTCTAAAGTGCTACTCAATTCAATTAGCAATCTCTATCTATAGACTTCTTGAAAAAGGAAAATTTCACAATATGCCAAAACAGAATTACAGAACTCAGGGTATGGTACATGTTCCATTAAGAGTTTTATTCATCTAATAGAACAATACTCTTTTAGGAAAAAAAAAAACTTTTAGCAAACCCTTAAAAAGTATTTTTCCTCTAAATCCATTATATTTAACATTGCCCACTCCTGAGCAGGAAATGACACTTAAAGTAGGTTTTGTTGACTTTTTTGTTTAATATATTTTGATCACTATATGACAATGTAATTATTTTCCTTTGGAGTCCTTTATTTTTCCATAAAGATAACATTTGTAAAAAGCTTAGTCTCATGTATGTTCATAAGGCATTCAAACCATCCCCAAATCAACCATGGCCATAACCCACAGTGCCTTCTGAAAGCCAAACTCCTCTGCCCATAGAGAGCTGAAGCATGTTAAACTGCAGTAGGTTTCATGTTGTGTGGTGTTTTTTCAGGTCTGTCATGTCCAGTGATTTCAAAACTCTTTTCATGAAGCATTTATTTTCTGAGAATGTGAGACTTCCATGTAATCCATGAGTCTTTGGGCTTTTTATTTTATTTCTGGTCTTGTCAATTTTAACTTTACAAATTCCCTCACCCTCTTCTCTTCTCTAAAATCACCACTCTCATTCAGTCAAACTTATATCATTTCTTATCTGGTCTATTGCAGTAACTTCTTAATTGGTCTCTGCTTCTAGTCTCCATATGGCTGCCAAAATAATCTTTTAAAGTTCTCATCCAACCAAGTCACTCCCTTGCTCAAAAATCTTCAATGGACCCCTGTTGCCTATAGAATAAGTATAATCTTCTCAGCTCAACTTTTAAAGCCCTTCCCAGTTTGACTCCAGCCTACATTTCCAGATATTTCACAATATTCTCTTCCCATGATCTATGTTATTGTTGAACTGACCTACTTGATGTTCCCTAAACCTCATGTTCCACTAGACCCAAATAAAAATAGTTTGCTCCTAGAATGTGGTTGGGGCTCTTTCAAGAAGCATTGATACCTTCAGTCCTATTATGATGGATGCTATCACAATTTGGCATTGGATACCACCAGGGTATTAGATAATTTCTGAGGGTACTGTATCAATCATCAATACTTGTGTTCATTTAGCAAAGTGCATATATCAATGCCTATGCATATAATTGAAACCCATGTGTGAAGAGTCTGTACCACCATGTAACAGAAGTAACAAATACAGTAGGTTATAGTTCTGACAGAGCCCTAATCTAACCCTTTTGGTTCAACCCAGAAAGGTAGAACCTAAAAATCAACCTTCTTGTTATCATGATTATGACATTAAAGGGGCAATTCATGCTTAGACTCATTAAACCACATATCATATTCAAAATCCTTTCTAATTTTCAGCTTTGTCATCTAAATCCCTGATTCCTGGGCATTCTAAATCTCAGGTATACTGTATTCATGACATTCTACAACCCTAAACTAGAAGAATTAGTGTCCTATAAATCCATTGGTATGTCAGTGGTCCAGATAAGTGACCAGTAGACCAAAGCTCGGTAGATATATTACAAAATACTCATTTGAAATGCAGCCCTCTCTTTTTTCTTCCCAGTAGTTCTGGGGTTAAGTAGGCTGGTGTTGCATGATGCAGTCAATGTGTGAGGCTTGGTAACTTTGATGTTTTACTACCTAACCTGCTAAATGCATTGCCTAGAATGGTATGCTACATTCCTCTGTCCTTCCCATTATTACCCCTCACAATCCACCTCTACTGTAGACTGAAGTGAAGTAGTAACAAGAGTACCATTCTACTTTGTTTGGTTTGTTTTTTCACAATGGTCAGAGCGGAGACCTTGTCTCCATATTGCAGTGGCCATCTTAAGTGCCATTTTAGTGAAAGACGTGAAAATTCTTCAGCTTCAAATCTAGCAACTTGACAACACATGACACAGTGCATAGTTTTCTAGTGAGCACTAGGGACTAAAAAAATATGATTCAAAGAAATAATCTATGATAATACCTACTATAACACACTCCAACCCACTAAAAAGTTCACCACTGAGATCAGCTCATTCAATGTTGCTAGGGGCTATAGTCTTATTGAGCTCTTCCACAAGCCAGCCCTTTGTACTCTCATATGTATATGTATGTGTATATGCATACATGTACATATATGTATATTTGTATATGTGCAATAAAAGAGATAATTTTAATATCTGATTTTCTAAGTCAATATGGGCCTGCAGTGATCCTCATTGTAAGGTTTAGTGGTCCCCATTTCTATTCAAAGTTGATACACTAGTATAGAGCAATTCTGCCTGAGGTAACACCATCTATTACTGCAGATTAGCAATCTGTCCATCTATCTGAGAGGCAAAGTAAAACAGAGTGGGTAAGGGAGGAGAGAGTCTCTCTCTCTCTCTCTCTCCCTCTCTCTCTGGAAAAAAGTGTTCACCCAGCACCCAATCTTTATTCCAATTGACCAAAAAAAAAACCAGAATATTTTAAGTTTGCCAAACAATCAATTCCAAATCTTCCAAGCATTAATTTTTCAAAGACTCCTCTGGAATATAATCTAAATTCTTGTCCATCCCAAACTGCAATATTATGTGCCCTGGGGGGAAAAAAAATCCTCCTCTCCTCTTCCTCCTCCAGATTGTGATATCCCATATATCATTCATACTTTGTCCTGTGTGTTTCTATGCCCTCTTGCAGTGCATCAACTTTGTGGCCACTTGACCCACTTGACCTAACCAAACCTCACTGATCTGATATGGTATCATCATGTATGTTACATATGTATTCAGTACCAACACTTTTTAAACTATTTTGTCTGGCAATCCCTGACACACTAATCCATCTTCTCCTTCTGTGCCTTTGCACAGATTATCTTTCAGAAATGACATGGTCTCTTCTTCAAACCTATCTCATACTCTCCTTAGGTTACATCAGAACACAGCTCAAATATTATCTCCTATGTGATGCCTTTCCTGTTTCCCACAGCTATTAGTACCATTTTTACCACCAAGAAATTGCTCCATAGTTTTCTGTTTATATTTTGTAAGTAAGAGGCAACATGATATAGAGGAGAAACATTGGAATCAGTACTTCCTAGGTTCTAGTTAAGCCTTTGATAAACAGGAGCTAGCTATTTGACTACAATTATACTTTCCACATTGTGACTTCCCCTGTCATGGTTTCAATATATTGTGGGTAGGCATAAGAAGTTAAATGGGAATTTTGGGGAGTTGTGTAGAAGCCGGAGATGACATGTGAAGGCCAGTAGATGACATTGTAAAAGTTTAGAAATTCAGAAATGCGAGAGTCAGAAACCGTGAGCAGTCTGAGTGGGGCAAATTTCCAAGCCAGAAGAGTCTGAAAGGCCAAAGGCACGAATCTGTAGGCTCAGAGAGGGCTCAGCGTGGGGAGCTGCTCCAGATCAAAGCAGAAATAGCTGGCTGGGAAATCCATGTGGGAGACAGGCTGGGAGAAAGCTGGGCACCCGAAACCAGTGGAGATCCTCAGGCCTCCAACACAGGACAGCAGTCTGTGGAAGTGAGGAGAGGAAGCGCAACACCACCACCCCATGAAAACACCTACTCCTAAGGCTTGCAGCCTGAAGGTATGAAACGCGGGTTGTCGAACTTCCAGGAGACATAATGACCAGGTAAATGGCTCTAATCCCTGCCCCCCTCACCCAGAGAATTCCTTGGGAAAAAAAAAAGAACCCTGGAACAGAGGAGAAAGAAGTGGGGCTTCAGTGGTCAAATAGTACAAGTTCATTAGTCCCAGAGAGGCAGAGTCGGCAGGGGTCAACGCCAGGAGCCCAGATGTAATTTTGCTCCCCCAGGAGACGTGCCAGACATCAGCTCAAACAACAAACAGCTGAGACCATTGCTGAAAAGCAACAGTGCTGGAGAGCACCCATATGGAGTAAGAAATCAGGGAGCCAGACCCCTCCCCCACACCTCAGGAAACTGAAGGCTATAATTCTAGACTCACAATACCCAGAATAAGAAAGCTGGGACAGAGAGCCCAGAGCCCCAAAGGCAGAAATTGGTTGTAAAGCCAGGAAAAGGCAAACCAAAATGAAGAAAAACACAAAAAAAAACTGAGGACAATAGATTCTTTTTATGGAGACAGGAATGATCAAAATACCAATTTGGAAGAGAACAGCAGTGACACTATAGATCCATCTGATACCTCAAAAGATAATATGAACTGGTCTCCAGCCCAAAAAGCATTGCTGGAAGAGCTAAAGGAGGATTTTAAAAACCAAATTAGGGAGGTAAAACAAAACATGGAAAAAATGGAAAAGTCCCTAAAGAATAAAATTGGCAAAATGGCCATGGTGATTCAGAATCTAAATAGAGAAAATAACACCCTGAGAGGTAAAATCAACCAATTGGAAAAGGAGACTCAAAAGCAAAATGAAAACACTAACTCAT
The DNA here is from genome assembly GCF_011100635.1 of Trichosurus vulpecula. Taxonomy (NCBI): domain Eukaryota; kingdom Metazoa; phylum Chordata; class Mammalia; order Diprotodontia; family Phalangeridae; genus Trichosurus; species Trichosurus vulpecula. The sequence continues at coordinate 303,295,152 of NC_050573.1, read as the reverse complement.
TAAAAATTAGAGTTGAGGCTTATGGAGGGGGGCGGAGCCAAGATGGCCGCATGAAGGCAGCGTCTTACCGGAGCTCTCTCACAAGGTCTGTCAGATTCCTATAAAAAAGTGAATTTGAGCAGATTTGAGAGAGATAGAAACCGCGAGCAGTCTGCGTGGGGCAAATTTCCGAGCCGGGAGAGTCTAGAAGGCCGGAGGAACGAACCTGCAGGCTCAGAGAGTGCTCGGTGCGGAGCTGCTCCAGACCAAGGCGGAAGCGGCCGGCCGAGAAATCCACGTGGGAGACGGGCTGGGAGAAAGCTGGGCGCCCGAAACCAGCGGAGATCCTCAGGACTCCCAACACAGGACGGCAGTCTGTGGGAGCGACGAGAGGCAGCGCAACGCCACCGGCCGTGAAAACAGCCACTCCTGAAGCTTGCAAAACCCAGGAACTCGGCTTCTTGAACTTCCATAAGACTCAATGGCCAGGTAAAAGGCTCTAATCCCTCCCCCCCTCATCCAGAGAGTTCCTCGGAAAATAAAAAAAGAGAACTGAAACAGAGGAGAGAGTAGTGGGGCCTCACAGGACAAATACTAGAAAGGAGTCAACGCCAGGAGCCCAGACGTAACCTTGCTCCCCCAGGGGAAGCGCCAGTCATCAGCTCAAACAACAAACAGCTGAGACCATTGCTGAAAAGCAGGTGCTGGAGAGCACCCACAGGGAGTGAGACGCCAGGGAGCCAGACCCCTCCCCCACACCTCAGGAAACTGAAGGTTATAATTCTAGACTCACAACCCCCAGAATAAGAAAGCTGGGACAGAGAGCCCAAAGATAGAAATTCGTTGTAACGCTAGGAAAAGGGAAAACAACAAACATGAAGAAGAATACAAAAAAACCGAGGACAATAGATTCTTTTTATGGAGACAGGCAGGATCAAAATATCGATATGGAGGACAGCAAGGACACGGTAGATACATCAGATACCTCAAAAGCTAATATGAACTGATCTCCAGCCAAAAAAGCACTGCTGGAAGAGCTAAAGGAGGATTTTAAAAACCAAATTAGGGAGCTAAAAGAAAATATGGAAAAAATGGAAAAAAGGGAGAAAAAATCCACTGATGAAATCAAGTCCCTAAAGAATAAGATTGGCGAAATGGCTACGGAGATTCAGAATCTAGAGAGAGAAAAGGACACCATGAGAGGTGAAATCAACCAATTGAAAATGGAGGCTCAAAAGCAAAATGTAAACACTAACTCATTTAAAATTAGACTTGAGCAAGTGGAAGCTAATGAATCTATGAAGCATCAAGAAGTAATAAAACAAAACGTAAAGAATGAAAAAATAGAAAAAAATGTGAAATATCTGATTGGCAAAACAACTGACCTGGAAAATAGATCCAGGAGAGACAATTTGAGAGTTATTGGTCTACCGGAAATCCACAATGAAAAAAGGAGCCTTGACAGTATCTTCGAAGAAATTATCAAAGAGAACTGCCCAGAGGTCCTAGAACCAGAGGGCAAAATAGTCATTGAAAGAATTCACCGATCACCCCCTGAAAGAGATCCTAAACTGAAAACACCAAGAAATATTATAGCCAAATTTCAGAGCTATAAACTCAAGGAGAAAATACTGCAAGCAGCCAAAAAGAAGAATTTCACATATCGTGGAACTACAGTCAGGATCACGCAGGATCTCTCAGCTTCCACATTAAAAGACAGGAGAAATTGGAATATGATATTCCGAAGGGCAAAGGAGCTGGGACTACAACCAAGGATCAACTACCCAGCAAAACTAAGCATAATTTTCCAGGCAAGGCGATGGACATTCAATGAAATAAGGGAATTCCAGACCTTCCTGATGAAAAGGCCAGAACTCAATGGAAAATTTGATCTCCAAATACACAACTCAAGAGAGACATAAAAAGGTAACCAGGGGGAAAAACCCCACAAACCTCATTAACCAATAAGCTTAGGTTGTTTACATCTTTATATGGGATTATATCATCTTATGTATGTTTTTTATGTATATATATATATATATATATATATATATATGTATATACATATACATATATAAGTCATTCTTGTGAATGGTACAACTATTATGACAAATGAAAGGGATATACATAGGTTGTGAATGCCTGTATAAATTAACTGATGTAAAGATATAAAATATAAATAAGAGATATAAAGGGAGGGCTATGAGGGAAGTGGTAAGGAGTTAGTAGAATAGGGTAAATTACACCAAAGGAAGTGGCAAAAAAACATAGTAGAGGGAAAGAAGGGAGGGAGAAGAGCAGTATTTGAGCTTTACTGTCATCTGATCTAGTTCAAGAAGGGAATAACATACTCTGATAAGTTTAGAAATCTAACTTGTCCTATGGGAAGTGGGAGGGTAAGGGGGGAAAAAGGGAGGGGGGTGGGTAGAAGGAAGAGGAGAAGTAGCAAGTGGGTAATGGTAAGATAAGGGAGGGGAATAAAGAGGGAGGGTTAACTGAGGAAAGCGGCGGTTAAAAGCAAAACTTTGTTGAGAAGGAGAAGGGGACAGGGAGAAATAAAAGCATAAACAGGGGGAATTAGGATGGAGAAAAAGACACAGATAGAAATCATAACCCTGAACGTGCAGGGTATGAACATTCTCACAAAACAGAAGCAGATAGCAGAATGGATTGAAAACCATAATCCTACAATATGCTGTTTACAAGAAACGCATCTGAAACAGGGGGATACACATAGGGTTAAGGTAAAAGGCTGGAGTAAAATATATTGGACCTCAGCTAAAGTAAAAAAAGCAGGTGTAGCAATCCTAATCTCAGACAAAGCAAAAGTAAAGATAGATCTAATTAAAAGAGATAAGGAAGGACATTATATCCTGCAAAAAGGCACCATAAACAATGAAGCAATATCATTGCTTAACATATATGCACCAAGTGGTAAGGCATACAAATTCTTAGAGGACAGGTTAAGGGAGTTACAGGAAGAAATAGACAGCAAAACTATAATATTGGGAGACCTCAACATCCCCCTTTCTGAACTTGATAAATCTAACCTCAAAATAAATAAGAAAAAAGTTAAGGAGGTAAACAGAATTTTAGAAAAGGCACATATGATACACCTCTGGAGAAAACTGAATGGGGATAAAAAGGAATATACTTTCTTCTCAAAAGTACATGGCACATACTCAAAAATTGACCATGTACTAGGGCATAAAAACCTCACAATCCAGTGCAGAAAAGCAGAAGTAGTCAATGCATCCTTTTCAGATCATGATGCAATAAGAATCATTTTTAATAAAGTACCATGGAAAAATAAGCTAAAAACTAATTGGAAACTAAATAATTTAATTTTAAAGAGTGAGTGGGCCAAAGAACAAATCAGAGAAACAATCAATAATTTCATTCAAGAGAATGACAATAATGAAACAACATACCAAAACTTATGGGATGCAGCAAAAGCAGTTCTTAGGGGAAGTTTTATATCTCTAAATGCCTACATGAATAAAATAGGGAAAGAGGAGATCAATGATCTGGGCATACAGCTGAAGAAGCTAGAAAAAGAGCAAATTGACAACCCCCAATTAAATACAAAATTAGAAATACTGAAAATCAAAGGAGAGATTAATAAAATTGAAACCAAGAAAACTATTGAATTAATAAATAAAACAAAGAGCTGGTTTTATGAAAAAACCAATAAAATTGATAAACCTTTGGCCAATTTAATTAAAAAAAAGAAAGAAGAAAATCAAATTACCAGTATCAAAAATGAAAAGGGTGAGTTCACCTCAAATGAAGAGGAAATCAAAACAATAATTAGGAATTATTTTGCCCAACTGTATGCCCATAAATATGACAACCTTAGAGATATGGATGAATATCTACAAAAACATAAACTGCCCAGACTAACAGAGAAGGAAGTGAAATTTCTTAATGACCCCATATCAGAAAAAGAAATTGAGCAGGCCATCAACGAACTCCCTAGGAAAAAATCTCCAGGGCCAGATGGTTTTACATGTGAATTCTATCAAACATTTAAAGAACAACTAATTCCAATACTTTGTAGACTCTTTGGGAAAATAGGTGAAGAAGGAGTCCTACAAAATTCTTTTTATGACACAAATATGGTACTAATACCCAAACCAGGTAGAGTTAAAACAGAGAAAGAAAATTATAGACCAATTTCTCTAATGAATATTGATGCAAAAATTTTAAATAAAATATTTGCAAAAAGATTGCAGCAACTCATTACGAGAATAATACACTATGACCAGGTAGGATTTATTCCAGGAATGCAAGGCTGGTTCAATATTAGGAAAACTATTAGCATAATTGACCATATCAACAACAAAACTAGCAGAAACCATATGATCATCTCAATAGACACAGAAAAAGCCTTTGACAAAGTACAACACCCATTCCTATTAAAAACACTAGAAAGCATAGGAATAAGAGGAACCTTCCTCAAAATTATAAATAGCATCTACCTAAAACCATCAACAAGCATTATTTGTAATGGGGATAAACTAGATGCATTCCCAATAAGATCAGGGGTGAAACAAGGATGTCCATTATCACCCCTATTATTCAATTTGGTACTAGAAACATTAGCTGTAGCAATAAGAGAAGAAAAAGAAATTGAAAGAATTAGAATAGGAAAAGAAGAAACTAAATTATCACTTTTTGCAGATGATATGATGATTTATCTAGAGAATCCTAGAGAATCAAGTAAAAAACTACTTGAAATAATAAACAACTTTAGCGAAGTTGCAGGATATAAAATAAACCCACATAAATCCTCAGCATTCCTATACATTACTGACAAAGCCCAACAGCAAGAGACAGAAAGAGAAATTCCATTCAAAGTTACTGAAGGCACTATAAAATATTTGGGAGTCTATTTGCGAAGACAAACCCAGGGCCTATATGAACATAACTATGAAACACTTTTCACGCGAATAAAATCAGATCTAAATAAATGGAGAAATATCAGTTGCTCATGGTTAGGCCGAGCTAATATAATAAAAATGACAATTCTACCTAAATTAATCTATCTATTCAGTGCCATACCAATCGAACTACCAAAAATTTTTTTTACTGAGCTGGACAAAATAATAACAAAATTCATTTGGAAAAACAAGAGGTCTAGAGTATCTAGGATATTAATGAAAAGACATGCTAGAGATGGTGGCTTAGCCACACCAGATATTAAACTGTACTACACAGCAGCAGTCACCAAAACTGCCTGGTACTGGTTAAGAAACAGGGGTGTGGATCAGTGGAATAGGATAGGTACACAAGTAAGTGAAATCAACAAGTTTAGCAATCTACTCTTCGATAAACCCAAAGAGGCCACTTTCTGGGCTAATAATTCACTATTTCACAAAAACTGTTGGGAAAATTGGAAAATGGTAGGGCAAAAACTGGGCATAGACCAATATCTTACACCATATACCAAAATAAAGTCAAAATGGGTTCATGATTTAGGAGTAAAAGCTGATACTCTAAGTAATTTGGGAAAGCAAGGAATAGTTTACTTATCAGATTTGTGGAAAAGTAAAGAATTCATGACCCAACAAGAGATAGAGAGCATTACAAAATGCAAAATGGATAATTTTGATTATGTCAAATTGAAATGTTTTTGTACAAAAAAAGCCAATGCAACAAGAATTAGGAGGGAAGCAGAAAATTGGGAGAAAATCTTTGCAACTAGTATCTCTGATAAAGGCCTCATCTCTAAAATATACAGGGAGCTGAGCCAAATATATAGGAATACAAGCCATTCCCCAATTGAGAAATGGTCAAAGGATATGAACAGGCAGTTTTCAGAGGAAGAAATTAAAGCTATCTACAGGCATATGGAAAAATGCTCTGGATCGCTGCTGATTAGAGAAATACAAATCAAAACAACTCTTAGATACCACATCTCCCCTGTCAGATTGGCTAAAATAACAAATCAGGAGAATGATAAATGCTGGAAAGGATGTGGGGAAATTGGAACATTGTTGCATTGCTGGTGCAGTTGTGAGATGATCCAGCCATTTTGGAGAGTAATTTGGAACTACGCCCAAAGGTCCATAAAAATGTTCATATCCTTTGACCCAGCAATACCACTTCTAGGGTTGTATCCCAAAGAAATCACGCAAGTGGAAAAAGGACCCATATGTACAAGAATATTTATAGCAGCTCTCTTTGTGGTAGCCAAGAATTGGAAATCAAAGGGATGCCCGTCAATTGGGGAATGGCTGAACAAGCTGTGGTATATGAAGGTGATGGAATACTATTTTGCCATAAGAAATGGGCATGATGCAGACTTCATAACAACCTGGAAAAACCTACACGACATAATGCTGAGTGAGTGGAGCAGAGCCAGGAGAACGTTGTGCACAGCCACAGATATATGGATTCCGTGAGGACCAACCCTGACATACTGCGCTTTTCTCAGCAACCTAAGGGGCAAGGACAATTCCAGGGGACTCATGATGGAGAATGCTATCTTCATCGAGACAAAGAACTGCGAAGTTTGAATACAGACTGAGGCACACTACATGCTCGCCTTTTCTACTTCTCTTTTGTTTTTGTTTTTGGGGTTTTTTTTTTTGGTTCTGTTTCTTCTTTCTCATGATTCATTCCATTGGTCAAAATTCTTCTCCACGACTTGACTAGTGCATAAATTAATTCAATGCGACGTTATACATGACAGTTATATGAGACTTCATGCCGTCATGGGGAGTGAGGGTGGAGGGAGGGGAGAAAAACTGGAACTCAAAACTATGTAGAACCATGTGTGGTAAACTAAAAACAAATAAAGATATTTATAAAAAAAAATAGAGTTGAGCAAGTGGAAGCTAATGAATCTATGAGGCACCAAGAAGTAGTAAAGCAAAATGTTAGGAATGAAAAAATAGAAAAAAAAATGTGAAATATCTGATTGGCAAAACAACTGACCTGGAAAATAGATCCAGGAGAGACAGTTTAAGAATGATTGGTCCACCGGAAATCCACAATGAAAAAAGGAGCCTTGACAGTATCTTCAAAGTAATTATTAAAGAGAACTGCCCAGAGGTCCTTGAACCAGAGGGCAAAATAGTCATTGAAAGAATTCACCGATCACCCCCTGAAAGAGATCCTAAACTGAAAACACCAAGAAATATTATAGCCAAATTTCAGAACTATAAACTCATGGAGAAAATACTGCAAGCAGCCAAAAAGAAGAATTTAACATATCGTGGAACTACAGTCAGGATCACGCAGGATCTCTCAGCTTCCACATTAAAAGACAGGAGAAATTGGAATATGATATTCCGAAGGGCAAAGGAGCTGGGACTACAACCAAGGATCAACTACCCAGCAAAACTAAGCATAATTTTTCAGGCAAGGAGATGGATATTAAATGAAATAAAAGAATTCCAGACCTTCCTGATGAAAAGGCCAGAACTCAATGGAAAACTGATCTCCAAATACAAAACTCAAGAGAGACATAAAAAGGTAACCAGGGAGAAAAACCCCACAAACCTCATTAACCAATAAGGGGAGGTTCTTTGCACCTCTTTGTGGGATTATATCATCTTATGTATGTTTTATATATATACATATATATGTCAGTCTTGAGAATGGTACAGCTATTATGACAATTGAAAGGGATACACCTAGATGGTGAATGCCTGTATAAATTAACTGATGTGAAGACAAAAAAAACATAAGTAAGAGATGTAAAGGGAGGGCTATGAGAGAAGAGGTAGGGAGGTAGTAGAAAAGGGTAAATGACACCAAATGAAGTGGCGCAAAAACATATTATAGTAGAGGGAAAGAAGGGAGAGAGAAGAGCAGTATTTGAGCTTTACTGTCATCTGATCTGGTTCAAGAAAGTAATATCATACCCTGATAAATTTAGAAATCTAACTTGTCCTACAGGAAGTAGGAGGGGAAGCAGGGAAAATAGGGAGGGGGTTGGTCAGAAGGGAGGGGAGAAGTAGCAATTGGGAAACGGTAAGATAAGGGAGGGGAATAAAGAGGGAAGGTAAACTGAGGAAGGTGGTGGTCAAAAGGAAAACTTTGTTGAGGAGGAGAAGGGGAAAGGGAGAAATAAAAGCATAAACAGGGGGAACTGGGATGGAGAAGAAGACACAGATAGAAATCATAACTCTGCATGTGAATGGGATGGAACACTCTCATAAAACAGAAGCGGATAGCAGAATGGATTAAAAACCATAATCCTGCAAAATGCTGTTTACAAGAAACACATTTGAAACAGGGGGATACACACAGGGTAAAGGTAAAAGGCTGGAGTAAAATATATTGGGCCTCAGCTAAAGTAAAAAAAGCAGGTGTAGCAATCCTAATCTCAGACAAAGGAAAAGTAAAGATAGATTTAATTAAAAGAGATAAGGAAGGACACCACATCCTGCTAAAAGGCACCATAACCAATGAAGCAATATCGTTGTTTAACATATATGCACCAAGTGGTAAGGCATACAAATTCTTAGAGGAGAGGTTAAGTGAGTTACAGGAAGAAATAGACAGCAATACTATAATATTGGGAGACCTCAACCTCCCCCTTTCTGAACTTGATAAATCTAACCTCAAAATAAATAAGAAAAAAGTTAAGGAGGTAAACAGAATTTTAGAAAAGGCAGGTATGATAGACCTCTGGAGAAAACTGAATGGGGATAAAAAGGAATATACTTTCTTCTCAAAAGTACATGGCACGTACTCAAAAATTAACCATGTACTAGGGCATAAAAACCTCACAATCCAATGCAGAAAGGCAGAAGTAGTCACAGCACACTTTTCAGATCATGATGTAATAAGAATTATTTGTAACAAAGAACCATGGAAAAATGAGCTAAAAATTAATTGAAAACTAAATAATCTAATTCTAAAGAAGGAGTGGGCCAAATAATAAATCAGAGAAACAATTAACAACTTCATTCAAGAGAATGACAATAATGAAACAACATACCAAAACTTATGGGATGCAGCAAAAACACTTCTTGGGGGAAGTTTTATATCCCTAAATGCTTACATGAATAAAATAAGGAAAAAGGAGATCAATGATCTGGGCATACAGCTGAAAAAGCTAGAAAAAGAGCAAATTGAAAACCCCCAATTAAATACCAAATTAGAAATACTGAAAATCAAAGGAGTGATTAATAAAATTGAAACCAGGAAAACTATTGAATTAATAAATAAAACAAAGAGCTGGTTTTATGAAAAAACCAATAAAATTGATAAACATTTTGTCAATTTGATTAAAAAAATGAAAGAAGAAAATCAAATTGCCAGTATCAAAAATGAAAAGGGTGAGTTCACCTCAAATGAAGAGGAAATCAAAACAATAATTAGGAATTATTTTGCCCAATTGTATACCCAAAAATTAGACAAACTTAGAGATATGGATGAATATCTGCAAAACATAAACTGCCCAGACTAACAGAGAAGGCAGTGAAATTTCTTAATAACCCCATATCAGAAAAAGAAATTGAGCATGCCATCAATGAACTCCCTAGGAAAAAATCTCCAGGTCCAGATGGTTTTACATGTGAATTCTATCAAACATTTAAAGAACAACTAATTCCAATACTTTGTAGACTATTTGGGAAAATAGGTGAAGAAGGAGTCCTACAAAATTCTTTTTATGACACAAATATGGTACTAATACCCAAACCAGGTAGAGTCAAAACTGAGAAAGAAAATTATAGACCAATTTCTCTAATGAATATTGATGCAAAAATTTCAAATAAAATACTAGCAAAAAGATTGCAGCAATTCATCATGAGAATAATACACTATGACCAGGTAGGATTTATTCCAGGAATGCAAGGCTGGTTCAATATTAGGAAAACTATTAGCCTAATTGACCATATCAACAACAAAACTAGCAGAAACCATATGATCATCTCAATAGACACAGAAAAAGCCTTTGACAAAGTGCAACACTCATTCCTCTTAAAAACACTAGAAAGCATAGGAATAAATGGAACCTTCCTTAAAATTATAAATAGCATCTACCTAAAACCATCAACAAGCATTATTTGTAATGGGGATAAGTAGATGCATTCCCAATAAGATCAGGGGTGAAACAAGATTGTCCATTATCACCCCTATTATTCAATTTGGTACTAGAAACGTTAGCTGTAGCAGTAAGAGAAGAAAAAGAAATTGAAAGAATTAGAATAGGAAAAGAAGAAACTAAATTATCACTTTTTGCAGATGATATGATGATTTATCTAGAGTATCCTACAGAATCAAGTAAAAAACTACTTGAAATAATAAACAACTTCAGCAAAGTTGCAGGATATAAAATAAACCCACATAAATCCTCAGCATTCCTATACATTACTGACAAAGCCCAACAGCAAGAGACAGAAAGAGAAATTGCATTCAAAGTTACTATAGACACTATAAAACATTTGGGAGTCTATTTGCGAAGACAAACCCAGGGCCTATATGAACATAACTACGAAACACTTTTCACGCGAATAAAGTCAGATCCAAATAAATGGAAAAAAATCAGTTGCTCATGGTTAGGCCGAGCTAATATAATAAAAATGACAATTTTACCTAAATTAATCTATCTATTCAGTGCCATGCCAATTGAACTACCAAAAATTATTTTACTGAGCTGGACAAAATTATAACAAAATTCATCTGGAAAAACAAGAGGTGTAGAATATCTAGGCTATTAATGAAAAGAAATGCTAGAGAAGGTGGCCTAGCCATACCAAATATTAAACTGTACTACAGAGCAGCAGTCATCCAAACTACCTGGTACTGGCTAAGAAACAGAGGTGTGGATCAGTGGAATAGGATAGGAATACAAGATGGAGAAATCAACAAGTTTAGCAATCTACTCTTTGAGAAACCCAAAGAGGCCAGCTTCTGGGCTCATAATTCACTATTTCAGAAAAAACTGTTGGGAAAATTGGAAAATGGTAGGGCAGAAACTGGGCATAGACCAATATCTTACAACATATACTAAAATAAAGTCAAAATGAGTTCATGATTTAGGAGTAAAGGCTGATACTATAAGTAATTTGGGAGAGCAAGGAATAGTTTACTTATCAGATTTATGGAAAAGAAAAGAATTTGTGACCCAGTAATTTTGATTATGTTAAATTGAAATGTTTTTGTACAGAAAAGCCAATATAACAAAAGTTAGGAGGGAAGCAGAAAATTGAGAGAAAATCTTCACAACTAGTATCTCTGATAAAGGCCTCATTTCTAAAATATACAGGGAACTGAGCCAAATATATAGGAATACAAGCCATTCCCCAATTGAGAAATGGTCAAAGGATATGAACAGGCAGTTTTCAGAGGAAGAAATTAAAGCTATCTATAGGCATATGAAAAAAATGCTCTAAATCACTACTGATTAGAGAAATGCAAATCAAAACAACTCTTAGATACCACATCTCCCCTGTCAGATTGGCTAAAATAACAAAACAGAAAATGATAAATGCTGGGGAGGATGTGGGAAAATTGGAACATTGTTACATTGCTGGTGGAGTTGTGAGATGATCCAGCCATTTTGGAGAGTAATTTGGAACTACGCCCAAAGGTCCATAAAAATGTTCATATCCTTTGACCCAGCAATACCACTTCTAGGGTTGTATCCCAAAGAAATCACACAAGCGGGAAAAGGACCCATATGTACAAAAATATTTATAGTGGCTCTTTTTGTGGTAGCCAAGAATTGGAAATCAAAGGGATGCCCATCAATTGGGGAATGGCTGAACAAGCTGTCATATATGGAGGTAATGGAATACTATTGTGCCATAAGAAATGGGGATGATACAGACTTCATAACAACCTGGAAAAACCTACATGACATAATGCTGAGTGAGCGGAGCAGAGCCAGGAGAACATTGTACACAACCACAGATATATGGATTCCGTGAGGACCAACCCTGACAGACTTCACTCTTCTCAGCAACACAAGGTGCAAGGACGACTCCAAAGGACTCACGATGGAGAGTGCTATCTACATCCAGAGAAAGAACTATGAAGTTTGAATGCAGGTTGAGGCACACTTCATGCTCGTCTTTTTCTCTTCTCTTTTGTTTTTGTTTTTGGGCTGCTTTTTTTTTTGGTTCTGTTTCTCCTTTCTCATGATTCATTCCATTGGTCATAATTCTTCTCTGCAACTTGACTAGTGTATAAATTAATTCAATACAAAATTAAAAAAAAGAAATTCAGAAATGCACAATTCATAGTGTTGCATAATACCAGTGTGTTTTACCTCTTAATAACATGAACATACACAATTTTTTTTAACGTTAAAACTAGTAAAAAGTTAAAATTTGCAATAAGAGTGCAAAAGCCAGCAGATGTCACACAAAGGCTAGAAGCAAAGAGACATCTTAAAATGTTTAGTAATTCATGAATGTCTAAAATATATGTACTGTTATGTACAATATTACCTTACACTATGTATTTTACAATTTAATAGCATAGATAAACAAATACAGAACTTTTTTTCCTATGATTATGTTTGTAGTAAAAGAACTGCAGTTCTACACAGTAGTCTGGGGATGCCAAGAATGTTTGTGGCAATCTCTCATGTTACATATCATGGTGATCTTACAGTGATCTTTGCATCTCAAGTTTCTTCCATCTTAGGTTGTTTAAACACAATAAACTCTACTAAAATCATGGGTCCCAAGTATGGCATATGACCAAATACTTAACCCAAATTTTACAGTAATGTACTATGAACATCCCATAAAGAAAAAAGAAAGAAAATCATACTTCTTTTCTGGTATGAAAGAGGGCTGTATAATTGTCTAACTCCTTGATGTCCCTGGAAACTTTGTAATATTATAAATTGGAGAATAATTCCTAATCTGCAATAATAGATGGTGTCACCTCAAACAGAAGTTCTCTGTGCCAGTGGTATCAAACTGAAGTAGAAATGGAATCCACTAAACCATGAATAAGGATCTCTGCAGATCTATATTGACTTAGAAAACCAAATATCAAAATTGTCTAAGTTTTATTATGTTTAATTATTTTTAAAATATTTTCCAATTACATTTTAATCAGGTTCCTGTGCGCTCAAGAGTGTTGTGGAATCAGCCTGCAGGCATAGGTTTGACATGTTTGTGCTATACCATTGCAGACATAAGTCTAAACAAGATATATATAGACACATAGGTATATGTATAGACTTTCGAAAAGCAACAAATACCACTGAAAAATTCTAAAAGTAAAAATAGATTTTATATACATACATACATATATATATATATATATGTAAAGTGTATATGTGTGTGTATTTAAAATATATTATCTATCTATCTGATTTAATTGGAAGATTATCCATAATGTTTTGCTTTTTATCCCGTGATCACTTTTGTCTAGGTAAGTCTAGGCTACTACCTCTAATTAACTAATGTGTATGATTCAGAGAAAATAAATTGTAAAATTTTCCCATTTGAAATATCACAAAAAAGACAAACATTTTGAAGGAAAAACTGATTCAATCCCATCATTCAAGAGGACTTATAATCATCTTTTAGTATTTCTGTGATTTCGTGGTTTTAAATAGAAAAAAATGTGGCAAAGTGAAAAGGGAACTGGCGAGAGCACTAGAAATATTAATTTATAGATTTAGTTCTGTCATTATTTTGCTAGCTAAATGCAAGTGACAGTGGACAAGTGATTTTATATGATTCATCCTTAGCTTCCTTTCCCTGTAACATGAGGAAGTAGAACTAAATCAATAAAGTTTCTTCCTTATACATATTTCTATTATTTTGCTACATCAGAGCAAATCTGCCTTGTCTCCTGGTTTTGCTATCCTATATCCAAAGGTCTTTAGACTTAGCCTATAGATCAAATAAATAAAAATAGTATTCAGTCTAAGTGGTTAAGATAGGTATGAAGCTACAGGCTTGTAGGCAAACACTGACAAGAGATCTCTGGGCCCTCCAGAATTGGTCTTCAGATCCTCAATGTCAGTACTTCTATGGTAAAGTCATATACCCACTCTTGTCACAGAGTAGATATATAAAGAATGGAAAAGAGTGAATTTATAAGACCCCTTAAAATGCTCATTGATATTTCTATTAATCTTTGTCATTGGGTTCAAGTGGCTTTTTTCATGATCCAAGTCCCAGTATGATAAATGTTTACCTAGATCCAGTAAAAGAAAATGGAACTCTTGTAAAGATAATATCCATATTTACAGGGTTTTTTTTAATCATGTAGGTAAAGGTACTATGAAATATCCATGAATGGATAGAATAGTCCATAAAATATCCTTGAAATCAATTGTATGATGCAATAGCTAACGAATTCACTAAATCTTTAAAAATGGTATGTAAATTGAAATTTAATGTTAATGATGACATTATCTGAGCCATCACATTCTTTTCAGTCACAAATTCTCCACTATTCATTACTTTTTTTCTAACTCAGTAAAATACATTTTTAATAACTGGAGTGGGATGGCATTGAATAGATTAGTTAGGTAAAAGTGTCATTTTTATTATATTGGCTTTGCCTATGCATGAACAATTAATATTTCTGTGATTATTGTAATCTGACTTTATTTGCACGAAGAGAGTTTTATAAATTTTGTTCATGTAGTTCCTGGGTCTGTTTTGGTGGGTATATTCTCAGGTATTGTATACTATCTACAATTATTTTAAATGGTCTAAAAGAATATTAAATGGTATTGGTATCATGTAGTGTACTTTCCATTTACCTCTTTTAAGTAAAATTACTTAGCTTTGACTTTGTCTGACATCATAGTTGCTACCCGTTACTGTTGTTTTAAATTTAAACTCTTGGTATATCTCTGGTTTTGTTGTATTTCTTTAAGTAAAATGCTGACAATTCAGATTTTTAATTCCTTCTGCTATCTGTTTCATCTTTTGGGTAAATTCTTCCCATTTGCATTCCAAGTTATAATTACTAGTTGTGTATTTCCTATTTTTACTCATTATCCTCCTCACTCTATTTATGCTATCCCTCCTGACTCATCTAATTTACTTCTAACTACTACCTATTCATTAATCTTCCTATCCTTCTAAGAATCCCTCCCTTATCCACTCACTCATCTTCCTAATTCTTAATCTACATACCCTAATAAGTCTCTCTGTGATCCCATCCCCTTACCTTCTTATTTCTTTTTAAATTTAGAAGAATTTTATCCCTTTCTAGATGTATGTGTTGTTCCCTCTTTAATCAATTTCCAGTGAGAGTCAGGTGGCAGCCTGACTAGCCCTCCCTACTTGCTTCATCTGCATTAGTTCTTCCTTTTACACCTCATTTGTATGAAATAATTGCTTCTTTTTACCTCTCCCTATCCAGTTTTATTTTTCAGATTTACCCCATCACACGCAATGCAGATCAAGCCTTTCTTTCAAACTAGCCAAGTAATCATGACAGTCTTAAGAGTACTAACAATATTTTCACATATAAGAACCAAACAATTTGACCTTATTGAGTCACTTATAATTGGTCTTTAATATTTCCTTTATGCTTCTGGATCTCATATGTTAAATTTTCCATTAAGTCCTCGTCTGTCACAAATGCCTGAAAGTCTTTCACTTCACTAAATGTCCATTGTTGTTGTTGTTATTGGTGAGGATTATATTCAATTTTGCTTGGATAAGTTATTTTTGGTCACAATTCACTTTTTTTTTGCTCTTTGAAATATAATGTTCCTAGATCTAAGATCTTTTAATGTAGAAACTGTTAGGTCTTGTGTGATCCTGACTATACCTCCACAGCATATAATTTGTGTTTTTTTTCCTGTTGCTCATATTTCTTTTTAACCTGGGAACTTTGAAACTTGACTAAGTTATTTCTGCAAGTTTGCCCTCTGAGATCTCTTTCAGGTAGTGATCAATTTCTTTTTTTCGATTTGTGCTTTCACCTTTTGTTCTAGAATTTTAAGGCAATTTTCCTTAATAATTTCTTATAATATTATATGAGGAAAATTTTTTATCATAACTTTAAAGTAGTCCTAAAATTCTTATATTGTCTGTATTGAATTTTTCTCCAGATAAATTGTTTTTTCTAATGAGTTAGCTCATTCTCTTCTTTTTTTATTCTTTTGATTTTGTTTTATTTCTTGTAATCATGTCATGTCATGTCAAGCCATATCATATTGTATTGTATTATATATATATTCTTATTTATTATAATATCAGTAGTTTCCCCTTACCCAACTGTAGTTATTTTCTGGGGGGCAGAGTCAAGATGGTGGAGCAAAATCAGGGACTTCCTTGAGATCTCCCCCAAATCCCTCCAAACACCTGTAAAAATGACTCTAAAAAACTTCTAGAGCTACAGAACCCATGAAATCACAGAGTGAAACAAGTCTCCAGCCCAAGATGGTCTGGATGGTCACTGGAACTGTCTATCAGATCATGCTGGGAGTGGAGTGCAGTCCAGAAAGGGCCATGCTGATAGAGACCAGGGCAGAGTAGACTGGTTGGAACATTCCTTAGGGCCCTGAATCTCTGATCTGTGGCAGGTTCCAGACTTCTCAACCCATAAACCCCAAAGATAATGGAGCAGGTCAGTTGGAAAACGGTTGGAACTGGGTGCATGGTCAGGCCCCAGTTCCAGGGTGGTGGAGGTGGCTGCATGGGCAGCAGTGCAGCAGCAGCAGTGGCTGCTTCCAGAGCTTCAGGCCCACAGACTGTGGTGGGAATCAAGTGGCTGCTCAGAGTCGGGGTATAGGGATCTCTTTGCTCAAACTGAGGCAGAGTTCTCTAGCTTTACCCTGCTTGGATCTGGGTTGCAGTCTTAGTTGGCAGTCCTTGGGGGAGAAGGTGCATTGTGGCAGAACTAGTGGTGGCTATGGAGAAGGAGTATTCTTGGTAGGTACATGGCAGAAAGGAGTGCTTGCACTCACAGACCAGAGCACAAGCCAGGACAGGATTATCATACGACTTCAGAATAGACCTAGTTCTGAAAACAGCAGTGGAAAACCCCTGAATCTTGGGACAGAGTGCTCTCTACTCTTAAAGCAGTCATACCCTGGCAAAGAGTTCAAAAGTCAAGTAATTGGCTGGGGAAATGAGCAGGCAGTGTAAAAGGACTCAGACTATAGAATCTTTATTTCATGACAAAGAAGATCAAAACATACAGCCAGAATAATTGAACAAAATCAAAGATCCTACATCAAAAGCCTCCAGGAAAAATATGAATTCATCTCAGGCCATGAAAGAACTCAAAAAGGATTTAGAAAATCAATTAAGAGAAGTAGAGGAAAAATTGGGAAGAGGAATGAGAGTGGTGCAAGAAATCATGAAAAAAGGATTCAACAATTTGCTGAAGGAGACCCCAAAATACTGAAGAAAATAACATCTTAAAAATAGACTAACTCAAATGGGAAAAGAGCTCCAAAAAGCCAATGAGGAGAAGAATGTCTTGAAAGGCAGAATTACCCAAATGTAATAGGAGATACAAAAGACCACTGAGGAAAATACTGCCTTAAAAATTTGATTGGAGCAAGTGGAAGCTAGTGACTTTACGAGAAACCAAGAAATTATAAATCAGAACCAAAAGAATGAAACAATGGAAGACAATGTGGAATATCTCACTGGAAAAACCACTGACATGGAGAATAGATCCAGCAGAGATAATTTAAAAATTATTGGATCACCTGACAGTCATGATCATAAAAAAGATCCTAGACATGATCTTTCAAGAAATTATCAAGGAACATTGCCCTGATATTCTAGAACCATAGGGTAAAATAGAAAGAATTCACCAATAACTTTTTGAAAAAGATCTCAAAAAGAAAACTCCTAGGAATATTGTAGTCAAATTCCAGAGTTCCCAGGTCAAGGAGAAAATATTGCAAGCAGCCAGAAAGAAACAATTTGAGTATTGTGGAAACACAATCAGGATAACAGAAGAACTAGCCGCTTCTACATCAAGGGATGGAAGGGCTTGGAATATGATACTCCAGAGGTCAAAGGAGCTAGGACTAAAACCAAAACTCACCTACCCAGCAGAACTGAGTATAACCCTCCAGGACAAAATATGGATTTTCAATAAAATAGAGGACTTCCAAGCAGTCTTGAAAAAGAAAAGACCAGAGCTAAAGAGAAAATTTGACTTTCAAATACAAGAATCAAGAGAAGCATGAAAAGGTAAACAGGAAAGAGAAATCCTAAGGGAATTACTAAAGTTGGACTGTTTTGTTTACATTCCTGCATGGAAAGATGCTATTTCTAACTCATGAGACCTTTCTCAGTATTAGGGTAATTGAAGGGAATATACATATATATAGACAGAGGGCACAGGGTAAGTTGAATATAAAGGGAGGATATCTAAAAAATAAAATCAAGGGGTGAGGGAGGAATATATTGGAAGAAGGAGAAAGGAAGATATAGAATGGGGTAAATTATTTCACATAAAAGTGGCAAGAAAAAGCTGTTATAAAGGAAAGGAAGAGGGGACAGGTGAAAGGGAATGAGTAAATGTTGCTTTTGTCAGATTTGATGTAAGGAGGGAATAACACACTCAACTGGGTATCTTACCCTACAGGAAAGTAGGAGGGAATGGGATGGGGGGATGATAGAAGAAAGGGCAGTTTGGGGGAGGAAGTAGTCAAAAGCAAACAGTTTTGAAAAGGGACAGGGTCAAGGGAGATGCAACTGGGAAATAAGTTACACAGGCAATGGGGTATAGAAATCTATCTTGCCCTACAAGAAAGTAAGGGGAACGGGGATACTGGAGGGTAGAGTGGGGTGATACAAGGTAGGGCAGACTGGGGAAAGGGGCAATCTGAATGCATGCCTTCTTGGGGTTTAGGGAGGGTATAAATGGGAAGAAAATTTGTAACTCAAAATCTTGTGGAAATAAATGTTGAAAACAAAAAATAAATAAATGAAACATATAGCAGCACTTCTTGTGTAGCAAAGGCCTGGAATCAGATTGGTTCACTGTAAGATGGGGAATGGCTAAAAAAAATTGCATATTGTTAAATATAATGGAATTTCATCATGCCTTAATGATGAAAGGGACAGATTTAGAAAACTCTGGAAGGACTTGTAAGATGGTATAATGTGAACAGAACCAAAAGAGAAATTTATACAATGAATAAAACATTGCAAATATAAAGAGAAGTTATTTTCTTCCTTAAGTTTTGGATCTCCTTTTTTCCACTTGTTTGAGTTTCTTTCATAATTTTCTTTATTTTCTTAGTTTGCTTTTATTTTTTTCTCTCAATCTCTCTTATTTGCATTTTAATGTCCTTTTTAAGTTCTTCCATGGACTCTTTTTCAGCTTGTTACCATTTGATATTCCTCTTTGAAAAAAAAAGAGTGGCTTTTTCAACTTCACTATCTTCCTCTGAATATTAACTCAGATCTATGCTGTTCCCATATTAGCTGTCTACAGTTGTGTTCTTCCTCATTTACTCACTCATTTTTATTTTGTTTAATTTTTAGCAGTTTATAACTATAATCAAGTTCTAGTTCTAGTACCAAGGTGTGGGGAATAGTGGCCCAGGCCTCGCATTCTTCTTACTGTGATTTTCTGAGCTCTCTCCAGGGGGCCCAACCTTAGACAATCCTTTCCACCCTTACACCATGGCAAGGGTCCCTGACAATGCTGTCCAGAAAGTGCTCTTGCTCTCTGCAGTCCTTTCCATGGCTGCAAACTTCAGCACTCCTCTCTGCCTTGGAACCACAACCAGGAATTCCACTCTCCTGTGAGTGTCCACACTTACTAGGGTCCTTACCCCTCTGCTACCACACTTATGAAGTACCTGCTCTCTTTTTCTCTCCCACAGTCATACCCTGGGATCATGTCTAGTCAGCATAGCTGGACCTGGAGGTGCATGATAGCAGATGGTTCTTCAATCTTAGCTGTCCAATCCCAACTCCCACATTGTAGCTGATGTGAAAGTTCCTGAAACCAAGGCTGCTTCCTTACCCAGCTTCCCTTGGGGCTTGTTGTTTGTCTGCTTGGGAGGTGGTGTTGTTCATTTGCTTGGGGGTGTTTGTTGTACTTCACTGTAGCAGAATCTCTGCCCTGGAGGTCAAATTTTCCTAAAGTGCTCTCAAATCATCTTAGGAGGACAACTTCTTTACCCCAACTTTTTGGAGTTTTCTGACCTACTCTACTACCTTTCTAGAATCCTCTCCAATATTAATTACTTTATAATACTGAGGAGTGGGTACCTCTTAATGTCCCTAGTCATTTACCTCAGTGTTTGATGTCCTCAAATCTCTTTGTAGTATTCATAATGTTGTTAGTTACATGCCTTGATTGCAACAGTGTACTCAGTCAAGAATGATGGAGAATCCTTCACACATTCAATGGGCTTTTTAAAATTCTTGTCATAAAATACATATTTTTTTCAGGAAATGTTATTTGGATGTTGTGGTGAAGAAACTACTGCAACAGCAGATGTTATTGAAACTGATTCAATCAAAAATGAATGTGGATATATGGTTGTGCAGGTAATGGTGCCTGCAAAGCAGGTCTAAGTAAATGTCTAGGAGATGAGGTGTTTTAATAATTTTGCTGCAGCAACAAAATTGCCAGGAAAGCCCCATGATTGGTTAATGGAGTATAAGAAACAGAGCAATCTGGATGAAAAGCACAGAATCTCATAGTCTGAAAAGACTTCATTATCTTCTAGCCCAAACAATATGTGAAAAGGAATCATTTTTACAACATCTCTGAAAAAATAGTTATCTAGCCTTCACTTGAAGACTTTTGGTGATAAAAAATTTATTACATACTGGGCAGACTATTCTACTTTTGAACTGTGGTAGTGTGTGGGGAGGAGATTGAAGAGGACAAATTATAGCCTAAATGTATGACAATTAGAGCAGCCATGAGTTTTCATCATATGTATGATTAATTACATATACATACTATATGTGCATTAATTATAATTATATTACAATCCAATAGAATCTTGGGTTCTCAAAGATGTAAATAATATATACTCATACATATGCTCCATATATTTGTTCATATGGCTTATATGATATATATATATATATGTAAATACACAATTTCATATATATCTATATACACACATATATTCTCTCCCTCTGTCTGTGTGTGTATATTCATGCATGCTCTTTTTATACACACAGACATGTGCATATATATATACACACATATATATATATGTATGCATATATTCATTCCCAGTGGATATGTGATGAAGATTTCAACAATAAGGCATGTATTTACATGCATATAAAATATGAATACATAAGCATATATAACATTGTCATATCATATTTATATACATATATACTCATGTTTAAGTTAAAATACAAAAGTATGAAATGGGTACTTCTGTTGCAAACTTTATTGTGTAATATACTTATAAGTACACTGGTATTGTAATATAAACATGCATATGTGTAGTTTTTGTATGCATATACCTACCAAGGGAGAGAGAAAGAGACAGAGGCATAGTAGCAGCAAGGAAGATATGTCTCTCTATACCTTACCCTTCAGTGCCAGACAGGGAAACTTCTGGCTCTATTATCAAAAGAAAATAATATGTGTAAGCAACCTGAAAGTGATTTGAATCTTGGTGAGTTCATTGGAGAAAGCAAGTCATTATCCTTTCAAGCAAATAAGGAAGGAGTTTAGGGAGCTTAGAGATTGACACACAAGAAATTTTGTCATCCTCTTCACAAGATAACACCTTTCCAATGAAAAGCACTCTCCGCTCCCCACCCCACCCCATGCCTGTCCCTCTCTCTCTCTCTCTCTCTCTCTCTCTCTCTCTCTCTCTCTCTCTCTCTCTCTCTCTCTCTCTCTCTCTTTCTCTCCCTCCCTCCCTCTGTGTGTGTGTGTCTGTCTGTCTGTCTGTCTCTCTCCCCTCCCCCCTTCCTCCAAGTTCTGTCCAGCTTGCAAGAACACACTCTCTTCAACTTCTCATAAGCCAAAACTTTTTCTCCAATTTGACCTTTCAACATTTCATTTGGCTTTTAGAGAAACAGTAATACGATCTGTAGTGTAGAACCTGTGGAAAGTCTAATGAAATGCATTCCTTTATTTATCTTACTGGTTTATCAAATCAAATTTAAAAATTTTGCTAATGTAGTATATAGATCATTTAGCTGCCTTTGGATTGCTATATTTTGAGAAAGGAAAGAAGGGATATGACAAATAAAAAGGAGGGTGGATAAGCCATAAATTGAATTAGTCTTAGCTAAAGACCTAGAGGTTTGACTTCATAATTTTGTGGAAGGTTGCTAAGTTATTGATAATAAGCGATCCTGTCCTTTATCTTGAAATTGAAGATCACATGCAGATAGATACTATTACCACACCCTTTTGTCACATATGTATATATATATGCATATATATATATATACATATACACACACATGCACATATGTATATATACATATATAAATGATGACATGAGATACCACCTTGTCTTCTCATGAAATAAAATGCTACAAGATTCAAAGAAAGATTGAAGAAGCAGGGAATAATAATATGGAGTGGCTCAGTTATGAGTGACTTTTTTCCCTCTATCTCCATTTTCTTATAGATGTAGTCTTCTGAACTCTGAAACACTTTTAAGTACATTGGTAATTGACTCACACAAACCTTTAATTTGAGAGGCGTTATTATATAATAGCTGTATTTCATATTCATACATAATACTCATACTATCCAGGTTTCCAGAGAATGTTTACTTTAGTGTCCTTTTATCACAATATCTCTTTGGGGTGAAATTTGGAAGCTCACAATAGGATAATAAAACATTTCACATTGTAATCACTTCCTAGGAATTTGATACACATTTCTAAGTGACTTTCCATAAGATGCTTAGGAAAAAAAAATATATATATATACATACATACATACATACATATATATGACTGAGGATAAATCAGTAGGGAATACATGTACATAATATTTGATTAGCATTACAATAGGAAGTGCCATGGAACAACTTAAAATTGTTCTTCAGAATGTTATGGCATAATGCCAAATACTAAAGCAAATGACTTCTAATATCCTGTTCTGCAAAGTCAAGATTAGTCATAACCATAAATGCATGTTACACAATCAAAAAATCATGAAAGTATTTTCCCAAAGAATACAGGTAGCTGATAAATTGTATTGATTCTTCTTGTGGAATGGTTAACCAGTAGTTCGAGATATGGCATACTAGTCCCTCATTCCTTTGGTATTTTTCTTGAATTGAATTCAGACTGAACAATTCTTAAGAAGAGGAGGATTTACCTTTTACTCACTGACCAGCTCTACTCAGTAGCAAGTAAAATAGAGAGTGTTTGGTAGGTCTTCTACTTGTTTTATCTTGAGGGAAAAACAGCTTTTCTCTTCCTACAGATTTAATGTCAGTAATAAACTAGTCTGGTAGGAATGAGATCTTAGTTTTATTCCCAGTATCCCACTGAAGAGTGCTGTAGAGCAAAGCATTTCTCTGTGAGGGGAATAGGCATCTGTTACAAACAGATGGGCTACCTCAAATACAACATAACAGGTAATAGCAAAGCAGAATGCATATTCCCCAATTCTCTAAGTTGATTTAGTTGGGTGTTTGTTCATCTCAGAAAAAAAATTCTTTAAAAAAAACCTGCTTCTGAGTTATTATCTGCTTTTAATATTTGAAGACTGACCCAAGAGCTCTAGGATCTCAGGATTCTGGTGCATAATTGGTCTTTAGGTGCCATATAAGTAGTCTACTATATTTTAGCTTTCTTTATTAACAGTCTCAGAACTTACAACCTTTAACTCCACTGCTGCTTATCAATTTGCTTTAACCTATCTAAGGACACAATAAATGTATTTCTAGTTCAGGCATACAGATTATATATGGCTCTAAGAGCTCTGCAGTTTTAATAGGAAGCCTTATTGTGCCTTAGAGCTAATAGGACTGAGATGGCATGCTTTATCAATTGGAAGTACTTATTAAGCACCTACTCCACATGCTGGACTAAGAGAGGTACTAAAAGGGAAAACAAAGACATAGTCTATGTTTTTAAGAACTGGAAAGTGATAAATGTTGATAATATGTACACATAAGAGTTAATAGTTTGTAATTAAGAATGAGACTCTCAGGTAGTATGAAGTGTGATGGAAATTTAGAGAAAGTAAAGATTACTATGGCATAAAATAATCAGGCAAGACTCAATATGAGATTGAATTGAGGTGAATATTGAAGAAAATGTTAGGCAATATGGATGAGTGATCAGAGGGTGGGGATATTTAGAATGGAGGAAACATGGTTGCAAAGGTGTTGATATCACCAGTTAGCCATGAAAGAGAGACAGACAGAGACAGAGGCAGACAGAGGAAGCCAGAGAGATAGAGACAGACAGAAAGAGACAGAGGAAGACAGAGACAGAGAGACCAATAGACAGACATAGGAGTGGGGAAGGAGGGGAGGGAGGGAGAGGGAGACAGGGAGAGAGGGGAAGAGGGGGAGAGGGGGAAACTCATAGAGACAAAAAGAGAGCAACAGCTAAATAAATTTTGTTCAGCATGGTGTTTAGTGTACTTTTGTAGCTACAACCAAATTGTATAGCCTCACAATTTCTTCACTTCCACAATTAAAAAAAAAGAGTGTGTATACAAAACTAATAAATATGTTAACTAATTCAATCTTGTAGGCTTGCAACTTAGCTAGTATGAGTAGCAATGTTCCCATTTTACAGGTGAATTCATTGTATGATTAAGAAAATTTACATGATTTCTCCAGTGTCCCATAGCTTACTTGTATTAGAATTGGAAATGTTGCTTTGACAGTATAACTTCAAATCCAATCATCTTTCTTCTATTCCTGGATAGACCCTAGTCCCCCAAAGAATCTGGGGTGGGAATATGGAGGAGGAGGAAAGGCAGTATTTTAGTCCTGGATGAAGTAAAGCACTGGCTAAAGAATAAAGACAAAGTCTCAGGTACAAGAGGGAACTATAATGATCCAGGTCTAGAAGTACGGTGCAAAGTGGAAACAGGAGCAAGGCTAATGATGCTGATCAGATAGAGTAATGAATATATGAGTCCTTAGGTTTCTCCTTCAAAAAAAGTAGATTTGTCCTGTAGCCTAAGGAAGGGCTAAAGTTCTAGGTGGAGACTCAAGTGTCTCCATCTGTGAAGTCTGGAGAAATTGGAAGCAATGAACCAAGCCAGTCATTATCCTCTTATTCTCTGATTCCCACTAACTCTGCTTTTTGCTTCATAGAATTCAAGAATCAGTCTCAGAGGTGACTCAGTCTAAATCTTATTTGAATGACTCCTTTTCCCGCATATCTGAGAAGCTTCTCCTGCCTTCCACTTAAAGATATATAGTTACTGGACACGTTGCTACTTGAGACAGCCATTTCCACCATGAGATAGCTGTGATTGTTAAGTAGTTTTTCTAAATCTAACAAAAATCTACTTCTCTACATTCATGAGCTATTAATCCCAGCTATATGTCTTTTGAGAGAACATATTTAACATCTCTTCTATATGATAGTGCTCTAAATACTTGAAGGCAGCTATTGTCACCCCCTCCCTGAACCCCTTGGCTAAATATAGACAATTACTTCCAATGATTTTCATACAACATGGTTTCCAATCTTTTCACCATACTGTCACCCCATTATGTATGTGATAACAGATTGTTATTGCCCATCCTACACTGTGGCATCAAGAACAGAAAGCAATATTTCAGAAGTGGTATATCAAAGGTAGGGAACACTATGAAGTCCTTATGCTTTGTTTCAGATAGGATACTTTTCTTTTTTAATAATATTTTATTATATTTCATAATTAAATCTAGCATTTTAATAATCATTCAAGCCCACAATGAAACAGGATCAGTAGCAAGAAAATGCTAAGCAAGGTACACTTGAAAATGAAAAATTAAAAAGAAAATCCCCCAAAGTGAAAAGGTGTTATCACAAAACAATGTAATTAATACTCAAAAAAAGAAAAGACCTTCAAAGTGATCTGAAGAGAGGAGCTTGGGGGAGTAATATAGAAGATAATTACTATAAGCATATTCAGGATGTCCCCAAAATTTTAGTGCAGCCTTAAGTTTTAATAGCTTTAAATTGTACTAAGATCTTTGGGAGATCCTTTAACTGCTATATGCAGAATATATACAATTCAGAATATATGCAATCCATTAAGCACTTTCTTAATTAAAATTATCATCCATAACTATAGTTGATACATACTGTGATGATTAAAAAGTTTGAGAGACATAGTTTCTGGGTAATTTAATCATTTTATCAATAAAAGCATGGTCATTTAGCTGCCTCTCTTAGATCAAAAAACCCCTAATGATGGTAGGGTCACAGTTGATATACCCTTTGAAGAGGAGGTGTTTGCAAGGGTTGTCTAATCAATGCTGACTGGTTAATCAAATGGGAGGTAGGCTATCACGGGACATGCAAATTATGTCACTCAAATCTTTGTCTAAGAGACATCGATTTCTATATCATCTATTGTGATAATAGGGAGAATCAGCATTTTCTCAGGACCTGTCAGAGCAAACACAATGAATAGAAATACACCCATTATCCCAAAGTTAGAATTTTTTTTAATGCTTGATCAGATCTTGGCTGGGTGAATATCTAAGGGAAATTGCCCACACTGGTTGTTTTCTGGATGAGGAAGTAGAAAAGGGGAAAATCTTGGTTCTAATGTAATAACTTATTATTAAATATGAGAGACATATTCATTTCTCACATTGTCCCATTTGATTCTAATTGAAAGATAACGTCTCCTCAATGAATCACTAACTGGCATTACAAACACTTCATCAAGGGTTCTTAACAATGGAGTAATGCTATGAAGGGGGGAAGGGGAGAAATTGATCAACACATTGACAAAACAAAAGGGCATAGTGCCCCCCCCTTTACTAAGTAAACCTTAGAGATAAAAGATGCAAATGGAAAAAGTAAACAGTAAAAAGCAAATAAAATTGTCCAGTTTAAGGCTCAGAAGTCTCATCTAATATAGCTATCCAGTTCTTGAAACACAATCTGATGCAGCTCTCTGGTCTGGGTGTGGTCTCAGAGAAATTTCTAGCTGACTGTCTCAAACTCAGGTCACTAGTAGACCGCTTCTTTCTCTGTTAAAAGTCTCCTACAGGGGCAGAGCCAAGATGGTGACTGGAAAACAGGGACTCACTTAGCTCTCCTCCAAATACCTGTAAAAAATGGCTTTGAACAAATTCTAGAGCTACAGAACTCACAGAATGACAGAGGGAAACAAGTCTCCAGCCCGACAGCCTGGATGGTCTGAGAAGAGTCTATTGCACTGTGCTGGGAGTGGAGCAAAGCCCAGCATGGGCCATGACAGGACAGACTAGACTGGGAGTTGGGTGGAGCAGGCCTTAAGATCCTGAATTACTGAGCTATGGCAGTTACCAAACTTCTCAACCCACAAACACCAAAGACAACTGAGCAGGTCAGTGGGAAAACTACTGGATCTGGGTGAGAGAGGTGTGTGGTCCAGCCCCAGAGGTGGCAGAGGTGGTGCAGCAGTGGTGGCAGGATGAGGAAGCTCCTGCAGCTGCTTCCAGAGCTCCAGCATCAGCTGCTTCCGGGGTCCCTGGCCCACCCAGTGGAAGGAATCAAGTGGAGGATCAGAGCAGTACAGGGAGAGCTTTGCTGGTTCAGAGGCAGGGTTCTCTTGCTTTGCCCTGCTTGGATCTGGGTCATGGTCCTAGTTGCCAGTTCTTGGGGGAGGAGGAGCACTGGTGTGGCAGAGGTTGCAGGGAAATAGCTCTGAAAACAGCAGCACAATGCCCCTAACAATTGGAACAAAGTGCTGTATACTCTAAACACAGTCATACCCTGACAAAAAGCTCAAGGATCAAGTAGTTGGCTGGGAACATGATCAGGAAGTGCAAAAGGACTCAGACTGAGACTAAGATTATATAATCCTTTTTGGTGAAAAAGAATATCAAAACATACAGCTGGAAGAAGTCAACAAAGTCAAAGAGCCTACATCAAAACCCTCCAAGAAAAATATGAATTATTCTCAGGCCACGGAAGAACTCAAAAAGGATGTGGACAACCAAGTAAGAGAAATACAGGAAAAATTGGGAAGAGAAATGAGAGTGATGGAAGAAAATCATAAAAAAGTTAACAACTTGCTAAAGGACACCCAAAAAATACCAAAGAAAATAACACCTTAAAAAATAGAGTAACTCAAATGGCAAAAGGGCTCCAAAAAGTCAATGAGTAGAAGAATGCCTTATGAGGCAGAATTAGCCAAATGGAAAAGGAGATCCAAAAGACCACTGAAGAAAATACCATCTTAAAAATTAGATTGGAGCAAGTGGAAGCTAGTGACTGTATGAGAAATCAAGAAATTATAAAACAGAAAAAAAGAATAAAAAGGGAAGACAACGTGAAATATCTCATTGGAAAAACCACTGACATGGAGAATAGATCCAGGAGAGATAATTTAAAAATTATTGGATTACCTCAAAGTCATGATCAAAAAAAAAAGATCCTAGACATCATATTTCAAAAAGTTATCAAGGAAAACTGCCCTGATATTCTAGAACTAGAGGGTAAACTGAAATTGAAAGAATCCACCAATCACCTCCTGAAAAAGATTCCAAAAGGAAAACTCCTGGGAATATTGTTGTCAAATTCCAGAGTTCCCAGGTCAAGGAGAAAATATTGCAAGCAGCCAGAAAGAAACAATTGGAGTATTGTGGAAACACAATCAGGATAACAGAAGAACTAGCAGCTCCTACATTAAGGGAGCAAAGGGCTTTGAATATGATATTCTGGAGGTCAAAGGAGCTAGGATTAAAACCAAGAATCACCTCCCCGCAAAACTGAGTATAATACTCTGAGGCAAAATGTGGATTTTCAATAAAATAGAGGATTTCAAGCTTTCTAAATGAAAGGACCAGAGCTGAAGAGAAAATTTGACTTTCAAATACAAGAATCAAGAGAAGCATGAAAAGGTAAACAGGAAAGAGAAATCATAAGGGACTTATTAAAGTTGAACTGTTTTGTTTATATGGAAAGATGCTATTTCTAACTCGTGAGACCTTTCTCAGTATTAGGGTAATTGAAGGGAATATACATATATTTAGACAAAGGGCACAGGGTGAGATGAATACGAAAGGATTATATCTAGAAAACAATAAAATTAAGGTATGAGAGAGGAATGTATTGGGAGAAGGAGAAAGGGAGAGACAGAATGGGGTAAATTATCTCACATAAAATTGACTAGAAAAAGCAGTTCTATTGGAAGGGAAGAGGGGACAGGTGAAAGGGAATGAGTGAATCTTGCTCTCATCAGATTTGACTTAAGGAAGGAATAACATACACACTCAATTGGATATCTTACTCTACAGGAGGGGAAGGGATAAGAGAGAGGGGATGACAGAAAGGAGGGCAGATCGAGGGCGGAGGTAATCAAAAGCAAACACTTTTGAAAAGGGACAGGGTCAAAGGACAAGATTGAGTAAATGGAGAAAGGATAGGATGGAGGGAAATATAGTTGGTCTTTTAAAACATGACTATTATGGAAGTGTTTTGCATAATGATACTTCCGTGACCTATGTTGAATTGCTTGCTTTCTCAAGGAGGGTGAGTGGGGAGGGATGAAGGGAGAGAATTTGGAACTCAAAGTTCTAAAAACAAATCCTCAAAAAAGTTGTTTTTACATGCAACTGGGAAATAAGATATACAGGCAATGGGGTATAGAAATCTATCTTGCCCTACAAGAAAGTAAGGGGAAAGGGGGAGGGAAATTGGGGTGACAGAGGGAGGGCAGACTGGGGAAAGGAGCAATCAGACTATATGCCATCCTAGAGTGGGGAGGAGGGTAGAAATCTGAGAAAAATCTGTAATTCAATATCTTGTGGAAATCAATGTTGAAAACAAAAATATTAAATAATAAATTACAAAAATTGTAAAAAGTCTCCTACAAAATTGGTATTAACATAATTTTAAATCACTTTGCCAATACCCAGGTAAAATAAAGAAAGTTAACTCAACCCTCATGTCTCTTATTGTAAAATCAAATTTGGAACTTTTTAGAGAAAAAAAAAATTGCAAATTTTGATTGGCCAATTGTCACATTAATATATCTAAGAAACACAAATACAAATATAAAAATTAGAACCCAATATTTATACTTGGCATCATTGATTCCCCCATTAGGAGGATTCAATTCTGCTAGGAAATTAATAACAGAACACTACGTGCGTGTGTGTGTGTGTGTGTACACAGGCACACATATCATATACACACATATATCTATTCATATATACATAGGTACATGGAGATAGATAGATAGATAGATAGATAGACTCTAATACAAAATTAAATTCATTCGAACATTGCCAGATTAATTTCAGTTATAACAAAGGGCTCTGGGGTGGGATATATAAATACATCGAGTAATCAATTTTAAAACAGTGCATATCAAGTAAGTTATTTATAATAAATCATTTCCATCTTCTAACAATGTTCAAATGGATTAACCCTAAGAAAAGCTGATGTCTCTTTAAGGCATTTACAAGATAGACCACAAGCCATTCTTTTTCTAGGATAACTAAGTCTACTGATATTACTTTTCTTAACATGGAACTAAGATAGTTATGATATTCACTAAATTGTAGAAGTACATTGTGGTTTCACAAATCTTTGCATCATTTGCTTAATTATCCCCATACATTGTGAGAAATTAAAGGATTTTAACTTACACAGGAATACATGACTAGTAACAAACATCAAGGCTAAATACTTGTAACAACAATGCTAGTAGCAGATGCTGTGGAGGTGTAAGATCAATAACACCAGCACACAGGAGGACTGATAGCACAGGTTCTTTATTCTGCTTTTCTAAGGAAAGCAACTTTAAGGGCTTCACAATCTCATTTTAATTAAACATACATATATCATTCACTTACTTCAGGGGAAAATGTTAGCACCCTGAACTTCAGAGAAAACACAAACAGATATTAAAAACAGAAATTGTATAAACAGAGCAAATAACACGAATCAGCAGACAAGGATTCTGTCTTTCCATAGCAATACATACATAGTTAACAGAGAGAGAGAAGTATCAACTTCTGGGTTTTCAAACCTGGGGGGCTCCTCAATGGCTACCCAGAATCTCATCTGGTGAAATCACAGGAATGTTCTTTCATTGAGTGAGCCCCAAAGCAAAATGCTAACCTCCAAGTACATATATGCTTCTTCAGGGTCACAGGGCATCACAACCATGTGACTTAGGCTTTCTTGTGACATAAGCAGTTCATCAAAGACTCTTGATTCAACCAAAGGCTCAATCAAAGGCACTTGATTGCCTTAGTCATGAGAAGCACTCCAAAAGAAAAGAAAAACAGGGAAAAGTCCCACTTTGCTTGCCATTACAATACTTAGTTGTTTGGAATATAGAAAAGACTAAAATTTTAGGCTAAATATCTCAAATTATATATCTACATCTTGTAATAACTTAGATGTTCTCCAGTACCAGCCTATAAGATAAAGATCCAATACTGTGTTCATACTAAGCAACCGGCATGATTATAGAAATTTCCTGTAAAAGAAGAATAGAAATATAATTATACAGAAGGGGAATAATGCTTCCCTAACTTCACGTCAATTCTAGGCAAAAGTTATATAGATAGACAATTGCATTGAAACAGGCTTAAAGTCAGCCAGGTGGCATAATTTCTTTTTTCCATTCTATGTGTTATATAGGGAAAATTGACCATTAGTCATTCTCCCAGCCTTTTTCCATGAGAAGTCTAACTGCAGTTCATAGATGTAAAACCCCTTAGGGCTGCTGGAATCACGGATCATGGGCCCAATAGCATTCCTTGATGATTGTACCTGGAGTCAGATTCAGAATAATAACAGTTATCAGTCCTATAAGGTCTTAAATAGCAAATTCCAATAATCAGAGCTTCAGGTGGATTGAGCTCTCTAGGATCACATATCCTATATAACAAGAATTCACTATAATTTCAAATTGGTAAAAGTAAGAGATTCATCACAGAAAAATCACAACCTACCTTATTATAAGTATTACTCTTGCTAAATTGATTTTTTTATTCCTAATTTCAACATTACACAAATGATTTTACTTTCAGATACTTAATAACAAACAACAAAAGATTTGCAATGTGCAAATACAATAATCCCAAATTGCATACAGAGATGAGATTATATGAGATGTTGTCTATAATAAAACATGTCTAGTTATTAAGGATGTTGTTATGTCTGTACTGAAAGCCTATTCTTTAAAACAAAAGAGTAAGTAGTACCTTTGTCTAATTATCCTCCTATCATTCTAAAAGAAAGAGATACTTCAGGAATTTAATTGTATACATATGACAAATTCAAGCATTAATTTAACTCTTGCTTAAGCCATTGAATGACAAGAAATTCAGATCAAAACAGCAAGGTCTTTCCATTTACAACTTACTTCAGTAATGTAGAAGCTTTAGTATTAACATAACATCTAATAGATTCAGTATTGTAATGGAAAACTTTCACTGTGTCTACCCTGATAAAAATTTGGTTATAATAACATTGAAACTGATCCTTCAGGCCTACACCACTATAAGTAACCTAGCATGTGGAACCAGGTAGACAGATTTCTGGTATGGGAAAATTAATTAAGAAGAGTCCACCTCAGCCTTCTCAAGGTAACCTCCCTGGCTTATTTACAGGGACAGGTATGGGCAGATATTCACTAGCCTTAGATCTCTGATGTTGCTTTCCATTGACCTACTGACTGCTGACATTTCTCTTAAAGAGCCCATTTAAGGATGATCCAAGGACACAGCAAAACAAAGAATGAAAGAAACTCCAAGAATATTTAGCTCCCCCCACAAAAAAGAGCTTGTTTTCTGAAACTATAAACCCTCACTAATTACAATAGGTTTCAACACAATAGTTATCAATCTCATCAAGTTATTGCAATAAATTTGCATACAAATAAAATTTAGTAGGCCTTCTAAAAATCACAAGAAGGTCTTTTACTTAAACATACACACAAAAGTTTTTTTTAAAAAAAGATTTCTTTTCTTTAATTAAACATTCCTTCCTAAAAGTATTTCTCTTTCTTAAAAACAGCTTAAAATTTATTCTGATGTTAAAATGAATAATAACTATACTTCCTTGAAGTAAATTAGTTGGAAACCTCCAAAATGACAGATATCTCTCTTATTCAACTTAAAGCAAAAATAAATTTTTAAAATTGGAATTTATTAAGACTAAGTTGCTATAAAATGCCTTCAAGTTACATAAATCCCAAAAGTACCAGAAAACTAAAATAAATTCCTAATCACCAAAGATTCCTAAATACCATCTCCCTCTCATCAAAAAGTATTTACAATGGAAAGGAGATTTAAGTTTTTTAAGCCAGAAAGAGAAATACACACAATTAAATTTGCTTTATCACAATAACAAAGTTTACCAAGCCTTTAAAAGTTTACTATGTATGTATGTGTATGCATGTGTGTGTGTATACATATATATATATATATATGTATACACACACACACACACACACATATATATATATATATGTATGTATGTGTGTGTGTGTGTGTATACATTTCTTCCATTTGTCTTAAACATATCCCTACAAATCAAGAAATATAATTACATTTTGGAATCCCACATAAATAGTGAATGGGATAGTTCACTTAAACCCTTAAAAAATCAACACTGGCCAATGACTGTATACCTAAAATATCCTTAGATGAAGCAGGTTTAAAAATCACATACCCATTTTGTGCAAGGCTGGCACAGGGTTGATAAGACTTTATGACTAGATGGTTCTAAAAATCCTTGTAGGTTTATAAATGACATTTTTTAACAAGATCTTTTCTATGTATAATTATCAATTTTCCTTTTTAAAACACTGATATAAATACTTGATTAAAATAATAACTTCCAAAAGCTTAGTTAATCTCATAATTTTCATACATTATAGCCAAATAATTTTTATGTGAGCTTCCTCTTACATAAAGAAAAAAACTGGAAAATTTAATTTCTTAAATTACAGGACTTCAGAATATTACGGTACTTCTGAAGCAGGGCTCATAGAATGACATAACAGCTTCCTAGCCCATTCATTTAAAAAAAAGTAAAATTATTAATCTAACATCTAGATTATAAGAGAAATTGCTTTTCTCAGACCATAGTTGATACAACTGTTTAATTATTACACAATATAAGAAAATTTAGAAGCATTAACAATATCATAAAATATTATATATTTAAAATTTGGAACAAACCCATTACCAATCCAGTGACCTTAATTTAGTTTAAATGTACTTCCAAATTACCTTACACAGAAAATCATTCATCTCATCACCATTCGCATTGTATACTGATCACATCTAAAAACCCACATAAAGTTATCATTTATTAAGCAAGTATATCTAATTATAGATATAATTATAGATAATTATAGAGATAATAATAACAGTCAACATTCATTTTGCTTTTTAGCTATGTCAAGCACTTTACACTCATGATCTTCACAGCAACACTGGCAGATAGATTATATTATCATCCCTTTACAAAAGAGTAAACTGAGGTACATAGAACTTTCTTGGGGCCATACAGCTAATAATTTTCTTAATGCCAAATAACAAATATCTTTTATATTAGGTTCCAATTTACCATAATTATCCTTATAGGAAAACACACTCAGGGCATATTTTTATTTTCTTCAGGACAGATCTTGGTTTAAATTAAATCAAGGAAAAAAGATTATCATCTATAAATTCATATTCTTATATAGATAGACATATACATACATGGTATCGATTACTAGGTCCCATATAAACTTTTTCTCTACTTCTTTAAAGAGGTAGGATCCCCTTCTTCTTCCTCTGAGACTTATCAGATAAAAAGCTGCCCAGATAAAATACATTCTAGCTCCCCATTCCCATCCACCTGGGAATTTCGAGGTGCATATAGGAGGAAATACATACAAAGCTTTTTAAAAAAAAGTTTGAAATCACATCTGTTTTCAGATTAGCTTAAATTGTTCTGGGCTAAAATATCCCAAGACTAAATTCACCTGCTGCTTTTGGCTCAGGCAAAGAGACATAAGGAATTGAATTTAATGCTGGAGGGGTGTAGTCCGTTTCCCCACCTGAAACCTCCTGAGCTTTCACACAGTTACTTAAATAATAATTAAATAACTGAACAGTACAAGGAAGCATTTAAGATTTTTTATAATAATCAGAAATCATAATAGCTAATATCTTTACCATATCCAATATTTATGTAGTATTAGATTTAATAAGGCCTTCCTACAGATTTACCTTGAAAGGTGGGTGGACATAATTAACCAGATAATTATCTAATCTTACTCCTGAACTAAAGCTGATTACAAATTGATTTCTAAAAATATTTTTCTTTGCAATTTCTAATTGTTAATTGAAGTCCAATTACTGCACTTTAGCCACCCAAGCACTGAGGCTAGATCCTGAAAACTTAAAATACTGACACCCTAACTCAGTTGCTAATATGATACTGATAATTATTTTTTACAACCTTTAACAGTTAAATCCAATACCCAAAAGAATTAAAGAAGAATTCATATTCATAACAATATTTCTAATACAATATATTATCAAATTAATTTTTGGTATTATCTTTATACAAGTTATAAATCACCTAACTGGGGTAACTTGGCTTAAAACCACACAACTAACAAGTTTTCTGATGTCAGGTGGGAGCCATAGGAGCAGGAGTTTTCTAGCAGGTGTTCTTGAAGGTTTACTCGATCTGGGCAGACAGGAAGACAGGAATGGAGACATAATGAGACGTTAAATAAGCTTACTTTATTCTAGTCTTCTCAAGAAGGTTTCAGATAATGGGAGCACCAACTTCTACAACACAAATGTTCATATTATTTATCGTTATATAACCCTGTCCAAGCATTGTAGAGATGTTTACAAACTGTGAACCTGGGAACTAGATATTGCTATGGCCATTTATCCTGGGAACTAGTATCTATCTATGATCCTGGGAACTATCATCTGAAAAAGAATATCAAAATCCACCTCACTTACAGCTGATATAGTATAATAATATTATAAATAATAAATTTCACTTAAAATGAGACCAGAATAAATTTAATTACACCTGGATCTATTTTCCAAATATTATCATACAGAAAGTTAATTTATAATTTAAGGGCTATTTACTCTAAGCATTTCATATTATGTGATTCACTATTTTCCAGCTAATCTACTGCAAAAGATTTTAAAAGTGGTAGTATATAATGAATTTTGATTATCTCACTTAGCAACTTCATGCTTTTCAAATATCTCCTAATTTCACTTAATTGCCGGTGTTGACTTTCAATCAAGTTATTAAATTTTTCCTTAATTAGTCTTCTAATCACATCCCAGATTATACCTTATTCCACTAGTTTCTAATATTTCCCTTATCTGTCTTCCTCTCATCTGCTTCTCTAACTTTGGCCACAGTCAGAAAAGGAGAGGAAAGAGACTCTTTTTTTCCGATTTTTAAAAAAGCATTCTAAGTTCTACTTACAGAGTAGACAAACTTCCATGGGATTGGTGGGGTGGACCTGGTTGTTTTCCCCTCACCTCCTCAGGTCTTTTTTTCTCTGAATCTCCTTTCCCTCAAAAGAATGAGGGCAATATACACTTGAAAGCCCCCTCACCAGTACAGGTTTTGGATCTACATATTAAGTTTAAAATGTTCATCCAACTGAAATAACCAATGTCCCATCTCTTATCCAGCCAAAACATTTTTTCATATAGTTTTTCTAAGCTCCACTTAGGTTCAACTCTCTCAGTTAGGATTTTACAAGGATTCCAGTAAGTATTCACTTTCAAATGCATTCAAGCCCTTCACTCACCTGCCACATCTGGTGCTGGCTTTTTGTTTTGTCTTCCTTCCAGCACAGGAAAAAATATCCCTTTTGTGGCTATTTAGTTTCATTTCAGAAAAATTTGAATTTTACTTCACTTGCCCATTAAAAAAATCAAAAGTAGGTTTCTCTCATCATCCCTTGCAGGTTACAGCTCAAAGTCCTTAGGTAATAACTGGGCCAGAGGTGGGGATCCTGAAGCCTTAAGGCCACATGTGGCTCTCTATATCCTCATGTGCAGCCCTTTGACTGAATCCAAATTTCACAGAACAAATCACATTAATAAAAGGATTTGTTCTATACAACTTGGACTCAGTCAAAAGGCCATACCCAAGGAGGACCTAGAAGGCCACATGTGGCCTAGAAGCCACAGGTTCCCCACCCTTGAGCTAGACCTTTTACTTTAAGGAAGTGTTCAGACAGAAAATCTTTTGCCTGATTCCTCCTCCAAAACTCACAATCACTTTTTTTAAACAGATAGCCACTCTGCTTTTTCAGTGCCCCCCACCTAGCAAATATGGAATATATCCTAAAGTCAGAGAAAAAACACAGACAAAACATACAGCCTGCTCCCATAATGTTCCAATAATGAGCCCTTTTAAATGGAACACTTAAAAGCTCTCTTTGACAGAACAGGGCACTTCCTGCCAGAAGTCTAGGGCTCTTTTAACAGAACTCTCCTGCACAAGACTTTGGGCCATGTTTTCTTGACAAGACTGGAGTGGTACAGGCCCCTATTCAACAGTGTATCCAAAACTCCCCGAGGACCTTTCCAGAAATCTTTGCCCACAATCACAATCAATATGTCTCTTTACCTGTGCCAAGGAGACCACCACTTACTGTTGAGAGTAAAAATTCAGAAAGACTTTGGTGTAGTTCAAACATTTAGAACAGATATATAGATACATGTATGCGTACCCAGAAATGGTCAAAGGTTAGAATAAGAAGTTTCAGATTGAGGAAAGTCAAAATCTCAACTTTCTCAGGTCCTCAGGAAAGGGCCTCTCTCTAGCGGAAGAAATCTCACCATGAGTACTCAGACAAGGCTGTTTCCTGGGAGACACCGAGCCAGACCTTTCTCTTACCCTCTAAAGTTCCTTTATTTGGTTGCCATAACTGTGATGTTTAAAAATTTTTGAGAGACATAGCGTCTGAGTAATTTAATCATTTTATTAATAATGCCTGCAGGTTATTAATAAAAAGGATGTTCATTTGGCCTTCCCTCTTAGACCAAAGACTGGTATTTTCTTAATGCAGAATAAACACATTAGATTTTTTTTGGTTGCTATGTCAAATTATTCCATCATATGGAATTTACAATAAACTAAAACTAAATTGTCTGCTCAGATTCTCTATATTGATGTGTTATAGCATTTCAGACAAGTTTTCCAAAACAGAACACTTCATTGAACCCTCTAAACTTACCATAACTCCTATAAATCATCTGTCCGTCCTGGAAACCACCTGTCTACAAGGTACCATGTTACAAAATGTAGGCTTCATACTTGATTCTTCACCATCTCTCCCTATTGTGTTTGTAATTCTTATTAATTCTCATCTTCTTAATTTCTTTTGCAAGCGACCATTCTGTTCTACTCATGTGCAAAAGAATGTAGTCCATAGCCTTATTTCTTCTCACCTGAATTGTTCTAATTGGAATGCACTATGACCTTAAACTCATTAATTAAAGAAAATTAAAATTTTTTTGACCCCAGTCCCACTTCCCTTCTTTACAATTTCCTTATATTTGTTATTTTGTACAATTCTCTCAGTTGACCATGTTCCAGGTTAAGAAAGAAGTACGTTTAATGAAATCTGGTAAGAATTTATTTGTCTGCTACTGAGTAAATTTTCTCAAAAAGGCTTTTAGACAGAAAAGGATGGGTGGGTGTTTTGGGAAATCTTCCTACATATGTATCCAATATGGCAATTACTAGAGAGAGCAATTATAGTGTAGGAAGAATAGCACTTGAAATACAGAGTTTTATAGAATACCAGAAAAAAATCACAAGTCACTGAAGGAATCAGTAGTAAAACATACGCCCCTTAAATGTTTCTACATAAATTTACAAAGTTTCTGTAACAAGTTTGCGGAACTAGACATCCTGATGCAAAGAGGTATATTGTAAAGATTCGAGTTCTACATAAAATCATCTTTAAGGCAAACACATTCGAACAACATAACCAGCCATTCTAGTTACATTCTCTGCAGTATAGTTTTAATGCTTGGAAGTTCAGCTCAAGAAAGGACCTCGATGTGCAGTAACGTATCTTGCCAGATGATCTTCAGAATCTTCTTAAGACAATTCAAATTCAATTTCTTGGCCTGGTACTGGTATACTTTCCATATTTCAGAGTCATATAAAAATGATATCAGCACAACAGCTCTGCAGACCTTCAGTTTAGTAGGCATTCTAATATCTCTTTTCTCTCACACTTTCCTTCAGAGCCTCCCAAACACTGAGCTAGCTCTGGCAATGTGTACATCAACTTCATCAACTATGTGTATATCCCTGTAAAGTATTACTGCCAAGTAAGTGAACTTATCCACAGCATTCATTATTTCTTCATTTGCTGTATCCAAAGTTTCCATGTATTGACAGTGTAGTGCTGGCTGCTGGAAAGTCTGTGATTTCTTGGTATTAATTGTTAGATCAAAATGAGCACAAGCAGCTAGGGAATTGATCCATACTTTGTTTCAGCTTAGCCTCAGAGGCTACAATGAGTGCACAATCATCTGTGAACAAAAAATTATGCACCAAGTTTTCCTCCACTTGAGTCTTGGCTTGTAGCCGTTGCAAGTTAAAAAATGTATTGTTAGTGCTCACTAATCAGGAATGGGTGTATACACACATATGTATATAAGTATATGAGAAAAATGTGCCATACGCACATCTGTGCACATATGCACATATTTGCGCACAATGTCAATAACATATATACAAAATATTTTCTTGACAATATGTATTCACTCATTTTCATTTCCTATAGAAAGTGGCATTTTAAAGGAAGCCAGAGATGTCAGTAGTCACAGTGGAGGAGAGAGAAAATTCCAGCCATGGGGACAGGCAGAAAAAAAAAAATTCCAGAACTAAGAAACGGAGTGTCTTATTTGTTGAAAAGCTAGGAGACCAATGTCACTGGATCAAAGAGTACATGTTGGGAAGTAAAGTGAAAGAAAAGTGGAAAGGCAGCAGTTTTGTATTGCTCCTGGAGGCAATAGGAAGCCATTGAAGTTTATTGGTGATGGGGGAAGAATTTGAGGGTTGCTATTCCAAAGAGAAACAGTTACCATTGACATTTAACTCCAAGGCAGGAGGTCCCAAAATAAAGTCATTAAACGGAGCTTGGGCAGGGATGTATTGTGGCTCAATCTATGAGCTGCAGAGTGAACTGGGTTTAAGGTTTTGTGAAAGAAGAAGGAGAGGATAAGCTGGGGCCGCATTCAGGCATTTGGTTGTGTTTGTTCTTCATTTTTGAAGAGAACCATGGTATCAGGGAAATG
This sequence comes from Trichosurus vulpecula, assembly GCF_011100635.1. Taxonomy (NCBI): domain Eukaryota; kingdom Metazoa; phylum Chordata; class Mammalia; order Diprotodontia; family Phalangeridae; genus Trichosurus; species Trichosurus vulpecula. Next base: position 303,254,834 of record NC_050573.1, on the reverse strand, counting down.
ATGACATGACTTGCAGTTGACTTTGATTTGAGTGAAGGAGGGGTGTGCAAGATCACCAGTCTCACTCTCTTTCTTTTTTTTTTAAAAAAATATTATTTGTTTATTTAATATTTTTAGTTTTCAGCATTGATTTTCACAAGAGTTTGAACTACAAATTTTCTCCTCGTTTCTACCTTCCTCCCAATTCCAAGATGGCATATATTCTGGTTGCCCCATTCCCCAGTCAGCCCTCCCTTCTGTCACCCCACTCCCCCCATCCCCTTTTCCCTTACTTTCTTGTAGGGCAAGATACATTTCTATGCCCCATTACCTGTATATCTTATTTCCTAGTTGCATGCAAAAACTTTTTTTTGAACATCTGCTTTTAAAACTTTGAGTTCAAAATTCTCACCCTTCCTCCCTTCCCACTCACCCTCCCTAAGAAGGCAAGTAATTCAACATAGGCAACATGTGTATCATTATGCAAAACCCACAGTACTCCTGTTGTGAAAGATTAACTATATTTTGCTTCTTCCTATCCTATCCCCCTTTATTCAATTTTCTCCCTCGACCCTGTCCCTTTTTGAAAGTGTTTGCTTTTGATTACCTCCTCCCCCTATCTCCCCTCCCTTCAATAGTACCCCCTTTTTTATCTCCTTCCTCCTTCTTTCCTGCGGGGTAAGAGACCCAATTGAGTGTGTATGGTATTCCCTCCTCAGGTCAATTCTGATGAGAGCATTCCCCCTCACCTGCCCCCCTCACCTGCCCCCTCTTCCCTTCCTACAAAACTGCTTTTTCTTACCACTTTTATGTGAGATAATTTACCCCATTCTATCTCTCCCTTTCTCCCTCTCTCAATATATTCCTCTCTCATCTCTTAACTTGACTTTAATTTTTTAGATATCATCCCTTCATATTCAACTCACAATGTGCCCTATGTCTATATATATATATATGTATGTATATACACATACATACATACATTATATACATATAATATATGTATGTTAGTGTACAGCTACCATAATACTGAGGTCTCATTAATCATACACATCATCTTTCCATGTAGGAATGTAAACAAAACAGTTCAACATTAGTAAGTTCCTTCTGATTTTTCTTTCTTGTTTACCTTTTCATGCTTCTCTTAATTCTTGTGTTTGAAACTCAAATTTTCTATTCAGCTCTGGTCTTTTCACTGAGAAAGCTTGAAACTCCTTTATTTTATTGAAAATCCATATTTTGCCTTGGAGCGTGATATTCAGTTTTGCTGGGTAGATGATTCTTGGTTTTAATCCTAGTTCCATTGACCTCCAGAATATCATGTTCCAAACCCTTCAGTCCCTTAATGTAGAAGCTAGTAGATCTTGTATAATCCTGATTGTGTTTCCACAATACTCAAATTGTTTCTTTCTGGCTGCTTGCAGTATTTTCTCCTTGATCTGGGATCTCTGGAATTTTGTGATAGTATTCCTAGGAGTTTTCTTTTTGGGATCATTTTCAGGAGGTGATCGGCGGATTCTTTCAATTTCTATTTTGCCCTGTGGCTCTAGAATATCAGGGTAGTTCTCCTTGATAATTTCTTAAAAGACGATGTCTAGGCTCTTCTTTTGATCATGACTTTCAGGTAGTCCAATAATTTTTAAATTATCTCTCCTGGATCTATTTTCTACATCAGTTCTTCCAATGAGATATTTTGCATTGTCCTCCATTTTTTCATTCCTTTGGTTCTGTTTTATAGTATCTTGATTTCTCATAAAGTCACTAGCTTCCACTTGCTGCAATCTAATTTTTAAGGTAGTATTTTCTTCAGTGGTCTTTTGGACCTCCTTTTCCATTTGGCTAATTCTGCCTTTCAAGGCATTCTTCTCCTCATTGGCTTTTTGGAGCTCTTTTGCCATTTGAGTTAGTCTATTTTTTAAGGTGTTGTTTTCTTCAGTGTATTTTTCAGTATTTTTTTTGGATCTCCTTTAGCAAGTCATTGACTTGTTTTTCATGATTTTTTCACATCACTCTCATTTCTCTTCCCAATTTTTCCCCTACTTCTCATACTTGCTTTTCCAAATCCTTTTTGAGCTCTTCCATGGCCTGAGACCAGTTCATGTTTTTCTCGGAGGCTTTTGATGTAGTCTCTTTTACTTCATTGACTTCTTCTGGTTGTATGTTTTGGTATTCTTCATCACCAAAGAAAGATTCCAAAGTGTGATTCTGAATCTGAGTCTGTTTTCACTGCCTGGCCAGGTTCCCAGCCAACTTACTTCACCTTTGAGTTTTTCATTGGGGTATGACTGCTTGTAGAGTATAGAGTACTTTTTCCCAAGCTTGAGGGGCTGCACTGTTGTTTTCAGAACTGTTTCTATACAGCAAGCTCTGCCTCACTAGCACTCCTCCTCCCCCAAGAACCTCCAACTCAGACAGTGACTCAGATCTAAGCAGGCTCTGCACTCCGACTCTGATATGCCACTTAATTCCTCCCACCAGGTGGGCTGGGGCCAGAAACAACTGCAGTTGTAGTTCTGTAAGCAGCCTCAGAGCTGCACCATATCCACTGTCCCCAGGGCAGTGGCCAAACTGTGAACTCCTTTCACTCTGTCCCGACAGTTTTTCCCATTAACCATCTCTGGTGTCTTTGGTGTTTGTGGGTTGCTTTGGTGTTTGATGGGTTGAGAAGTCTGGTAACTGCCACAGCTCACTGATTCAGGACACTGGGCCCTGTTCTGCCTGGCTCCTTGTCTGGTTGGTCTGGGCACGGCACATGCTGGGCTCTGCTCCGTTCCGCTCCCAGCTCCGTGTGATGGACCTTACCCAGCGACCATCCGGGCTGTTCTGGGCTGGAGCCCTGCTTCCCTCTGCTGTTTCATGGGTCCTGCAGTTCTAGAATTTGTCCAGAGCCATTTTTTATAGGTGTTGGAGGGTCCTAGGGGAGAGCTTTAGGCAAGTCCCTGTTTTCCAGACACCATCTTGGCTCCGTCCCCAGCCTCAATTTCTCCTCTAGAGCCATCTGGGTCCAATGACTAGACAATAGTTCCCTGACTCATTTCACTCACTTCTTAAAGAGTCCTATTCACTGAATGGACCTTACCTCACCCTAAGGGAGTACCTGAAAAGGCCATACCCTAAAAGAGCTATGGTCTCCCATTGCATCTGGGGTCATCTCCAGTCATCCCGCTGCTCTCTAAAATAATAGGAAAGGTAATGGGAGGGGGAGGAAATTTAGGGAAAAAATAATGTGAGTCTAAGACATCTACTGAACATCCATTTCAAGATGTCTGTAAGATAATTGGAGATGTGAGATTAGAACTCAGGGAAGAAATTAGGTCAGGAAAGGTAGATTTGAGCGTCATCAGCATAAAAATAGTAACTAAATTTATGGGAGCAGATGAGATTACACAGGGAAGTGGTATACAGAGAGAAGAGGATCTAGGATAGAAACCTAAGGGACACTTACAGTTACAGAACATGATCTAGAGGAATAAAAAATGGAGATATACATACATACATATATATGTATATAATGTTAATATATTACTATATAAAATATATAAAAGAGAAAAGACAATATCAAGGAAGATAGATTGACCAACATGTCAAATGCAACAGAGAGGTCAAAAAGAATAAAGATTGAGAAAACACCATTGGATTTGGTAATTAGGAGATCATTAATAACTTTGGAGACAGCAATTTCAGTTGAATGGCAAGGTCATTTATATATTCATAGATGAAACCATATGATTTTCTCACTGGGTCCTATGGGAAGACTAATGTCTAACCATCAGGCAGAAGTCTCTACAGGATGAACTGATTTTCTAATGATTCTGAGCCTACCATGGTATGTTAATTTCTAGTAAAATGGATTTTGCTGAGTACAGCTGCATATAAATAAACACACAAATGAATAAGAAAATCTTCAGCAACTTTGCCAAGTTTACAAGGTGCTTTTATGCACACTATTTAATTTTGTTCTCAATACGGCCTTGCAAGGGACGTAGCAAAAGTAGTATTCCCATTTAAGAGATGAGGAAGCTGAGGTTCTGAAAAGATGGGTGACTTTGTCAAGCTTATCCTGCTAAGAGTAGGGGAGTTGAGATATAAACCTTTCTTTTGATGCTAATTCATCTCTTTCTACCATGGTATGCTTAGCAGACACTATTTTTTTTCTTTAGTTGTTTCTGTTCAAGTGCCTACCTGAGTCTTAGATCTAGCCTGTGTTTGGTGCCATAGCTAATATATTTTCATGATAGAATCACAGAATTGGAAGAGATCTTGGATTCCATATTTTGTACTCTAGTGCTCATGGAAAAAGAACTCCACTTTTCAATATACCTAACAAGTGGCCATCTAGCTTTTTTTCCAAGTCCCCATAGTGAGGGGAACCACCCAAAGTATTTAATTGTACTTTTACGTAGTCTAAATTGTTAGGAATTCTTTGCTATTGTCAACTCTAAATTTGTCTCTTTTTAACTTATTTTCATTGCTTCTAGTTCTAGTTTTGATCTCTAGGACTACTCAGAGAAAATTCCTTTCCCTCCTCTATGGGATGGCTATTAGGAGTGTTAAAATAGCTATCCTATTTAGGTACAGTGCACCCCACAAGCACTTGGAAACTTTTCTTCAGGCTAAAGTGTTCCCTTTAATTTAACTAATCCTCATATAACATGATCTAAAAATACTTCAACATCCAGGTAATATTCTGCAGATATTTCTTTTCTATTTCAATATTTTGCCAAGAATTGCATACAATATGACATATCTTTCTGATCATAGCAGAGCAGAGCATAATCTCTCTAATCTTAGGTATTATTCAGATCAAGTGTCTCCTGCTCCAAGTATTCCCTAAACTATTAGGGCTATCTACCTCCCTTCATACTATTCTGTGTTTATTTTCATTTAGCAAATGATTTATTTTTAATTAAAAATACTCTCTCTCTCTCTCTCTCTCTCTCTCTCTCTCTCTCTCTCTCTCTCTCTTTCTCTCTTTCTCTGTCTGTCTCTCTGTCTCTGTCTCTCTCTGTCATATCTCTCTATATATTTATACACACACATACATATATATACACATATATACCACTATGTCGATGTATCTAGATACACATATTTAGACTGATGATAATTTTTTTCCTCTCTAAAGTTATCTATATGAGATGGATAGATAGATAAATAGATAGATAGATAGATAGATGGATAGATAGATAGATAGATAGATAGATAGAAAAATAGATAGATAGTCAAGTATATCTAATTCCCACATTGGCATGTAGAAGGGATATATATATATATATATATATATATATATATATATATATAATTTTGGAACCTGAGTCTATTAATCATGTTGGATAGCTGTGTGCATTTATTTTCCTGATCTAAGGGAATACCCAGTAAAATCAGGAAAACTTGAATGTTTGCAGAAATTGTATCTTGTTCTTGCCCCACTGACCACATCCCACCTCAGCTAGCATAGTGATATAAATAGCTATTATAAGACAACAGTAGTTGGAAGCAAGATTTTAAATGATGGACTCTAGAAGTCACTTATAAACCATCCAATAAATTTTTGGAGCACAACAGTTATTTAGAAACTGTCTTGTAAATTAGGGGAGCATAGGAGCCACTGGCAACTGCCAAATAAATTAATTGAGGCCATATTCTGAGGCTATGTGTTAAATTAGGGGAAGCTGGATAGGCCCTAATGTGAAGGTTCCTCTAGTGGCCCTCAGTCTATAACTGCAGATAAGCAAGCACAGGAAGAACTGCAACATATTATGCAAATTAGAGAACACTAAATGGTGTAGAAAACTTCTAGATTACGTTGATATGTTAATGAACTCATGTAAAGGTTGCATGGATAAGAGTTAGACCACCCTCTACCACCAAACCCTATAAAAATAGGACCAGATACTCCTGGCCACAGTGCACTGATCCACCTTCTATGGGTTCCTGATGTCTGAATGCTCCCAACACTAATCTATGCTTATATAAGTGACTCTGCTTGCCTCCCTCCCTCCCTGTTATCTTCCCCATTCCAGACACATCCCTCCACTACCCTCTCCCCCATCCAACACTGTCTATTTCTATACTCCCCAACTCATTTATCTCTTTAATCTCTGTGTTGTTTCCTCTGTACCCTATGTACCTTATTGAAGTGTGATCAAAGCATTGTCCTCCATCATAGTCTTTCATGGCCGGTATCGAAAGAACTGAGAATACTTGCTGGGATTTAAAGGAAAGCTTTTGTGGTTCCTTCCCTTATTTCATAAATTGAGAGCACCAGAATTGAGATTAAAATCTGTCCCACAGCCACCTCTACAGGGAGCAAGCATGGCACAATGAATTCACTGACAGAATGCAGGGGTGGGCAGCTGTGCTTTGTGTCACCTACTAGGAGGAATTTTCCCATTATTTGGGTAATAATAATTCCATAAATTAAGAATTCAAAAATCTATTAGATTTAAAAGAAAAGGACATTGAAACCTAAGGAGGAAAGCCTTTAGATAGAAAATAGCAATTCTACATCCAAGAAAGTGTCTGAGTCAGAGGTTTGAATAGCTCAGTCATACAGGAATAAATAAAGGAGATAGTGAACTGGCCTCCTGGGGAAAGGCTGCATTCATACCTTTGCCCTCAGACTCTCAGATAAGGTACCCAGAGAAACAAGGGACGTTGAACAGACTGAACTGAAACTGATCACCCTCAAGCAAGGTAGAGGGGCTCATTGTGGGAAGGGTCATTCAAATTGGAAAACAAATGTCAAATTGTAGAAGCTATACTTTCCCATTTCCTTTCTGGAGGCTATGAAGGAATTAAGGGATGTGTCTTCGGTGAAATCTAAGTAAAAGGTCATTGCCCTAGCAAAAAGAACTCCATAGTACTGTAGCTGAAAGGTATGATACATGTCCATGGTGATACTCCAATAGCAGAAGATGCTCCCCTCCCACCTCCCACCTTCCCACCCTCCCACCCTCAGCCTACCCAATTGCTGAACATAGCAAAACAAACAAAACAATTACACAAAGAAAAAAATGTCCTTCAAAGAGTGATCCCAAGGAGTCCAGGAGAGTGAGTGGAAACATGGAGTCCAATAAAGAGCAAACGCAACTGAACTGCCCAATCAATTGCTACATTGGACCCTGCAAAGAGCCAGCCCAGCTGAAGTTAAGAGCACTTTAACATCACCAATGCACTCCCCCAGATCCTCAACAAAAAAGAATGGATCCTCTTGAGAAAGGAATGACATTGGGGCTTTACAATTCTAGAATTGTTGGTTGCCTTGGCCACATCTGTTTCTTAAATATGTGACTCCCTACAACTGTATTTTAAGTTCATTCTCACTCTTACCCCTGTGGACTTTCAAAATAGTTGTGGCATAGTATGTTCCTGTTTTCTGGGGGGTAATGCTTTATAAATGCAGTATAGTTATTGCTTCTACATCACAGGGATTAGGGGTATGATACCCGGCGATGTGGAAAATCTGCATAAAAAAGTTTTGGTCCTCCCTTCATACTAGAAAAGAAGTCTGAATTATTATAGTATTAAAAGACAAAATAAGTTGATATTCTACAATACTACAATATATTTTATGCATTTCCAATTTTTTTCTCTCATCAGTTCTCCTTCATTTTCTCTGTGGCTTCTGCAAAACTTCCAAAAGTTCCCATTTAATTTCTTATGCTGACTCATGATATATTGAAACCATGAAAGGGAAAGTCATGATGTGGAAGAGAGAATTGTACTTGCCATGACATTTAAGTAAATGTTTTTGCTAAAGAATCTACTAGCTTAAGGTTAAGGGGATGTACCTTTGTGGGGACTCAAGAGTTATTGTAAGGATGACCATCCACAAAGTTACCCAAAGAATATTAAAAACAGTAGCAGCCAATCTACAAGGAACTGAACCTACAAGGCACTGAACCTATGAGTGTGAATGGGAATGGATATTGAGTGATCCCAAGTAATGTGTTAACTATACATTTTACAATTACTCATCTGTGTATTTGATGGTTCACCTCAATAGAATATAAGTACTTTAAGGGCAAATTTATTTTGTCTTTGTACCTCCAGGACCTAGAACATTGTCCAGCACATATTAGGTGCTCAAATAAATTCAATAATGCAGTCTAAGGTTAGCTTTTTGGTGCCTACAATACAAGGTTGACTCAGAAAATTTGCAGTTCACAGTAAGCCCTATATGATGTAAATTTATAGTTTGTTCCTGAGTCTCAGTGGTACTTTTCATTGGCATATGAGCCATCAGAGGTCATTTTCAAGAGCATATGAAGTGCTCTATGAAATTGAACCAAATAAAGGATCTTCATGTTATAAACTAAGCAGCCCACTGAATGCTTTCTTCCAAGCTTTGATTTTAATGCTGGCAGGAGCCTTAAGCCCTTTTTAATGGCTGAGTTGTAGCTCATTGAAAACAGGGATGAAAATAATGATTCTCACCATTTTTTTAACTACAGCTGACTCCAGATGCTCCACAATGACTATTTTTGTTGATGGTTAATAAGGTCAATGTAAACTTTTTGTCATTAAAGCAGATAAAGTACAATGACAGAGATTATCGATTTGCCCTTGCCTGGGCCTGTCCACTGTTCAGGAGGCTTGGGTGGTTTCTCTGTAGCTCTGGGTACTATGATCTTCACCCTTCTCCTGCTGCAGGCAAGTGGGAGAGTTCAAGTATCACTTTGCTCAGTTAATCTTTGCCTTATGCCTTGTCTTGTTTGGCTATTAAGGATTCTATTCATTTTTCAAGTACACCCGAAATAAAGTGGCAGAGAAGGTAGCTGAAAATACAAAAGAAAAGGGGGGTGGCGGTGAGACACATATATACGCAACATAAAAATGTCATCTCCACAGTTCAGCATTTTAATTACAGCAGGAAGAAAGCAGGGGCTTAGCTTAATTCCTGAGGAGTCCACAGAGAATGTCTCTGAGTTGGAGCAATTTCAGTGGCGCCAGAACATTATTTGCCAGGCAGGCAACAGCCTCAGTACAGCCAGAAACAGCTCCCAAATGTGACCAGTGAGGCAAGTTAGATCTTAAATAACAATCGTGCCCTGCTGTAGGAAAGCCTCCCAAATGTGACCAGCGGGGCACATTAGATCTTAAATAACAACCATGCCTCTCCGTTTAGAAAATAAATCAGTGTTTAAAAGAAACCTGTCCATGCAGTATGGTGTGATTAAAATTAAGTGGAATTAAGTGCAGTGAAATTGGATGGATTTTTTTTTTCTCCTTTTGGCAGTTCATACAAAATCGCAATACCTAGTCAGCCAGGTGAAATATATTTTCAGGAGACATCAGGCATGCAAGAAATGTTCTGGCTACTGTCTACCCTTAGGGGTTCAGCATCTGTCCTGCTCTCTCACTAGTAATTTGCAATGTGATTTCTATGCAGTTTGGTTATATTGAATAAGAGACACATTTGCATATAGCTATTGATTGTTTGTTGCTCGTATCTGGCCAAATGCTGAAATTTTCCAGGCACTTCACTGTTTAAGTTCTTTGCATCTATATTGTGCATATAATGATCATAACAATACCTTCAATTTGTATGGCCCATTTCTTCTGATGAGCTCAAACAACTTAATCCGTGATCAGCCCTATTCTTTCCTGCACAAAGAAAGTAGGTGAGCCATTTTAAGGGCTTGAAAGACATCCTTATGTGTTCTCATGCCAATGAAGGGTAATTGTGCCATTCCCCACACCCCCCTCCACTGCATCCTTGAGTTACATGCCCTTATTGCCAAAGTACTATGCATAATGCATACCTGGTCTGAGAGACCCCTAAAGGAAACTTGTGAAAAAGCCAGAGGATGGCAGAGGCAGCTCAGGGAGCACTTGTAACCACAATACCTCTGTGCCAACTTATCCATCTGGCAGCTCTGCTTCCAGGCAGCTCAGAGGCATAGTAGGCTTTCCTTATCCAGTTAGAGTCATAGGCCTGTTTGGAGAAAAGAAGCCTAAATCTGAATGGTAGTCATTAGAAATTCCATTACTCCTATCTCCTATGTTCCCCGAATGAAGTACAGCTGATATTTGCCTGGGCATTGGTGACCTAAGAGGACCCACTGTGGATGATTTTTTTTAAATTTTCTTCATATTGGCATCTGAAGGGCTAGGGGTGAAAATTTCATGACTATCTTCCAACTACAACACTTACCATACTGCCCTGTGCATAATGGGAGATAAATACTCTCCCCTCTCCCTCCCCCCATCTTACTCATTTCAGATGCACATGGTGTCTAAGAAGATCTGCACTCCCCTTGATTCAGTCACAAATATTTCTTCAGAAAGGAATTAAATTTACTTAACAAATTCATAGTTTTTATGTTAGGTGCAAAACAATAAATTCTATATACAAACTATCAAATTTGACTGGGAGAATTGCCACCACAGGTGACATATCAATCAATCAATCAACAGTTGTTAAGTATCTACTATATGCCAGGCAGTGTGCTAAGCACTGGGTATACAAAACTGGCAAAAGACTATTTCTGACCTGAAGGAACCCACAATCTAATGGGGAAAACAACAAACAAATAAATTTGCACAAACAAGCTATATACAGGATAAATTGGAGATAATCAACAGAGGTAACGCACTATAATTTAGAGGTGTTGGGAAAAGTTTCTTGGATGAGATATACATTAATGAGTATTCTTGGCAGCCATTTATAAGGTGGAAATTGAGAAAAGCCTGAAAGTCTCACCTCTTTTAAAGTCTCTCCCAAGCTATGAACTCCAAATCTTAAATTCTCAGCATAAACTCACAAGAATTATCTCACCAGTATGCATTTTTTGGGGGACAAAAGGAAGATATTTGGAAATAGTTCAGTTTTGGTATGAGAAGTGGCAATGCCTGGTGCATGTGGTTTAACTATGGATCTAAGTAGAAGACCACAATAGGGTTTCTGGAAAGCTAGGACTCAACCTAATTTTTTAAAAAAAAAATGCCCATGGTGATTAATAAATAAAGATGCAACCTCAGTTAGATTGGGATTCAACTGAAGGTAATTACCAACCCTGATAATGTCACATTTTAGTCTATGATAGCCATAATCATTACCATTTGTTATTGGTGGCCCTTGGATCCCTATCACATTTCTAGAATTTGTGTCACCTTTTTCCTGCTTTTTCCTTTTTTAATCATTTCCCCATTAATGAGTTAGGGGGATGTTTATCCCAGTGGATTGGGCAGATGAAAAAAAAATTGTTCCAACAGATATGAAGGTGGCTGAGGCAAGTGCTCTGGAGCACTTAGAGCTTAGTCAGACATCAAAGACCCCAAGGTCATCCACGGCATCCTGGGCCATCACCAGTTGTTTTGACTTTTGTCTTGCCATTGGACTTTGTTGAGTATGAAAGAAAGAGTGAGGCCAATGATTTTGTGCAATTCTTCTTCACTTCCACCCAGCTCACTCTCAAGTCAAGATACCACCTTATGTTGTCATTTGATCCTCTTCAAAAACAAAGGATGAGCAACAACTCTAATCCATTCAGATCAATATGAAACCATGCAGAGTACCTAAGGGATTTATCAATTTTGCTTAAATAGCTTTTAAATGATTGAGAACATTAATGGGTTTCTTTCTTGCTTTTTGTTGTTAGGTAATTACTTACTTCTTCATTTTCTTTTCCAGTGAGTCTCTTTATGCTCATGTAAAGTTCACTGAAAAGATTATTTAAAAAGCCTGACAGGGAAAACTTTGCTCAAGAGTTCTCTGATTATTATTGTTTCAGACTAATAGTGGTAGTAGTAGTAGTAGTAGCAATAGTAGTAGTAGCAGCAGCAGTAGCATTTATATGGTAATTTAAGTTTTGCAAAGCATTTTATAAATATTATCTCATATTATGTGTATAAAATGGAAATATGTGTTCTTTAAATCTATTTTCTCCTCTCCTGTTGATGTCCATTGTAAAATTTAAATGGAAGAGAGATTCCTTTTGTGTGGGTCAGAAGACCACCAACTCAAGTAAAGAAAAAAGAGGTTTCTCAGTTTAGGAAAAACAGAAGCTTTATTTGATCAAGTCTCATGAGAGTTGGGCATTTCTCTCACTACCAGGGCAGACTAGCAATGATGACAGATAGTGGGGGTGGGACCAGGGTTGAAGGCAAGCAGGGAGATATATACCCTTGTACAAACAATTCTAAGAAATCCCACCCCAGAAGCTGGACCCCCACCCCCATTGGTGGGAGACAAGTGGCCTCACAATCTAACCAGAAATAAAGAAACAAGCTTTTACCCAATACAAGCACAGAAACTAGAGAATTAACTTACAGGGGGGAAATAGGCAAAGGGAGGGGGAGAGGGGAATACCATCTAGTTTCCCTGAAATCATATGATTTACAGGAAAATGAAACTTAGGCCTGGTGAGGTCCTTGTCTGAGTTATTCATAGGGAAGCTTTCACAATCTTGTATTCTACTCATAGCTGAAGTGACATCTATAAATCTAAAGAAGGAGGGGGAGAAAGACACTCCTAAAGGCTAAATAATTAGATTCCCACAGACTTAAATTCATCCCATTTCCCTTTTCTCTAAATATTGATTCTCAAACATTTTATATGTATATGTATGTATGTATGTATATATTCCCTGTGAAGGCTTCACACTTTTTTCTCTCACTACCTCATGTACTTTTAGTATGGAAGTCCTCCAGATGCCACTGTTGGTTGATGGCATTATTGTGACCACATCAAAAATTAGGAGTATTTAAGAGACCCTAAATAAGATCATAAGCAACATATTTTAGCATACCTATCTATGAAGAAAAACAAAGTGGGTAAAGAATGCCTATTGCTTAGGTCACACGTAGGGCCACATTTTGCTTACACCTGGTCTAGATGATACATAGTTATAGGGACAGTACATACAGTTTGCCCTAGCAATGCATTTATTTTTTTAACATATACTGTAGATAGAAAATAGCCAGAAGTCATTAGGAGAGAGAATAATAGCAATACATAACTTCATAGTTGGAAGGCACTTCAATGGCTATTAAGTTCATTTGGTACCCCCAAAAGAATCCCACCATAACTTTTCAAACAAATTATCATCCAGACTCTGTTTTAAAGACATCTAAAAGGAAGTAACTCATCATGATCCAATACAATCTCCATTCCAACATTGGACAACTAATTATACTGACCTCTTATTCCCTTGACGTTATGCTACTTGAAAAAGCAGCCTAGTCATGCTCACTACACTCTTGCCTTGTCATATTTTCTGACATTTTTCTATATTTCTTCACCATCAGGCTTCCCACCTTGGAGAAGATTCTTCCCTGAGGGCCAGTTCAATCATGGATTAATTACTAAATCTCTAATTCAGGATACTATTTCTGAAGTTGACTCAGTCATATGCAATTCAGTCACAGGTGGATTCTCCAATGACACAGCTGGATTTCATTTTTATCACTACTGCTTTCTAGTCCACCTTTATGTACTACCTTTCCCTAATTGAATGTGAGAATCTTGAATATAAGGACTATCTTTTTTGTTTGTGTCTATATCCCTAACATTTGGCGCAGTGCCTGCTACATAGTAAATCTAAGAAATTGTATATCTATCTGTCATCTAGCTAGTTAGCTAGCTAGCTATAAATCTATAAATCTAAATTTGATTGAAATTAAGGGCAGCAAACTAATAGATATTGGCCTTTGGGATATTGATCAGTATTTCTGATGATCACATAATTCTCCTTGAAATGAAAATCTGCCTTTTTTTTTTACCAATATTCACCCAGCCTCTGACATGTAATGACTGTGTGATCCTCTGAGACATCATTTAACATCTCAATCTACACTAGTCAAGGGAATATCATCATCTCCCTATATCAATTACTACAAAGGTATACTCCTTCCTTTCCAGTCTCTATTCTTCTTCCAGGAATGCCTTATGGCTGTGAATTGTGGAATTATGTATTCTGTGAGGAAGTGAAATGGTCAAATGTAAGCCAAGTGGTTGGTCTAAATAGATTACAGCATATTAATAAAAATTATTTGTAAGTAAAGTCATTGATAAATAAACTAAGAAGAGTTACACAAGATGAAAAAAGGATAGATGAGTTTTAATTCACACCATGGGAAAGAGTTCTCATATCTATGAGATTGCTTAGCCACTCAATTATCCAAACATTGTCCATTATAATTAAACATTTTTCCCTGAATTACTGTGACCTCTGTGTTGCCAGTGAGAAGTCAGTCTCAATATATACTAGGAGCACCTTACATGTACTTTCTCTGATTTTGTAGATTGAAATAGTTGTAAGATTGAGAATATCCTCCCAAATATAGTTTTGACCTTTCTATCGAAAAGGAATCTTTGATAGGAGTGCTGCAATTTTTGGGGGGGGAACAAGACAAATTGACTGGTAGAACAAAATATTCTCATAAACATTGGATGTTATTTAAGCATGAAATGAGGTAACAAATGGTATCCTTGTGAATAAGACCAAAATGTGGGCTAGATTTTGATAGAGTGAGGGGGATTCAGAACTTTTGGAATGACAATACAGCTAGTAAACTATTGACGATTAGTTGGCTGATATTACTCTAAAAGGAGGTTTGAAGTAGAGTGCTAGAGATCTTTTTTTTTATTTGTGCCTGTTTTGATCAATACTTATGCTATTTACTTGGATGACAAAATAGTGTCAGCATCTGATTCACAGATAGCTGAAAAAATGTACTTATAGATAAGATATATTATCACAAAATTGGGTTCCCAAAAATTTTTAACAGCCTACATTAGGCCAAACCTGATCAAATAAAATTTCATAAAGATAATTCTAAAGACCTATACTTGCATTCAACCAAGAAAATAAGCATTTGTTAAATGTCTACTTGTGCTTAGTCTTAGGAATACAAAGACAACAATAAAATAGTCCCTGTCCTCAATAAGCTTATCAAGGGAAATTCTATTATATACATATATTATATATATATAAACATTTATGTATATATACATATATATGTATATACATATACATATATATACACATATATGTATATATATATGTATACACACACACAGAATATAGATGAAATGAATACAATGGTAATTTCAGGTGGCAATGCACTATTAACTTAGAAAGGTCTCATAGGAGGTAGACTTTGAACTGACCTTTGAAAGAAGCTAAAGATCTTAAGAGGAAGAAGTGATGAAGAGGAAGTGCTCCTGACAAAGGTGGTACCTGTACAAATGACTCAAAGATAGAAGATAAATTATATGAGAAGAAAACCAAGAAGGTCAGTTTGGACCAGAAAATCAACTGTGCAATTACAAGATTGGAGAGATGTAGTGATATAAATATTTATGTGAAAAGGTTCTGACATTTTAGTGGATTTCAATTTGAATATGAATTAACTGTATGGCAGAGTTTCTACAAAAGAGAATATGATCCTCAGTTACAGCCAGGAGTGATAGGAGGCTCAAATGAGATAGTGGATTCAAAGAAATTTGCAAACTTTAAAGTTATATAAATGCTAGTCATAATCGTCATCATCATCAACATCTTCATCAGTATTATGAGACTCTTGTCACCAGATCTCCAAGTCTGGTGATAATTTAATTCTCAGAGTCTTCTATTTTACTCCTGATGGAAGGTGTATAGAGCAATACAAGGTGTGCATGTAAATATTTATGAGCTAGATAGGAGGTAGTTGTATCCACATTCATTTAAGTTTAAGGTGTATTATTAATACTTTCTAAAGTTTAGACAATCAACATAACAAATCAAGTATTGATTGTTAGCATTAACAATTTCTGAGATTACAGCTTACTCTTGTACACCCCTGGCTACAATGATAGAAGTCTAGAATCCAGAAGGACACTAGATGGACAGAATAATTCAAATATATTTAGTTATGGTTAAAATTAAGAATTTTTTGCTCAGCTTTGGACATCATATATTAGGAAGGGCATTGGAAAGTTAGGATATGTCCCAAGGTGGGAAATCAGGATGATGAGGGCACTCAAAATAGTGCCATAAAAATAATGGAAAGAAATGAAGAAGTATATATTCAAGTGAGAAGAGAAGGCTTAGAGGCAACAGGCTTATGTGTCTTCAATTATATTTGAAAATCAGTCATATGGAAAGTAATCAGCCTTACTTTACTTGAATGCAGAAGTCAGCTCAATGTGAAGACAAACTTTCTAATAACTAACTTTTAAAATGGAATGGACTGCTTCAAGAGATTGATTTCACTATAACTTGAAATCCTTAACTTAAGGGTGTATGATTACTTGCAATGGCATTTCAGTGAAGATACTGCTCACATATGGGTTTGACTAGGTGAATGCTTAGGTCCCTTGTAATTCTTCCAATTTTATTAGTTCATTATGGTATGAGATGATCTGTCACTTAATTTTATCCTTAACCAAAATTGTTAATAATGTTTTTAAAATAAAAAAAAAACTTGAGACAATTATCTGAATACTTAACATCCCATGTTTTGGGAGGAGGGGTGGGATTTGAAAGGATTTTCTTTAGTAAGTTCAAATGTATCCTCACACAGTTACTAGCTGTGTGATACTGGGCCAGTCATTCAACCTCTGTCTGCCTCAGTTTCCTCATCTTTAAGCTGAGGATTACCTATCTTCCAGTGTTATTGTGAGGATAATCTACATAAAACTCTTTGCAAACTTTAACATGTTCTATAAATGCTAACTTTTATTATAATAATTGGTATGGAAACATAATGAGAATGTAGATGCATGTTAACCACTGAAGACTGAGTTCACTCAGATTTTGCAGAGGAGTCCGAGGGAGGATGTAACAAAATAATAATACCAGCACACAGGAGGGTTACTGGTGTAGGTTCTTTGATCTGCTTTTCTAAGGAAATCAATTTTAAAAGGTTTACAATCTCAGTTTAATTAAGCATACATATATCATTCATTTAGTTCAGGGGAAAAAGTCAGTGCCCTGAACTTCAGAGAAATTATAAACCAAAATTACAAGCAGAGAAAAATAAGACAAATCAACAGACAGACTTCTAACTATCTGATCATACCAATACATACATATTGTTGAACCTAAAAGTTGGTTGAAAGAAACAACAGACTAGGTGATAGAAAAATTCATATTACTTATATTTATTTATTCATTCCCTTTAAACTTAGTGGATACATGCATGCATGGGTGCCAGACTAAGTCTGACTCCTCAAACAAAGAAATCAGTAAGCTTAAATACATTTTTTGGTCCCAACACAGCAGCCTGCATTACATCACTTTTATGACCCCCATGTATGGTAATTATGATAGAGACAAGGATTTTCCTTAATGGAACAGATTGTAAATACAATGTCAGATAGCTGACAAAGTGTCAATTGAAATTACAACCCAGGCTCTCTGTGTTTAATTTGCCATTAGCATTCCATAACATAGTATAACCCCATAAAATATTAAGGTAAGGAAAAGTCAAATAATTCATGATAGTGTCTGGGGTTAAGGTTTTTACTCTTAATGGCCATGGACAGAGGAAAGGAATGCTCCATCTGGGTTTGTTGACATAAGATAGAGACATCTCTGAGCTTACTCAGGGAACAAAGAAGCTGTTAGGTCCAGACTTTCTTCTGATTAATTAGTTCAGGCTCTGAGTCTTATTGAAATTACAAAAATGATATAAAATGGTATAAAATGTTCCACAATATTTATTGGAGAGATAAGCACCAACATCTAGGTTTTCAAAGCTGAAGGGCTGCTTAACAGCTACCCAGAGTCTCCTCTGGTCAAATCACATGACACTCTTCCAATGAGTAACCCTCAAGCAAAATGCTAACCTCAGAATATACATACCCTTTTTCAGGGCCCGAGGGCTTCACACCTCCCAAGGGCTTCACACCTCTCCTGACCTAATTAGCAAAAAGGTATGTGCCTTCCTATAACCAAAAGCAAGACTCATTCAAAGGCACTTGATTGCCTTAGTCCTGAGAAGCACTCCAAAAGAAAAAAAAAACAGTAAAAAGTTCCCCTTTGCTTGCCCTTATAGAGGAAGGCGATTAAATTTTATAGAACCTTCTTTCAATGTGCAACCTTTTTCGCACTTGTGAAGTCTAGAGACTCACCATACAACAGCAAAGAGAATTTAAAAGGGGGTGAAGAACATGATGGTGTGTGGAAGGAATATAGGGGGAATAATTCTAGACAGGAAGCTAGAGATTGGAAAAGGTGGTGAATTTTGTCCAGCAACAGGAGCCAGAGGTCAGCTCTGGGGCTGAGCAGGCCACCCTGGAAAGATTCAAGTTCAAGGAGACCATATTCAGGCAGGATGGACTGTGCTGCTGATGGGTCAATGGCAAAGAGCACAACTAGCAAAGGCTATGTCTGAGAGAAATAGCTCTCTGTGGGAATTTCTTGGGTCAAAAACATTGGCCACAAGTGGAAAAATTTGTTTCTTTGTTTTTGTTCCAGATATTTTACCAAACTTCATGTAGTCATATTGATCCATCGAATCTCCTGTTTAGGTGATTATGTAAGCTTGGGGATGGTGGTTGTTTAAGAGGCATATGGGATGTGTTGGCAAGAGGACATCTGATCTGATTTCAAGGGAGATGAAGGTTCAAACGCTGACTCTGACATCCATGAGTTATCTGACTTTGGACAAGTCATTTAAGCTATCTGCATCTCAATTTCTTTATTTGTGAATTGGAGACAATACTTGCTGTACTTAGCTCAGAGGGATATTGTTAGGAACATGTTTTGCAAAACTTGAAGTACTGTATCAATGGGAGTCATTTTCATCAAAGTAGTTACATTGAACACAGTAATGATTCACATCTGCTTAATGCCTTCCTTTTTTCCATGCAAGCCACAAAACTGAAATCCAAACTCTTTAAATTTGGGATATTTAGCAATATTTGCTTTTGCTAGGTGTTGTATCTACCAAATGAAATTTTAAAGCAAAAATCAGTCCATCAGTTATCAAGTCTTTACAATTTATGATCATTCAAGTGTATTATTTAAAGAATGATTTTAACTACTGTGTTCCCAGAAAATATTAGAAAAAATAAGCTATGTTTAGCTAATGCAAAGGCTCAACAACATGTGAAGGTGGAATATGGTCAAGAAGTCAAGTATATACATAGGTGGATAGAGAATAAGTGAAATTGCATTGTGTTCTCTACAACTGGATAAAGCAGACCTTCAAGAAAAAACTCTGGATAAATCATGCCTATCAAATGCCAAACAGCAGGCAAACATGGTCTATTTTAATGGAAAAAAAACCTAGCTTTTATAAAAAGACTGTGATTTCCATGAGTCACCTGCAAAGGTCATGCATACTTTCCATGCTTCTATTTCATGGAAGATGAGTTTCTGCAATCTCAGAGTGAGTATAAAAACAATAGTTTTGAAAGGCAATGCAGCTAAGACCTCACTGGACAAAAATTTAAAAGAAATACTTTCCTTCACAATATGAATTAGGAATCCAACTCTGACGAATAACCCAAAATGAAAGCAGATGTCTGCCCTCATGTAGATCATATTTAATCTAAAGACTTCTTTCATTACTTTTTCAAAGTTACTAGACTAATTATTCTGATTTACAACTCTTCATAGAAGACAGATACAGACAGAAATCAAGTTGAAAATCAAAAGTGCTATAATGTTTCAATCATTATAATTTAATTAGTAGTTTCCATTCACAGATGCCACTTCTGTCCTTTGGATCAATTCAATTTATCTCAATCCAATTTAACATGCATTTATAAAGTGCTTACTGAGTACATGGTAGTATTAGAAACTGAGAATTCAAAGACAAGTATGTCACAATTTTTGACCACTGGGAGCTTGCAGCCTACTAGGGGAAATAATATGGACACACATAAGAAAAATTCAAAACTCATGCAAAACATTTTGGTGGTGATGGAGGCTGGGATGGGAAGTGGAGGGGTTAACCACTTTGGAGAACAAGGAAGCCCTCTTAAAGAAGTTAGTACAAGAGCTGTTTCCTAAGAGCAATGTAGGAATCTAATGAGCAAAGGTGAGAGAGAGAACACTAAAGTCAAAGGAGAAAGGAACCTGTGCAGAAGGCCAGAGGTGAGAGATGGATTGCTGGCTATGGGCATTGGTACAAGGACCAGTTTGGCTGAGAAGTAAAATGTGTGATGGAAGTAATGTGAAGTCCTTGTACTCTAGAGTGAAGAGTTAGGGTCAGATCATTTAGGGCTTTAGAGGTTTAACTTGGGAGTTTGTATTTAAGGCTAGAGATGATAAAAGACTATTGAAGCTTCTTCAACAGGAGAATAATATAGTCAGTCCTATATTTTAGGGATATTAAAACAGGATAAAGCTAATCCCTCTTCTACATAATAGTCTTTCTACATTGGAAGACAACCACAATGCATTATTTTTCCCTATTCTCTTTTTCAAGTTTGTAGTTTAATTTCTCTTACGACCCAGTTTCTCTAACCCTCACATCCTGGAGTTTGCTTTATTTTCTAAATTATCATAAACCAATTGTTCAATAATCTGTTTGTAGATAGATTTTGCAAAGACTGAACTTCCAAAATATGGTAGTTTCTCACAATATTTGTGTTAACAACAACTAGAACTTCGGTGTTTATGAAAGTTAAATCCGGAATAATAGTTTTCCTTAGTGTTTCCCATACCATCTGAAATATTAAATTGTCAGTAGGTCACATGAATCATATATCATAGATGGCTAGTTAGTGATTCTTTATCAACAAGGCAAAAGGAGGGAGTGGAAGCCAATATGAATTACAAGGGTCCAGTAGTACAGAAAGAGTTCCTGGACCTCAGCTAGGATTCATATATTTTTGGTTTTGTTTGCATTTTTTTCTTTCTCAGTAAGTGTCATTGTGTGTCCATTTTTTAAAATTTTCTATTTAATTTATTTATTTAACATATTTAGTTTTCAGCATTGGTTTTCACAAGAGTTTGAATTACAAATTTTCTCCCCATTTCTACCCTCCCCCCGACTCCAAGATGGTGTATATTCTGGTGGCCCTGTTCCCCACTCAGCCCTACCTTCTGTCACCCCACTCCCCTCCCATCCCCTTTTCCCTTCCTTTCTTGTAGGGCAAGATAAATTTCTATGCCCCATTGCCTGTGTATCTTATTTTCTAGTTGCATGCAATTTTTTTTTGTTTTCGAACGTGTGTTTTTAAAACTTTGAGTTCCAAATTCTCCCCCCTCCTCCCTTCCCACCCCCCCTCCCTAAGAAGTCAAGAAATTCAACACAGGCCACATGGGTATCATTGTGTATAACCCTTCCACAATACTCATGTTGTGAAAGACTCACTGTATTTTGCTCCTTCCAAACCCATCCCCCCTTATTGAATTTTCTCCCTTGACCCTGTCCCCTTTCAAAAGTGTTTGTTTTTGATTACCTCCACCCCCATCTGCCCTCCCCTCCATCATCCCCAACTTTTTTTTTTTTTATCTTCTTCCCTCTTCTTTCCTGTGTGGTAAGATACCCAATTGAGTATGTATGGTATTCCCTCCTGAGGCCAAATCTGATGAGAGCAACATTCACTCATTCCCCCCTCACCTGCCCTCTCCCCTCCTCCCCCAGAACTGCTTCCTCTTGCCACCTTTATGCAAGATAATCCATCCCATTCTATCTCTCCCTATCTCCCTCTCTCAATATATTCCTCTCTCATCCCTTAATTTTATTTTATTTCTTTTAGGTACCTTCCCTTCATCATCAACTCAGCCTGTGTCCACTCTCTCTCTCTCTCTCTCTCTCTCTCTCTCTGTATGTATATATATATATATATATATATATATATATATATATATATATATATATATACACATATATATATATCCATACATAGATACATACATACCCATTCACATATATATATATACACACATAAACATATATATACATATATATATATATGCATATTCCCTTCAGCTACCCTAATACTGAGGTCTCATGAATCATACACATCATCTTTCCATGTAGGAATGTAAACAAAACAGTTCAACTTTAGTAAGTCCCTTGAAATTTCTTTTTCTTGTTCTTTTTCTTGATTACCTTTTCATACTTCTCGTGATTCTTGTGTTTGAAAGTCAAATTTTCTATTCAGCTCTGGTCTTTTCACTGAGAAAGCTTGAAAGTCCTCTATTTTATTGAAAATCCATATTTTGCCTTGGAGCATGATACTCAGTTTTGCTGGGTAGGTGATTCTAGGTTTTAATCCTAGCTCCATTGACCTCCGGAATACCATATTCCAAGCCCTTTGATCTCTTAATGTAGAAGCTGCCAGATCTTGTGTTATCCTGATTGGGTTTCCACAATACTCAAATTGTTTCTTTCTAGCTGCTTGCAGTATTTTCTCCTTGATGTGGAAGCTCTGGAATTTGGTGACAATATTCCTAGGAGATTTCTTTTTGGGATCTATTTGAGGAGGCGATTGATGGATTCTTTCAATTTCTATTTTGCCCTGTGGCTCTAGAATATCAGGGCAAGTTCTCCTTGATAATTTCTTGAAAGATGATATCTTTTTTTGATCATGGCTTTCAGGTAGTCCAATAATTGTTTAATTATCTCTCCTGGATCTATTTTCCAGGTCAGTGGTTTTTCCAATGAGATATTTCACATTGTCTTCCACTTTTTCATTCGTTTGGTTCTGTTTTATAATATCTTGATTTCTCATCAAGTCACTAGCTTCCACTTGCTCCAATCTAATTTTTAAGGTAGTATTTTCTTCAGTAGTCCATTGGACCTCCTTTTCCATTTGGCTAATTCTGCCTTTCAGGGCATTCTTCTCCTCATTGGCTTTTTGAAGCTCTTTTGCCATTTGAGTTAGTCTATTTTCTAAGATGTTGTTTTCTTCAGTGTATTTTTCAGTATTTTTTGGGGTCTCCTTTAGCAAGTCATTGACTTGTTTTTCATAGTTTTCTCACATCCTTCTCATTTCTCTTCCCAATTTTCCTCTACTTCTGGAACTTGCTTTTCCAACTCCTTTTTGAGCTCTTCCATGGCCTGGGACCAGTTCATGTTTTTCTTGGAGGCTTCTGTTGTAGGCCCTTTGACTTTGTTAACTTCTTCTGTCTGTATGTTTTGGTCTTCTTTGTCACCAAGGAACAAATCCAAAGTCTGAGACTGAATCTGGGTGCGTTTTCGCTGCCTGGCCATATTCCCAACCAACTAACTTGACCCTTGAGTTTTTCAGTGGGGTATGACTGCTTGTAGACTAGAGAGTTCTATGTTCCACGTTTGGCGGGGAGGTGCCAGCTCTGCCACACCAGCACTACTCCTTTCCCAAGAACCCCCAACCCAGACTGGGCTTAAATCTTCAGCAGGCTGTGCACTCCTGCTCTGATCTGCCACTTAATTCCTCCCACCAGGTGGGCCTGGGGCTGGAAGCAACTGCAGCTGTAGCTGCCCCACCTCCGCTGCCCCCAGGGCTGGTAGCCGAACCGTGAACTCCTTCCACTCCTGCAGCTTTTCCCACTAACCTTCTCTGTTGTCTTTGGTGTTTGTGGGTTGTGAAGTCAGGTAACTGCCGCAGCTCACTGATTCAGGGCGCTAGGGCATGCTCCGCCCAGCTCCTGGTCTGGTTGGTCTGTGCCGCTCATGCTGGGCTCTGCTCCACTCCGTTTCCAGCTCTCAGCTCCCAGCTCTGTGTGGGATAGCCCTCACCCAGAGACCATCCAGGCTTTCCTCGGCTGGAGCCCTGTTTCCCTCTCCTGTTTTGTGGGTTCTGCCATTTTAGAATTGGTTCAGAGCCATTTTTATGGGTTTTTGGAGGGACTTGGCGGGGAGCTCATGCTATTCTCTGATTTCCTGCCGCTATATTGGCTCCGTCCTCAGAACTCCTTTGTCCATTGTTTTGATACCCATTGTAAAAGGAATTTAATTACTAAAAATAATTTACATGTTTATTTAAGGTTACATAGACTTCTACATATGTCTTTTCATTACATCTTCACAGATACCTGAGAGGTAGGTGATATTTTTATCTCCATTTTACAAATGAGAAAACTGAGGCTGAGGATGAATTGTTCTTCCACTTCACCCCCAAGCTGATACAGATATTAAGTATCTGAGAGATAATTTTATCTTAGCTCTTTCTGACTCTAAATTCAAAACATTATCCCTTATGCCATGTAACTGCCTCCAATTTCTAGTAAAATTATCACATGAAAAGTTCTGTCAGTACCCAATATATACTCTAATAAAACAAATGTTAAGTACCAAAATAAAATATATTTGATTAAAGCAATATGTATATTCATGCAATATATGTATAGACAGAGATAGAGATAGAAATGAGGATAGAGACACATTGAGATATAGGTAGAAAAAATTTAATTCCCGAATCTACAATCTCTTTTGCTATGAATTGAGAATTTAAAGGTATTTTCAACACCATAAAAAGTTCCCTTCTGTTTTTGAGGGTGTATCAGTCTTTTCTCATCTTATTACATAGAGCTCCAATATTAATGAATAAATTGTTTTTAAAATGCAGATTTTTATACATAAAACTGCAATTTGAGAATTTGAGGTGTAATTTCATTTTACTCTGGCAAAATATATATTGCTAAAATGTTAATTCTTCTGTAATTACAAAAAGAATATATTACAGGGTATTATTCATAATGCTTTCTTAATACAGATTACTAAGCTAGTATAAACAATAGATTGTACTTATAATCCACATATATTTTAAAGGAAAAAATAGTTAAATATTTTAATTGAATTTTCTCTTAATTTTCAACTATATATTTCATTTCAAAGTTTTAGAAAAATGGAAATTTAGCATTCTAATAAAAGCAATAACCTACAGGATTTTTCAAGTAAATAAATTTTAATATAGTGCATTAAAAGAGTGTTGCAAAGGAGATAGTTTGGTTGTATAGTGGATAGGTCATTAGACTGGAAGTCGAGAGCTGAGTTCAAATTTGAATTCAGACACTTGCTAGCTACGGAACCCTGGGCAAGTCACTTAAACTTTTTTTTTTTTGCCTCAATTTTCTCAAACAGAATCATAATATCACTTACCTTAGAGGTTTTTTTTGAGGATTAAAATAGATAATATTTGGATAGTGCTTAAGACAGTACCTGAAAAATAGTAAGTGCTATATAAATTCTTATTTCCTTCTCTATTTTTTAAATGTTATATGCCAGGTCAAACTTTATATGTATTTACTACACCATGAATTGCAATACATGGTTTTTAGCTAAAGGTTTTTATATGTTCACCAATTTTAAAATGTGTATGTAACAACAATGCTCCTTGCCACTCCTGTGGCTGTGTAAGGCCAATAACACCAGCATACAGGAAGGCTACTAACACAGGTTCTTTGATTTGCTTTTCTAAGGAAAGCAACTTTACACAGTTAGCAATCTCATTTTAATTAAAGATACATATATCATTCACTTAGTTCAGGGGAAAAGTCAGCACTAAATTTCAGAGCAAATACATATAGAAATTATAAGTGGAAATTATAAACAGAGCAAAATAACATAAATCAACAAATAGGCTTCTATCTATCTGACCATAGCAATACATCCACAATTACTAGAGAGAAAAGCACAAATATCTGGGTTTTCAAAGCTGGGGGAGCTGCAACAGCTACCCAAAGTCTCATCTGGCCAAATCACTAACACTCCCAATGATTTTGCCCCCCCCCCCCCCCAATCAACATCCCAATCTCAACATATATGCACCTAGATGGGGGAAGAGGGCTGGTAGTTCTGGTAACCTACTTTCATCGGGAATGGGTTTAAGAGGGAACAATGCATATGTGTATATTTAGAAGAGTATAAAAGTCTTCTAAATTTAGAACAAATATTCTGTTTCTTCTTTCTCATGATTCATTCCATTGGTCAAAATTCTTCTCCACGACTTGACTAGTGCATAAATTAATTCAATGCGAAGTTATACATGACAGTTATATGAGACTTCATGCCATCTTGGGGAGGGAGGGGGGAGAGAGGGGAGAAAAACTGGAACTCAAAACTATGTAGAACCGTGTGTGGTAAACTAAAAATAAATAAAGAAATTTATATATATAAAAAAAGAATTGTCCTGGATCATTATATTGCTGAGAAAAACTAAGTCATTCACAGTTGATCATATGATACTGCTGTTACTGTGTGCAGTGTTCTCCTGGTTCTGCTCACTTCACTCAATATCAGTTCATGTAAGTCTGTCCTGCTTTTTCTGAAAGCATTTTGCTTGTTATATTTTGTGGCACAATAGTATTCCATTATAATCGTGTACCGCGACTTGTTCAGCCATTTCCCAATCAATAAACATCCCCTCAAATTCCGGTTCTTGTCACCACAAAAAGAGCTGCTATGGATGTGTTTGTACATAGAAGTCCTTTTCCTTTAAAATTTCTTTGGGATGCGGACCTGGTGGTGGTGTTGTTGGATGGAAGGATATGCGGTTTTATGGCCCTCTGGGCATGGTTCTGGATTGTTCTCCAGAATAGTTGGATCAATGAAGGGGTCACTGTCCCAAACTTCAGTATTTTCATGCTGCCGTTTTCAGAGTTAGCTCTGGGGGTCTGTAAGTTTTCAGTGTGATCATTTCTCTCTCAACTTGTGTTGTTCTCTGTGAGCAACCATAAACATTCCTTTCTACCCTGGAACTGTGCCCAGGGTCCCTTTACCTGCTAGCATTTCTCCTTGCCTTGGGACTGTGACCTAGAAACCCCAGTTGGGCAAGGCAACAGAGTCTTGCTCCCATTGCCAGACAAGGGTTCTCAGAAATCCCTGTCTGACCAGTTGTCCAGCCAGCTCCAGAAGCTATCACTGCTGATTCAGTTGTCATCCACTCCCAAGGCCTGCAGCTGCCTTGTCCGGGTGTGGCTGGTTTTGGACTGCTCTCTACTCTCACTCCAGTAGGACAGAACTTTCCTGCCAACCTTCTAAGTTGTTTTGGGCTAGAAAATTGTTTTACCCCATCATCCTTTTGTTGGTTCTTCCACTCCAGAATTTGTTTTGAGGTGTTATTTTAACGTTGTTTGGAGAGGAATCTGGGAGAGCTCAGACAAGTCCCTACTTTACTCAGTCATCTTGGCTTCACCTTCTCTTGGGAGTAAGGTTTATTGAGGTTGATGAGATAGGTCAAGTTGAGGTTATGAAAGATTTTAAGAGTGAAACAGAGAGGTATCAATTTTATCCTGGGGGTAACGTGATTTGAAATTGTTCTTCACTGTCTTGGAAAACAATCAGAAGCCCCTGCATCAGTTTCATAGCTGATAGTAAAAAACTAAAACCTAGGAGTTACACCAATTCACATGTGAGTGTGAGCAGAAGTTGAAACCTAAGAACTCTCTTAGTTTATGAAGCTTTTTCTTTCTGCTGCATAAATGATCTAATGCAGTGGGGTCGTATACTTGGTTTGACTTCTCTGAATGCTCTTAAGATCTTTGGATACCAATATTCGTGAGCCTGTGTTCAACAATTTCACTCTCTGATAGGTAACAGCTACTCCAATTAAAAATATCCCACTTTTCTATGTTGTTGTTTTTCCTTCCTGCTTGAAGAGGACCAAAATGACATCATTATGCCAGGGTCAAGACCACATGTGGATAATCAGACCAATACAAGCTTAGAAGGCTCTACAACAGGTCAGACACAAAAAGTCCATGGGAACATTTGGGAAGGAGATGTATCTAAAGTTGCACATCTCGTGTTCTTTTGAGATTCTACAATTCTGCTTTGTTCATAGAGCACAGCATCTTCTTCGATGTAGGCATGCCATGCTGGATGGTCTTGTGCCAGTGTCTTCCATGTCTCACAGTCAATAAAGAAGTTTTTCAGAGCGACCTTGTATTGCTTGTCCTTGTATCATTTCTTCTGACTTTCATGTGAGCATCTACTTTGTTTGAGTTTTGTAAATACTTTGCAAGGCTGTCAAAGTACTTTCTTCCCAACAACCCTTTGAAGTATAGGTGGTCCTGTGTGTTATTATCTTCATTTAGATAAGGAAATTGAGACTCTTAGGAGCTATGGCACTCCTGCATTGACAAAAGTATAAGTATTTGAGGTGGCGTTTGAACCCAAATCTCTGGATTCCAAGTTTAGTCATCTACCATTACTCCGTGTTATCTGTCCATGACTGGTAGAGCTGCTTCACTGCCTACTCTTTTACATTTATATAGCATTAATGCTGTGTATCTCTTACCTATGTTTTCTATACTTTTTTCTCTCTTGGCTACAAACATTAGGGGTAATTTCTTTCCTCCTTTCTTAGTTGAATAACAGAATCATGTGTGGGTATTCCTCAAGTCTGTGTCTTCAGTCCACTTTTCCAATCTCTCTTTAGCAGTTTTATCTATTCCTGTTGCTTCAATTATCACTTCCATATAAATGACTTCCAAATATGTGTGTCCAGCTCTTAAATTCTCAGACTGTTTTTTATTGATATATATATTTTAATTTTTTGGTCTTCTGAATTTCTTCAAATATTTATTGATATAGCTCTGATTATTTTAGTTCTTTTTACTTCATTTTTCCTCATAATAATGTAAAAGAAAACAACTCTGAGATACCTCATAACTCTTATTAAAGCATTGAACAGTCATGGCCTCAAAAGACTGCCTCAAACCTTTTGGCAGAGAGATGATGAACTAACAGTACAGAATGAGACATTCATTTTCGTGCATTGCTAATGTTTCAACTTATTGTTTGACAACCACTATATTTACAAAGAAGAGCTCCTCTTTGGGGAGCTGAAGTGAGTTAGTTGGTTTTGATAGGAATGCAAAACAAAAGCATCAGTAAAACATTCAACTACACAGAAGAAATGAGCAAGCATTGATTTTGTTATTTTAATAAACTTAATATATACTTAAAACACACCACATATAGCAGAAGTTCACCATTTATATAAGCCCTTTCTTGTTCTTTGTGTATTGAAATTTCTGTATTTTGTTAAGTTTTCAATAAAGAAATTTAAAAAAAAATATATGCACCTTGTTTAGTGCCCTGGAGCTTAGTACCTACTTAGCAAAAAGGTGTGGGAACGATCTTTAATCACTAGCACCATATCATATATATTGCTTCCAATCAATGACTCTTGATTCAAACAAAGGCAAAACTCGTCAAAGGCACTTGATCGTCTTAAGTGCTGAGAAGCATTCCAAAACAAAAGACAACAAAAGTCCCACCCTGCTTGTCATTACATTATATTTACTCATTAGGAATAAATATTTCTTTTCTTATTCTATGCTTCATTTCCATAGCAGGTAAGACACATATA
Organism: Trichosurus vulpecula; assembly: GCF_011100635.1. NCBI lineage: Eukaryota > Metazoa > Chordata > Mammalia > Diprotodontia > Phalangeridae > Trichosurus > Trichosurus vulpecula. The sequence continues at coordinate 303,225,661 of NC_050573.1, read as the reverse complement.
CAATACAAGTATCTATATACATATATGTGCATATTTATATATGTGTGTACATATATGTATACATAGATTTTGCACATTAAAAGAAACATAATTTTTTAGAATATCTGAAAAGTCCCTCTCATCCCTTTCCATTCTTTCTCCTCTTGTCTTCCTCTTTTCTTTCCTTCATCCCTCCTCCTCTCTGTCCCCTCTCTTTTCTTATCTTTCTTCATTCTTTCCTTGTACTAATTGAGAGCCATTTTCCTTTTTTTCCCCTCCCACAGACAAGGTCTAAGTAGCACTGCTCACAATTACACTGTGATGATTTTATACTTGCTCAGTAATCTACATATTAGAAAAACATTATTCATGTTACTAGCACAGCCAAACATATCTCCAAAAAAATTACCATTTCTCTCACTTTTTATGCTAACAAAAATGGTATCCAACAAGCAATGAGTTGTTGATAGTCTCTATGTAGCTTAGAGTCCTAGGGGTTTTAGGTTATTAAGCATGGGTGTGGGAAGAGTAGTAGATTCATGAAAGAGGGAATGTCTATGTAAGGTAAGTGAGAATGAGCAGAAATGCCCAACCATTGTTACAGGAATAATAGAGTTGTAAGGGAACTCAAAGGCTATTTAATTCAAGACCATCATTTCAGAGGTAAGAAAACTGAGCCACAAAGATGGTAATGTGGCATAATTGATAAATACTTGTACTTGGGTTCAGAAAGACCTAAATTTGAATCTAATCTTAATTAGTATCTATGTGGCCTTGGGAAAATCATTTCACTTCTCTTAGGCCCAGTTTCTTAATTTGTAAGCAGGCAATATTAACAATAATACCTCAAAGGGTGGTTGTGAGAATCAAATGAAATAATTTTTATCAAGTGCTTTGAATACCTTAAAGTGTTATAGAAATGTAGGCTATATTGATTATTATTCTATACTTAAGACAATATGACCCTTACCAATTCATATAATTATAGAATATTAGAACTTAAACAATGCATTAGAGATCACCTTTTGTAGAAGAGGAAACTTGGGCCCACAGAGTTTAAATAACTAACCAAAGGTCACTGATATTTGCAATGATCAGAACTCAGGATTTCTCATCGGAAGCCCAATATTCTTTCTATTAGGCTATGGCTTCTTAATACAAAATTCTACTTCCTTTACCCTTGTATTAAATCTGTTTCTTTTTAATATTATAGTGAGTTAAGATTATACAACACATTGTTATTTCAACATTTAAGGTCATTAATATTATGACTTATTATTTTCAATTAGAAAAAATCAAACTCCTCTAGGGTATTTTTCTCTCCTGTATCTGTGTCACGAGTTTGCTCTTGCCCCTACTTCTAGGATGGATGTATTAAAATCTACTTTTCACTCAGGCTTTGCCAGTATACTTAGGGGATGACCAATGGTGTTTCTTCAATTTGGGGGGTCCAAGAAACCTGTTCCATTTAATTGCTTAACAGATTGGCTTTTAGAAATGATTATTTGCTTCAATAATGTTTCAAGAACAAAGATAAAAATATTTCCACCCAATATCATGGAGGTAGGATTCCTCCTATAGCAGGTAGGTCTCTGGGCAGGAGACAAGGATAACTTCATTCTTACATGGCATTACTTCAAGTTTGGAGCCACTCCATCCCTGAATGTCTCTTGAAAGCTTGACTTCCCTGGTAGGCTGGCAGGAACATGCTACCAAGATTTCTGGGCTCCAACATCTCTTTGGCTTAAGCTCCCAACGGGGAGATTGTACTCCCCAAAAATAGAATACAAAAAAGGCAAACAAACTAGAGCAAAACCTCAGACCCTTTCCTTTTGGCCAAGTGGCCTGGGGAGTTTAAGGGAGGGATGGAGAGAGAAAAAAAGTATAGCAAACAGAGTCAATCAAAGACAGCATTAGAAAAAGACAGACATTGTCCCTCTCAGGTAGCTGGGAAGACACAGACTGCAGGTTGTTCTGGAAGTAATGGAAAGAGGCTGCTTCCAAACACTTGTGGTTTGCAAACACCAGTCCTTTTCTCTTCAAGAAGCAGGTCCATTGCATTTCCTGCAAGTCTCCACCACTGATGATCTGGACATATGCCAAACCTGATATATTTTCTTAGTTTGATTAAAATTTTATATTTGTATCCTCTCTCTCCCTTAAACTTCAAATTGCAACCCTCCTAATCAGTTCAGCAATTTTATGCCACATCTCTATGCTTCTCTGTCTTTGAACGATCACTTTACATTTCAATTTCCCCTTTCTCAGATTTTTGCCAACACATGCCTACATATTTCTTTGTGTGCGCATTTAGCCTTTTATGCCCCATAGATGATAAAGTCTTAGATATAACAGACAACATAAAAAAGAAGAAATTCCAAGCAGACCTCAGTGGCAAATGAGCCAGATATTAGAAAGGAGCACAGGGGAAAAACATAGTTGGCAAACTAAGTCACATGTAAGTCAATAAAGCTTCTAAACAGAACAAGATTTCACTAGTTTTTGAAATATGGGGAGAAAAAAAACCAATAGTAAAATTACTTGCAAAAATTTAATGAATGAAGCACAATTCTAAGGAAGAAATTATGTATTACATACTGATATAAAATATGATGTTATTGCAGGTGTTTATGAGTAGAAATAAATTTAGAGTTGTCCTGCTATATATCTATATACCTATGACATTTCATCAGTGTAAGTTCTGCATTTATTTATTATTGATCTTCAATGGCACTGCTAAGAAAGGCAGGTATCATTAGATAGTAGTACAATAATAAATAAGAAGTAGTTGTTTAAGGAAAAATAAAATACTGAAATGTCACCTTTTATATTAAATTATATTGCAAGATCTATATTTATCAGCAATGTTTGATTAATAGAATCTTTCTCATGCTGCTTTTTGTGTATTGATGATATTGTTTAATCATTTTTGCAATAAAAATATAACAAAACACTACAAAATCAGCATGAAAATGTATGGTTGAAAAATAGACTAACTGATGGTTCAAATGTTTATGGGTATAATTTTCACCATCTTTTCCTTAATTCATTGGCTTAAAAATAGAAATATTGGGGCAGCTAGGTGGCACAGTAAGTAGAACACCAGCCCTGGCGTCAAGAGGACCTGAGTTCAAATCCAGCCTCTGACACTTGAGACACTTACTAACTGTGTGACCTTGACCAAGCCACTTAACCCCAAATTCCTTGCCTTCCTCCCTCCAAAAAAAATTACCAAAAAATAGAAATATTTTAGTTTGTCAGATAGTAGAAACAAGGTCATCATCATGAGTCATCACTGAGGATGTTTTCCACTGAAAGATTTGAACCAATGTATTACAGGTTGTATACAACATTAAATAAAGAACAGTAACTAAATAGTCAAAATGAATAGTTTATTTTCAGAATAACTGGTAATGTCAAGGTAGAATCTTCTATTCTTTCTTACCTCTTATTCAATGAATAAATTTTATATCATTACATCAAGGGATCCATGATCTAATCATTGTGATTATTTCCTTTAGTAATTTAGATTGCAACCAGTAAATTCTTCTCCATCCTCTGCCACTCATTTCCAAATATTCCCACAAATTAGTCACAAATCATCCACTCAACTGCTCTAAGCACCTTGATTTTCCAATCATTTTATTTATGCTACCCAACTGACAAAATTACCAAGATTATCTACATTCATCTCACAGAGAACTATTTGGCATGTAGACATAGCTTATATGTACATATTTTGACTTTGTTTTTTGGAATAGTATTAGAGAAGGCTTGACAGCACCATGACCATCTATAAAGGATGTTTCAGCATGCAAGATTGCAATGTTGAGTAGCTATCAAGAAGAAGCAATGCAATTAAGGTCTATCTTAGGTTGCTATGTAATATTACAGAGCAAATGGATATTATTATCAAAATAATTTTCATTGTAATATAAGAAAACATAGGTTACCTGATTTCCAAGGGGATCGTATTTTTCTGCAATTATATTTAGTTTTATGGAAGAATAATTAGATATGAACTAATCCACATAATTTTGTACATTTTTAGACATACAATAAATATTTGTTGGATGGAAGTATATTGGAGAATTGTTCCTCCTACTGTTAAATATTACAATCTGTTTTTCATGATGATAGTGCATAACAACAACGATGGATCAAATGCTACATGTACAAGTTCAAACATCTGAATACCTGCTTGTGTATGGGCCTGTGTTAAATACAACACAGGTTAGAGAGAACATATTGCTCAGAACTTTCAGAAAGTTATTGTAACAGAGCAAACTAAACATATATGGGCATTTTCTCCCACCCTCTCCCACCTTCTCCCACCTTTGCATTTTCCCATTTTAATAGGAAAATTTGTTGGTGTTATTAAGATTAAGTAGCCTTCATACACCACACACACACACACACACACACACACACACACACACACACACACACACCTCATCACCCTTATTGAAAAGGCAAGGGTTTTTTAGGAAAACTGTCCAAGAAACATAGGTAACTAGGATTAGAAGCTTTAAAAAACAAATAGTAAATTTTGATCCTCATGTAATTTTAGGTTAAAATTACCAGTGTCTAATGGAAACATTTTAAAAAATAAAACCTAAAAAACCGCAGTACTTTTCTTGAGCTAGATTTCTTAACCATATCCAAATTTCAGAGTACTGAGCAACTTGGTTTTGACCAGTGACTTAAAATTTTATTATCCTTTCTATTTAAATATTTTCCAAAAAAATATTAAAATAATAAACAAGAAGCAAGTGCACATGACTATATATGTGTGTGTATACATGTGTGCATATGTGTGTGTACATACACACACATATATCCAATTAATGTGTACTTGCACATTATATATGTATACATGCATATATATAGAAAGAGAGAAATACATACACACATAGATACACAGAGAAATAATGTGCACTTGCATGTTATATATAGTATATGTGCATGTATGTATATATACATATATATGTAGACAGAAACAGATAGACAGAGATGGAGAGAAAAAGAGAAACAGAGAGACAGAGGCAAAGATAGTGAGACAGAGTACTTTAAGTTTTACAAAGCAGTTTACATGTTTTTTCAACACTTAGGACAGTGCCTGGCATAAAATGGGCACTTAATAAATGCTGTCAAATGACTGAATGTCAACATGTCTTCACAACATCTCTATGAAGTGAGTGCTATTATTATCTCCACTTTATGGGTAAGGAAACTAGCTGAGAGAGGTTAAAGACATGGCTAAGTGTCTGAGGCATGATTTGAAAAATTCTTCCTGACTCCAAGTGCATCACTATCCACTATGCCACTTTGCAGCTGTGGTGGGGGTGAGGGTGGAGGTAAGTGTTTGTCTATATCCACCAAACTAAATATAAATCCTAGCTACAAAGATAAAAGTAGGATAATTGTAGTATCTAAGTATCTCCACCACCACCCCCCAAATGGAAAGGAAATAGTAATTAAAGCCCTTAGCCTCTGAAAGCAATGATCTGATGCATATAGGATAAGGAATTGAAAATGCAAAAGTTAAAAAATGAGCTAAGGTAGGTGAGAAAAAGACACCAGCAACAACAACCATAACAAAATGTTGAAGCTATATTGGGAAAGAATAACATGAAAGAAGGAAGAGTTCCTGCTGAGGAGAGTTGTAAAGATAAAGGTAATAGATAATGAAGTGAAGTCAATTAAGTACTACTTAGTTCAGAACTACTTAATTTTTATTTAGTTATTGTTTTCAAAATTAAAGATAATGTAATTTATTCTGTCTAGAAGAGAGTTGATGCTGAAAGTGAATTAAGGATACAGGAAAGGAGTCATCTAGCTGTTGTTGATAAGTTACAGTCATAAGGCCCAGATGAAGGTAATATTATCAAGGTAGTACTTTCAGTGATCATTGAAAGATTAAGGAGAATGAAAAAGCCAAATCAGCACTGGAGAGGGATATATATTTTCTCAATCTGAAACAAAAATCTATATGTTTTCTCAAAGTAAAGAAAGGTATGAGGGATTGAGCAAATAGCAGGCCTCTGAGTTTGAATTAAATGAATCAAAAAGATTCTGGAATGTTATTTTTAGAGAACTGGAATTGTATTGTGGGTCAGTGAACAAGTACAAATTCTTATAGTATTTACCTTCTGTGTGATGGATACATACTGCTTTTTGGGAGCTTTTGATACTATGCTTGTGGTTGTGTTTCTTGGGACATGATCCCCCTTAGTTCTTAGCCTTGACCCTTTCTGTGATAAAGTATGCATGTGTCAAATTCTCCCATTTCCTATTTTTTATCTTCTTCTGAGCAATATACTTAAAATTTATCTTAGGAGAAATAAATCATATGTAAGGCTGAGGGCAGACTTACTGGAACTCATGCTCAAACATAAAGTGTACAAACAACTGTTTACTATGATGAATGATGTTATGTCCATTTCTTCTACAGACATACACCCATAGATATATACATATACAGTATACATATGTACACTGTATCTATGTGTGTATGTCTGTAGAAACCTAGCAATAACAGACCACTTTCCTGATGATTTTCATCTGATCCTGGATATCCTTCAGTGAATCCTAATAGCTTTGTGTTTGTAAGTCTTTCTCATGTAGTCATTTCTATCACCTAATAATTGGAACTTAAACATTACTTGGATATTTGACAGACTAAGATATAACTAAGAATAAGATTGCTCAGATATGTACTGATAAATGTTTAACAACTGACTCTTCAAACATTAAAGATACACTCTTAAGTTTAATCTTAATTATTGATATTTTATTCATTACTTTCTTAATTCTAGGCAATAAAGAAAGCAATAAACCAGTTCCTGATTTGTGACATTTGCTGGTTTCTGAGGTTTAAAAGCTTGCAACAAAAATTTAACAATCAGCTTTTTCAATCTTGTACAAGCAGGTTATGGAACACTGTTGGGGTTAATGAACATTTAAATAATTAAAGAGTGATTACAAAAGAATATGCATGGCTTTATCCAGAGGAAGATATGCCTGCCTCAAATTACTTCCTTTTTTGACAAGGTTTATTAATCAATGGAGGAAAATGTGATAGTTTACATAAAATTTCTCAAATCACTTCATAAAATACTTCATGAAATCTTAGTGGAAAAGAAGGTGAGATTGAAATACATTATAGTAAAATGAGAATGCAGAATTGCTTAGAATCTAGACTCATAATAGTTAATCGATGAATTTTGTGAACTTGAAAGGTATTCCCTTGAAGAAGGAGTTTTGTAGTTCTGAAATCAATTTTTAATTTTCTTTGTTTCTTTTAGTTCTTTGGTCAAATAATTCATGCCAAAGAGCTAGTCTCTTTCTTAAAAAAAGAAAAGAAACCCTCTGTATTTAGTTACACTGGTCCTAGGAAAGTACAAATGAGCTTTTCTTGGAGTAATATAGGAATATCAGTCAACCTAGAAAAGGCTATCTAGGAAACAGTCTTTGAGGTGTTCAATGTTTTTATCAATGTATTCAATAGAGGGTGTAGCTAAGATGGTGGTAGAGAAAAGGAAGGAGCTTATCATCGCTCTCCCAAATTCCCCTTCAAATAACTTTAAACCATGCTCAAAACAGATTCTATAGTGATAGAACTGGCAAAAGGATGAAGGGAAACAATTTTCTAGCCCAACATACCTTAGAAGGACTACAGGGAAGATTTGTCTCACTCAGGTAAAAGGAGAGAGCACAGCCCAGCACCAGCAGTGTTGGGAGGAACCCAGCCCCAGCACAGATCATCATAGGATGATGATACTTGTAACTCTTAAGAACTGTATCATTATTAGGGTAGTTAGAAGGAGTACACATAGACAGAGGGTGGAAGTATAAGTTGACTTTTATAGGATCACATAAAAATTAATGGATAAGAGAGAAGGTTACTGGGAGAAAAGGGAAGGGAGCAGTAGAATGTGGTAAATTACCTCATATGAGAAAGAGACAGGAGGGGCCAAACATTGCTTGAACTTTACTTTCATCAGATTTGCCTAAAAGAGGGAATATTTCAACATTTCTACATACTATCAATAAAGTACAGCAGAGAGATAGAAAGAGAAATTTCTTTTAAAATAACTGTAGATAATATAGAATACTTGTGAGTCTACCTGCCAAGACAAACAAAGGAACCATATGAATAAAGTTACAGAACACTTTTCACACAAATAACTTCAGATCTAAACAATTGGAAAAAATATTATTTGTTCATGGGTAGGCTAAGCCAATACAATAAAAATGACTATTCTAGCTAAATTAATTGGCTTATTGAATGCCCTTGCAATCAAACTACCACAAATTATTTTGTAGAGATAAAAAAAATCATCACAAAATTTATCAGGAAGATGAATCTAGAAGAAAAAAAGTTCAAGAATACTGAGAGAATTAATGAAAACAAATGTGAAGTAAGGTGACCTAGCAGATTTCAAACTGTGTTATAAAGTGATAATCATCAAAATTATCTGGTATTGACTAAGAAATGGAGTGGTGGATGAGTAGAATAGATTAGGTACATAAGACTCAGCAGTAAATGACCAAAGTAATCTAGTGTTTGATGAACCCCAAAAGTCTGGCTTTTGGGATTAAAAACTCACTATTTGACAAAAACTATTGGGAAAACTAGAAAACAGTAAAGCAAAAACTAGGTATAGACCAAATTCTTATACCATGAACCAAGATAAGATCAAGATGGGTAAATAATTTAAACATAAAAGGTGATACCATAAGCAAATTAAGAGAGTGAAGAATAGTTTACTTGTCAGATCTATGGAGAAGGGAATGATTTATGACCTAACAAGTGATAGAGAGCATTAGAATATGTAAAATGGGGTATTTTGATTATATTAAATTAAATAGTTTTTATGTAAACAAAACTAATGCAACCAAGATTAAAAAGAAAGCCAAAAACTGGGAAACAGTTTTTACAGCAAGTGTCTCTGATAAAGACCTCATTTCTCAAATATATAGATAAGTGATTGAAAATTTTAAGAATACAAGTTATTCCCCAATTGATAAATGGTCAAAGGATATGAATAGTTAGCTTTCAGACAAAGATATCAAAGCTATCTATAGTCATATGAAAAAAATGCTCTGAGTCACTATTGATAAGAGAAATGAAAATTAAAACAACCCTTAAGTAATACCTCACATGTATTAGATTGGCTAATATAACAGAAAAGGAAAATAATACATGGTGGAAAGGATTTGGGAAAACTGGGACACTAATGCATTGTTGGTGGAATTGTGAACTGATCCAATCATTCTGGAGAGCAATTTGAAGCCATGTCCAAAAAGCAACCAAACTGTGCATACCCTTTGATACAGCAATAACACTACTAGGTGTGTATTCCAAAGAGATTTTTAAAAATGATAAATTACCTCTTTATACACACACATCTATGTGTATATATGTATATGTATATAAGTATACATATGTATGTATCAGTTCTTTTTGTTGTGACAAAGAATTGGAAATTGTGTCAATGCCCATCAGCAAAGGAATAGTTGGACAAGTTGTAGTATATGACGGTAATGGAATATTACTATGCTATAAAAATGATTAGCAGGAGGATTTCAGGGGGAAAAAAGCCAAAAAAAACCTGGAAAGACTTATATGAACTGATGCAAAGTGTAGTAAGCAGAACTAAGAAAACATTGTACACAATAACAGCAATATTGCATAATGATCAACTGTGAATGGCTTAGCTATTCTCAGCAATACGATGAAAAATGCTATCCGCTGCCAGAGAAACAACTAATAGAGTCTGAATGTAGATTGAAGCTCAATATTTCTCACTTTTGGTATTTTTCCCTGTTTTTTTCTTCTTCTTCTGGCCTGAGTCCTCTTTCACAATGTAACTAATATGGTAAAATGTTTTGCCTGACTGAACATGTATGACCTATATCAAATTGGTTATTGTCTCAGGAAAGGGGGAGGTGATGGAGAGAAAATTGGAACTCTTTTTTTAAATCTATGTTTAAATTATCTTTACATGTAAATGAGAAAAGTAATATATTCTTTTAAAAGCAATATATTTAAAATAAAACAACAGAAGTATAAAAATGAATTGAATAAAGGAATAGATGACATGATTATTAAATTTGAGAATGACACCATACTGGGAAAAATTGCAAGTATATGGGATGATGGAGTAAGTATCAAAATAGTTCTTGTTAGAATAGAAAACATTGGGTCAAATAAATTAAAATGATATTTAATTAGTAAGGTCTTTATAATAGCTTAAAAAACTTTCAAGTACAACCAAAAAGTGTGATAAACATTAATTTTTTTTTTCTGAAAAGGGGTCTACATATTTTGTCATATTAAATGTTCTATATGAGATTATATATGGATATGGATTAGACACATTATTTCATTGCTGTATGGAATTCTTGGATAAGAAATCTTCTACAAATATAACTTGGCATCCTGTAGTCATAGAGAGTTGCCCGGATTACTAAGAAGTAAATTGACTTGACCAGAGTCACAAATTGACTTTACTTTTTACTGGCTCCAAGGGGAGCTTTCCATCCACTATATTAGATTGTTTCTCCAGTAGCCTAAACATTGGCTTAATGTAGATGTGACTTGTTTTAAGAGAGGCACTAAGACTATGCATGTGATATTCCCATTACACTGTGTCCTGGTCACACTACGTCTGGAGTTTGAGATTTTGTTGTTACTATTGTTGCTATTCTGGCACAAAATATAAATCATATCCCTATTCTCCTCCCCAAATTCCCTATTAAAATTGATGATACTATGATTATACCAGTCACAAACACTCACAAACTTTGGATCATCCTCAACTCTTCACTTGCCTTCAACCCACCTAATTTATTGCCAAGTTTCATTTGGTTTTGTTTTGTTTTTATACCTTCACAATGTTTGTTGTATATGACCTCTTCTCTCCACTCACACAGCCAGAGGGTCTTGTAGGCCCTCAACATATCACACTGAATGTGGCAATATCTTTTGATTGTTTATCCTGACTCAGTTCTCTCCACCACACCATTCCATCCCCCCACTCATCTAACAAACTGACCTTCCTAATACCTATTTCGAACATGTCACTCCTTTACTCAACATAGACCAGTGGCTACCTCTCAGTTCCAGAATAAAATAAAAAATTCTTGGTTTGGCTTTTGAAGTCCTTCACAACCTGTTCTTTTTGGCTTTTCCAGACTTCTTATATTAAACACCTCTCCATGTATCCTGTAATATACCAACATTGGTGTTCTTGCTGTTCTTGACATTTAATACTCCATATTCCAGCTCTATGTCCTTGCACTGGTTGTCCTCCATGCCTGGAATGCTCTCTCTCCTTACCTTTGATCTCTGGCTTCTTTATGATGTATGTTAAATCTCACCTTTTGCAGGAGACCTTCCCAGTCTGCCTCATTATAGTGCCTTTCCTCTGATATTATCTTCCATTTATGTTGGATACAGCTTGTATAATTGTAAATCACTTAGCAAAGTGCCTTGTACACAGTAAGCACTCTAATACCTATACATACATACAAACATTATATATACATACAAGCATATATAGATACGTACACACATATATTTATGTGTATGTGTGTATATGTTTGTGTATATTATATATATACATGTGTGTATACATGTATACATGTGTGCAATCATATGTGCATGTATATATTAATTATTACTATTAATTTGCATAGTAATTTTTCATGTTTTCTTCTCTTTTAGAATGAGAGCTCCTTGAGGGTAAGAACTACGTTTTTGCCTTTCTGTGTAACTACAGAATTTACCGGTGTCTCGCACATAGTAAACATTTTATAAATGCTTATTCACTGACTTATTGACAGTTTGACAATGACAATAATAAGAAGTAGATGGGGATGAGGGATGGGATCTGATATGGTGAAGGCTTCAAAAGCAAGGCATATGGGGAATAGTTGAACAGACTGGGGATGTACGGGATTGAGAAGAGAATTTACACTATCATAGATTCATAGATTTGGAGCTCAAAGGAACCTTAAAGAACAATCAATCTAACACTCATAATTAATTGATGATTAAACTAAGATCTAGTGAGATAAGGTGATTTGCCTAAGATCACAGGGGTAATGAATTACAGAACTGGTGTTTAACCCGTTGTATCTAACTAAATTGATAATTTTCCCCACTGTCCAAAGTTCTGCTTGAACCTTGATGGTAGACCTAAGAGCACATGTGTGTATCTCCAATAATATCACCTGAGCAGTAGAAGTAAAGGAGTCACACTTTAGTGTCTCATTTTACTAAAAAAGATAGGGTAAATCTCCCAAGTGGTGCAAAATAATGGAAATCACTTTCAATAATTATCTCAAAACTCTCAGGACATTACATATACAATTATTTACTAAGTAATTCTACAAACATATATATATGTATATGCATATGTATATGTATATGTATATGTATATGTATATGTGTGTGTGTGTGTGTGTGTGTATATATATATATATCACCGTGCCCTGATTTCATCATAGAAAATACAAAGATGTATGGGATTCAAATAAATTAACAACCAGTTCTCTGGTTCTGCTGATGACATGGAAGGTTCAAGCCCCACCCCACCCCTCCTACTAACTACTGGTTCATGGAACTCAACTTAAAATTAGGTACTGCTTCTACTGAATTGGTGCAAATTGGCTGAATCCCACCACTGCATATGAAGAGAGATACTCCTAAATTTGATCCCCAGAAACTACCAAAGGAGTTAGTTCGCTTGAGGACTCACTCAGATCTTTCAGTTTGCCAGAATGAAGGTTGAGTGAGTCAATCCTCACTTTAGATATCTACTTCTGAGCACCAGGTCTCACACAGTGTTTCATCCTAACCCAACCAGTGATAAGACATGATGGCCTAGCCAATAGGATTATCTTTGTTTTCTGTCATGACATTATGGAAGAACTTATTACTTGCCATTCTATATGCCCCACCTTTCAAATCTAACTCATAGAATAAAAATGAACATGATGATAATATCACTATTGGAAAGGCATGATAATTTACCACTATAGGATATAAACAGAAAATCATCAAGACCAAATCACCTTTCCCTGGCCATCATTTCTATGTGTATTCTTTCCACCTAGTAGATGATGTTATTTCCTTGAGTTCAGGTACTATCTTTTCTTTTGTTTTTCTCCTGTGACATATAATAAATGCTTAATAAAAATTTGTTGAATGATTTGTTATTGAAGCCCATTTTACAAGTGGGGAAAATTAGATTCAGATAGGTTAAGTGATATGCTCAAGATTAAAAAAATAGTAGTTTCTGTGTGAGCCAGGATTTGAGCTCAATTCTCTACTGTCTCACAATCAAATTCCATTTTCATCATACTATTATCAGGGAGACAGATAGACAGTGAGAGACAGAGACACAAACAGATGGACAGAGACAGGAGAGAGGGAGGGAGACAGTCAGACAGACAGACACAGACCACCGAGACAGATAGAGAGACAGAGAGAGAGAGAGAGAGAGACAGAGAGAGACAGAGACAGATACAGAGAGAGAGAGAGAGAGATGCAGAAAATAAAGACAAATGGTGACAGAGACAGAAAAAGAATGACACAAAGGAGTGGGAGATAGAAAACTGTCAATGTGATTTTCCTAAAAGGAATTCAACAAACTGCCATGGTTTTCTATTACTTCCAAGATCAGTACAAAGCCCTTTGTTTGGAATTTAAAGATTTTAAGTTCTTCACATCTACCACCATTCTTTCTTTCCAGTCTTCTCATGTTTTATTCCTCTATTCTTTCCATTCCTCCCACATAACCCTACAGCTCCCAATACCTTTACTTTACACTGGCTGTGTCTCCAGGTCTGGAATGCTTTCTTCCTCACCTCTTCCTTTTTTCTGGCTTTCATATCCGTCAGGAAGAGATAGGCAAGATCTCCAATCTCACATCTCCAACTACTTTTTGAAACATCTCAAACTGGAGTTGAGGATATATCTTAAACTCAATGTGTCCAAACAGAATTCATTATCTTTCCCCCTAAATCCTACCCCACTTCCTACCTTTCCTATTGCTATAGAGGGCAACACCTTTTCCTAGTCCCTCAGGCTAAAAACCTAGGGGTCATCCTGAATTCCTTACTATGTCTCACTATTCTGAAGCCCCATGCCCCATCCAAACTATTGTCAGTGCTTTCAATTTCTCTTTTGCAACATCTCTGGAATATGCCCCCTTATATCCTCTCACAATGCCACCACTCTAGTTTAGGTCTTCATCACCTCATGGCTGGATTATTACAATCAACTAATGGTAGGGTATTGATGAGGATACCTGCCCTAATTTCTTCCCATTCCAATACCTTATTCAGTTACCAAAGTGATTTTCCTAAAACACAGGTCCACTCATGTCACTTCCCTATTCAATAAACCCCAGTGGCTTTCTATTGCCTTCAGGAGCAAATACAAAAATACTCATTTTTGCATTCAAAGCCTTTTATAACCTAATGCCCTCCTAGCATTCTAGTCTTCTTATATATTACTCTTCAACACATGCTCTTTGATCCAGTGATGCTGGCCTCTTGACAGTTCTATAAATAAGACACAAAATCTCCCAGTCCAGGAATTCTCTCTGGCTTTTCACCATGGCTGAAATGGACTTCTTCTTTTGAACTACTGACTTCCCTGGCTTCCTATAATTTCCAAGTAAATTCTCACCTTCTGGAGAAGACCTTCTCCAACCTCTCAAGTCAATGTCTTCCCTCTCTTAATTATTTCCTATTTATTCTGTATAGAGTTTGCTTTCTATAGTTTTTTCGGGTATCTTAACTCCCCCATTAGATTATATGATCCTTGAGGACAGGGATTCTCTTGCTTTTGCTTTTTTTTTGGGGGGGGGGGTAGGTGGTTCGGGGAGGAGAGGTATCCCGGCACTTAGCACAGTGCTTGGCACAGAGCAGGTGGTTAAAATACTTTCCGTGATACATCAGATTTAGTCTTCTGACATTTCCTTGTCTTCATCACTGTTATTTCCTTATTTCTAAGATTTCATTCAATTTACCATGTATGTGCATGCCTTTAAAAATATGAAACATATTGATAGATTGACAAGTACAGCTTATATTTATAGTTTTGCCACGTGTATTTTGAATGTAAAACAATCTGTTGCCAAGATTTTCCAATTTCACCTTTGTAATTTCTCTCACATACACCCTTTTCTCTTTTCTGGAATAGGAGCCATCCTGGTGGAAGCCCTCAGAATTACCTTAGTTTAGCTTTATCTAATTATTTTGAACTATTTTTATGTCTATTGATGGCCTTAGTCTCTTTTCTTAAAAACATCCTTTTTCATATCCTTAGGATATACAACTCTTAAGCATCTACAAACTAGATGAAGAAACTGAATCTGAGAAGGGTTAAATGATATGTCCAGAGGCAGATAGCCAGTAGGTGTCTGAGGCAGTATTTCAACACAGGTCTTCCTGATTCAAGTTCAATTTTTATTCATTTTAACGGGGTGAAGAGTGGGAGGAGAGAAAATAGATGTGCTTATTAAAATAAAAACTATTCTGAAAAGTCCACATTAAATGGCAACAAAGCTCTGATTAAATGGAATTGACAATATCACTATTTTATCATTAAGAAAATCTTAATTTGTTTTAACAAAATGATACAACAAAATGCAGTTATTTTATTTTGCTTCTTTGGGGAAAGTATGCCTTGTAAATTTATGTTCATTAGCTGTATTAGAAAAAAAATTATTAATGAAAATACAATAATCTTTTTTAAAAAGGAAGACTAACAAATATAGAAACCAAGGAAAGGGACAAATAGTGAAATAAAGTACTCAGATAAAGAGGAATGAATAAAAAGAAAAATAAGACAACTATGAGCTTAAAAAATAATAATGTGGAAGAAAAGGCCTGAAACATTTTTTTCCTGGGGAAAACTAAACAAAAAGAAGGTGCAAAAAGGGGGAGATGGAAAAGAGAAAATGGAAAAGAATTTGTAACATACTCTAATCAAGTCAATGATAAAAAATGAAGTGAAAATAACTCCTTTATTCTCTGAGGAAGAAGAGAAGGTAGGGAGAATCGGTGAGGTAGCAAAAGAAGATTTTGAAAGAGGAGGAAATCTTTATTCAGTCATAAAAAGAAGGTCCATTGAAGAAAATTCCCATGGGGAGGGAAAATTATACTGTATCAGGAAATGTGGACCTTGAAAGGGTTTGATCTGCAAGGATTCAGCACATATAGAGGCTCCTCCCTCTGAGAGTTGTACCTCCATGGACAGCATCCTGACTCAGAAAAAGTGGCATCAGATCCTGGGGTAGGGGGACAACTAATATGAGAACATTGGGAGGGTATGGACCCAGAGAGTAGCTTTCATGGAAAATAAGGAAAAATGTTTCATGGGGAAAGCAGGAGATAATAACGATCCACACAATCTGGTATGGTGGAAAATTTCTGTTGTGGAGCAATACTTCTATTATCTCTCTGGCCAAAAAGTATTGATACTTCTAAAAGTGAAACACAATAGCAAACAGAGCATAATGGCCAAAGTCTACAAAGCAACAGAATAGGCACCTTTTAGGGGAGGGAACTCAAAGTAGTAGCTAAGAAGCTTTAATTCCATGAAGAATAGAGGAACTAAATAGAGGCTAAATGAATATGACAGAATCTTCATGTAAAAAGTTTAAAATTTCAGTCAGTTAATAAATAATAATAATAAATAATTATATATGTAATTATATGTTATATATGTATATTAATATATAATAACTAATTAAGTGCCTACTATATGCGGTCATTGTTCTAAGCACTAAAGATGTAAAGAACAAAGGACCATCCCTGATGTCTAAGATCTCAAAGTATACAGTAATGAAGGGGACAATATACAACTATGTAGAAACACACTATTTACAAGAAAAAATGGAGATAATCAACAGAGGAAGGAAACTGGGATTAAAGGAATTAGGATAGGCTTCTTGTAGAAGGTGATATTGTAGTTGGGATTTGAGGGAAGCCAGGGAACCCAGGAGGAGGAGATGAGGAAGAAGAATATCCCAAGTATGGGAGCAGCTGGTGAATATGCCCAGAGTCAAATCCTAGAGAATCAAGTAAAAACCTACTTGAAATAATAAACAACTTTAGCAAAGTTGCCAGGATATAAAATAAACCCACATAAATCCTTGGCATTCCTATACGTCACTAACAAAGCCCAACAGCAAGAGATAGAAAGAGAAATTCCATTTAAAGTTACTGTAGACACTATAAAATATTTGGGGGTCTATCTGCCAAGAAAAACATGGGGACTATATGAACATAATGATGAAACACTTTTCACACAAATAAAGTCAGATTTAAATAAATGGAAATATATCACTTGCTCATGGTTAGGCTGAGCTAATATAAAAAATGACAATTTTACCTAAATTAATTTATTTATTCAGTGCCATACCAATTGAACTACCAAAAAATATTTTGCAGAGCTGGATAAAATAATAACAAAATTCATCTGGAAGAACAAGAGGTCTGGAATATCTAGGGAATCAATGAAAAGAAATGCTAGGGAAGGTGACCTAGCCATACCAGATATTAAATTGTACTATAAAGCAGCAGTCATCAAAACTATTTGGTACTGGCTAAGAAACAGAGGTGTAGGTCAGTGGAATAAGTTAGGTACACAAGACGCAGTATTCAATGACTACAGTAATCTACAGCTTCTGGGCTGAGAATTCACCATTTCACAAAAACTGCTGAGAAAATTGGAAAATGGTAGGGCAGAAACTGGGCATAGACCAATATCTTACACCATATACCAAAATAAAGTGAAAATGGGTTCATGATTTAGGAATAAAGGTTGATACTATAAGTTATTTGGGGGAGGAAGAAATAATTTACCTATAAGATTCATGGGAAAAGAAAGAATTCATGACCCAATAGGAGATAGAGAGCATTACAAAATGCAAAGTGGATAATTTTGATTATGTTAAATTGAAAAGTTTTTGTATAAATGCAACAAAGATTAGGAAGGAAGCAGAAAATTGGGAGAAAATCTTTACAACTAGTGTCTCTGATAAAGGCCTCCTCTCTAAAATATGCAGGGAACTAAGACAAATTTATAGGAATACAAGTCATTCCCCAATTGAGAAATGGTCAAAGGATATGAACAGGCAGCTTTCAGAGGAAGAAATTGAAGATATCTATAGGCATGTGAAAAAAAAATGCTCTAAATCACTACTGATTAGAGAAATGCAAATCAAAACAACTCTTAGGTACCACATCTTTCCTGTCAGATTAGCTAAAATGCCAGACAGGAAAATAATAAATGCTAGAGAGGATGTGGGAAAATTGGAACACTGTTACATTGCTGGTGGAGTTGTGAACTGATCCCACCATTCTGGAGAGCAATTTGGAACTATGCCCAAAGGGCTATAAAAATGTTCACACTCTTTGACCCAGCAATATCACTTCTAGAACTGTATCCCAAAGAGATTACAGAAGTGAGAAAAGGACCTGTATATACAAAAAATATTTTTAGCAGCTCTTTTTGTAATACCAAAGAATTGGAAATCAAGGGGATGCCCATCAATTGGGGAATGGCTGAACAAGTTGTGGCATATGAAGTTAATGGAATACTATTGTGCTATAAGAAATGGGGATGATATGAACTTCATAATAACCTGGAAAAACCTGCACTATATAATGCTAAGTGAGCGGAGCAGAACTAGGAGAACATTATACACAACCACAGATACATGGATTCTGTGATGGCTAACCTTGATAGACTTTGCTCTTCTCAGCAATACAAGGTTCAAAGACAACTCCAAAGGCCTCATGACAGAGAGAGCTATCTACATCCAGAGAAAGAACTACGGAGTCTGAATGCAGATTGAGACAAACTATTTGCTCTCCTCTTTTTTCTCTTTTGTTTTTGTTTTTAGGGGTTTTTTTGGTTTTGTTTATTCTTATTCATGATTCATTTTATCTGTCATAATTCTTCATTACAGCTCAACTATTGTGTAAATAGGTTTAATGTGAAGTTATATGTGGAAGATACATTGGATTCTGTGCTGTCTTGGGGAGGGAGGGGGCGGGGAAGAAAATCTGGAACTCAAAATCATGCAGAACTGAGTGTTGTAAACTAAAAAATAAAAAATCTTAATTAAAAAAAAGAAAATGCCCAGAGTCAGGAGATGAAGTGTCCTATTTGAGGAACAGCAATGAGACCAGTGTTAATGAACTGAAGAGTATTTGTGTGTGGAGAATGTAAGGATTAGAAATACTGGAAAGGTGGGGCTGGAACAGGTTATGAAGAGTTTTAAACAAACATGGGGTAATAGGGAGGTTTATTGAGTTTACTGAGTGAGTGTGTGTCTGTGTGTCTGAAGGTTGGGGGGTGGGTTTAACATGGTCAGATCTAAATTTTAGGAAGATTGTTTTGATAGCTGAGTGGAGGATGGATTGGAGTTGGAAGAGATTTGTGGCAGGCAGACCAACCAACTGACAAACGCAATAGTTCAAGTGTAAGATTAACCTTTCTCAGACTCAGTTCATCTATTTTGTGAATGCCTTAGAGTGGTATGTCCTAAGGATATGAAAAATGCTATTCTTAAGAAAGGAGATTAGGGCCATCAATAGACATATGAAAAAAAGTTCCAAAGAGAAAACTAAGTAGGGTAATTTTGAGGTTCTACTTCATACCCAAAAGATGGGCAAACATAACAAAAAAAAGGAAAATGATAAAAGGTTGAGGGGCTGCAGGAAAACAGGCATATTAATATATCGCTGGTGGACCTGTGAATGGCAACACTCATTTTGGAAAGCAGTTTGGGATAATATACACAAAATTGCTAAGCAACATGTGCTCTTTGACTCAACTATGCCACTGTTAGGCCTGGGTCTTATTGTTATACAATTGAATCAGATCATTTGCAGAATTTACTTTCAGCATGGAAGTTGTTAAATTTCATCTTTATATGTCTTGGAGTTGGTAGCATATCGACTGAAAAATACTCTCAAATCACTGTCTTTCCAGTAGATCTGTGGGTTCTTTTGGTTGACATTATTATTTTTTATTATGTCTTGCAGAGTGATGTTTTTTTTTTATTTGTCACATCCGTATGAGAGAACTATGATCCTTAATTTGTCTTCAAGCATTTCATCTGAGATAAAAATGTTTTGCTTATATAAAGATCATATGTTTTTAACTGATTTTTTTCCTGGTGAGGACTTTGGTAATTGTAGTCTTTCTCCCCCTAATCTTATGATCCCTTATCACTTTTTTTTCCCACTTCTTCATGGTGGCTACCCTGAATACTGCATCTTAAAGGTCTCCAATCCTTGTGTCATGCTTTGGGATTCATTTTAATAGGCCTAAGTCTCTTTCCCCAGTGACTACTGAGGGGACAGAATTGGCCTCAGCTGCATACCAGAGTCCCTTTCCTACAGAGCTGATGACCTCTACTCCTTTTCACACAAGAAATTATTCTCTGCCAGTTCTTCTTCCTTATTTCTCTGGGTAAATACTGTTCCAACTCATCTGAAGGGGATGGAGGATAAGATTTTGGCTCTCACTTGCTTCCACAGAACAATTGGGTGAGGAGTGGTGCAGTGAGGCATACTATCAGAAAGTTCCTCAGTTTATCATGAACTATTTATTAAGGACTTACTATCTGGCAAGCATATACCAAACACTTGGAATACAAACACAAGTAAAAAGAATGTAACCTGGAGAGGAATGAAGACATGTCTAGTCCAGAGGGAGAGTGAGCTTATAGAGTAAAGAGGTTTGTGGGACATTATAGGGAAGGTCTAGGAGAGTCAGGAATAGAGTCTGAAGACTGCAGAAGTAGCAAAGAAATTTCTCAGGGACATCTCCAAATGCAGCAATGAAGGGGGTTCTCAATGAATTTAATCTATTAATTTCAAACTTTTGTTGAAATCATTTCCATGCCATTTTAGCTTTGTAGGAAGATTAAAGTTCAGCAAATACTACTGGGTGGCAAAGAGGGAAATCATTTAAAAATACTGGGAATTTGCCTATAAAGAAATTGTAAGTCACCAAACAAAAGGAGATAGACCTTGGAATTTGTCTTATACTGATTCCTGAAAATAGTCTAAAAAGTTGATAGTCCTCTGTTTCAGAAGAGTGGAGGAACAGAAAGGAGTTTAGAAAACTTGCCAAATTTATAGTTCTCAACCACTACACCACCCTCACTGAACTTGAATTTGATTTTCATATTGTAAATTTGTTGATATATTTCAATGTGCTTCAACAGATATGTAGGTAAGTAGATGAAAGATAGAAATTGGAGAGATGATGGAGACAGGAAATTAAGAGACTCTTACATGCATGATTATTCAATCCAAAGTACAAAAGTATGCTCAAAGGAACAATGTAAATAGTTTGGGTCTTACCAACTATTGAGTATTATATATACCACTATGCTCCTTCTCCATTTAGCATATATAATTAGGAATTATCACATATATCAAAAGACTTTTCCAAAGGCCCTTTGATACTTAGGGATAAGATTCAGCTACCTATAAAATGTTTTTTAATCTAATTGCTCATTAAAAGCAACCCCACAAAAGCCTTTATCCTTAAGTTGTTTTTTTTTATCATCCACAAACTGATATATCTAATACTGTGGCATTACTTGTAGAAAGCTAATTTGCAAGACAACAAAAATAAATTTTAAAAGAATTAGCAATTATTTCATTGTGTTAAATGGAGTGTATCATTAATATCAATGAATGTTAAGGAGAAGGGAAACCCTATCAAGATTGACTAATAAAGAAACAAGGAAACTATGGTTGCCATCCTGAATAATTAAGCTATGAAGGGCTGATGCCAAATTAAAAACCATATGAATACATACCGCTGTAATAACAATACAGCTTGCAGCTGCTGCGGAGGTATATGGCCAATAACACCAGCACACAGGAGAGACGCTAGCACAGGTTCTTTGATCTGCTTTTCTAAGGAAAGTAACTTTAAGTGGTTTACAATTTCACTTTAATTAAACATGCATATATCGTTCACTTACTTCAGGGGAAAGAGTCAGCACCCTGAACTTCATAGAAAACACAAACAGAAATTACAAGCAGAAATTATGTAAACAGAGCAAATAACACAAATCAGCAGACAGGGCTTCTAACTTTCTGCCCATAACAATACATACAGAGTTACCAGAGAGAGAAGCACCAACACCTTTGTTTTCAAAGCTGGGACAGGGGGCTCATTAATAGCTACCCACAGTCACATCTGGCCAAATCACAGGAACACTCTTCCAATGAGTGAGCCCCCAAGCAAAAAGCTAACCTCAGAGTATGTATACTGTTTCAAATCAATGACTCTTGATTCAATCAAAGACTCTTGTACAAACAAAGGCACTTTATGGCCTTAGTGCTGAGAAGTACTCCAAATGAAAAAACAGCAAAAAAGTTCCAATTTGCTTGCCATTATATTCCACCCTTCCAGGATCCTTGGCTGTATAATCTAAATGGCCATGGATCCTGGAATAAATAGAGGTACTATACTTTGCAATCCCATCACATAATAATTTTTAGTAAGGTGGCCACATAGTCTTAAATAAAACATATCATTCAGTATATCTTATAGTATTTCCCAGAATACCCACATAGCACATATCATTGTTCAATCAACTAAACCTTGATAGCAACATCCTTAAGCAAAACACCATTCAGTAGCATTTCCCAAAATACTTGTTTACACAAGCAGGGAGTCCCAGGCCAGGGTCTTCCTTAACACAACATATTATCCTTAAAGCATAGCACAAAATATAAATACCATCCACCTGTAGGTCACAGCATTACATACATAGTTACCAGAGAGAGAAACACCAATATCTGAGTTTTCAAAGGTGGGGGTGTCCTTAACAGCTACCCAGAATCTCATCTGGCCTAATCACAAGAACACTCTTCTAAAGAGTGAGCTCCCAAGCAAATGCTAACCTCAGAGTGTATATACTGTTTTGAACCAATAACTCTTGATTCAATCAAAGACTCTTGATTCAAACAAAAGCAAGACTTAACCAAAGGCACTTGATTGCCTTAGTGCTGAGAAGTACTCCAAATGAAAAAAAAAAAAAAAACAGAAAGAATTCACATGGCCTCAGCCTTGGCACACACCAGCAAGCTCCAGCTTAGTACCAGGTATGCTGCAGCATTACACAGCTTCTAGCTGACAGAATCAGAGGCCACAGCACACAAAGCCAGTAACCAGGCCCCAAGCTCCCAGCACAAGAAGCTTGGGATAGAGCCTCTTATGCCCCAGAAGCAGAGATCTACTTTAAAAGCCAGGACAAAGGTAATCACAATAAACAAGAAGCAAACTAGAAAAGCAAAGATCATGGAATCTTACTATAGGGACAGGAAAGATCAAAATATGAATTCAGGAGAGGACAGCATTTACACTGTACCCACATCTGAAACCTCAAAGGGGAACATGAACTGGTCTCAGGGCCAAAAAGCATTCTTGGAAGAGATCAAGAAGGATTTTGAAAGCCAAATTAGAGAGGTAGAAGAAAAATTGACCAAGTCTTTTAAAAATACAAAGGACAAAATGGAAAAAAAATCACTGAAGAAAACAAATCCTTAAAAAGTAAAATTGGCCAAATGAATAAGGAAGTACAAAAACTAGCTGAAGAAAACAATTCATAAAAAATTAGAATTGGGCAAGTAGAAACTAATGGTGCTAGAAGGCTTCAAGAATCAGTCAAACAAAATCTAAAGAATGACAAAAGAGAAGAAAACATAAAACATTTCATTGGAAAAACAACTGACCTGAAAATAAATCCAAGAGAGATAATCTAAGAATTATTGGTTTACTGGAAAGTCATGATGAAAAAACAAAGAGCCAGGACAGTATTTTCCAAGAAATCATCAAGGAAAATTTCCCTAAGGTCCTAGAACCAGAGGGTAAAATAGTCACCAAAAGAATCCACCAAACAACTCTGGAAAGAGATCCCAAATTGAAAATGCAAAGGAATATTGTAGTGAAATACCAGAATTTATCATGTCAAGGAGAAAATACTGCAAGAAGCTAGAAAGAAACAATTCAAATATTGGGGAACTACAGTCAGGATGACAAAGGACCTTGCAGCTTCAACATTAAAAGATGAGAGGGATTGGAATATGATATGCCATAAGGCAAAGGAACTTGGAGTAGACTCAAGACTGAAGAGAGGCCTAAAAAAGTAAACAGAAAAAAAGAAAAAAAACTTGTTATTCAATAAGGGCAAACTGTTTACATCCCTTTATGGGAGGATTATATTTGTTAATCCTGAGAATGGTATATTTATTGTGGCATTTAAAAGGGATATACATAGAAGGAAAGTGTAGGTATAAATTAACTGATGTGATGATTAAAAAATACCTAATTAAGGTGTGCAAAGGGATTGTAATGAGAAAAGAGGGAAGGAGGAGGAGGTAGAAAAGGGTAAATTACATCACATGAAGAGGCACAAAAACGTATTATAGTAGAGGGAAAGAAGGGAGGGAGGTGAACATTGTTTGAGTTTTACTTTCATTGGATTTGGTTCAAGGAGGAAACTACATTCTCAATGAAGTATATAAATCTAACTTGCCCTATACTCAGTAGGAGGGGAAAGGGGAAAGAAAAGGGTGAGGTGGTTAGAAGAGAGGGAAGAAGTAGTGAGGGAAAAGGGAAAGAAAAGGCAGGGAAGATGATAGGAGGAAGGGAAAATTGAGGGAGGCGGTGGTTAAAAGGAAAACTCTTTTGAGGAGGGGAAGGGAGAAATAAAATAATAAATGAGGGGGATAGGATAGAGAGAAAGACATAAATAGTAATCATACATGTGAATGTGAAGGGGTGAACTCTCACATAAAATGGAGGTAAATTGCAGAATGGATTAAAGACCATAATCCTATAATGTATTTTTTTACAAGAAACACATTTGAAACAAGGGTATACACAAAGGGTAAAGGTAAAAGACTGGAGTAGAATATATTATGATTCAGCTGAAGTTAAAAAAGAGGGGTAGCAATCCTGATCTCAAACAAAGCAAAAGCAAAAATATATCTAATCAAAAGAGATAAGGAAATAAACTATACCCTGCTAAAAGGCACCAGAGACAATGAAGTAATATGATTCCTAAACATATATGTACCAAGTGATACAGCATCCACATTCTTAGAGGGGAAGGTAAGGGAGTTACAGGAAGAAATAGACAGCAAAACTATGCTAGTGGGTGACCTCAGCCTTCCCTCTCTGAACTTGATAAATCTGAACTCAAAATAAACAAGAAAGAAGTTAGGAGATAAATAGAATTTTAGGAAAGGCAGATATGATAGACCTTTGGAGAAAACTGAATAGGGATAAAAAGGAATATATGTTTATGTGGTTTGTTTTTTTTTTTTTAAGGAAAAGCAGAAGCTTTATTTGATCAAGTCTCAGGAGAATTGGGCATCTCTCTTACTACCAGGGTGGATCAGCAGTGATGAGAGAAGTGGAGTTAAGAAGGCAAGCAGGAAGTTATATACCCTTGTACAAACAATTCTAAGAAATCCCACCCTAGAGGTTGGACCCCCATCCCCACTGGCAGGGACAAATGGCCTCACAATCTAACCAGGAATAAAGAAATAAGTTTTTACCCAATACATGCACAAAAACTACAGAATTACCTTATAGGGAGACTCCTGTTAAGGTGGCAGTTTGCAAAATAGGTGAGGGGACAGAGAGAGGAGAATACCATCTGGTTTCC
The DNA here is from genome assembly GCF_011100635.1 of Trichosurus vulpecula. Lineage (NCBI taxonomy): Eukaryota > Metazoa > Chordata > Mammalia > Diprotodontia > Phalangeridae > Trichosurus > Trichosurus vulpecula. The sequence continues at coordinate 303,199,940 of NC_050573.1, read as the reverse complement.
CCAAAATCATATGATTTACAGGAAAACAAAACATAGGCCTGGTGAGGTTCACATCTTAACTGAATTTTTAAGTACTATCTCTATTTTGAATATTGCCTTGCCTGAGTTATTCAAAGGGAAGCTTTCACAATCTTGTATTCCACTCACTAAGAATGTCTTTTTCCTGTGTAAAAGAACTGCCGGGCCAGGAGAAGCTGAGGCCCATTAAGCCAGATATGGTCTTAGATAATGAGACTCTTCTTTTTTTGTCAATCAGTAAACTTTTATTAAGCATCTACCAAGTGCCAGGCAGGGCAGGTAGGTGGCCAAGTGGATAGCGTGCCAGGCCTGGAGTCAGGAAGACTGAACTTGCTGAGTTCAAATCTGTCCTGGGACACCCACTAGCTCTGTGACCTTGAGCAAATCACTTAAACCTGTTAACCTTAGTTCCTCATCTGTAAAATGAGCTGGAGAAGGAAATGGCAAACCACTCTAGTATCTTTGCCAAGAAAACCCCAAATGGGATCCCAAAGAGTCAGACAAAACAAAACCACAACCATGTAGCAGGCACAGTGTTAATCACTGGGAATACAAAGAAATGCTCTCAGGGATCTCCCAATGCAATGAGAGGGTTGACAGTTGAAAATATTTGCACTTGGATGTATAACGTAGATCAGATTGCTTACAATCTCAGGGAGAAGAGACATGAAGGAGGGAGAGAGGGCTAGAATGTTGAACTCAAAACTTGTTTTGAAAATGAATGTTTATATAGTTTTCACATGTAATTGGGGGGAGGAAATAAAATATTTTTGAAAAAGAAAATCCTTGGAATTGGGAAGTGGGAGAAATAGTAAGGAAGCTAATGTCACTGGATCCTAGGGTATAGGGGAAGAGGTATAGACTACAGAGGAGGTGTACACCAGGGGAGTCTGTGCCTTCCATATTCCAGGTACAGAACAGTATTGAACCCCATTGATCAAGTTTGGTCATAAAGGTGCCAGCTTTCCTTTGGCAGTGAAGAAATGTCATCAAGGACCTCTGCACTCCCCCATTGGCCCTAGAAGGTTACCAGTTGTGAAAAGCTGGTCCCAATAAACAGATTGATCATGCTCCAGTCCCCTTTATAAGTTACATGTTAATATGGGTTCAGAATTCTCTTTAGGAAAGTGGATCACAGCTTCGTACCTAGGATATGAAGGCTTAATTAAAGGACCAGGGTCACAGCAGATGAACAAATTCACATGAGGAAATAGAGAAAGAAGGGAAGTGATTATTGCCCAGGCAGATTGTAGCACTTGGAGGAACTAAAGAATTCATTCTTTGGAGAGGCCTAGGAGTATTCACTGGCAAAGGCTGGCTCTCACTCATAGATGGCATTCCAGTGTTGTTCTCTCGGAAATGAAGTAACACATTCAATTCAATTGCTGTTGAAATTCCTCACTGAGATTTGGAGAATTGTTTTCCTCATATTCTGGAATGTTACAGGGTTATTGTTTTTCTTGTTGTTGTGGTTGATGCTGTGTGTGTGTGTACAAATTCAGTTGTAAATAAAATTTACCTAGGTTAAAACACATTGTACTGGTTTCAGAAAAATATTCCGGGCATTGTATTTTTACAAACTTTGCATTCTTTTCCACTTTCATTGAGTTGTGAAAAATACACTGTTCTCTTTTCCTCTTGATTTTTTTGTAAATAATCTAACAAGCCAAATATTTTACTTTAAGAACACCATTTTTTCCTCCTCCAATTTTTAGGGCATTGGAGCAGCTTCCTAGGATGAATTTCATTCTTTTGAGGTATCTATTTGGCTTGTTGCACAACATCAAGCAACAAGCAACCTTAAATCAGATGACATCATACAACCTGGGAGTGTGCTTTGCTCCTAGTCTTCTTTGGCCACCATCTTCTTCCAGTCCTGAGCTGGTGAATAAATTTGCCAAAAAGGTACCTTGAGTTTCATTCTTCTCTGAGCATCTAGGGACTCTCCCAGTGTTTTAAATATGAGCACCAGTTAGTAAAGAATTTGGATGTATAGATATATAGTCCCATAAAAGTTGGAATGTATCCAGATAGAATTGAATCTGGAATATTTTTCGTCCCAGTCTTCAACAGGAAGATTATGAAGAAGGTTGAATAGTAAGAGGAGTGGGGTTTTTTCTCCCCTTCAAGCTCAGCGAAGTAGAATACCTCATGAATTGTGGAGAGAAAAGACTCCAATGTTGCCTTTTGCCTTTCCTCAATGTGCTTGGTGCTGTAGATGCCAGGCTTAAAAGCAAAGCCATTCTTGTCCTCAAGGAGCATAAATTCTTTTCATACTTCTCTTGATTCTTGTGTTTGAAAGTCAAATTTTCTCTTCAGCTCTGGTATTTTCACTGAGAAAGCTTGAAAGTCTTCTATTTTATTGAAAATCCATATTTTGCATTGTAGCATAATACTCAGTTTTATTGGGTAGGTGATTCTTGGTTTTAATCCTAGCTCCATTGACCTCTGGAATATCATATTACAAGCCCTTCAGTCCCTTAATGTGGAAGCTGCTACATCCTGTGTTATCCTGATTGTTTTTCCGCAATATTCAAATTGTTTCTTTCTGGCTGCTTGCAGTATTTTCTCCTTGACCCGGGAGCTCTGGAGTTTGGTGACAATGTTCCTAGGAGTTTTCTTTTGGGGATCTATTTGAGGAGGCGATCTGTGGATTCTTTCAATTTCTATTTTACCCTCTGGCTCTAGAATATCAGGGCAGTTCTCCTTGATAATTTCTTGAAAGATGATATCTAGGCTCGTTTTTTGATCATGGCTTTCAGGTAGTCCAATAATGTTTAAATTATCTCTCCTGGATCTATTTTCTAGGTCAGTGGTTTTTCCAATGAGATATTTTACATTGTCTTCCATTTTTTCATTCCTTTGGTTCTGTTTTATAATATCTTGATTTCTCATGAAGTGACTAGCTTCCACTTGCTCCAATCTCATTTTTAAGGTATTATTTTCTTCAGTGGTCTTTTGGACCTCCTTTTCCATTTGGGTAATTGTGCCTTTCAAGTCATTCTTCTCCTCAGTGGCTTTTTGGAGCTCTTTTGACATTTGAGTTAGTCTGTTTTTTAAAGTGTTGTTTTCTTCAATATTTTTTTCAGTATTTCTTTCGGTCTCCTTTAGCAAGTCATTGACTTGTTTTTCATGGTTTTCTTGCATGATTCTCATTTCTCATCCCAATGTTTCCTCTACTTCTCTAACTTGCTTTTCCAACTCTTTTTTGGGCTCTTCCATGGCCTGAGACCAGTTCATGTTTTTCCTGGAGGCTTTTGGTGTAGGCTCTTGCAGTTTGTTGACTTCTTCAGGCCATATGTTTTGGTCCTCTTTGTTACCAAAGAAGGATTCCAAAGCCTGCAACTGAATCTGGATGTGTTTTCAGTGCCTGGCCATGTTCCCAGCCAACTTACCTGACCCTTGGGTTTTTCGTCGGGGTATGACTGCTTGTAGAGCAAAGAGTACTTTGTTCCAAGCTTGAGGGGATATGCCATTGATTTCAGAGCTATTTCTATACAGCCAGATTTGCCACCACAGCACTCCTCCTTCTTCAAGAACCACCAACCCAGACCTGACGCAAATCTTCAGCAGGCTCTGCACTCCTGCTCTGATCTGCCACTTAATTCCTGCCACCATGTGGGCCTGGGGCCAGAAGCAACTGCAGCTATTTTTCTGTAGCTGCAGCTCCCCCGCTGCCCCTGGGGCAGTGGCTGAACCACAAACCCTGTCCCCCACACCTTTTCCCACTAACCTTCTCTGTTGTCTTTGGTGTTTGTGGGTTGAGAAGTCTGGTAACTGCCACAGCTCATTGATTCAGGGTGCTTGGGCCTGTTCTGCCCGGCTCCTTGTCTCGCTGGTCCTGCTGCCTCCCACGCCGAGCTTCACTCCTCTCCACTCTGTGCACAATAGACCTCATCCAGCGACCATCCAGGCTGTCCTGGGCTGGATCCCTGCTTCCTTCTGCTATTTTGTGGGTTCTGTAGTTCTAGAATTTGTTCAGAGCCATTTTTTATAGGTTGTTGGAGGGACGTGGTGGAATATACCTTTTTCTCAAAGGGACATGGCACATACTCAAAAATTGACCATGTGTTAGGGCATAAAAAACTCATAGTCCAGGGCAGAAATAGTCAATACATCCTTTTCAGATCATGATGCAATAAAAATCATCTGTAAAAACAGGACCATGGAAAGATAAACTAGTAATTAATTGAAAACCAAATAATGAAATCCTAAAGAATGAGTGGGTCAAAGAACAAATCATATAAACAATTAATAACTTCATTCAAGAGAATGAGTATTATGAGACAACATACCAAAACTTATGGGATGCAGCAAAAGCAGTTTTTACTAGAAGTTCTAAATCTCTGAATGGTTACATGAATAAAATAAAGAAAGAGGAGATCAATGAATTGGTCATGCAACTGAAAAAGCTAGAAAAAGAACAAATTGAATAACCCAGTTAAATACAACTTAGAAATACTAAAAAAACAGGAAAGATAAATAAAATTAAAATTAAGAAACCATTCAAGTAATAAATAAAACTAAGAGCTGGTTTATGAAAAAAACTAATAAAACAGATAAAACTTGGTTAATGTGATTAAAAAAAGAAGAAAATGAAATTACCACTATCAAAAATGAAGACAGTGAATTCACTGCCAACAAAAAGGAAATTAAAACAGTAATTAGGAATTATTTTGCCCAATTGTATGCCTATATATTTGATAATCTTAATGAGATAGATGAATAGATAAAAATTATAAATTGCCCAGATTAACACAAGAGGAAGTAAAATACTTAAATAACCCCATTTCAGAAAAAGAAATAGAACAAGTCATCAATGACCTCCATAGCAGAAAATCTCCAGGGACAGTTAGATTCACAAGTGAATTCTATCAAACATTTAAAGAATAATTAATTCCAATACTATATAGACTAATTGGTGAAGAAAAACTCCTACCAATTTTTTTTTGACACAGATATGGTAGAGATACCTATACCAGGAAAAACCAAAACAGAGAAAGAAAATTATAGATTAATTTTCCTAATGATACAGATGCAAATATTTTAAACAAAATATTAGCAAAAAGATTACAGTAACTTATCATGAGAATCAGGAATGCAGGGCTGGTTCAATATTAGGAAAACTATTAGCGTAATTGATCATATCAACAACAAAACTAACAGAAATCATATTATTATCTCAATAGTTTCATAAAAAGTTTTTCACAAAATACAACACCCATTCCTATTGAAAACACTGGAGAGTATAGGAATGAATGAAGCCTTGCTTTAAAATGGTAAGTAGCATCTACCTAAAACCATCACCAAGCATTATTTGTAATGGGAATATGCTTGATGCATTCCCAATAAGATCAGGAGTGAAACAAGGATGTCCATTATCATCCCTGTTATTCAGATTGGTACTAGAAATGCCAGTTTTAGCAGTAAGAGAAGAAAAAGAAATTGAAGGAATTAGAATAGGCAAAGAAGAAACTAAATTATCACTCTTTGCAGATGATATGATGATTTACTTAGAGAATCCTAGAGAATCAAGTAAAAAATCTACTTGAAATAACAAATAACTTTAGCAAAGTTGCAGAATATAAAATAAACCCTCATAAATTATCTGCATTTCTATATATTAATAACAAAACTCAAGAGAGAGAAATAGGGAAATTCCATTTAAAACTAATCTAGCCATTGTAAAATATTTGGGAGTCGGCCTGCAAAAACAAACCCAAGGACTGTATGAACACAATTACAAAAGACTTTTCACACAAATAAAGTCAGACCTAAATAACTGGAAAAATACCAGTTCCCTGTGGGTAGGCTGAGCTAATATAATAAAAATAATAATTATACCTAAATTAATTAACATATTCAGTGCCATACCAATTGAACTACCAAAAATTATTTTATAGAGCTAGAAAAAATAATATCAAAATTCATCTGGAAGAACAAAAGGTCCAGAATATCAAGGAAATTAATGAAAAGAAATGCTAGGGAAGATGGTCTAGCCATACCAGATCTTATATTGTATTATAAAGCAGTTATCATCAAAACCACTTGATACTGGCTAAGAAATAGAGGGGTAGACCAGTGGAATAGGTTAGGTACACAAGACACAGTAGTCAGTGATTATAGCAATCTACTGTTTGATAAACCCATAGGCCCCAGCTTCTGGGATAAGAACTCACTTTAAAAAAAAGTTCTGGGAAAACTGGAAAGTAGTATGGCAGAATCTAGGCATAGACCAACATCTGACACCATATATCAAAATAAAGTGCAAATGGGTAAACAATCTAGGTATAAAGGCTGACATTATAAACAAATTAGGGGAGCAAGGAATAGTTTATCTGTCAGATTTATGGAGAATGGAGGAATTTATGACCAAACAAGAAATAGAGAACATTATGAAATGCAAAATGGATACTTTTGATTATATAAATTGAAAAATTTTTGCACAAATAAACACAATGCAACCAAGATTAGGAGGAAAGCAGAAAACTGGGAAAGAAATTTTACAACTAGTATCTCTGATAGAGACCTCATTCATGAACTATATAGAGAACTGAGTTAAATTTTCAATAATACAAGTCATTCCCCAATTGGTAAATGGTCAAAGGACATGAACAAGCAATTTTCAGAGGAAGAAATTAAAGTTATCTCTATTAATATGAAAAAACACTCTAAATCACTATTGATTAGAGAGATGCAAATCAAAAAAACTCTGAGGTAACACATTACACCTGTCAGTTTGGCTAACATGACAAAAAAGGAAAATAATAAATGTTGGGTAAGATGTGGGAAAATTGGAACACTAATTCTTTGTTGGTGGAGCTGTGAGCTGATACAACCATTCTGAAGAACAATTAGGAAGTATGTCCAAAGGACTATAAAAATGTGCATATCCTTTGACTCAGCAATACTGCTTCTAGGGCTATATCCCAAAGAGATTATTAAAATGGGGAAAGACTCTACATGTACAAAAATATTCTGGCAGCTCTTTGTGTGGTGGCCAAGAACTGGAAATTGAGGGGATACACATCAATTGAGGAATGGCTGAACAAGTTGTGGCATATGAATATAATGGAATACTATTGTGCTATAAGAAATGATGAACAGGTGGACTTCAGAAAAACCTGGAAAGACTTATATGAGATGATGCTGAATGAAGTGAGCAGAACCAGGTGACCATTTTACACAGTAAATTACACAGTGTGCAATGACTGAGTTTGATAGACTTAGCCCTTCTCAGAAATGCAAGGACCTAAAATAAATCTAAAAGGCTCATAATGGGATATGCTATCCACATGCAGAGCAAGAACTGTGGAGTCAGAATGCATAGTGAAGCAGACTCTTTTCTCTTTTTTTGTTTTGTTTTTCATGGTTTCTCCCATTCATTATAATTCTTCTATGCAACATGACTAATGTGAAAATGTGTTTAGTAGGAATGTATGCGTAGAGTCCATATCAGATTGCATGCTGTCTTGGGGAGGGGGGAAGAAAATTTAAAACTTATGGAAGTGAATATTGAAAACTGAAAATAAATAAACTAAAAAAGGAATAAGTATTTCTGCAAGGAAAGTACTGAACATGGAGGAGAGTCATTTCTTAGCTCCTGGATAATAGCAAAACTTTGCAGGGGGCATGGGTGCTTACTAGTCTCTGGAAAGACTGAAAGATGAGAGAAACAAAATAGCACACTATAATCGGAAAATTGAGAAGAAGCATAACTGATACTGATGAAAGGAAAAACATAGAGGATAATTTATTAAATTTTAAATTAAACATTTGGAACTGATAGTTAAAAGCCTTAAGAATGGACCCTCTACCACATTTTTCCTGATCTGTGTCCTAAATAAATTAGTTATACATGACAATCACAGTAAAATCCTACTAGCTGACTGGACCTTGACCTCCTCTTTGTCAAGGCTAAATGCACTAAGTCAGCAAACATCTATTAAATGCTTAATGTGCACAGAATACTGACATAGGTCAAGGGAAAGTACCTTTTGATGAGACACATTTTCTGCCCTTAAGGAGTTTAGGCTTCAATAAGGCGAAGTATACCTGCTCTGATAATTAATATGAATGATTGTACATGATGATTCTATGAGAATGGGACAAATCAAAATGCTTTATGGGCCCTAAGAGGCTCAGGAAATCATTATTGATGAGGGAATTAGAAGGAATCATGGTGGTGATTAAGTTAGCTTCCAAGGATAGGTAGGAATTTAAGAAGAGTGATGACATGCCAGGCATAGGGTATAGTGGGAAGGGGAAATGAAGGGAAAAGCATTTATACAGAGACTAATATGTACCAGACAACCATGTTAAGTGATTTTGTTTACAGATATTATCTCATTTGATCCTCACAATAATCTTGATAGGTAGATATCATCATCATCATCATCATCATCATCATCATCATCATCATCATCATCATTAGAGCCCAGGACAGCCTGGATGGTCACTGGGTAAGGTCTATTGTGCATGGAACTGGGAGCAGAGTGGAACAAAGTCCAATGTGGGCTGAGCCTGGACCAACCAGACCAGGAGCCAGGAAAAACAGGCCCTTGTGTCCTGAATCAGTGAGCTGTGGCAATTACCAGACTTCTCAACCCAGAAATACCAAAGACAACAGAGAAGGTCAGTGGGAAAAGCTGTGGGGGGCAGAGTGAAAGAAGTTCAAGGTTCAGCCACTTCCCCAGGGGGAATGGGGGTGGTGCAGGTACAGAAATGTAGCTGCAGTTGCTTCCAGCCCCAGGCCCACCTGGTGGGAGGAATTCAGTGGTGGGTCAGAGCTGGAGAGCAGAGCCAGCTTAAGATCTGAGTCAGGTCCAGGTTGGTGGTTCTTGGGGGAGGAGGAGCACTGGTGTGGCAGAGTTTGCTGTACAGAAATAGCTCTGAAAACAACAGCATATCCCCAAAAGCTTGAAACAAAGTACTCTGTACTCTACAAGCAGTCATACCCCTACGAAAAACTCAAAGGTGAAGTAGTTGGCTGTGAACATGGTCAGGCAGTGAAAATGGACTCAGATTCAGACTCAGACTTGAAATCTTTCTTTTGTGACAAAGAAGAGCAAAACATACAGCCAGAAGTCAACAAAGTCAAAGAGCCTACATCAAAAGCATCCAAGAAAAACATAAACTGGTCTCAGGCCATGGAAGAGCTAAAAAAGGATTTGGAAAAGCAAGTTAGAGAAGTAGAGGAAAAATTGGGAAGAGACATGAGAAGGATGCAGAAAACAATGAAAAACAAGTCAATTACTTGCTAAAGGAGAGCCAAAAAAATACCAAAGAAAACAACACCTTAAAAATAGACTAACTCAAATGGCAAAAGAGCTCCAAAAAGCCAATGGGGAGAAAAATGCCTTGAAAGGCAGAATTACCCAAATGGAAAAGGAGGTCCAAAAGATCACTGAAGAAAATTCTACCTTAAAAATTAGATTGGAGCAAGTGGAAGCTAGTCACTTCATGAGAAATCAAGATATGATAAAACAGAACCAAAGGAATGAAAAAGTGGAAGACAATGTGAAATATCTCATTGGAAAAACCACTAACCTGGAAAATAGATCCAGGAGAGATAATTTAAAAATTACTGGACTACCTGAGAGTCATGATCAAAAAAAGAGCCTAGATATCATCTTTCAAGAAATTATCAAGGAGAACTGTCCTGATATTCCAGAGCCAGAGGGTAAAATAGAAGTTGAAAGAATCCACAGATCACCTCCTCAAAAAAAAAATCCCAAGAAGAAAACTCCTAGGAATATTGTTGCCAAATTCCAGAGCTCCCCAATCAAGGAGAAAATACTGCAATCAGCCAGAAATAAACAATTTGAGTATTGTGGAAACACAATCAGAATAATACAAGATCTGGCAGCTTCTACATTAAGAGATTGAAGGGCTTGGAATACGATATTCTGGAGGTCAATGGAGCTAGGATTAAAACCAAGAATAACCTACCCAATAAAACTGAGTGTCATGCTCCAAGGCAAAATATGGATTTTCAACAAAATAAAGGAATTTCAAGCTTTCTGGATGAAAAGAGCAGAGCTGAATAGAAAATTTGACTTTCAAACACAAGAATGAAGAGAAGCATGAAAAGGTGAACAAGAAAGAGAAATCATAAGGGACTTACTAAAGTTGAAATGTTTTGTTTACATTCCTACATGGAAAGATGATGTGCGTGATTCATGAGACCTCAGTATTAGGGTAGCTGAAGGGAATATACATATATATATTCCTACATACATACATATATATCTATATATCTATATATATACACGCACATACACATATATATACATATGTACACACACAAACACATATATATATATAGATATAGATATAGATATATACTATAGACAGAGGGCACAGGGTGAGTTGAATATGAAGGGATGATATCTAAAAAAAAATCAAATTAAGGGATGAGAGATGAATATATTGAGAGAGGGAGAAAAGGAGAGATAGAATAGGGTGAATTATCTCATATTAAAGTGGCAAGAAAAAGCAGTTCTGTAGGAAGGGAAGAGGGAGCAGGAGAGGGGGAATGAGTGAATCTTGCTCTCATCAGATTTGACCTGAGGAGGGACTAACACACACACTCAATTTGGTATCTTACCCCACAGGAAAGAAGGAGGAGGAAGATAAAAAAGGGGGGACATTAGAAGGGAGGGCAGATATGGGGTGGAGGTAGTCAAAAACAAACACTTTTGAAAAGGGACAGGGTCAAGGGACAAAATTCAATAAAGGGGGATAGGTTAGGAAGGAGCAAAATATAGTCAATGTTTCGCAACATGAGTATTGTGGAAGGGTTTTACATGATGATATGCAGGTGGCCTATGTTGAATTGCTTGCCTTCTTAGGGAGGGTGGGTGGAGAGGGAAGAGGGGGGATAATTTGGAACTCAAAGTTTTAAAAAAAAGATGTTCATAAACAAGAAAAAAAAAAGTTTTTGCATGCAACTAGGAAATAAGATACACAGGCAATGGGGCATAGAAATATGTTTTGCCCTACAAGAAAGTAAGGGTAAAGGGGATGGGAGGGGAGTGGGGTGACAGAAGGGAGGACTGACTGGGGAATGGGACAACCAGAATATATGCCATCTTGGAGTGGGGGGGGGGAGGGTAGAAATGGGGAGAATATTTGTAATTCAAAATCTTGTGGAAATCAATGCTGAAAACTAAAAATATTAAATAAAAAAATTTGAAACAAAATTACCTTGAAAGATGTAACACCAAAAAAATAACTTTTGTCTTGTTTTGATTTTGCGCTAAGCACACCATGAAAAAGAAATCCCTCTAACATTAAAGGTATTGTGAAGCAAAATATGTGTAAGAACTTCTGAACTAAGCAGAAGGAATCTGTTGAAGATTTTCAAGGACTTACATAATATCTATATAAAAAAAATAAATCTAACAATGGTGTAAAGGATGGATTGGGAGAGGTAATAGATGTAGGACAACATATTAGAAGGTTATAGGAATAATTCAAATATTCGAGATTATGACATATGGAACTATTCAGACACCCAGATTATAGTATCACACTTTACTTAAGTTAGAGTTTCTTAACCTTGTTATGTCTGTCAGAGATCCTTTTTGGTAAAATGGCAAAATCTATGAACCCTTCTCAGAATCATGTTTTAAATGCATAAAATAATATATATGTAATTACAAAGAAAATAAGTGATATTAAAATTAATACATTTTCTCATAACCAATTTTCTGAACCCTTTATATTTTTCCATTCAAGTATATACTACTTGAGTACTATCTACAGAAGTAGTATAAATAGTACCAGTAGAATTTAGTAACTTATATAATGATGATGTTAGTTTGGTTGCAAAGAAATATAAAAGATACTAGAATCTAGTGATTTGTATATTTCTATAAACAATAACTTAACTGTTGGTATTCTAAACGCAAGATCTTTGTTTAGTGACTAATAAATCTATTTTAATATTTAGGAAAAACTTAATCATATCAATTCTGACATTTTCATGATAAATGATAGTGTGCAGCATACATTTTTAACTAATCGGAGGATGGCCTTATAATTTCTGCTTGGAGAGACAAACAATGGAGGTGGCAGAGTTGTTCATTTTCCAAGGGAAACAAGAGATACCTTTTTTGTGGGACAATTGGTTGTCTCATCTTGGAGTACTTGTAAGACTAAGTAAAAAGAGAACCGTGGGGATAAATGTAGCTTCTGCAGCTGCATCTGATATAAAAGATAAGAAAAGTAGAGAAATTGTATAGAATTTGACAATGATTTCAAAACCAAGTGAAAACATACTGTGACACTTGATGCTTGCAATGTGAAGATAGATTCAGAGGAGGGAATATGTTGGAAAATGTGGTTCAGGTTTAAGAATTGAAAGAAGATAAATGCTTTTTAGATTACTCAGGAAAATGATGTCTATATATATGATGAATATTTTTGTCAAGGAGCATCACAAAAATTAAATTGACTATATCTTAACGAATATGAAACATCTAATTATTATACATTCACATAAAATGTGTATTTTCAGACATCATGCTATGCAACAGGGATGCAATGATAAAAATCTCTGACCTAAAGGAACTCAAATTCTCCTTGGAATCATATACAACTGGTATACAATAAAGTATGCTTGAAGATACATTGAAGATGGAAAAAGCAAACCTGTCTTGTGAGAAAAGCATTTTGTATTTAACTGTATATGAAGTATAGAGACTTTATATAGGTGCAGCAAGAATCTGCTAGCAGCTGCTATAGCGGTGTAAGACCCGCCAACAAGCAAGACACAGAAAGCTTTCAACACAGATTCTTTTATCTGCTTTACTAAGGAAAGTAACTTTAAGGGGTTAACAATCTCAGTTTAATCAAACATAAAAATATCAATCACAGTTCAGGGGGAAAAGATCTGCCCCCTGAACTTCAAGGCAAATACAAACAGAAATTACAAACATCAACAGGCAGACTTTGATTCAAATCACAATTCATAATTACCAGAGAAACAACAATATCTGGGTGCCAAAGCTGGGGGGCAGTTGCAGCTTGCCCAGAGTCTCAACACTCCTTCCATGAGTATGCCCCAAAAGTCAAGCTCCAAGGTCTCCTCAATTATATCCTGTTTGGAGCCCTGAGGGCTCTGACCTCACCTAGGCTGGATGTGGGAAAGTTCCCCATCTCCAGTATCACACCATATACAAATCAATGACTCCCAATTGTCTCAGTGCTGAGAAATACTCTAAGGCAAAAAGATTCCACTTTATCTGCCCCACTCAAACAAAGGCCAGAAATGTTAAAGGCACTTAAGAGAAGAACAGCAAAATGTCCCACCTTAATTGCTATTACAATAGGGAGGCTAATTAATAAGTTATTGTAATATTACAAGCAAGAAGTGATGATGGACTGAAATATAGTGATGGCTATTTAAATGGAGAAAGAGATCTAACTATAAAGTGTAAAGGTAGAATCAACTGACTTGACTTCTGATTGTAAGCACTGTTAAGAGAGAGGGAAAAAAAAAACAGAAGAATCCTTCTGTGGCTATGAGCCTTCGCAATAGAGTAGTAGTGATATTAATAAAAATAAGAACATGTGGAGGAGGGGAAAGTTCAGGTGGGAGGGAGACAAGTGGTTCTATTTTAGACATACTGTGTTTACAGATATCATTTTAATATAATTAAACTAATTCTCACCATTTCTCTGCTTTCCAGTTAAAAGATTTTACAAAACATGACATGCTCCCCACTATGAACAGGGATGGGGACAGTTACATTTCAGACATTCCAAGAACCCTACTTAGCTGGAGGAAGATGTATCCAACAGGTAGTTGGTGCTGTGAGGTTGAGGTTGAGCGAGTAGGGCTGTTTGGAGAGCTGTGTGTTGTGCCATTATATTTCAGTCCCTGGGGTTAAGTGAGAAAGAGAAAAAGGAAAAGAGAACTAGATCTAGGACAGAGACCTAGAAGATACCAAATGATAGGGAGATAAGAGATCTATGATGATCCAGCAAGAAGCCTAAGAAGAGGCTGCATAGTCTGTGCAGTTGATGAGGGCACAGTCTCTGGGAACCCCCTTGAATCTGGAATACAGTCTCTGGGAGTCCCCTTGAACTCTCCTTGAATCTTCCAACTAGATCTGGTCTTCCCCAGAGACTATAGCCTCACATTAACATTAGGCCTAAACCTTGCCCTCTATTGTTAACTATAGATATGCATGCCTTCACTTACTTCCCAACCTTGATATTATCAGCATCCATGCCTTCAGGAACTTCCTGCCCTTAATTCCATTCTCTTGGTTCCTGGACTCTGACCTCACCTGGTCCTTCTTAGACTTCCCCTCAAGACCCTCCCTAAACCCCTCCTCTAGTCACCCCAGACCGCCCCTCAATTCCTCCTACAATCTTTGTGTATATAATCTCCATCTTGCCTCCATGAAGGTGCTCAGATTCAATCACAGGCTTCCTGAGAAAGATCAAATACAAAAAGAATTTGTCTCTGTAGAATTATTAGTAGATTTTAAAACACTTCTTCATTCTCAGAAATCTCAGTATAAAAATCCCCAAGTGTAGTTGTTCAAAGAAACGATTACAAAGTTGTAGCTTTAGAATACACTTATTTGGATAAGTGATGCATAATATAAAAATGTTTCCATTCAGGTTGGGTGGTGGGGTGGCTTAGTGGTGTAATATCAATTGAGTTGGGACTTCTTTACTATTTTAAAATGATTAATTAAGTGTCTTTGAGTTTTACTAGGTGCTAAGCCCCAGGCCCAAACCCCAATTAGGTGCTAAACCTATGTGGGTGTGACTTGGTAATCAAGGTGGGGCCCCAAGTGGGGCTAACCAAGGGAGGGCCTAGTTTACATATGAGTTTGAGTGATAGGTTTGGGACATCAGAGGCTCTTAGACCATGTGGGTTTAAGTTACCTCTTTGTGAAGATTTTACTTTGTGAAGACTCACATGGGTGAGTTGCATGTGTGACTCACCCCTGACCCTGAAAAAGATATAAAACCAGGGGTTGGCTTTCTCTTCCTTGGAGCTCCTACCCACAGCAGTGGTGGCACAAGTGACTCTGGGCCAGCTCTCCTTATGAGCTCCCGGGCTGAACTTAGATGTTGATAACTCTGAATCTGTATTTGGTCTGTCTGTTGATGTTTGTAATTTGTTTAGGGCTCTCACTAGCGGTGGTGCTGATGTGGAGACTCTGGGCAGCTGTAGCTAAGAAGCCCTCCAGCTTGTAACCCAGATGCTGAGACTTTGTTAAACTCTAGTAACTATGTACTGGGATTTGAATCAGACAAGGTCTGTCTGTCCATGTTTGTACTTCGTTTGTATTTTGCTCTGAAGTTCAGGGTGCTGGTTTTTTCCCCTGAACTAAGTGAATGATATTTGTATGCTGAATTAAAGTAAGCTTGTCAACCCCTTAACGTTGCTTTTCTTACTAAAGCAGATCACAAGAACCTGTGCTTTTGCAGCATGTTGGTAGCTTTCTGGGTGCCGGTTGTTGGTGGATCTTACACCCCCACAGAACCTGTTAGCCAGATTGTTGAAACAGTGGTCACAGTCTCTTCATTAGAGCATTTCATCAACTGTTATTTAACTTACTTTGAAATAACCAAAAATAGAGAAAGAGCTGATTTAGGGAAGTGAAAATGATTTGTTTTTGCATATAAAACTTTTTTTTTCATAAATGACTTCTATTAGGAGGCATCCTATAACATTATTGAGGTCTACCTTCTTCTTTCCTCTCAAAACAGCCAGGATGGACTGCTTCACTTTTGTCTTAGTATCTCCAAGACTTAGGACAATTTTTGGCACATATTAAGGGCTTAACAAATGTCTGTTGGTTAATAGTTTCATTATTCACTTAATAGAAGATCATGTACAAGTATCCATTTTTAAAGGGAAAATTACAAAGAAAATAATTTTTCTAGGATGAAAAGATTCTTGAAAGTATCAGTATATATATATATGTGTGTGTGTGTGTGTATGTGTATATATGTATATATATATATGTATATATATATATATATAAATACATATATATAATTAAAGGGCTTTTAATCTAACTCAAACACAACAGAAGATAGCTAAAATATGTGAAAATATACATTTTAGAATTAATAAGGAAAAGAAGTTAAAGGCTTACAAACTAACTTGAGGTTGCGTGCCTGTATCTCAAGTAGATGGTTGGAAGAGGCTGAAATTAGTGAGGAATAAGGGGAAAAAAATAAAAGGTCATTCATCATAATTGATAATTTCATAACAAGAAAAATAATTCATTGCATAGTAGAAATCATTAAAGTATAATGGGATAATCTGAAGAGCTCTTTTTATGTACTGGGCAAGGGCACTTGCAATTTAGCTTGTATGTGGGTGCCCTATTTCTACGAGAAGAGCCATGTACTCAAAATTGAAAGAATGCACTTTGTCTAAAGGGCCAGAGTGTGTATATTCATCTTCATAGAAATACAAAAGTTAAGAATGCTCTCCTGATTACCCCTATTGCACAAGAATTCTCTGTCTGTGAGATTCAGATTATAGACTTATGAATTCAAAAGTCAAATCCTCACTCTGGAGTTCCATATTTCAATGAAATCTTAGACTTAACTTCTAACCTTTCCTTTGCTTGGAATAAGGTATAAAGTTCTAGCTCTGAAGCCAGCAAGACCAGAATTGAAATCCTACCTCAATCATTTGCTAGGTTTATGACTGAGCAAGAAACAATTTCTCTGTGCCTCATTTTAAGAAAAGTGAGTTGGACTTTATAGGCTCTAAGTCCCTTCTAGTTCGAAATCTGCTATCATGACCTCTTGAAGAGGAAAGACATGGAAACTGAGGAATACACACAAATTTAGCACACAAATTAATTTGGTATTCAGAAAAGGGGGGGTTGCATACTATGTTAATATGACCTCTCAAAAAATTGTAAAACAAACAAGAACACGTAAAAACAAGTGTGTCTAGAGGTTCTTACAAGATCCAGCTAAGCCAAGTTTTCCCAAGATCCAAATGAATCCATGAAGAAGGTGCCAAAGACATACAAAATGAATCATTTCAGTGTGGGTTTCTATAGTGATTTGTTCTCACCAGAGATGATAATATAAAAAAATAGATTCCATGACCTTAGGACCCCATATATTGTATAAGAATATGGCCATAATTCTTAACAAAATGTAATCAAGAGGTCCTCCAGGACCTGAATAAGTATAGCCCAGGAGAAATCTGTGCTGGAAAAACTAAATGATTAATTTCAAGCTAAGTCAAAGAGGAGAAGATTCTGAAATAATTAGGAAGATTACAAATAGAACTCTTAAAAAGTCAGATAAGAAGAAATTAACATCTGCTGACCCATATTTAATTTCTTTTCTCTAAAAAATATTGTCAGTAATGATACATACATGCATTTAGAGTATATCTTTTTTCTTTAATAAGAATTAGAACAGATACGGAATTTTGAGGTCAACCAATTCGAACTCCTGATTTTATGAATAGAGTCCAGATAAGGTAAAAGCTACTTCAAATGTGTTAACAAATATGCAACACTGTACACATCTTAAAACACTACTCAAACATAGAAAATATTATCATTATTTATATACCAAACAAAACGTCTGATTATAATTGAAAATTTTAGTACCTTATCTCAATACTTCCAAGTAGCCCTATGCTTGATATCATGCAAATTTTAAAAATTTAGAAATTTGGTTGAATTTTGTGATACTTACTTGGAGGTATAACACCACTTTATACAAATTATTTTCTTGATTAATGAGAGAGCTAGAATGCCAAATGAAATATGTGTAAAATTATTTAAATGTCATCAACATATTGTAAATAACAACAACTACAACAATAGCTAGTGTTTATATAATGCCTATTATGTGTCAGGTGGAGGCAGCTAGGTGGCTCAGTGGATAGAGCACTGGGCCTGGAGTCATTCAGACCTCAGTTTAAATCCAGCCTCAGATACTTACTAGCTGTGTGACCCTGGGAAAATCACTTAACCTCTTTTTGCCTTAATGCAATGGACAGAAATGGGAAACCACTTCAGTATTGTTGCAAAGAAAACACCATGAAGAGCATTGGCATGCTATTGTCCATGGGATCAAGAAGACTAGAACACAACTGAATGACTGAACAACAATGTGTGAAGCACTCTACAAATATCATCTGATTGAAGCCTGGGAGATAAGTGTTATTATTTCCATTTTACAGCTGAAGAAACTGAGGCAAAGAGAGTGTAAGTGACTCACCCAAGGTCACACAACTAGTAAATTCCTGAGTCTGGATTCAAATTCAGGTCTTCCTGACTACAGTCCTAGCAATCTATCCACTGTACCTCAAATACAAGCTCTAGTACATTGTGTTAACTTACCAGTAGAAACTAATCAATCTAATCAAGAAAGCTTAATTCAGTGTTACATGTTTTGAGCGAGGAATGACTTTATAAATAATTGTGGAGATAAGAAATCATTTTATAAATAAGAAACTGGCACTTAGAGAAGTTAAGTGGCTCCCCCTGGAATCTCATGGGTAGAGAGGAGAGAGTGGATTTAAAGCGAATTCCTTTGGCATCAAATCCAGCAATCCTGTGCTACCTTTTTTATTGTGTTCAGTGCTATATCGGCCTCAGTTTCAGTCTTCTAAGACCTAGTACTTGAATGCCAAAGACAAGTCATAGATTAAATAACTAAATGATGAAAAGCCCCTTCAAAAATGACCTTTTCTACCCCGTATATAAAATATACTGGCTTGGACATCCATGAATGAGTTTAAGAGGCTTTCTACCTGTTTGACAGTCTTTTACCATCAACAACTTTTGAAAAACCAACATGAGAGGCAGAGAGGGAATAATGGTCCTAGCAATTTCCATGCCTTCTGATGAAAAAGGCCTTTTGGGTTTGGTAATAAGAAAGTGAAATTCTTGGATGTCAAGCTGAGCTTTTCCTCCTCTGTCAAACTGATGTGCATCTTTGGCTCCTTGGGGAATAACATGCATTTGTTGTTATGCTTCCAGATCAACATATCATTGTAGGTTGGATTTGCTGTCAGTTAGAAATATAATATAGAAATACTCTAAGGGCTGCTTTTCTTATTGTATAGATTTAAATTTTTCCCTGTCTTGGACCTCAGAATTGTTTGCGTCCTTCCCAGATTTCATTTTTATATACCAAAAGAGATTCATAAGGTATGAGGTTAAACCTGGTTTCATTTTACACTATCAGTATGAATTAGCTTTAAATTACCACTACTATTTATGTACATTTCTTTGTTTCAGGGGAGTAGAGAAGTAGTTATTGTGTTTGAAGGTAAGTTAATTGCTTCAAATTAAATGGCAAAGAAGCACTGAAATCAGAAATATATCAATTTAGCAAATATTTACAAAGCTCATACCATGAGCATAGTACTCTGTTAGGCAAATTAAAGATTAAAAGCAGAATAAAACATGATTTCTACCCTCACAGTCCTTATTCTAGAGTAGAAGAGATAAAACACACACACACACACACACACACACACACACAGAGAGAGAGAGAGAGAGAGAGAGAGAGAGAGAGAGAGAGAGAGAGAGAGAAATATAAAATAAAAGCAGAATTAAAGAAATCCAGAGACAGAAAAAATCATCAGGGAATGGAGTGATCACAGAAAGCCTTATGGATGTGGCAATATTGGAAACTGGCCTTAAATGGTAAACAAAGTTTTAATAATATTGTTACTCTTGTTGCAGATGATGATGAATGACATTTGTATAAGACTTTCCAGTTTGCAATGTACATTGTACATCTTATCTCATTACAACTCCTTATTATAGATTATGAAAGCAAGACTGAAACACATCAAATGACGTATCCATATTCACACAATTATTAAATGGTGAGTTGATATCTGAACTCCCAATATGTCCAATATTCTTTCTTTCAGCCAAAATGGCTATAATAAGTACAGGTGAGAGATGAGGTAATTTCAGTCAGAATAAGCTGCGTAATGAAAGGCAGAGAGACAAAAGAGATATTTGGCAAATGTCAAGTAGTCCTAATTGGATTTAGCATAAGATTTATCTTGACATATTGTGAGAGACAAGGCTAAAAGACTAGGCTGAATTCACCTTGAATAGGGAATAGGAAGCTAACCCAAACATTCTATCCTATTGGCAAAGGAGAGTAACCACAAACAATCATGCAGTGGGAGGAAAAAAGAATAAAGCAGTGCTTAAAGAGAATTAATGTGGTGGCAGTATGTAGGAAAGACAATAGTGGGGAGATGCTGAACCAGGGGAATAAATAGAAAATTACTGAAATAATCCAAGTGTGAGATGAGAAGGACATGAAATGAACTAGTAGAGGTGGACAAGACAATTATGAAAGATACCAGGAAGATATAATTTATAGTATTTGACCATTGTTTGCATATGGGAACTGAGAAAGAGGAAAAATCCAAAATAACATTGTTTTTTGAGACTAGGGAATCTAAAATATATTAATATCCTCACCAGAAACATGAGAGTGGGAAAGAAGATATAATTTGGTGGGTAGATAAGCTCAGTTTTAATAAAGCTATAATTATACTTAGGACAATAACTGGCATATAGTTGGTAGCCAATTTATGCTCAATGACTGATTGATTGATGGCTAAAGTTGAAGTGATGGTGAATATCTGTTATTATCCATTTGGACTTAAGGAAGATAGATATAGTTCATATTTTTAAAAAGGTAATTAAGCATCATGTATTGATCTTTCTGCATATATCTCTAGAGAGCAAGACTATAGGCAGAGCTGTGAAGTTGAATGGACACCAATTAAGGCCTGGTGTCAGGGAAAAGAAAGAAAAAGAAACTTTCTAATGATTAAAACTATCCTGGAATGGAAGTACCTGCCTCAGAAGGTATGAGTTCCCTTTACAGGATATCTTCAATCAGGGGCCATGTGACACTTGTTAGATGTGCTGAAAAAAAATCCCATTTAGGTGATGTGAGATGGGATGGTCACTGAGGTAGGCCAATGAATCAATAATTATTTATTACATATTTGTTATGTCCCAGATACTATAATAAGTGCTGGGGATATAGAAGGGGGGTTGACCCTGCCCAAAAAGAACTATTTACATTCCAATTCTAAAACTCATTGGTTCTCTAAAAATGTATTGTTATTAATATATTATTATATTACTATACAGAAAGGATAAACTTAAATCTATGCCAGAGAAACCTATGTCTCTTTTATCCTCAATCAGGATATATCAAAGCATTTTTGAAGTCCATATGGTAACTGGAGAGCTCCTTTAGAAATGCTCACTGAACTGAATGACTCCTGAACATTGAGGCTTACATTATTTTATACCTAGTGTTGACAAGAGAATTGGTATCCTTTAAGATGCATTAATATGACATGAGCAGATCCCTAGGTAGCTTTGAATTCCCTTATTTTTTTTTCAGAAGGTAGGAAGGAGGAGAGGGAGGGAGAGAGGAACTGAGGGAGGGAGAAACAAAGGAAGGAAGGAAGAAAGGGAAGGAAGGAAAGGAGGGAGGGAGGAAGGAAGGAAGGAAGGAAGGAAGGAAGGAAGGAAGGAAGGGAGGGAGGGAGGAAGGAAGGAAGGAAGGAAGGAAGGAAGGAAGGAAGGAAGGAAGGAAGGAAGGAATGGAGGGAGGGAGGGGGGGGAAAGGAAGGAAGGGAGGGAGGAAGGAAGGAAGGGAGGAAAGGAGAGAGGAGGGGAAGGAAGGAAGGAAGGAAGGAAAGGAGGGAGGGAGGGAGGAAAGGAGGGAGGGAGGTAGGGAGGAAGGAAAGAAGGAAGGAAGGGAGGGAGGAAGGAAACATGAAATAAGCAATTATTAAGCTCCTATTATCTGCCAGATGCTTTGATAAGAACTTACAAATAGTTATTTTCACTCTCACAACAACTCAGTGAGGTAGGCATAAACTGGACTAAGATGTACAAAGGGAATGGTATAATTTCTTGTGTATGCAGTAGTTATACTTTGCAATTCATTCCTTATGTTAAATGTTCAAAAGTATGAACTCTCCTGTCTCCTCAGGGGAAAAAAGCCCTCAACTGACCAGACTGTATTCAAGTAGACATCTACAGCTAGCACTTGGAAATGCAAGCCTAGACTTTGTGAACTCAGGTAAGATTTCCAATATGAAT
Source organism: Trichosurus vulpecula (assembly GCF_011100635.1). NCBI lineage: Eukaryota > Metazoa > Chordata > Mammalia > Diprotodontia > Phalangeridae > Trichosurus > Trichosurus vulpecula. Next base: position 303,177,795 of record NC_050573.1, on the reverse strand, counting down.
TTGCATAGAGGTGATATTTGAAGCAATGAGGATAAATGTGATTGCAAGATGACAGAATACAACAAGCCAGGAAGGAAGGACAGGGGCTGAACTTTGGAGAATATCTATATTTGAAGAACAAGAAGTAGGAGGGGAGACAACGAAGGAGATAAGCATGTTCAAAGGAGCAAGAAAACCAGGATAGTACAAGGCCGTGGAAGTCAAGGGAGGGGAGAACTTTTAGAAGGTCAGAAAAAACTGATAAATAGAAGTATGTATAGAATGATTTTACATACATATGTGTGTATGGATATTTATATATGTATATGTACACATATACACACACACACACAAACTTGTGTCTAATGGAAGCCCAAAAAAGGGGGAAAATTTACATGATAATTTTACCATATATTTAAAAGAAATAACAATTGTACATAATCGATTAGCAGTTTCACGTGCAATCATTTTTATTATACTATCTTATGGAAATGCTTGTTTTATTCCATAAATTAAAAATAAAATAAATAAATGTTGAAAGAAGCAGAGGAGAGATGAAAAATAAGAAATGAGGAAAAAATGGTTGATGATTAGATGGTTTGTGTCACTTTCAAGGCCATTCCAGTAAATTACAGGGAGAGAATGTATGCAGAGAAAACAGGGAGGCAGTGATTTTACAATAGTCATTTGAATAATCTGGCTATGAAAGGAAGAAAATGAAATGTAGTAGTAGCTAGAAGGGTAACAAGGTTCAGATAAAGGTTTTCTTGATATTTATTTAAATAGAGGCAACACAGTATAATAGAAAGGAAACTGGGCATCAAGCACATAGCTGGGTAAGAGAAAGGATGTGGAAGCTTGTACACTTAGATTTAGGAGCCCAGAGTTCAATTCATGACTCAAATATTCCCATCATAATGTCTGTGGCTATAGATGTAAATTTGCTTCTGTGATCTGCTATTTCTGCTTTGTAAAAATGAAGATAACTACCTGATTACTTTCCTACAATGACATTTGTACCTACTATAATTATCAATCAATGATCAAGCATTTATTTAACACCTATTACCCATCAGACATTGTGATGGGGACAAAAAGTAATTTAGGAGAAAAACTACAAACACAGAGCTGAAGTAAGGAAAACCCATTTTAAACAAAATTCTTTAAAATAAAGCCTGTTGTCATCTTTGAAGATAGAATATCATTCATGTAAATAAACAGGGATAAAAAGTCAGTGAAGTAAAGTTGAAAGGGTTGGTATGGTAAGGTATTTCTAAAAGTTAAGTTTCAGAAGTGAGAGTAGGGCATGATATTAAAAACAATTGCAAATGCTAGTTCTGGAAAGTTATGAACTTCACTCTTTTCCTACTATGGCATTCTATCTCCCAACTCCATAGCAGGTCCTGGAATACACTGTCTCATATCTGCCTCATACAATCCCTCACTCACTTTAAGATATAACTAAAACACCCCCATGAAATCTTTCCTGCCCACAACTGCTAGTTGTCCCTTTCCTTTGGTAATTATCTTGGAGTTATTTACTTTTAATTTCATTTGTATTGTTTATATAGTATATATTGTATAGTTTATATATTATATGTAAGTATATAGTATATCCAATGTATGGTATATATTGTATAGTTTATATATAAATACATATTTACATACAATAAAATGCATATATTATATGTGTAATATAAATATATAATAGATAAAATATCACGTGAGTGTGAACATAGCTATGTACACGTGCATATATTTATGCATACACATATACACACTATGTTTAAACTACAAATAAGGTGCCAATTTGCATCAGAAGAAGGGCTTTCAAAACTAGTAGTTCCCAACACTAATGAAAAAGGTCCACACCAAAACAGGAGGAAAAAAAACTAACATATATATAAACATTTGAAAATAAGTCAAGTAATGATATACAAAGGATAATTAATGCAGGAAAAGGCCAATTTGCAAGCAGATGTCTCTCTACAGCTGGATAGATTGACCATGCCCAAATGTGGAAGTGAGAATTGTGTTAAAAACTAATTGAAATGCAAGCATATTAGGAATACATTAATTAAAGATACAAATGTACTGTTACATGCTGTGGTAACACAATAAATAGAACAAAAAAGTACACTCAAATAAAATTATAAAACATTCAGACTTTTGGAACTTGGCTTTGATGACGCCAAAATTGGTTTGATTTTCAACAGATTTTTTTATCATGTTTGTTTGTTAGATTCAACAATCTTGAAGCTTTTGAAAGACACTAAATAATATTTCTCATTATTTTCTTATATTTTCCTAATTTTCATACATGTATTGATATACACACATATACACATATGTATATAACATATTTATGTACATATCCACACAAATATGTACATATATGTGTATATATATATATATATATATATATATATATATATATATATATATATGAAAAAGTATATGCATATATACTTCACGCCCATATATCATGAGTAACTTAGACAACTCTTACCTAAGTGCCTCACACACAATTGTACTTTGGCACTTAAACATTTGCTGAATGGGACGCTGGAATGTCATTAAAGATACAAGGCAACAAAAATGTATAATTTGATGAAGTAAAACATACCATACAATAAAACATCTGATATGGTACTGGCCGAGAAAATTCTGATGATCTGGATTGACAAAACAAGAATATTTATAGATCTGTGACAAAGATAGGGGAATTAGATTTTTTCCCTGAAAACAGGGTTTTAAAAGCACTTGTATTTCTTGGGCAATTAAAATGATTTAGTTTAGTACATAATAAGTACGAAAAGTACTTTTAAAAAGGGAAAAACTACACATTTGACCAGTTCTTTCCTGTTCCTTACTTCATCAACTATTCCTCCAGAAGTTGTTTTTGGTAGGTCTTTCTCCAGTGTCTCCTCTTCACCAAATTAATTCATATTAAAATGTTAATTTGAGGAAATCTTTCAAGATTCTTCCCCAGGTGTATTTTCTGGTACTTCCCCCGGCAATTGGAATTAAAAGTTATAACTCTGAATTTTTAAATATAAGAACATAATGCACAAAGTTTATTATATAAAATTTGAAATATTTTTTCACAAAGAAACAAGTGCAGGTAAAACAAGAAGGGAAATAGTTTATGGTGAAATATTTGCAGCAGGTATCTCTGTTAAAGGTTTCATATCAAAGATACATAATGAACTTCTCCAAATTTGTGACTAAGGACACTTCCCCAGTAGATAAGTGGTTGAAGGGTATGAACAGAAGTTTTCAAGGAAAGAAAACAATTTATCAACAAATAAAAATGATGCAAAAATGTTAGAAAATGGAAATTACAGCAACTCTGAGTTGTCCCTCACACACATCAGAATGGGAAAGATGACAAAAGATGAACATGATGTTTCAGAAGCACTTTATGAAAATATGTACACTAATACACTACTAGCAGAACGATGAATCGCTCTAGCCATTCTTGGAAACATTTTGGAACCATCCCCAAAAGGTGACTGAACTATGCATATCCTTCGACCCAACAATACTTCTACTAGGGACTTATCCCAAAGAGATCAAAGAAAGATAAAAAGGACATATGTACAAAAATATGTACAAAAATATGTCATTTAGTAGGAGCAAAAACACTAGAAACTAAGGGGATACTCACCTATTGCAGAATGATTAAATGAATTGTGCCATACAATGGATATTGCCAAAAGGAATTACCATAAGAAATGATGACATTGATAGTTTCAGAGGAAACAGGAAAACCTCTATAAATAATATATTAAAATGGTGATAAATTGTTGAATAACATGTACAATGACAACAATATTGTAAAGAAAAACTTTTTGCTCTAATCAATGCAATGAGCAAATATAATTTGAAAGGACTGAACAAGAATCATATTACCAATTTCTGCACGGAGATATTATGGATTTAAAATTGAGAATGAGATAGATTTTTGAATGTGGCCAATACAAGGATTACTTTTGATGCCCTATGTAAATTTGCTCTGAAGATTTTCTTTATCTTTTCATTTATTGCACTATTAGGGGAGAGTAGGGAAAAGAGATAACAAATCCTTGTATAAATTAAATATAAATGTACATTTAAAAAAGAGAGCAAGTCCTTGTCCATAGGAAACATGCAGTCTGGTTGGGTTGATAGGAGGTTAGCATTGTGTCTACCTTCCAGACTTTAATGTTAATTTAATGTTAATACAAGTTGATATTAATGAAGTGCTTCAAGTTTCAGATTTTTTTTTTGCAATCTCAATGCAATAATGTATAAGATAATTAAGCACAGTATATAATTGGATTTGAAAATGAATATTACTTGCTTATGTATTCCCTGTCCCTCTCTGCCTTGCACACATACATACAAATATATCACACCTATATACTTATATGTACAGGTGTTCATTATATATGTGTATATATATATATATATATATATACACATATACACACACAAAACATATATATATATATACACAAGTATATGTGTGTGTTCACAGAGAGGATTATTTATGCGTGTATGTATATATATATGTATATATGCATGTGTATGTGTGTGTGTATGTATGTATGTGTATATATATATATATATATATATATATATATATATATATATATAAATGTATGTATGTATATGGGGGGAGAATTTAAGCAATATAGGGAAGTAATAATCAATTGATCAATATTTCTTAAACATGTACTATGTTTGAGGCAATGTGCTAAGTAGTAGGGATACATTACTACATAAGATGAGACTTTAGTTGGGGTGGGATGGAAATTACTAGTAAGGAAGTTTCTCCTCCAAGGAACATATGAAACAAGTCTGTTTTGCAACTTAATTCTCAGAGAACTACTGAGAACAATGGATTTTTATAAAGGTTGGGTAAAACTAGTGATTGCTGGAACTGTTCCCAAAATCCCTCCAAATACCTGTAAAAAATTATTCTAAACAAATTCTAGAGCTACAGGACCCACAAAATGATGGAATGAAACAAGTTTCCAGTCCAAGATGGCCTGGATGGTCACTGGGAAGGGTCTATCACACTGTGCTGGGAGCAGAGTACAGCTCAGCACGGGCCTCATCAACACAACAGTCCAGAGCAGACCAGGCAGAGCAGGCTTCAGGGCAATGAATCACTGAGCTGAGGAGGTTTCTAGACTTCTCAACTCATAAACACCAAAGACAAGTTAGCAGGTCAGTGGGAAAACTCTGTTGGACCTGAGTGAGAGAAGGGCAGGATTCAGCCCAGGGCAACAGAGGTGGTTGCAGTGGCAGTGGCAGCAGCAGTGGCTACTTCCAGAGCTCTAGGCCCACAGACAGTTGGGGGAAATCAAGTGGCTGATCAGAGCAGGAGTGCAGGGATCTCTTTGCTGGTGCTGAGGCCGGAATCTCTTGCTTTGCCCTGCTTAAATCTGGGTCACAGTCCTGGGTCGTCCTGGGGTGAGGAGGAGTGCTGGTGTGGCAGAGCTTGTAGTGGCTGTGGAGAGGGTGTCCCAGCAGTTCCAAGGTAAAAAAGAGTGCTCTCATATTCTAGAACCAAAGGGTAAAATAGAAATTGAAAGAATCCACTGATCACCTCTTGAAAAAGATCCCAAAAGGAAAACTCCTAGCAATACTGTAGCCAAATTCCAGAGTTCCCAGGTCAAGGAGAAAATATTGCAAGCAGCTAGAAAGAAACAATTTGAGTATTGTGGAAACACAATCAGGATAACACAAGATCTAGCAGCTTCTACATATAGACAGAGGGCACAGGATAAATTGAATATGAAGTGATTATATCTAAAAAAATAAAATTAAAGGATGAGAGAGGAATATATCAGTAGAAGTAGAAAGGGAGAGTTAAATTGGGTAAATTATCTCACATAAAAACTGTTGTAATGAAATAGAAGAGGGAAGAGGTGAAAGGAAATGAGCGAACTTTACTTTCATCAGATGTGGCTTAAGGAGGGAATAACACACACTCAATTGGGTATCTTAACCTACAGGAAAGTAGTGGGGAAGGGGATAAGAGAGGAGAGGATGATAGAAGGGAGGACAGATTGGAGGAGGGAGTAGTCAGAAGCAAGTACTTTTGAAAAGGGACAGGGTCAAAGGAGAAAATTCAATAAATGGGGGACAGGATAGGATGGGGGGAATATAGTCTTTCACAATATGACTATCATGGAAGTGTTTTGTGTAATGACATATGTATAACCTATATGGAATTGCTTGCCTTCTCAAGGAGGGTGGGTGGGGAGGGAAGAAGGGAGGGAATTTGGAACTCAAAGTTCTAAAGACAAATGTTAAAAATTATCTTCACATGCAACTGGGAAATAATATATACAGGTAATGGGGTACAGAAATCTATCTTGCCCCACAAGAAAGTAAGGGGGAAGAGGATAAGGGTGGGTGGGAGTGGGTGATAGAAGGGAGGGTAGACTAGGGAATGGGGCAATCAGAATACATGCCATCTCAGGGTGGAGGGGAAGGGAGAGATGGAGAGAAAATTTGTAATTCAAAATCTTGTGGAAATGAATGTTGAAAACTAAAAATAAATAAATTAATCTTAAAAAAGATAAGGGAAAAAAGGTTAATTGACATGTTGATATACATTAGAGGCAAAATTTGAACCCATGTCAGACTAACTCAGATGCTAACTCTCTTCCAACTATGTGACTCTCCTTCTTTCTATAAAGAGGGTGTCTCATTTTTGAAATTTCTTTTTGTACTGACAGGAAAGCATTGTGAATTGTGAGGTAACATGGTAGAAAGAACACAAAATTGAACTCAGAGGACTAGGGTAGGAATTCTGGGTCTACAATTTAATAGCTTTGTGAACTTAAGGAACCTAATTAACCTCTGAGTTTCAGTATCCCTGTCCTAAAAATGTTCAAATAATCCTTTGCTACTTATCTCATAATGTTATTGTTCATGTGATAAATATGAAAAACAATTAAAATATAAAAGCACCACATAAATGTCAACTTTCATTAATGCTAGTCTTGGCAGGAAGCACTTGATATTGACAACTTTTTTATGAAAAACTGCCATGTATGTGGACTAATATACATAGCTATACCTTTCAAAGGAATTTGCACATATGAAGTTTGCTATAAATCCATTTCAGTTTATTCATGTAGCTATTCAGTTTTAATTCCTATCCAACAAGAGGAAATTCTCGAGTTCTTCCTCTGCTCTTTCACATAATTTCAAAATAATGCGTTTGGAAGGAAGTCAGTGTCTTCCCTGGAGAGTATCCAGTCATTTCAGGACGTTTGTAAGTAAGTTGTCATTAAGTTCACGATTGTTTACATTCACCTCAAGATGTTGGAAATGGAATCCAAACCTGGTGCCTTTTTACTTGTCTTGAGTAAATCGTAGGTTATTGGCTGGCAGCAGAGAAACATATCTTCTTTGTCAAGAGGCATTTGCCATTTTAAAATGGCACAAATGAAGCATTCAAGTTTTGATGATCTGTTTCCTCTCCATTGACAACTGAGAAAGGCTAAAGTTGTGCAGCTGTCAACTTCCAACCCTGCATATGCTTTACCTTTATAGAAACAGGAGTCATTACTGCAAACTTGCTCTGCAAATAAACCATTTATCAGTGACAGGATTAGAAGGCAGACACAGGGAAAAGCTGCTGGAACTTTCTTTGGGGGAAAAAGTGCATTTATTTATTTATTTATTTTTCAATACAACAGATATAGATGATTCATGGGGGTTCAGAATTCCCAGCTGATTGGCTTCACTTGCTGCAGATGGAAGAGATTTCTTGTTAAAAGAAAAGTTCATTTCTTCCTGCAAACAGTCAGAAAAGTTAATGAAGCACACTTTAATTAAACAATGTCAGTTCAGCTGAGAGGGTACTCAATTCTTGACTATGTTATGAAACAACTGTACTTAATTAAATGTTGGTTGCAAAAATAGGCTGCTGAATGAAAATAAACTTCCTTCCAATATCAGATTTGTTTAAATGGTAAATTACTTGGAGGCCCTCTACTTTCCACAATCCCTTTTCTTCATAATATTGTCCAGATTGGGTGAAAAGTGGTATCAAAGACTTTTTTATTGATAAAAAGACCAAAGAAAGTGAAATTAAGTACATTTGTAAGTAAGATAGAGTATCAACAAAGGTGGACAACCTGAGCTACACATTGGTGAACTACAGACACTAAAAGAATAAAAGGTCTCCAGGATACAGGCCAGATTCTTTATGAAATGTTTCTGGGCAAGAATCATACATGATGAACTAATGTAAAGAGGTTACAACCTACATCTACAGAATGATTTTTTTCCCCGCCTCCCACTGTTTGAAGGTAACTTCTGCATTGCTTTGGGTAATTCCTAGAAAGTCCCTTAATTTTTTTTTCAGATTTGTGAAATAGACCTAGTCAATCATTTAATAAGGGCCTATTTGTGCCAAACTCTATGTTAAATACTAAACATTCCAAGACAACAATGAAATAGCCCCTACTGTAGACACACAATGCCAAAAGTATCAAGCCTATTAACCTGTAGTTCACTTCCTAATGTGAAGGAAACATCTACATAAATAAATAATACAAAATACAAACTGTAAAACTAATATAAAAGGGGAGGCATTATCACATTAACAACTGGGGTAGGGAACATGATCAGGAAAGACTTGATGCAAGATATTTTGAGCTTTGAAGAAACCTAAGGAATCCTAAGTGTAGAAATCTATACTACTGGTATCAGAGACACCTTTTGTGAATGTATGGAAGTAGGAAATAGAATGCCATTTATAGGGACCAGAAAGTAAGCCAGGTTTCCTGGAAAGCATAGTACATGGAGGAAGGAAGAGGAAAAAAGATAGGGTAAAGCATCTATTAAGCACCTATTATTTGTCAGGCGCTGTGCTAAGCACTTTATAAATATTATCTCATTTGGAGGTAAGTGCTATTATTATTCCCATTATATAGTTAAGAAAACTGAGGAAAACAGAATTGACTTGCTCACAATTATATATCTAAGAATTGCTGGTGCTAGATTCGAACTCCTATCTTGCTGAGTGCAGGCCTAGTGTTCTATCTGCTCAGTTACCTAGCTGATAGGGAGCAACATGCAGTAAGCCAAGGAAAACAGTAATAGAACTAAATGGGGAAGGGTTTGAAATGTCTATCAGAGCAGTCTATATATTGTCCTAGAAGGAATAGGGAGGCAGTAAAGTTTCCTGGGGGTTGACAGCTCAGACCTATGCTTTCAGAAGAACAATTTGATAGCTCTTTGAAGTAAAGAATAGTGAAAGGAAAGATTAGAAGCAAGGGCCAATCGGGAAAGAATTTTAGTACTCCAGGTAATAAGTATAAAAGGTCTCAAAGGGATACTGACCATGTGAGTCTACACTGAAATTACCATCATTCATATGAGTAATTGTAGGTACATTTTAAAGACTGACAGTGGTGTTTCATTTTTTAAATAATAGTTTATCTTTCCAAGTTACATGTAAAGACAATTTTTAATATCCATTTTTTTTAAATGCGTTCCAACATTTGTTCTCCCCTTTCTTCTCTCCTCCCTCCCTAAGATGGTAATCAATTTGATACAGGTTACATATGTGCAATAATAAAAAAAAACATATATCCACATTGGTCATGTTGTGAAAGAAGAAACAGACCAAAAGAAAAAAATGAAAAAAAAAGTGTAAAACAGTATGCTGTGATCTCCATTATTCAGACTCCATTAGTTCTTTCTCTGGATATAGATAGCATTTTTCATCATGAGTCCTTTGGAATTGTCTTGCATCATTATATTGCTGAGAAAAGCTAAGTCATTTGCAATTGGTCACCATAGAATATTGCTGTTACTATGTACAATATTCTTCTAGTTCTACTCATTCCATTTTGCATCAGTTTATGTAAGTCTTCCCAGGTTTTTATAAAGCCATCCTCCTCAGCCTTTCTTATAGCACAAGAATATTCCATGAATATCATAAAACACAAATTGTTCAGTCATTCCCCAGTTGATGACCACACTGTCAATTTCCAATTCTTCATAGAAGTGTTTCCTGAGGATCATTACTGGAGGTTGGGTGGTTGTTGATGGGAAAAGTGATTTTAAAATGCTCTAGCCATCTATCATTAGAAAAATGTGTTGTGAAGGTGGTTGAGAGAAGCCAGAAAATTGTCAGAGCTCTCCACAGTTTCCCTCAGAAACAATGTTAAATCAAGCCTCTGAAAGAATTCTGGAGCAACAGAATCTACAAAAAGATGGAGTGAAACAATCTTTTTTCAGCCCAATATAACTTAGAAGGACTTCAGGAAAGGTCTGTCTTACTTGGGTAAAAGGGGAGTGCAGCCCAGAGTGCGTGTTGTCTTGGGAAGCCAGAGGGAAGCTCTTAGCCACAGCACAGATCAGCAACTGAGGCCCTGTGGTTCTGGTTCAGCAGTCTAGTGGCATAGCAGGCCATCTGTGAGGCCTCCAGCCCCAGTGCAGCAGGCAAACTGATAGCCCCAGAACCCAAGGCACAAAAGGCTCAATTAGGTTGTGCCACCCTAGCACAGTGGGCAAACGATCAGCCCCAGAGGACCCAGCACAGAAATCCAGTGAACAGAACCCTGGTGCCCCCAATGCTAGAAGTTTTGGAGAGTGCCCCCTGTAGGAGGCAGAGTTCAACTTTTAAAAATAAGCAAAAATCAAACAAACAAAAAAGCCAAGATCTAGCCACAGAAAGCTAATATGATGACAGGGAAGATCAAAACATAAACTTAGAAGAGGACAACAATGTCAAAATGCCTACATGTGAAGCCCCAGAGGGGAATATGAATTGATCCCAAGCTGAAAAAGTGCTCTTAGAAGAGCTCAAAAAGAATTTTAAAGATCAAGTAAGAGAGGTAGAAGAAAAAATCGGAAAAGAAATAAGAGTTATGCAAGAAAACTATGAAAAAAATGAGGCAACAGCTTGGAAAAGGAAGCACAAAAATTGACTATAGTTCTTGGAGTTTTTGCTTTGGGATCTCTTTCAGGAGGTGATTAGATGAATTATTTCAATGACTCTTTTACCTTCTGGTTCTGGGATATCAGGGCAGTTTCCTTAATAATTTGTTGGAAAATAATTGTCTGGGCTGTGTTTGTTTATCCTGGCTTTCAGGTAGTCCAGTAATTTTTAAATATTCTCTCCTGGGTCTATTGGCCAGCTCAGTTATTTTTCCAGTAATGTATTTTACATTTTCTTCTATTTTTTTTCATTTTTTAAAAAAAATGTTTGACTGATTTTTGATGTCTCATAGTCCATACCTTCTATTTGCCCAATTCTAATTTTTATTGAATTACTTTCTTCAGTGAGCTTTTGTACCTCCCTTTCCATTTGGCCAAATCTAGTTTTAAAGAAGTTGTTTTCTCAGTAGATTTTTCCCCATTCATCCAATTCTATTTTTTAAGGAGTTGTTTTCTTTTTTTTGTGAAATAATTTACCCCATTCTATCTCTCCCTTCCTCCTTCTCCCAATATATTCCTCTCTCACCCCTTAACTTTATTTTTTCAGATATTATCCCTTCATATTCAACTGACCCTGTGCCCTCTGTCTATATATCCATATAGATATATTGCTGGAGATAGATATAGATATATGTCCTCTTCAACTACCCTAATACTGCAAAAGGTCTCATGAGTTACAAATATCATCTTTCCATGTAGGGATGTAAACAGTTCAAGTTTAATAAGTTCCTTATGATTTCTCTTCCGCATTTACCTTTTCATATTTCTCTTGATTCTTGTATTTGAAAGTCAAATTTTCTATTCAGCTCTGGTCTTTTCATCAAGAATGCTTGAAAGTCCTCTATTTCATTGAAAATCCATATTTTGCCCTGAAGTAATATACTCAGTTTTGCTGGGTAGGTGATTCTTGGTTTTAATCCTGGCTCCATTGACCTACAGAATATCATATTCCAAGCCCTTGGATCCCTTAATGTAGAAGCTGCTAAATCTTGTGTTGTCCTGATTGTTTCCACAATACTCAAATTGCTTCTTTTTGGCTGCTTGCAATATTTTCTCCTTGACCTGGGAACTCTGGAAATTGGCTGCAATATTCCTAGGTGTTTTCCTTTTGGGGTCTTTTCCAAGAGGCCATTGGTGGAGTCTTTCAATTTCTAATTTACTCTCTGGTTCTCAAATATCAGGGCAGTTTTCCTTGATAATTCCTTGAAAGATGATATCTAGGCTCTTTTTTTGATCATGGCTTTCAGGTAGTCCAATGATTTTTAAATTATCTGTTGTGGATCTATTTTCCAGGTCAGTGATTTTTCTAATGAGATATTTCACATTGTCTTCTACTTTTTCATTCTTTTGGTTCTGTTTTATAATTTCTTGATTTCTCATAAAGTCATTAGCTTCCATTTACTCCATTCTAATTTTTAAGGAATCATTTTCTTCATTGAGCTTTTGGACCTCCTTTTCCATTTGGCCAATTCTGCTTTTTAAGGCATTCTTCTCCTCATTGGCTTTTTGACCTCTTTGGCCATTTGGGTTAGTCAATTTTTAAGGCATTATTTTCTTCTGTATTTTGGGGGGTCTCCTTTTGGCAACTGTAGACTTGTTTTTCACGATTTTCTTGCATCCCTCTCATTTCTCTTCCTAATTTTTTCTTTATTTCTCTTACTTGAGTTTTCAAATTCTTTCTAAGCTCTTCCATGATCTGAGACCAATTGATATTTTTCTTGGAGGCTTTTGATGTAGGATTTTTGACTCTTCTGGCTGTATGTTTTTGTCTTCTTTGTCACCAAATCAGATTTTATAGCCTGAGGTTTTTTATACTGTCTGTTCATTTTCCCAGCCAATTCCTTGACTTTTTAGCCCTTTGCCAAGGTAGAACTCTGCTTCCAGAGTGGAGAGTGCTCTGTCCCAAGCTTCAGGGGTTTTGTGCTGCTGTTGTCAGAGCTACTTCTAGGCACCTGTAAATTTTCAGTTCTTCTGAGGAGGAATGATCGAATTAGAGGTGTTTACTCCTCTCCTGGCCTGTGTTCTGCTCTGTGAGTGATCTCAAGTAGTCTTCTCTGCTGTGTAACTACCAGGAGGACTCCCTCTCCACAGCCACCACAAGCTCTGCCACACCAGTGCTCCTCTTCCCACCAGGAGCACCAAGCAGGACTGTGACCCTAATCCAAGCAGGGCAAAGCAAGAGAATCCTGCCTCAGTGCCAGCAAACAGATCCCTGCACCCTCCTGTGATCAGTCATTTGATTCCTTCCACTGTCTGTGGGCCTGGAGCTCTGGAAGCAACCACTGCTGCTGCTGCTGCTGCCACTGCAGCCACCTGTCCTGCCCTGGGGCTCAGGCTGGACCATGCCCTTCTCTCACCCAGGTCCGATAGAGTTTTCCCACTGACCTGATAAGTTGTCTTTGGAGTGTGTGGTTTGAGAAGTCTGGAAACCACCACAACTCAGTGATTCATTGCCCTGAGACCTGCCCTACCTCGTCTGCTCCAGCCTGTTCTGTCCTGGCACAGGCCACACTGGGCTGAGCTCTGCTCCCTGCATGATGTTATACATCCTTCCCAGTGACCATCCAAGCTGTCTTAGGCTGGAGACTTGTTTCACTCTGTCATTTTGTGAGTTCTGTAGCCCTAGAGTTTGTTTAGAGTCATTTTACAGGTGTTTGGAGGAATTTGGGGAAGAGCTCGAGTATGTACCTGTTTTCACTCCATCATCTTGGCATTGCCCCCAAAATATTTTACAGAGCTAGAAAAAATTATAGCAAAAGTCATCTGGAAGAACAAAAAGCCTAGAAAGTCAAAGGTATTCATGGAAATAAATGCTAGGGAAGGTGGCCTAGCCACACTGGATCATAAATTGTACTATAAAGCAGCAATCATCAAAACTACCTGGTACTGGCTAAGAAACAGAGTGGTGAATCCATTGAATATGTTAGTTACATAAGACATAGTAGTCAATGATTATAGTAATCTACTATTTGATAAACCCAAAGACTCCAGCTTCTGGGATAAGAACTCATTATTTGAGAAAAACTTCTGTGAAAACTGGAAAATATTATGGTAGAAAGTAGGAAGAAATTATGACCAAACAAGAGGCAGAGAACTTTATGAAATACAAAATGGATTATTTTGATTCCATTAAATTGAAAAGCTTTTGCACAAACAAAGTCAATGCAACAAAGATTAGGAGGGAAGCAGAAAACTGGGGATGAATTTTTATAACCAGCGTCTCTGATAAAGGCCTCATTTCTAAAATACATGGATAATTGAGTCAAATTTATAAGGATACTAGTAATTTCCCAATTGATAAATGGTCAAAGGAGATGAACAGGCAGTTTTCAGATGAGGAAATTAAAGGTGTCTATAGTTATACGAAAAAATGCTCTAAATCACTAATGATTAGAGTAATGCAAATCAAAACAACTCTGAGGTACCACATCACATCTATCAAATTGGCTAATATAACAAAACAGAAAAATGATAAATATTGGAGAAGATGTGGGGAAAATGGAACACTAATGCATTGTTGGTGGAATTGTGAAGTGATCCATTCATTCTGGAGAGCAATTTGGAAGTCAAAGGTAATCAAACTGTCCATACCTTTTGACTCAGCAATACCAGTACTTGATCTGTATCCCAAAGAGATCATAAAAAGGGAAAAAAGGACCTAAATGTAGAAAAACATTTATAGCAGCTCTTTTTGTGGTAGCGAAGAATTAGAAATTGAGAAAATGCCCCACAATAGGGGAATGGCTGAACAAGTTCTGGTATATGACTATAATGGAATAATATTTTGCTATCAGAAATGATGAGCAGGCTGATTTCAGAAAACTCTAGAAAGACTTCATTGAGTGAAGTGAACAGAACCAGGAATAACAGTAACATTGTGCAATGATTAACTATGATCAACTTAGCTCTTCTCAATCACACAATTATCCAAGGAATTCATGGTAGAAATGCTAAGAATATTCAAAGAGAGAACTATGGAGTCTGAATGCAGTTCAAAGCATACTATTTTCACTTTTGGTGGAGGGGGAGGGGTTGTGGTTTTTACCATTTCTTCTGTTTCTTCTTTCACAACTTGACTAATGGGGAAATATGTTGACATGATTTCACATGTATAAGAATTAACACTTTGCTTGTTGTCTTAGGGAGGGGGAGATGGGAAAGAGGGAGGGAGAAAAAAATTGAAATTCAAAATCTCATAAAATGAATGTTGAAAACTATATTTACATATAATTAAAAATACGATATGCCAAAAAGAAAAAAAGTGTTTTCAAAGACACATATGGGGATGCATTTATAAGAGTATTCATTGATTTCCAAATTAAACTTAGATGAAAAGACATTTGGCACTTGATAAGTATTTCAAAGCTTCTAGTCTAAAACAAACAAAATATAATCTTCACCATCTGGGAAAGGATGAAAAAATAAAATAAAAACCATAGAATATTGAAACAGGAAGAAATCTTAAAGATATCTAGTCCAACCAGCTCATTTCATAGATGAGACTCAAAGAGGTTAAAAAACATTCACAAGGTCATAGAACAAATGATTTGAAAAGGCAAGATTAGCAACCGAATATCTCAATGCTTGATACACACATCTTTCCACTCTATATTCCTGTCTTTCAGAAGAAGGTCTGAGTTCACGTTACTAGGAAGAAAGCTCCACTGAACAGGCTAAGGTTCTGCTCTTAGCCAACGATTGATTTAGTCTAGAAATAAAATATCTTTGAAGGAACAACAGAAATGAAATATCATATATTCAAATAATTCTTAGTAATGTTTGACTACAATGGAATTAATTTTTTTTATTTTTATAACTGTCTGAGGAAGTGTGTTAAAGAAGGGAAACATCTTTTGCAATATAAACATGAGGTGTTAAAATAGAAATCCCATAGAAAGATCTTCTAATACCGAGCATGTGTAATTGGATCAGGCTTTCAATATGATACAGGCTATGTCCATTCTGTCTTTTATTTTTTTCTCAGAATATCTGCCTAATGGAAACAATGACTAAGAAAACAAACTGCAAAGTAGGAAGTGTTATGGCTGAGAACTGGTATGACATCTAGCAGCTTCAGGGCTCCAGTATTAAATATTGTTTCATAAAAAAGTCATCCACGAATTTCATCAATTGACAGGTCAAGTAATTCACTCATTCATTCATCCATTAGGATTGGTCCCATAAGTAAGTTAGGTACTTTGGATGAAAATTAACATTTAGGCTATGAGACATAATTTGTCATGTAGGAATATAGACTTAGAACTGGACAGGACAAGGTCTTAAATCATCTTTTTCAGCCTTCTTATTTCAAAGAAGAGGAAATTGTGGTGATTTGACATTCCCATGTTCACATAGGTAGAAAGTAGCTGAGCTTTAATAAAACAAACAAAAATAGGTCTGCTGACTCTAAATCAACCATTTTGAAAACTCTGAAAGATAACCTTATGGCTTCAGAGAATAAATTCATTTTATTTGCCATTGTTTTATTTGGAAGAATCACATCATGATGTATAAATTGTAAAAACAAATTTTCTTTTCTCAATCTTCATCTTTCTTGACCTCTCTACAACCCCCTGTCTATGATCCTCTATTCTCTCTAATCACTCTATCCTAGTTCTCCTGGCTATCTAACCATTCCTCACTTTTCTTCACTTGATTTTCTTGCAGATCATGACTGTTAATTATGGATGCCCTCCAAAGATGTCTTGGGCTCTACCTTCTTCTTTCTCTTTACTATATCACTTGGTGATCTCATCATTCCTCAAGGGTTCAATTTTCTTCTTTTTGCTAATGATTGTCACATCTACTTACTCAGATCTAATCTCTCTTTCAACCTCTGGATTCACATGTCCAACTGAGTGTTAGACATCTTGAACTAGATATCTCATAGACACCTTAAACTCAACTGTCCAAAAAAGAACCATGCAGGTGCTCCTTACCTCACACTCACACTATTTCCATAGTCTGCTGGTTGTTCTTCCTGTCATAAGTCTCTCCCACTGCAGTATATCTTCCAATACAACGTCAAATGATTTTCAGAAAGCACAGGTCTGACCACATAACCTCTATATTCAGGGACCCTGGTGATTCCATAATTACTTCTAGAATAAAATATAAATTTGAAGTCCTCCATAAACTGCCCTCATCCCAACTTACCAATCTTTTCCGACCTTATGCCACCCTATCATGTACTCAAAATCCAGTGGCACTAGCCTTTTTGCAGTGCCATCACCCACAAATGCACCACTTCCATGTTTAAGAACACTGGTATTCCCTAATTTGATCATAATCTGTTGTCATTCCATCTCTTCTTCCACCTTCTGACCTCAAACTCTGTTCTTTGTCTTTTTCCAACCCTCAATTCATTAACTCAATTCTTTTACAGGGCTTCACTCCATGAACTGGACACACGCTCTTCCTTTCCCTATTTTGACTACTTGCTGAATCAGTTTAATTCTCTGATAGCCTATTCTTTAGAATCCCTCACCACCTTTTCTTACTACCCAGCTTATCCCAACAACCCATAAACTCTGGATTACTCTAGCATCTGACACCTTCACTCTTACTTATGTGCTGCTGAGTGAAGCTGGAGAAAAGTCACAAAACTATGCTCATTGGATCTGCTATTAATTTAAGATAAATAATTTCAATGGGGCTTCGAGGAGCAAGAAATCCTTTCACATCTAAGTGACACACTTTTCTGTTCACCACAGTGACTTTTCCCATCCTTTTTATCCCTCTTCAAATCTCCTACAGCTTTCTCTACCCCCATCTTTTATCCTGAGAACTTTGCTGCATATTTTTCTGAAAAAGGGTGGGAAAGGATATTTGCAAGAGCATATTCTTTTTACCTCCTCCTCATCTCACATAAGTCAGGCACCTTCCATCCTTATTTCACTTGAAGAGTTTATCCTTCTCCTTTCCAAGTCAAGTGACCTTGTTCCATCTATCTTCTCTAACAGTTTGCCCTACCCTCTCACCTTTCTACAAACTGCTTTACAACTGCCTATAAAAATGCTCATTTCTAACTCATCCTCAGAAAAATTCTCAGTTGACCCAATCATTCTCACTAGCTGTTATTTCATTTCATTTCATTTCTTCTCCTCCTTCTCCTGGTCCTCCTCCTCTTCTTCTTCTTCTTTTTCCTCTTCCTCTGCTTCTGCTTCTTCTTCTTCTTGTGACTAAACCCCTTGACATGGCCATCTACGATAGGTGTCTCCACCTCTTTTCTTCTCATTCTGTTCTTACCTTCTTGCAGACTGATTCGCTATCTCCTTATTCAATTAGAATTGTTTTCTCTAAAAGGATTCATGACTTCTTCAATACCAAATCTAATAGCCTTTTCTCAACCTCATTTTCTTGACCAATATGTGGTCTTCTTTTACACTATACTTCATCCTCTCCTCTTTGACACTCTCTTTGTCCTAGGTTTTTAGGGCAATACTTTCCTGCAGTTCCTCCTACTTATATGACCATTTTTTCTCAGTCTCCCTTGTTGGATCTTCATCTAGGTCATGACAGCTAACTATGCATATCCAACAGACTTGTCCATACTAATTCATTTATTGTTCTCATCAACTCTTATGTATTCATTTAGCATCTTTATGCTGATAATCTCAAATCCACTTGCACGGATCCAATTTCTCTGATATCCAGTCTCTCATCTCCAACTATCTAGTTATATCTCAAACTGAAAACACCACAGCCAACTTTTATTCAATGTTCCCAATACTTCCCTAATTATTTTTCCCACCAAACCCAGTATTCTTCATATTTTTTTCTATTATTTTTAAGGGAGCCATCATCTTCTTGGACACCCAGGAATAATACCTAGGTATCATCTTCAACTCTTCACTTTCACACCCAAATCCAAGTTCTGTCAATTTCCTGTTTGTAACACCTCACATATGTACCATTTTTTTCTCTTCTGACACTAATCATCTTAGAGAGGGCAATAGCCTACTGACTGGTCTTTCTGTCTGAAACCTCTTCCCACTGCAGTCTATCCTCCATTTGTCTATCTAAGTGATCTTCCTAAAATTCAGGTGTAACCATGTCACTCTGTCTCTCCTTGGAATTAAGTTCCAGTAGTTACCTTTCACTCTATGATCAAGTGTTCAAAGCCCTACATTCTTGTACTCTGTGATCAAGTTACATTAGTCTCCTTGCTTTCCCTTGCATAAGAAATTCCATCTCCCAACTCTATATTTTTACTGGATGTTTCCCTTGTCTGCATTTCAACCACTCCTCAGCCCAGCTTCCCTAGATTCATTCAAATCTCAGGTAATATCATCTATAACAGTCCATATCCCTTTATACTGATGTTCTCTGTTTATTGATTATTTCTGATTGTAAGATGTGGAATTCCCCTGCCTGGGGGAAGCCTATACCTCCCCTATAACCAGGGGGTGAGTTTGACACCAAAGGAAGAGGCCAAAAGGCTCCAGATTGATTATAGAGTTTAATCAATCATTTTAAATACTTACAAACAGGAGCAATCTGGGGCAGCTGCCAGGCAATTCAGGGATCCCTTCCAAGAGTTCAGATAATCAGTGGTCTGGGGCAATGGCCAGACCAATGTGGATCCCCACAAAGATTCCAGGAAAGCCCAGTGGTAATTGTGGAAAACAGACAAAGGGAAGAAGAGCAATAGAGCACATTGCTAGTGACTGGTGGATATTTTAGAGTTTCTGTGTAGTAATGAGCTCATTTCTGAGCTTGGGTGTTATGCCAATGTTATTGAGTAAATGCCCAAATACAGAATTTGTGTACTGGTCACACAGTGGTCATTGTGCCCCTTTTATGGATTTTACTGGAGACATTATCTGAGTTATGATTTAGTGTCTAAATTATTTTTAATCAGTCACCATGTTCAGGCTTCCACCTTTCATAGAGTTTAAGGTAATGGCTTTTTACTCCTTACTGTATATTATACCTTTTCACAATCAGGACCCCACACTGACTTAACCTGTATATTTGCCAAGAAAACCCCAAATCATTCATGAAGAGTTGGACACAGATGAAAAACAAACAAACAAAAACAACTGAACAAAATATGCAAATTGATATGCTAGATATTAAGAAAACAACTTCCCTCTCTGCCAACCATCATTTAAAAAAAAAAAAAGGTTCCTTTTGTCATGGAAAATACATTCTACCCTTAAGGAGCACCATATAAATACAAGACAAACTGAAGATAATGAGTAATATTAGCTAAGGTATCAGTCAAGTGTTTTTACCTAACACTATCCTTGACCTGCTGGTTCGGTCACCACCACCTAGTCCCACCGCTGGCATCTCATTTATCAGGGCTCCTGGTCAGCCTCCTCCTGTGTGTCACAGATCTCTTTCTGACCTCCTATGTTGTCTTGGGTTGGAAGAATGTTTCATTCTGACTTTTTGGGGCTTTGCCACCTCATAATTTGATTTGAGGTATTATTTTGCAGTTGTGCAGATGGGAATGTTGAGAGAACTCAGCTGAGTGCTTTCTCGACTCTGCTGTCTTGGCTTTGCCTCCAGAAGTCTTTAGACATGTTAAGTTTAAGACATTTATGGGATATCCAGTTTAAGATGTCTAGAGGGTAGATGGAGATATGAGACAGGAGATCAATAAAGACTCTAGGTTTGGATAGGTAGATTGGAGAACCATCAGTATCAAGATAATTTAATTCATGGAAGTTGATGAGGATCCGTAAGTGAATAAAAATACACAGAGAAGGTCCAGAACAAAACCTTGGGGTTTTCTATATTTAGCAAATTCTATTTGGATGAAGATTTAGAAAAGGACATGGAGGAGAATTGGGAGAAAGAAGTGAACGAAGAGAGAGCAATGCCAAAATAACCTAAAGAAAGGAGTGTCAAGAAAAAGAGTATCATCAACAGCAGCAAAGGCTAAAGAGAGATGAAGAAGGATGAGGACTGACAAAAGACCATTACATTTAGAACTTAATAAATCATTAATAATTTTAGACAGAATAGTTCCAGTTTAATGATGAGATCATATGCCAAGATACAAAGAGTTAAGATAGTAAGAAGAAAGAAGAGAATGCAACTATGGTGGATAATTTTCTCCAAGGGCTTAGCCATGAAAAAGAGGAAAAATATGAAGCAAAATCTTTTGGTAATATTCATATGCATTGACATTGTTTTAAGGAAGAGGAAGATACAGACATGTTTATAGGCAGCCATTCAACAACAACAAAAAAACCCTGAAGATTAGTGAAAAGGTTGTGATGACAGGTGATCATTTGCTGGAGAAAAAAAGTATGGAATGGAATCACTTGTGCAGGTAGAAGGGTTTTCCTTGACAATGAAAAAGGCCATCTCTTTATGCAAGGAGATAAAAGAGGTAGTGACAGACAACAGCTGAGTGATATGACATGAGGAACAAGGAAGAAGAGAGAGATCTCTTCAAATGGTCTCAATTTTTCTTTTTAGTGAACTAAGAGGCAAGTTTCTCAGATGACGCAAATAGAGAATGGAGAATTTTGAGAGGTTTGAAATGGGATGAAAGGGAATAGAAAAGCTCCTAGGGGAAGAGGGATCATTAATAGATTAGGGAGGTTTAAAAGAAATGCTTTGCCATGGTGTGGCTCTATTTCATATTATATAACATGAATTCCTAGTGGACCCAATCAACACAGTTCCATATTTTTCTCATTCATCATTTAGTTGTACTGAAGGACGAGTGAGGGCGCTTAAGTAACACAATGGATAGAATGCTGGGCTTGGAGTCAGGATGACTCATGAATTTTACACTCTCTTCTTCTCTTGAACCCTTTGCTCCCTTATCACATGAAAGATCTTCTCCCAAACCTGAGCCTTGTATTAGTCCCACAATTTGCCACCTTCACTTGCCCTTAAGTTCAGTCATTTTTTAGTCATGTCTGACTCTTTGTGACCCATTGGGGTTTTCTAACAAAGATACTGGGGTTGTTTTGCCATTTCTTTCTCCAACTCATTTTACAATGTGGAAACTGAGGCAAGCAAGGTTAGGTGACTTACCCAGGTCACACAGAGTAAGATTTAGAGAGAGTGAAACTACTTGGAACATCACAATTCTTGAGGGGAGTCAACAGCAATGCTTCTGAAAAGCTTGAAATCAGAAATATCTGGTTGACATTCTGATTCTGAGATTTACTAGACATGTACCTATGGGCAAATTATTTATATTCTAGGAGACTAAATGTTCTTATCTTTAAAAATCACATAAGAATGTCTTTTATACCTACTCTACAGATATATTGAGTGCCTCAATTAACATAATATATGGAAAATATTTTGCAAGTTTTAAACTACTACATATTAGCTGTTACTATTGTCAAAGCCTGTTTTCTTTCTGAAGTAGCTTATGAATGATCTCCCTATAAAGTTAGTATTTCATACCTATTTGTTTGATCCATGAGTTCTTGTCAACTAGCCAATCAAGACTCAAGTCCCAATTCTTTTATAGTTCACATTAGCTATTTTCTGAACTCCTCTGCCACCTACAGTTTTTTTTTCAATAGAGGATCATAAGGGTAATGTTATGGTACTTAACTAAGTGGCACAATGGATTGAGTAATGGGCTAGAGTCAGGAAGACCTGAATTTAAATTTGGCCTCATATACTTACTAGCTGCGTGATTCTATGCAAGTGCTCTATTTGTCTCAGTTCCCTCATCTGTAGAATAATCTGAAGCAGGAAATGGCAAAACACCTCAGTATCTTTGCCAAGAAAACCCTAAATGGGGTCTTAAAGAGTCAGACATGACTGAACACCACCACCACCACCAAAACATCAAGAACATTAACATGATGTATAATACTCATGATTATGATGATCCTAATAATATTTTTGTATTTCTTATGGCTAATATAGTGGATATATGATTTCATCAATGTCATCATCCTTCGTCTCCCCTCTCACACTTCTTGTCTAATAGGACTCTCTCTTTGAATTTTGATGATGATCAGACCTAGAGGGGACACATGTATCATCATCACATATTTGAATGTCAGCAGTTTATCCTTCCTTAGTCCTTTATGATTGTTCATTAATGTTTATCTTTTTATACTTCTCTTCACATTGTTGTTTAAATTCAAAGTTTCTGCACAGCTCTGGACTTTTTTTTATCAGGAATGCTTGGAAGTCCTTTATTTGCTTAAAATATCATTTACCAACAATTAGATTGTATGTATTTATGAGTATATTATTCTTCACTAGAAGTCCAAGTCTTTTACTATGTGGAATATTATATTCCAAGTTTTCTGCTGCTTTATAATTGTGCCTGCTAAATTGAGTGTGGTGCTGACTATGGTTCCTTTGGTACTTGGATTCTTCCTTTCTGGAGAATCACAATATTTTTTTTCTTTGTCTTGGAAGCTCTGGATTTTTACTATGATGCTCATGGGAATTTTCATATTAATATTTCTTTTGGCAGATAAACAATGGATTCTTTCTATTTCCACTTTGCTCTCTGGTTCTTAGAGATCTGAGCAGTTTGCCTTCAAGATTTCTCAGAGAAGATGTCTACTGTTACTTATTGCTCATGGTATTCAGATAATCAAATCATTCTCATTTTTTCCCCTTTACCTCTTTTCCAGATGAGTTGTTTTTATTCTTATATAGTTTACATTTTCTTCCATTTTAAGCCTTTTGACTGTTGTAATACTTTTTTCAGCTTCATTAATATTATCTAACTCCATCAAAAAAAGGAGAGCAAACAAGTTAAAAAAACACTTTATTCCATGGGGAAATAGGTGGGGAAGGAGATAAGAGAGACAGAGATCTTTAGGGAAGGGGAGGTAGGTCAGGGAAGGGATGAGACCTAAACAAAACAAATTCTAAGGATGTACAAAAATCTTTATAACTATTTTTGAGATGGAAGATGATGAGAACTTGAAGGAGTGGCCACAAATTGGGGAATGGTTGAACAAGTTCTTCTATGTAGATAAGATGAAATATTACTGTGCTAAACTCCTATTAATCTAATGTCCAAATAGGATTCCAGAGTACTGATAACAAATCGTGCTACCTACCTCCTTAAAGACAAGTGAAGGACTATAGAATGACAATTTGGTTTTTTGGACATAGCCAATGTGGAAATTTATTTTGATTGATATACATTTTATTGTGTTATTTTTTTCTTATGTTCTCAACTGGGGATGCAGGGTTTTGGGTGGGAGAGTGAGAAGATAGGTCTTGTTTAAAGCAAATAAAATACATAAAAAATATAATTACACAACAATTTCATTGATACCAACACCATAGAACTTTCTTAATAATCCAACAGAACAAAACTATAAATAATACAAATGTTGTAAGTTAATGAATTTGCATTTCTATATCCTATTAACATATACATATCACATCCACATATATGATCTTATTTGAGCTTCATCACAGCTCAATATAATTACACCCATTAAAATTGGAATTTAAATAGAAATCCTTATTTAACATCATAGTGATAGAGGTAGAATTAAAACTCAAGTATCATGATTTCTATTCTGATGATATTTCAAATGTATCATTTTGTGTCTATTCTTTCATACTGTCTCTTACTGTTTTAGATATAAAAGTGGCATCTTTAGAACAAAACTATGAGCTTCTCTAAGGCTATGAATGTATTCTTTACTTTGAATCATAAGATAATAAACTCATAAACCTGGAGCTGTAATAGCCCTTTGACACCAATCTAGTCCAAGTCCTCTTTTCACAGATAAAGAAACTGAGGCCCTGGAAAGTCAAATGACTTGTACAAGGTCCTGCAGAGAGCAAATATCAAAGATAAAATGTGAACTCAGTTTCTCTGACTTCAGAGCTAAGCCTCTTTCCACTGTATCATGCTAGTGAATGGAACATGTATCTTATAATAGGCTTTTGAAAAATGTATAATCTCTACAATGCAGGCCAGGGAAATTCCAATAAGACCAGCCCATTTGGGAAACAAAAATCCTTCTGCTATGAATCTTTACCCAGGAAAGATATCTAAGGAGAAATAATTCCATATGAATGTGGAAAATTATTTAATTTTAGTTTGGGGAAGTTCAATTTTAACCAGGGGTCAACCAAACAATGAGTCAATAGTATCTTTAAGCTCCTACTATATCTCAGACACGGCACAAAGTTCAGGGGAGCCAAATCTAAAATGAGAGCTTCTTGTCTTAATGGAATTTGCCTTCTACACAGGAGCTTACAGGCTATCAAAGAATTGATAGTTTGTTGCTCATGGTTAGTTAAAATATTATAGAAATTTAGATCTGGATATTATCTGAGATATTTCTTAGGTCAAATTAGATATATTATGTACAAATGAACTGAGAGAATTAAGATATTAGAACAGCAAGTGTTAATAAGAATTGAGTGAATCACACTGACTCCATCTTGCAACCCAGTTTTAGAGTTTGCTCAATTCCCTTTCTCTGCAGTTATGAGTCTAATAAAATTTTTGTTTTGTGAGAAAATTTGTTCAATTATGGGAATTGTTAGGGAACCTTATTGCATTGCTTAAACTTGGCCCTGAGCAGCTGGGGAGATGGACCACTTCTACCTGCTTCTTAGAGACCTTTAAATAAGGACCTAGGTTATGTTGATCAGGAACTCAGTCAGACCTGAAGATTGATGAAAGGCACTTTCTCATGATTATACATATCAAGCAACCAATATGTCTTATCTGAAAACTGGTCCATACTGATCAATCAGTTATTGTTTCCATTTTCTTTTAATTGAATACAAACACTGGAGAGGGGGAAACTTTTTTTCTGAATTCAGGGAATTGAACCTGTTTGCTCTCTTCCTCCCAACCTGGAAAGTCCCTAATCTTTCCTCCCAATCAGAAAACAGATTATCTAAATTTGCATCCTACTAATTATTTTTAATTAATTACTCTTGTTTGATTGTTTCAATGTATAAAAATCTGTCATCCCCTGTATTTGAGGTCCAGTGTCAAAGCTGAAGAAGGCCACTGGTCTCAATTTATTATGCTTTTGGCATGCATTGCTTAATTCATCAATATACTTGGAAACTCAAACCTTTGTTTCCTTATTCATTTCATCTTTCACTTGCCACAGAACTGAGGCTCCAAGAAATTAAATGGCATCCTCAAAGTAATGTGGCTAATTCATGAGACTAGAATTCATGTTTTATGGCTTCTATTCCCATGCTCTTTTCAGTATATTTTACTCTTGTCTTTAGGCAAAGTATGAGTTAGAGACTAGGTAATAAGGTTCTTAGATTGTATTTCTAGAAAGCTTTTTTGTGTTCCTCACATTGGGCAAAATCTACATGTAGTGGACTCCATAGCCACATCATTTACCACCTAAACAAAAAAACACTTGAAAGATTCTACCTATGACTATTCATTCTAAATTACTGCTCTTCAGTATTTTCATCAGATACTCTAAACATGGTCTTTCTTGTCTCTTTCCAGCCCATGAAATATTTAAACCTTCAATGTAGTCTTCAGAGTCTATAACCAAGTTGTAACTTCCTATTATTAGTCATTTTCACTCTACAATCTACACCTTAGAGTCATCTCTCTGAAAGCATCGATTAGCTCTTGATGTTCTTTGGTTTTCACACTGCTGTTCCAGGATGCCTCACTTCCTATATCATATTGCAAATGCTTTTTTTTTTGTCTAAATTGTTTATTCATTTATTCATTTATTTATTTAACATTTTTAGTTTTCAGCATTGATTTTCACGAGTTTCAATTACAAATTTTCTCCCCATTTCTACGCTCCCCCCACTCCAAAATGGCATATATTCTGATTGCCCCATTCCCCAGTCACCCCACTCCCCCCCATTCCCTTTTCCCTTACTTTCTTATAGGGCAAGACAGATTTCTATGCCGCATTGCCTGTATAACTTATTTCCTAGTTGCATGCAAAAACTTTGTTTTGAACATCTGTTTTTAAAACTTTGAGTACCAAATTCTACCCCCTCTTCCCTCCCCACCCACCCTCTCTAAGAAGGCAAGCAATTCAACATAGGCCAAATGTTTATCATTATGCAAAACCCTTCCACAATACTCATGGTGTGAAAGACTAACTATATTTTGCTTCTTCCTATCCTATCCCCCTTTATTCAGTTTTCTCCCTTGGCCCTGTCACTTTTCAAAAGTGTTTGTTTTTGATTACCTCCTCCCCCATCTGCCCTCCATTCTATCATCCTCCCTTTTTATCTTCTTCCTCCTTCTTTCCTGTGGGGTAAGATACCCAAGTGAGTGTATATATTATTCCCTCCTCAGGTCAAATTTGATGAGAGCAACATTCTCTCCTTCCCCCTCACCTGCCCCCTCTTCCCTTCCTAAAGAACTGCTTTTTCTTGCCACCTTTAAGCGAGATAATTTACCCCATTCTATCTCTCCCTTTCTAACTCTCTCAATATATTCCTCTCTTATCCCTTAATTTGATTTTTTTAGATATCATCCCTTCATATTCAACTCACCCTGTGCCCTCTATATATGTATATGCATATTCCCTTCAACTACCCTAATACTCAGAAGTGTTATTGAGTGTGTATGCTATTCCCTCCTCAGGTCAAATCTGATGAGAGCAAGATTCACTCATTCCCCCTCACCTGCCCCCTCTTCCCTTCCTACAGAACTGCTTTTTCTTGCCACTTTCATGCAACATAATTTACCCCATTCTATCTCTCCCTTTCTCCCTCTCTCAATATATTCCTCTCTCATCCCTCAATTTGATTTTATTTTTTTAGATATCATCCCTTCATATTCAACCTACTCTGTGACTTCTGTCTATATATCTATATCTATCTATCTATCTATCTATCTATCTATGTATATGCCCTTCAGCTACCCTAATACTGAGGTCTCATGAATTATACACATCATCTTTCCATCTAGCAATGTACACAAAACAGTTCAACTTTAGTAAGTCCCTTATGATTTCTCTTTCTTGATTACCTTTTCATGCTTCTCTTGATTCTTGTGTTTGAAAGTCAAATTTTCTATTCAGCTCTGGTCTTTTCACTGAGAAAGCTTGAAACTTCTCTATTTTATTGAAAGTCTATATTTTGCCTTGGAGCATGATACTCAGTTTTGCTGGGTAGGTGATTCTTGGTTTTAATCCTAGCTCCATTGACCTCCGGAACATTGTATTCCAAGCCCTTTGATCTCTTAATGTAGAAGCTGCTAGATCTTGTGTTATTCTGATTGTGTTTCCACAATACTCAAATTTTTCTTTCTGGCTGCTTGCAGCATTTTCTCCTTGATCTGAGAGCTCTGGATTTTGTGACAATATTCCTAGGAGTTTTCTTTTTGGGATTTTTTTTCAGGAGGGGATCTTTGGATTCTTTCAATTTCTGTTTTACCTTGTGGCTCTAGAATATTAGGGCAGCTCTCGATAATTTCTTGAAAGATGATATCTAGGCTCTTTCTTTGATCATGGCTTTCAGGTAGTCCAATAATTTTTAAATTATCTCTCCTGGATCTATTTTCCAGGTCAGTGGTTTTTCCAATGAGATATTTCACAATGTCTTCCATTTTTTCATTCCTTTGGTTCTGTTTTTTAATATCTTGATTTCTCATAAAGTCACTAGCTTCCCCTTGCTCCATTCTAATTTTTAAGGTAATACTTTCTTCAGTAGACTTTTGGACTTCCTTTTCCATTTGGCTAATTCTGCTTTTCAAGGCATTCGTTTCCTCATTGGCTTTTTGGAGTTCTTTTGCCATTTGCATTAGTCTATTTTTAAGGTGTTATTTTCTTCAGTATTTTTCTGGGTCTCCTTTAGCAAGTCATTGACTTGTTTTTCATAGTTTTCTTGCATCCTTCTCATTTCTCTTCCCAATTCTTCCTCTATTTCTCTTCGTTGCTTTCCCAAATCCTTTTTGAGCTCTTCCATGGCCTGAGACCAGTTCATGTTTTTCTTGGAGGCTTTTGATGTAGGCTCTTTGACTTTGTTGACTTCTTCAGGCTGTATGTTTTGTTCTTCTTTGTCACTAAAGAAAGATTCCAAAGTCTGAGTCTGAATCTGAGCCCATTTTCACTGCCTGGCCATGTTCCCAGCCAAGTACCTGACCCTTGAGTTTTTCGTCAGGGTATGACTGCTTGTAGAGTAGAGAGTACTTTTTCCCAAACTTGAGGGGCTGCACTATTGTTTTCAGAGCTATTTCTGCACAGCAAGCTCTGCCACACCAGTGCTTCTCCCCCCACAAGAACCTCCAACCTATACCATGACTCAGATCTAAGCAGGCTCTGCACTCCTGCTCTGATCTGCCATTTAATTCCTCCTACCAGGTGGGCCTGGAACTGGAAGCAACTGCAGCTGCAGTTCTGTCCTCAGAGCTCTAACACCTCTGCTGCCCCTGCGGCAGTGGCCGAACTGAGAATTCCTTTCATTCAGTCCCTGAAGTTTTTCCCCACTAACCTTGTCTGTTGTGTTTGTAGGTTGAGAAGTCTGGTAACTCCCACAGCTCACTGATTCAGGGTGCTAGGGCCTGTTCCGCCCGGCTTCCAGTCTAGTTGGTCCAGGTGCAGCCCACACTGGGCTCTGCTCTGCTCCCAGCTCCATGCTATAGACCCTTCCCAGTGACCATCCAGGCTGTCCTGGGCTGCAGCCCTGATTCCCTCTGCTATTTTGTGAGTTCTGCAGTTCTAGAATTTTATCAGAGCCATTTTTATAGGTGTTTGGAGGGTCCTGGGGGAGAGCTTTAGGGAAGTCCCTGCTTTCCAAACACCATCTTGGCTCCACCCCAGTTAAGGCAAATTTGTATAAAAAATTTGTATAAAAAGTATAAAGCAAATTTGTTGAATATACCTTTCATCCAAATCATCCAACTTGTATTTCTGAAATGCTACAATTGACATGCCAGTCTAAGCTATGGATATAATATTGTTGGTATTAAAACCAGACTGGGACTGTGACTGGGCAATTGGACCATAGACAAGTGTTTAAAGAGGTTGAAGGCTGATAGGGAAAGACATAAATGAAGGGAAATATGGCATCAAATCCAAAAATAAGATGTTGGTGAGCCCTTTATGAGGAACAATGGTGGTAAACAAAATATCTTAAGAACAGTCTTGGGAATCCCCAATAAAAACTCCTCAGAATTTTAGTTGAGTATTATCATATCTTTCTTCTAATTTTTGAGCTCAAAATCAAGATTATAGGTCCCTATTATAAGGTTGGGTATTTCTCCTTTAAAACAAGTCCAGGGTTGTGTAGGAAGAACTTTAGAAGGTTGGGTTTAATGGTATTGCTTGTTTCTTGTCCAAAAGAAAAAAAAAAGATAGCTAAAAGGTTGAGTTAATGGTTGGGTGGAGATACTAGAGATTAAACCTAGAGATTAAATGAAAAATCTAGAGATGGGATTTGAGAGGCAAAACCATAGTCTTACAATCAAAATAACATCCCTTCCAACCTCGGCACCTAATCCTTATACACGCATTGACAAATATATGGGTATGCATGTGTGGTTGTGTATAATATTATACACACATAAAAATGTCTACACATATTTACACACTCATGCACATATATATTTATATGTTGATATGTGTATATATGTGTATATACATGCATATGTATATATCTAACTACACACACAGACATACACACACACACACACACTGGCCTTAAATATATCTTCAGGCAACTTGGGGAAATTGCAACTTTTGTCACTATGTTAATATATTTATGCTAATTAGAAAAGACTAATTGGTAATTCTTCACATGCATTCTTCTGTTCTCAGCAGCCACTAAATTAATTGATCCCTTGGCTTACATAAAATCTAAATTCATTCAGCAAATTTCAATAAACATTTATGCACTTCCTATTACATAAAACTCACTGTGCTAGGTGCCATGGATTAAGCTACAAAATGTATAGAGGGTTAATGTGCTATAATGGAGAGAAAGAAGATCTTGGAGCTAGAACTACATTCAAGGCTCAAGTCTGACACAAACTGGCTATGTGACCCTATATAGGCCAAGTAGCCTCTTAGTTTCTCAGGGAACTCAGTATAAATATAAATTAACAGAGAAGGCTCTGATCTGCTGCAGTAAAGAAAATTAATTTAAGTTTTTAAAAGTCTAACAAAGTAATCAAATATATGTGTGTTTATATATATAAACACAAATATGATGTGCATATGTGTGTACATATATTATATTTAATAGGTATTTATCTCTGTTGCCATATATGTAGCTCTCATGTATACATATGTGTACAAACATGTTTAGAGTGACTTTTATTCTGGTGGCAAAGAACTGGAAATCAAAGTAATTGAATAGGACTAACTGAACAAGTTATGGCATATGACTGTGATGGAATATTATGCTATAAAAAATGGTTAATAGGATGCTTTCAGAAAAACTGGAAAGACTTACATGAACTACGGCAAAGTAAAGTGAGCAGAACCAGGAGAACATTGTGCCCAGTAACAGCAATATTGTAATTTTGTACATTGATCAACTTTGAATGACTTAGCTATTTTCAGGCAATTTAAAACAATTCTTACAAGGTTAAATGCCCCAGAAAATTTGAGTAATTCTGAATAATGTTTGTGTATACAAAGATATTCATGTCAGTCTGGCAATTCTGCATGGTAACAGTTCTGGGAAATGAGTAACAAGACTGCAGTGACAAAAACATATATGTATATATTTATGTGCATGTTTGTAGAATTGTCACATTGTCTCAGCCTACCCATAAGCAATTACTATTTATCAAATTGTTTAGATCTGACTTTATTTGTGTGAAAAGGGTTTTGTAATTGTGTTCATAAAGTTACTGGGTTTGTCATGGAAGGTGGATTCCCAAGTATTTCATGTTGTCCACAGTAATTTTAAAAAAAAAATTTCTCTTTCTATCTCTCACTGCTGCACTTTGTTAAGTATAGAAATGCTGATAATTTAGGTGGGTTTATTTTACATCCTTCAACTTTATTAAAGTTGTTAATTATTTCAATTTTTCTGTCTTGATTTTCTAAGTATATCATCATATCATCATCAAAGAGTGATTGTTTTGTTTCTTCATTGTATATTCTAATTCCTTCCATTTATTTTCATCTTTTATTGCTATAGCTAGCATTTCTAGTACAAAGTTGTAAAAATGGACATGTTTGCTTCACTCCTGATCTTATTAAGATGGCTTCTATCTTCTACCCATTACATATAATGCTTGATTTTAGTTTTTGTCATTTCAAAGAAAGCTCCATTTGTTCTTATACTTTTTAGTGTTTCTAATAGGAATGAGTATTTTATTGTCAAAATATTTTTTCTGTATCTATTAAGAAAATCACATGATTTGTTTTTTATTATTATTGATATGAACAATTATTCTTATTGAATTTTCTAATATTAAACCAGCCCTGCCATCCTGGTAAATCTCTCCTGGTCATAATGAATGTTTTTTTAATGACATATTGCTATAATCTCCTGGCTAGTATTTTATTTAAATTTTTGCATTAATATCCATTATGGAAATTCATCTCTAGTTTTCTTTCTCTGTTTTTGCTCTTTCTAGTTTAAGTATCACCACAATATTTCTGTTGTAAAAGAAATTTGTTAATACTACTTCTTTGCCCATTTTCCCAAATAGTTTATATAGAATTGGAATTGTTCTTTAAATGTTTGGTAGAACTCACTTGTGAATTCCTCTGACCCTCAGGAATTATTCTGAGAGAGGTCATTGATGGCTTGTTCAACTTCTTTTTTAAGGGTTATTTAAGCATCATATTTCCTTTTCTGTTAATCTGAATATTTTATATTTTTTGTAAATATCCATTCCTTTCACTTATTGTCAGATTTATTGGCATATAATGGGACAAAATAGAACTTCATAATTTCTTTAATTTTCTTTTTCTTGGTGGTGAATTCATTCCTTTCAGTTTTCATGCTATTATTTTTAGTTTTCTTCTTTCTTTTCTTTGATCAAATTAACCAATAGTTTATTTATTCTTTTATAAAACCAAATCCTAGTTTTATTTATTCAATAGTTTTCTTACTTCCATTTTATTAATCTCTCCCTTGAGTTTTACTTTCCCCTGCTTCCTTTGAATGTTATCTAAGGAATATGCCCTCTATCTGCCTACTTACCATTTCCTTTCCAGTTGCCTCCTAGGAGCAATAAAGTGGAAAACTAGAGGGGTAGAGAAAGAGAAGAAGAAAATATTTCTAACTGTAATACACATATCAGACTGTTAATCCTAGAATAAGTGGTTGTTTATGTTCCTATACTATTTGAAAATTATATATATATATATATATGTATTATGTATTTATAGATGTACATATATGTGTACATATCCATTTATAATGATTTTAATTCAAGCCATAGTATGACATTCTAGATTGTGAGCAGTGATGCTAACCTATAGAAGAGAAATTTACATTAAATTCGTGCAAAGAAGGGCCAAAGAGCTAACTAGAAGGAGAATTTAAGTAGATGTAATTAATCTCTAAGTCTATTCCTAATTCAGACTATTATTTTAACCCATAGAGAGACAACAAGCAATTAGCTACTAGTAGTAAATGTTGGGAGTTAGTTTGGTGATCAGGTAATCACTTATATCACCCAGAAAAAGCTCCCCATAATAGTCATGATACAAAATAACACTATGTGAATAAGAAGAGTATGATATGTTTAAAGAAGAACAAATAAGGAGATATTACTTCTATCTTAATGGAGGGGGGCACAGAATAAGAGAAGTCAGGCAAGAATTCATGGAAGAGGTGATATTATTACCACTTTAAAGTAAGAATAAATGAGGAATAAGAACATGCTGGGCTTATGTGAATACTGTTTATTTATTTATTTAAAACAAGTGCCTAATATTTATTGTTCCTTTCATTTCTTACTTTAAGGAGGTAGGATTCCGAATCTATCCTAATTAATGTAATCTTTGAAAGCCTAGATACCTTACTTCAATCAATTAAGTACTTCAGGTTAAAGAATTTCCCTTCACATGTATTACAAGGACCATAATTGATTAAGGAGCTAGTCATTTAATAGTCATAAGATAAAATCACATTGTATCACACAGGAACACAGGAACACCTTGCAATTGAAAGAATCAGACACAATTCTGGCACTATACAGAAAAATAGCAGTCAACACAGCAGTAAAACCATGTAGTGGCAAATGACTTCAAATTTCAAAGGTTAATATTCCAGACTTAGAGCTAGCCCCTAAATGATAATCACTCTTGTGGATAGTAAAGTGAGTGTTTCTATCTCTTTCTTTCCTACCAATAATAATCATATCATTAAAGAAACTAGACCAATAGCAGCAATGAATTTAGCTAGTATTGGAGAAATTGAACCTTTGAGAAGCAATATATACATTGGGAGCAGAATGTCACACTAAGAACAAATATATGTAGAAAAATAGTTACATAAGGAGGGAGGCAACTTCTAGAAATATGACCCCTTGAACCAGATAAGAACGTTACTTACGAGTTAAAACAAAGGACTTTTGGGCCTAAAGTGCCCATGAGTTGTGAGCTAAATATATATTATATAGTACTCTAAGTTTCCATACACTTTTCCCATGGCCACTGAATGTGTGTATTTTAGGAAGTGCCCTGTGTATTAGAGTGAATGTGTTGTATCACTTCTTCTTACTATACTGTCTCAGTAGATACCTTTGCCGAGAGTTAAATGAGATTACTGGCTGATTGCTTATTGGAAGGACATCAGTGTGGGCTTGTGAGCAACTCATAAACTTGTAAAAAACCCAGAAACTCAGGGTTACTCCTAGAATTTTTATTATAGTAGTAGACAACCTTTTGGGACTATAATATTTGAATGCAACTGAAAGTTTGGGAATTAGGCCCAGAATATTTTTGATATCCTTTTCTTATTTCCCATCCTAAAATAATGAATGAATTAATGGATGAATTACAACCATCTCCAAGACATTATGTTGATAGTACTAGAGATGTAGACTTGGAGATGATATGTACTTCCTCTTCATAAGGAATTTGCAATAAATAATAGAATATTCAAATATAAGGTGTCCACAATCATTTCTGCTGCCCATTTTAGAAGGATACATGATCAAAGATCTAGAGCTGAAAGGAATAATAAGATCCAAGGAAGATGATCAGAGGAAAGTATCTCAGAGACCATGTAGTTCAACCCAATTATTTCAAAGGTGAGGAAAACCAAGGCCTACAGAAATTAAGTAGCTCACCCAACTTCATTTAAGTAGCAGATGTAGATCAAATAAGCAGCACAGGGAGGGAACTTTATTTCTGAGACTGACTCTAGGGCCTGCGAACATTCTCCTTTACCTTCCTATCTTTGAATGTAGATTTCATGCACTTAACTTACATTGTGTAATCATCATAGACCTGCTTGATCAATTCTTTTTTTTAACTTTATTTTAGACTTAAGCACCAGAACGCAAATACTGAATAGAGAAAAGAAACAAAAACATATCACCAACTTAATTATTGGAACTTAAATACAAAGTAAGAAAGGGGGAAAACGCATGTCAGGTGCATAGCAGAAAATAAGAAAGGACTCAAAATACGTAACAACAAATTTTTATTTCAAGAAAGCCTGTATGATAAATACTACACATTGTGTTGGAAACTGCCCATCTTTTCTTTGCTTCCTTGTAAGTTTTCTTTTGTTCTCTGCTGTGTACTTTTTCACTTTCTTCTTTTTTTCCTGCCCCTGCCCCAGAAAGCTACCATTAAGTGGGGATATATATATATACACATACACACATATAAATACACATATATTTATATACATATATATGTATATACATACACATACATAGACATACATTTTCCCCAATTCTACTCCTGATCCTTGTTTTTATGTTTGTGCATATCTCTTGTTTCCTATCCCTCCTTACTTCTACCTGATACCTTGACCTCCTATTACTTGCCTACCCCCATCCAATTATCCCTCCCCTATCCTCCCATTCCCACAAATCTAAACACCCTATATAGCCCCCTAAAACCTATTCCCTCACCCTCCCCTCTAGAGAACCCTCACTTGTCCTCTCAATCCTACCTATTCCCTTCTCATTTTTTCTTCTGAATTTAGAAGACTTTATATTCTTCTAAACATATATGTATTGTTCCCTCTTAAACACATTCCCAAAGAAAACATGTTACCAGAACTACCAGCCTTCCTCCCCCATCTAATTCCTCTGTATCAATTCTTCCTCTTGTACCTCATTTGTATAAAATAATTACTCTTTTTAGTTGTTCCTAAATAGTTTTACTTTTTTAAATTCATATCATACTCAGGTTTACCCCAATCTTTCTTATGAGCTACCCAATTACTAATAAGAATCTCAGACACACATTTTGCATTTTACATACATAAAAAGTAAATAGTTTTTCCTTATTGAATCCCTTCTAATCAGTCTTTGGTATGTACCTTATGTTTCTCTTGGCTTTTGTATGTGAAATCTTCAGGGTTTTTTTGTTAAATAAGTCTTGAAAATCTGACAATCAAATGTCCATTTTTTTAAATTCACTATCATGCCTAACTTTGCTCGGTATGATATTTTTGGCAAAGCCCCAGTTCTTTTACTCTTTGATGTATAGTGTTTCAAGACCTGTGGTCCTTTAATATCTCCACTTCTAGGTCTTGTGTCATTCTAACTGTGGCAACATCATATTTAAATTATTTGATTCTTGTGGCTTTTAATATTTTATCCTTGAGCTGGGGGTTACAGAAGTAGACTATAATATTCCTATGAGCAACATCATATTTAAATTGTTTTATTCTTGAGGTTTTTAATACTTTATCCTTGAGCTGGGGTTTCAGAAATGGAATATAATATTCCTATGAGTATTCCTCATAGGATCTCTTTTAAGTAGTGATCAATGGATTTTTTCTATTTCTACCCCCTCACACACACCCTTTGTTCTAAAGCTTCAGGACAATTTTCTTTAGTTATTTCTTGTATTATTGTATCAAGATTCTTTTTTTGATCACAACTTTCAGTTAGTCTGAATATTTGTGTGTTTTCTCTTCTTGATCTATTCTCCAGATCTGTTGTTTTTCTTATAAGATGTTTCACTTTCTCTTTTATTTTTTTTCATTATTCATATTTTGTTTAGTTATTTCTTGATCTCTTATAATTTCACTGCCTTCACCTTGCCCAATTCTAATTTTCAAGATGGCATTTTCTTCCTTAAGATTCTGGATCTCCTTTTCTAATTGGTTGATTTTCCTTTTATAATCTTGTTTTTCTTGGATTATTCTTATTTTCTTTTAGTTTTACCTCCATCTCTGATATTTGATTTTTAAAGTCTGTTTTTATGATCTTCTATTAATTCTTTTTGGCAGGTAACCATTTGACATTATTCTTTGGGGTACAAGGGGGTTTCTTTATTTCAATATCTTCCTCTGCAGATAAACCCTGGTCTTCTCTATTCCCATAATAATTTTCTGTAGTTGGATTCTTTCTCCTTTGCCTGTGCATTTTTTTGTGGTAATAGCTTAATTTTTTAATTAACTTTGGGGTATGGGAGATGGTGCCTCTTGCCCCAGGTTTTCAGTTCTTCCCTCGACCCTGGAACCAAAGCCAAACCTCCAACCTCCTGTAAGTACCCACTGTCAAGGGCTTTCTGCCCCACTGCTTCTGCACTAACTGGATGTGTGCTAGTTCCTTCTCCCCTGCTGCTCTTTGCAGCACAACTGGGTCTGGTGTTCCTTGTCAGCAGAGGTTCCCTCAATCTTCCTGGGCCCAGGGGCCCAGCTCCCCTCACTATTCTGGAGGTAAAATTTCCTGTGGCTGGGGCCCAGGCAGTCTCTCAAACCACTTAACCCCAGGGCTTGTGGCTTGTTGTTAAAGTGGACCCTAGCCTGGAGGGGTTTGCTCTTCACGGGACCAAATGTAGTCCTGGAATTTTGCTTCTGATCTTCTCAAATTGACCCCAGAAGACCCTAGTTGTGCTCCTATTCTTATTTATTTTTACCTACACTTTGTTCACCCTAAGGTGCTGTTTTATCTCTTTTGTGGGGTGAAATCTTGAGAGCTTGGAATTTTCTGACCTGCTCCACCATCTTCCAGAATCCTCTCTTGATCAATTCTTTGAAGGATGGATTGATGTACTTTATTCTACTGTAAGGAGAAGAAGCTCTCAAATAGTGTATTTTATGGGACATCTTGTTTATGGCTCTAATCTCTTTGGCTTATTTTATGCTAGACTAACTGGAATCAAAATTAAACAAGCCTGGCACTCTTCAGGACAGAGGTTCTTAAACTGGGTAACCCAAAGCTCTAAGGCATGATTGAAATAATTTCTGAGAATGCATGAACTTGGATAGGAATGTTAATTTTCACTAACATTTGAATTCTATGCATTTTATTTTATATGTTTAAAAACATTCTCAGAGGGTATTTGGGGGGTGGGGTGGGAGCGTCCACAAGATTAACAAATGGGTCCATGACATAAAAAGTTGGGAACCTCAGCTCAAGAAAGTTTTCTCCTATTTGCTCCCCCAAATACTCTAGCTTTTTATCAACTCATTTGAAATATGTCCCCAATTCCATGATGCCATAATAAAATAACTCTAGTTCAATAAAAGTTTGAATTATAATTTTAAAATAATTACCCTAAGGCAGGAAAAATTAGGAATTAATCATGAATCTATCCTTTAGAAAATCAGAGGAGAAGAGATGGAAGATGGGAAGAGACAGAGGAGAGAAAGAGAGAGGGAATGGGGAGAGACAGAGACAAACAGAGAGGCGGGGGAGAGATAGAGAGAGAGAGAGAGAGAGAGAGAGAGAGAGAGAGAGAGAGAGAGAGAAATATAGAGAGAGAGAGAGAGAGAGAGAGAGAGAAGCAGACAGACAGACAGACAGAATGAGGCAGATTGATACCTAGACAGAAGACAGAGACAAGCTAGGAGAGACTGAGAAATGCAAACTTATTTTGACAGAATGATATTAAAGGGGATGCTAAGAAAAAAAAAAGACAACTCAGTTGCAAAACAAGAAAACAGACACTTCTCATTAGCCAAACTATTAAACTTTGAGTCAGCACCCAAGATGTAATCTTGAAAATTAGTGGAATCCCTGAGGGGTAAGACAACAACAATAACAACTGATTTTGTTCAAGCTTTAATTAAAGTTGCACTCATTAAAACTATGAATCAAATCGCCTCTCACAGGCTAAATCTACTGTCAGTGAGCTACTGTCTAGAAATCTAAATCTTAGAGAACAACTGTGGCTGATTCTCACCATGTTTCTGAATTCCAAGTACAAGTTAATTGTATGAAAATTCATCAAAGATAGCAAGTTTGCCAGAGTTTAGCATGCTCACTAAAAATAGAGTATAATTTTGCAAGGCCATGCTTTAGAATTATATGAGGAAAAATGTTCTTCTTTAACTATAAAATTCCATATTTTATGGAAATGTCTTTAATGAACTTGAAAAGGTTATTGACTTTATTAAATCAAAACTTTAATAGCATGAAATTACTCCCCCTGGTTAAACTTTGAAAAGCTCTCTGAGGAAGTAACCTTTTTCCCCCATTCATCTCAGTCTTATAATCCTTTTATTTGCTCCACTTTCATTTTATTTCCATAGACAAATATCAAAATAGGGTTATTTCCCCACATGAATTAATTTTTCCTACTAAATGGAAATCCTTTAGCTGACTTGTGTCAGGTCTAGATAATAATTAATATATAGTTAAGATGATTATCATTGCAAAGGGAACTTGAAGTCAAATGACCTGTATTTGAATCTTAGCTTTGTCTCTGATGTGTTTTCTAGTTCCCAATCTATTGTTCACTGCCACAAAGAAGTACCATACAGGAAATGGAAGAAGAAGGCTCAGCAATGTCTAACAAATATAAAAACATGATTGCTGAGAATGGAAGAGGCAAAAGTAAAGCAGAACTAGATTTCTTGTCACCTTCACACGTACCCTGATGTTTTGCAAACTGTATTTTCACAATTCCTATATGTTTCTCTCTGACTTCTCTGTGCAACTGAGCTCATACTTTAAAAGGCAGCTAACACTAACAAAAACAAAACCTTATGTTTCCCCCCTCATAGCTTCTTCACATTAATTTCCATTTTGCAAACACCCTTGCATCTGCTTAGGCAATCCTAAAATTGACATATATAGTTCCCAGTAACATCCTTACCTATTTTTGAACAGTTATACAATGGGTGCATGTACTACCTTCCTTTTCTAATCCTCCTTTCCCTGCACAACAAATATACTCATGTTCCCCAGGACCCAAATTATCATCTGCCATCTTTCACAGTAGTTAAAACTATTTGATGCTGTGCCAAGGCTGTTCTTGTTGATTGATTCAAAGACAATTTTATTTTTTCTCTTATCTCTTGTATTTGTGTTTCAATGTTTCTTCATAGCTCTGGTCTTTTTATCAGGAATACTTGGAAGTCTTCTATTTAATTTTGCTGTGTAAGTTATTCTTAGCTAGAAGCATACAACCTTTGCCTTCTACGATTGTATATTCCAAGCTCTCTACTCCTTAATGGTACTTTGATGCTTAATCATATGTGATTCTGATTAGGACTCTAGTATTTCAAGTTATTCTGACTGCTTGAAATATTTTTTTTTTACTTTAACTTAGAAGAGCTATAATGTTCTTATGACTTTTCATTTTGGAGTTTCAGGAAGAGACCAGTAGATTCTTTCCACTTTGCATTTTTACCATCTGATTCTTTTTTTTTTAAATTTCTTTATTTATTTTTAGTTTACCACACACGGTTCTACATAGTTTTGAGTTCCAGTTTTTTCTTTTTTTTTTAAATTTCTTTATTTATTTTTAGTTTACCACACACGGTTCTACATAGTTTTGAGTTCCAGTTTTTCTCCCCTCCCTCCCCCCTCCCTCCCCAAGATGGTATGGAATCTCATATAACTGTCATGTATAACTTCGCATTGAATTAATTTATGCACTAGTCAAGTCGTGGAGAAGAATTTTGACCAATGGAATGAATCATGAGAAAGAAGAAACAGAACCAAAAAAAAAAACCCAAAAAACGAAAACAAAAAAGAAGCAAAAAAGGCGAGCATTTAGTGCGCCTCGATCTATATTCAAACTTCGCAGTTCTTTCTCTGGATGAAGATAGCATTCTCCATCGTGAGTCCCCTGGAGTTGTCCTTGCCCCTTAGGTTGCTGAGAAAAGCACAGTATGTCAGGGTTGGTCCTCACAGAATCCATATATCTGTGGCTGTGCACAACGTTCTCCTGGCTCTGCTCCGCTCACTCAGCATTATGTCGTGTAGGTTTTTCCAGGTTGTTATGAAGTCTGCATCATCCCCATTTCTTATGGCACAATAGTATTCCATCACCTTCATATACCACAGCTTGTTCAGCCATTCCCCAATTGATGGGCATCCCTTTGATTTCCAATTCTTAGCTACCACAAAAAGAGCTGCTATAAATATTCTTGAAGATAAGGGTCCTTTTCCCGCTTGTGTGATTTCTTTGGGATACAACCCTAGAAGTGGTATTGCTGGGTCAAAGGGTATGAACATATCTATAGCCCTTTGGGCATAGTTCCAAACTGCTCTCCAAAATGGCTGGATCAGCTCACAACTCCACCAGCAATGCAACAATGTTCCAATTTCCCCACATCCTTTCCAGCATTTATCATTTTCCTGTTTTGTTATATTAGCCAATCTGACAGGAGAGATGTGGTATCTAAGAGTTGTTTTGATTTGCATTTCTCTAATCAGTAGTGATCCAGAGCATTTTTTCATATGCTTGTAGATAGCTTTAATTTCTTCCTCTGAAAACTGCCTGTTCATATCCTTTGACCATTTCTCAATCGGGGAATGGCTTGTATTCCTATATATTTGGCTCAGCTCCCTGTATATTTTAGAGATGAGGCCTTTATCAGAGATACTAGTTGCAAAGATTTTCTCCCAATTTTCTGCTTCCCTCCTAATTCTTGTTGCATTGGCTTTTTTTGTACAAAAACATTTCAATTTGACATAATCAAAATTATCCATTTTGCATTTTGTAATGCTCTCCATCTCTTGTTGGGTCATGAATTCTTTATTTTTCCACAAATCTGAT
Source organism: Trichosurus vulpecula (assembly GCF_011100635.1). Classification (NCBI taxonomy): domain Eukaryota; kingdom Metazoa; phylum Chordata; class Mammalia; order Diprotodontia; family Phalangeridae; genus Trichosurus; species Trichosurus vulpecula. The sequence continues at coordinate 303,135,859 of NC_050573.1, read as the reverse complement.
AAGTAAACTATTCCTTGCTTTCCCAAATTACTTAGAGTATTAACTTTTACTCCTAAATCATGAACCCACTTTGACTTTATTTTGGTATATGGTGTAAGATATTGGTCTATGCCCAGTTTTTGCCCTACCATTTTCCAATTTTCCCAACAGTTTTTGTGAAATAGTGAATTATTAGCCCAGAAGCTGGCCTCTTTGGGTTTATCAAAGAGTAGATTGCTAAACTTGTTGATTTCACCTACTTGTGTACCTATCCTATTCCACTGATCCACACCCCTGTTTCTTAACCAGTACCAGGCAGTATTGATGACTGCTGCTGTGTAGTACAGTTTAATATCTGGTGTGGCTAAGCCACCATCTCTAGCATGTCTTTTCATTAATATCCTAGATACTCTAGACCTCTTGTTTTTCCAAATGAATTTTGTTATTATTTTGTCCAGCTCAGTAAAAAATTTTTTTGGTAGTTCGATTGGTATGGCACTGAATAGATAGATTAATTTAGGTAAAATTGTCATTATATTAGCTCGGCCTAACCATGAGCAACTGATATTTCTCCATTTATTTAGATCTGATTTTATTCACGTGAAAAGTGTTTCATAGTTATTTTCATATAGGCCCTGGGTTTATCTTGGCAAATAGACTCCCAAATATTTTATAGTGCCTTCAGTAACTTTGAATGGAATTTCTCTTTCTATCTCTTGCTGTTGGGCTTTGTCAGTAATGTATAGGAATGCTGAGGATTTATTTGGGTCTATTTTATATCCTGCAACTTTGCTAAAGTTGTTTATTATTTCAAGTAGTTTTTTACTTGATTCTCTAGGATTCTCTAGATAAATCATCATATCATCTGCAAAAAGTGATAATTTAGTTTCTTCTTTTCCTATTCTAATTCTTTCAATTTCTTTTTCTTCTCTTATTGCTACAGCTAATGTTTCTAGTACCAAATTGAATAATAGGGGTGATAATGGGCATCCTTGTTTCACCCCTGATCTTATTGGGAATGCATCTAGTTTATCCCCATTACAAATAATGCTTGTTGATGGTTTTAGGTAGATGCTATTTATAATTTTGAGGAAGGTTCCACTTATTCCTATGCTTTCTAGTGTTTTTAATAGGAATGGGTGTTGTACTTTGTCAAAGGCTTTTTCTGCATCTATTGAGATGATCATATGGTTTCTGCTAGTTTTGTTGTTGATATGGTCAATTATGCTAGTAGTTTTCCTAATATTGAACCAGCCTTGCATTCCTGGAATAAATCCTACCTGGTCATAGTGTATTATTCTCGTAATGAGTTGCTGCAATCTTTTTGCTAATATTTTATTTAAAATTTTTGCATCAATATTCATTAGAGAAATTGGTCTATAATTTTCTTTCTCTGTTTTAACTCTACCTGGTTTGGGTATTAGTACCATATTTGTGTCATAAAAAGAATTTGGTAGGACTCCTTCTTCACCTACTTTCCCAAATAGTCTACAAAGTATTGGAATTAGTTGTTCTTTAAATGTTTGATAGAATTCACATGTAAAACCATCTGGCCCTGGAGATTTTTTCCTAGGGAGTTCATTGATGGCCTGCTCAATTTCTTTTTCTGATATGGGGTCATTAAGAAATTTCACTTCCTTCTCTGTTAGCTTGGGCAGTTTATGTTTTTGTAGATATTCATCCATATCTCTAAGGTTGTCACATTTATGGGCATACAGTTGGGCAAAATAATTCCTAATTATTGTTTTGATTTCTTCTTCATTAGAGGTGACCTCACCCTTTTCATTTTTGATACTAGTAATTTGATTTTCTTCTTTCTTTTTTTTAATCAAATTGGCCAAAGGTTTATCAATTTTATTGGTTTTTTCATAGAATCAGCTCTTTGTTTTATTTATTAATTCAATAGTTTTCTTGGTTTCAATTTTATTAATCTCTCCTTTGATTTTCAGTATTTCTAATTTGGTATTTAATTGGGGGTTTTCAATTTGCTCTTTTTCTAGCTTTTTCAGCTGTATGCCCAGATCATTGATCTCCTCTTTCCCTATTTTATTCATGTAGGCATTTAGAGATATAAAACTTCCCCTAAGAACTGCTTTTGCTGCATCCCATAAGTTTTGGTATGTTGTTTCATTATTTTCATTCTCTTGAATGAAATTATTAATTGTTTCTCTGATTTGTTCTTTGGCCCACTCATTCTTTAGAATTAAATTATTTAGTTTCCAATTAGTTTTTAGCTTATTTTTCCATGGTACTTTATTAAAAATGATTCTTATTGCATCATGATCTGAAAAGGATGCATTGACTACTTCTGCTTTTCTGCACTGGATTGTGAGGTTTTTATGCCCTAGTACATGGTCAATTTTTGAGTATGTGCCATGTACTTTTGAGAAGAAAGTATATTCCTTTTTATCCCCATTCAGTTTTCTCCAGAGGTCTATCATATGTGCCTTTTCTAAAATTCTGTTTACCTCCTTAACTTTTTTCTTATTTATTTTGAGGTTAGATTTATCAAGTTCAGAAAGGGGGAGGTTGAGGTCTCCCAATATTATAGTTTTGCTGTCTATTTCTTCCTGTAACTCGCTTAACCTCTCCTCTAAGAATTTGTATGCCTTACCCTTTGGTGCATATATGTTAAGCAATGATATTGCTTCATTGTTTATGGTGCCTTTTAGCAGGATATAATGTCCTTCCTTATCTCTTTTAATTAGATCTATCTTTACTTTTGCTTTGTCTGAGATTAGGATTGCTACACCTGCTTTTTTTACTTTAGCTGAGGCACAATATATTTTACTCCAGCCTTTTACCTTAACCCTATGTGTATCCCCCTGTTTCAGATGCGTTTCTTGTAAACAGCATATTGTAGGATTATGGTTTTTAATCCATTCTGCTATCTGCTTCTGTTTTGTGAGGATGTTCATCCCCTGCACGTTCAGGGTTAGGATTTCTATCTGTGTCTTTTTCTGCATCCTAATACCCCCTGTTTATGCTTTTATTTCTTCCTTTCACCTTCTCCTCCTCAACAAAGTTTTGCTTTTGACCACCGCTTTCCTCAGTTAACCCTCCCTCTTTATTCCCCTCCCTTGTCTTAACGTTACCCACTTGCTACTTCTACTCCCCCTTCTGCCCACCCCCCTCCCTTTTTTCCCCTTTACCCTCCCAGTTCCCGTAGGACAAGTTAGATTTCTAAACTTTTCAGAGTATGTTATTCCCTTCTTGAACTAGATCAAATGACAGTAAAGCTCAAATACTGCTCTTCTCCCTCCCTTCTTTCCCTCTACTATAATATGTTTTTGTGCCACTTCCTTTGGTGTAATTTACACTTTTCTACTACCTCCTTACCACTTCCCTCATAGCCCTCCCTTTATATCTCTTATTTATATTTTATATCTTTACATCAGTTAATTTATACAGGCATTCACAACCTATGTATATCCCTTTCATTTGTCATAAGAGTTGTACCATTCACAAGAATGACTTATATATGTATATGTATGTATATATGTATATATATATATATATATATATATATACACACACACATATACATATATATGTATATATATATATATATATACACACACATATGTGCAGAAAAAACATACATAAGATGATATAATCCCATATAAAGATGTAAACAACCTGCCCTTATTGGTTAATAAGGTTTGTGGGGTTTTTCCCCCTTGTTACCTTTTTATGTCTCTCTTGAGTTTTATATTTGGAGATCAAATTTTCCATTGAGTTCTGACCTTTTCATCAGGAAGGTCTGGAATTCCCTTATTTCATTGAATGTCCATCGCCTTGCCTGGAAAATTATGATTAGTTTTGCTGGGTAGTTGATCCTTGGTTGTAGTCCCAGCTCCTTGCCCTTCCGAATATCATATTCCAATTTCTCCTGTCTTTTAATGTGGAAGCTGAAAGATCCTGCGTGATCCTGAGTGTAGTTCCACGATATTTGAATTGCTTCTTTTTGGCTGCTTACAGTATTTTCTCCTTGAGTTTATAGCTCTGAAATTTGGCTATAATGTTTCTTGGTGTTTTCAGTTTGGGATCTCTTTCAGGGGGTGATCGGTGAATTCTTTCAATGACTATTTTGCCCTCTGGTTCTAGGACCTCTGGGCAGTTGTCTTTGATAATTTCTTCAAAGATACTGTCAAGGCTCCTTTTTTCATCGTGGATTTCCGGTAGACCAATAGCTCTCAAATTATCTCTCCTGGATCTATTTTCCAGGTCAGTTGTTTTGCCAATCAGATATTTCACATTTTTTTTCTATTTTTTCATTCTTTACGTTTTGTTTCATTACTTTTTGATGCCTCATAGATTCATTAGCTTCCACTTGCTCAAGTCTAATTTTGAATGAGTTAGTGTTTACATTTTGCTTTTGAGTCTCCATTTTCAATTGGTTGATTTCGCCTCTCACGGTGTCCTTTTCTCTCTCTAGATTCTGAATCTCCGTATCCTTTTCGCCAATCTTATTCTTTAGGGACTTGATTTCATCAGTGAATTTTTTTTCCATTTTTTCCATATTTTCTTTTAGCTCACTAATTTGGTTTTTAAAATCCTCCTTTAGCTCTTCCAGCAGTGCTTTTTGGGCTGGAGACCAGTTCATATTAGCTTTTGAGGTATCTGATGTATCTACCGTGTCATTGCCGTCCCCCTCCATATCGATATTTTGTTCCTGCCTGTCTCCATAAAAAGAATCTATTGTCCTCGGTTTTTTTGTGTTCTTCTTCATGTTGGTTTGCCTTTTGCTGGCTTTACAAAGAATATCTACCTTTGGGTCTCAGGGCTTTCTGTCCCAGCTTTCTTATTCTGGGGGTTGTGTGTCTAGAATTATAGCCTTCAGTTTCCTGAGGTGTGGGGGAGGGGTCTGGCTCCCTGGTGTCTCACTCCCTGTGGGTGCTCTCCAGTACTTGCTTTTCAGCAATGGTCTCAGCTGTTTGTTGTTTGAGCTGATGTCTGGCGCTTCCCCTGGGGGAGCAAGGTTACGTCTGGGCTGTTGGCATTGACCCTTGCCTACTCTGCCCCTCTGGGACTAATGGGCTTCTACTATTTGTCCTGTGAGGCCCCACTACTTTCTCCTCTGTTTCAGTTCTCTCTTTTTTTTTTCCCGAGGAATTCTCTGGGTGAGGGGGGGAGGGATTAGAGCCTTTTATCTGGCCATTGAGTCTTCCAGAAGTTCAAGAAGCCGAGTTCCTGGGTTTGCAAGCGTCAGGAGTGGGTGTTTTCATGGCCGGTGGCGTTGCACTGCCTCTCGTCGCTTCCACAGACTGCTGTCCTGTGTTGGGAGTCCTGGGGATCTCTGCCGTTTTAGGGCGCCCAGCTTTCTCCCAGCCCATCTCCCACGTGGATTTCCCGGCCAGCCGCTTCCGCTTTGGTCTGGAGCAGCTCCGCACCGAGCACTCTCCAAGCCTATAGGATCGTGTCTTCAGCCTTTCAGACTCTCCCGGCTCGGAAATTTGCCCCACGCAGACTGCTCGCGGTTTCTGACTCTCTCAAATCTGCTCAAATTCACTTTTTTATGGGAATCTGACAGACCTTGTGAGAGAGCTCCGGTAAGACGCTACCTTCACGCGGCCATCTTTTACCATCTGATTCTAAATGAGCTGGGTAGTGATTTTTTTATATTTCTTGAAATATGATGGTCAGACTCTTTTTGGGGGGTATAATTTTTAGGTAGCCCAATGATTATTAATTTTTTTCATCCTGGAATTATTTTCCACATCAGTCACTTTGACTAATAGATACTTTACATTTTATTTTATTTTTATTTTTGATGCTTTCACTTTAAACATGTCTTCTTGCCTAAAGGCATAATTGGATTTAATTTTGTTTTCACAGAGTTTCTTGAGGGTCCATGGTTTTGTACAGCTTATGCCAAGTGGTTAGCCACCTTTCAATTTTTCATCCATAACTCTAATATTCTTTTCCAATATTTTTCCTTTACTATTCTCATTTAAGTTTTTTAAAAATATATCTTCTTTAGAACAACAACAAACTCCTGCTTCATTGCTTCTAGTAATTTGAGTTGAATTCTTGTCCAAATTGTGTTTTTCCAAGGTCTCGACTGTAAACCTTTTGGAGTCATTCTCTTTTTCTGTGCTCATGTTATGAGGATACCTTTCATCATAATAGTTTTTTTTTAAACCAGGTGTCTTTTTTCATTTTTTCATTCTTCCAGACTAATTTCCAACTTTAGAATTCATGTTTGGTCAAGGATTTGTGCACATCTGGAGAAAGGTCCGGGCTGATCTTGCTGCTTTCTAGAGATACTGAGTACTATATTATTCCAGGCTCTCAGAGGCATCATTATCTCAGGATGTGCAAGATTTCCATGCTCCTAAAGTTGGCTGATACAAGACAAAGTCTGATCACTGCCCCTTCATTCTAAGGTCCTCAAGTCCTTGACCTGGTTGGGATCTGAGTCACAATAGACTGTTGCTGGACTCAGCTTCTCCCAGCCAGGTAGACACCTGTTCTGGCTCAGTGCAACAGAACTGTGGTCTTCCTTTTGTTCTGCTATTCCACCTGGTTATTACCCTTCAGGCTTCATGTTGCTCTAGAAGCTTGGGGTGAAACACTGATCTGTTCCTGAGTTCAGATCCACACTCCAGCTACTTGTTTATGATCTTCCCCCTTGCTAGGTTCACAGGCTAGGACATGCAACCAATCCTAACTTCAAAAAGCCTTTTCTGGGCACAGATTCCTTCTTCAGATGCCCTGGATCTGTGACCTGGAACTGAGTAGTAGGCAACAAATTTGCCAGTTGGTATTGGTTCCAGCACCCTGCATAAGATGTAAATTGTAGAGGTTTGAGACCTCATTTTATCCTTGGATATACTTGCTAGGTGTTGGAATGTTCCACATAGTGCTACTTAACAGACACAGTCCTCCTTTCCAAATAACCTCTCTTCTTGTTTCTGTAAGCTGACAGGCACTGGAAAAGTAACTAATTATTTTGTTCTTTAATTTCCCAATCATACAGTCTGTTGAATTTTCCAAATCTATATGGTCTTTTTTTTTGCAGGGGGAAAGGCAGGACAATTGGGGTAAAGTGACTTGCCCAAGGTTACACAGCTAGTAAGTGTGTCAAGTGTCTGAAGCCAGATTTACTCAGGTCCTCCTGACTCAGGACTGCTGCTCTACTCACTGTGCCACCTAGCTGCCCCAGCTATATGGTCTTTTAAAGGGAAGCCTACAATTTTGCTACTCTGCCACATTGTCTGCACTGCCCTTGAATAACTGTTGATTGATTAATCAATATGCTATTTGCTTTCACTCAAGAATGATAGAAATAGAATGATCTTGAAAATATCAGTGGGCCCATTGCAACTTGTTAATCTTTTGCATATTTTAATTTAAATTTAAATCTAAATTTAATTTTAATTTAATTTTAATAAATGAATGAAAACATGTTAGGTGTTTATTTTGTGCTAAACAGCAAGGATACAAACACAAAACAAAAAGAAACTAGACAGTACTCAGTCTCGAGTTTTCAATCTCTAATTGGAGGAAATGACAAGTAAAAGCAAATTTTTCTATTGGACAAATAGAAAAATTGAGAAATCCTAAATGTCATTCAGCAGGGTTAATGTCAAGGTTCAGTGAGCCTTAGATTGCATTGATTGGGCAAATGACAGTAAGAGGTTCCTGCATGGCTTAAGGTAAAGTGTTAAATCTAAAGGACTTCAGTGTACTGTATAAGGGCATATGATATGGCCTGACAGTCCTGCATCTCAGTGAAAGAAATAGAATTGGTAACTCTCCAATTTATTTAAGTTATGTGAGCCTTCAAAAAGCCCAGAATGGTACTAGGCAGCATCAACCAGGAAAGGGAGCAAAATGAAACCACAAGGAGAAAAGGGAACTCCATGATGGTGTCAGGTCTTTTAACTGGTTATTGTGAAATATCTATGATTATACACACATGTGTGCACACACACACACATACATACATTATGCATGGAGGGTGTTGTTAAACCTGAAAATTTGGTTGAAGGAAACAACAGAGCTAGGTGATAGAAAAATCCATGTTGTTTATTATTTACCCTTAAAGCATAGCGGAGCTAGCTTAATTGTATGTACAAGGAGTCAGAGCACAGGCTCTGGCTGCCTGAACAAAGCAACGAGAAAACTTATATACGTTATTTTAGCAGAGCTAGCAAGCCTGTATTACCTCATCTTTTATGACCCCCATGTATGTTTAACCATGATACAAGAAGAGGATTTTCCTTAATGGAATAGAGTTGTAAAGGATGTTGACAAAAGTCAGTTGAAACTACAGCCCAGCGTCTCTGTGTCTCATTATATTCCATAACATAGTATATACCTGTAGAATATTAAGCAAGGTAATCTCTCTTGGGGTTAGGGTAATGTCCTTAATGATCTGGCCTTGTTGACAGAGGTAAGGGTATTGCCTGAGCAAACTTTTAGAGAGAACAAAGAAGCCCAGGTGCTGGATCTTCATCCAGTTACTCATTAATTCAGGCTCTGGGTCTGATTGAAATTAGAAATGATATAAAATAGTATAATATTTTCCACATTTCCTCCTTTTGGTTAAAGGTAAGCTGAAAGCTTCACCTGAAGACCAATTAAGGTATGGAAAAACCTCTATCTTCCTCAGGGGTAAAGTTTCTAAAAATCCTTATCTAGGTGGATTCAGGTTTTTTTTTCTCTTTCTGTGTTTGGACATTCCCAGAGATGGACAGTAATTATAAACTACTTGTAAAAAAGCAGGGGGAGCAAGTTGCAAGGGGGATCAGTAGGGAGCACAATGGGGAAACTAGAGCACCTAAGTAAAATAAGCTAAAGTCACCAAAGGTACAAGTAAACAGTCTTGGGAACGCACGGGCTCAGAAAGGGAAAGAGCAGTTCTTTGTTTAGGTCCTGGTCCAGGCCCTTGGGAAGGTTGCCTGTGCCTGATGCTGCCCCCTTCAGGCTCTTTGAAACCGGAGGGCAAGGTGTCCTATGGGCTCAGATGTCCACTCAGGAGTGCAGGCAATCATCAGATGTGATAGAAGGATCAAGGAGTCCATATCCACATGTTGGCAGCTATAGAAGTAATCAGATCCGACAGGAGCTCCCAGAACACATATAATTTGATAACTGAGAGAAAAACAGCACAACATAGGTCCCAGCCACGCAGGGCTAAGTTCAAACAAATACAATAAATGGTTCAGTATCCCAGTTACATATTTCCAATATCCATTTAAAGTGGCACTTTTTTCTTGAATCCCAGATGCCTGATTGTAGTTATCTGGTCCCTAGATAGTAAAAGAGAATTCTGCTTCTCTGGTTTAGATCTAGAAATTCTCAGACAATTCTTACTTAATATAATTTAGTACAATCACCTAAATTTGGTTCTCCTTCTTTTAATTTCAGAGTATTTCAGTTCATATATCATCTACTGTTTCTGTCCTTACCTAAATTTTGTACCTGGTATAAGAGTCCTTTAAAATATAAAGGTCCAACCATAAATTGAATTCATCTTCCTTTTAAAATCATCAGACAGATACCTTAATAAAGGAGATACAATTTCACCTGTACCACTATCTTATACAATTTCCTTGTACAAAAATCCACATTTAAGACCTTGTTACCAAAACACACTTATTAGCTTGAATTTCCATGACTGATAAATTTTGGAGCCAATCATACACATCTGTATATAATTCTTAGAGGAATCAATTTGATCCTATTGCTTTTTCTCAAAATTTGCTATCCTATTTAATTAGACATTTATCACATTACATCTTTGCCTTATTACTTTGTCTAATTATTTCCTCCTTTTGGAGGATGTTATCTCTATATCCTTCTACTCTTTATTTGGTCATGAACATAGGTTAAAATTGTAAGCTATTCATTCCTGTATCCTATTATAATAACTCAGAGATATTCCAATATTCATCTATTACCTAACAGATTTAGCATAGTGCTTACAAAACTTCTTGTTAATATAAATTTGCTATGAAAGAAATGAGGGAGTATGTCATATATCTTAATAGTAGGAAAGAACTTCCTTAGCTCTGTTTGATTCCAGGCATGAGTCATATCTGATAGCCAATCTTAGAGTCACCAGGTGCTGAAAGCAGGGCTTAGAAGTAACCAGGTGGGGACTTTCCTTTTCAGAAAGGAAATAGCAGAGTTGGGAAATAAAGTCAGGAAGATCCTACCTAGGCTGTGTCCAAGGTCGTCTTCAAGACTTTTCCCAGGGACAGACCTTTCAAGTCCTCAGCTTGCAATGCCTGCCATGCCATTACTGGCTTCATGTGACCTAATCCTGTAATAAGAGCTTAAGACAATATTAAATTGTAGTCCCCAAAAAAAATCTTAAATAGCAAATAAATATCCTTCAGATAGGACTGTCCCAAATTTCATTGAGCTAATAATTATCAAATCAAATCAAGCTACATAGCTTTTCCATCTTCTAAATACTTTCTCACACTGTCAACTTATTTAAACCATTTGAAACTAGTATTCCTTTGGGACATGAGAGGCTTAGCAAACTCCAATTTGTCCCCAAACTTTCTTATCTGCCTTTTGTATTTCCAATCAAACCTTTCCAAATCTTTACTCACAATAGGTTTGAACTGCAACCAATTGGCTTACAGGTAGAAATTCAGCAGGCCTTCTAAAATTATACAAAAAGATTTTACAGAACATTTTCAAAAGTATTTTTCCTTCTTAAAGCAAAATAACCTTTAAACATTTGGATTCATTCACAAATTAGTCCATAAACCTCCAGATTAATATATATAAGTATACATTTTTAAAATGATAGACATCTCCTTCTTTTTCCTTAAAGCAAATTAACCCTTAAATGCTGGAATTCATTAACTAAGTTGGTGCCAAATGTCCTCATTCTCAAATATTGACCAGAATTCCTAGATATTACAAGGTTCCTTAGTCAAAAAGTGTTATAATGGGAGGACACTTAGTTTCTGTAAATTACATACCCAATTAAATTTACCTTATCACAATAATAAGGTTTACCAGGACTTTAAAAAGCTTTTTCCAGAGTAATCTCTCTACACAGAAAACCACACAAGATTGATAAGAATTCATGACTAGATGGCTTCAAAAGTTCTTGTTTCAGTTAAAACCCTCAATTTCTTAATTAACTACAATTCCTAATCTAATAACATCCAGATTACAAGAGGAATTATTTTAATCACTAGTGGTAACATTTTAATTTCTAAGGCCCAATACTTAGAAAATATTATTGCCTTTAAAACCATATTTTTTCAATATTGCTGATACATCTGTTTGTCAAATTACACAATTTAGTAATGTAACAGTGCCCTAAACATAATTATGCATTTTAAAACTTGAAACAACCCATTTATCAATTTAGGTGAACACATTTCTAAATCTCCTTGCACAGAGAATCTTTCATCTCATCATTATTTGAAACTATAACTTTAAATCACCAGATGTATTCTCATAATAGAAAACTTCTTCACAAAGTCTGTTCTCATGGTTAAATATCAGTATTATTAATTATTTACTTGTTATAACCACATATAACAGTTCCAAATTTTATCACATCCCTTTGAAAACCCAATTCACATATATCAAAATTAGATGAAAATTGCTATAATATCATTTCTTACCACACAATGGTCTTCTCAGAGTTCACAATCTAAGAGAATTTTTGGGAACACAATGCGAGTTTAGAAATACAGAAACAATAATTTTCAGATGACATCTATTGCATTTCCAGATTACCACATATAGAAACTATTCAGCTTATTACTTTTGGTATTTAAGAACCACTTCAAAAGTTAACAATTACATTAAATCAGAGAGAGATAATAATAATGTATCTAACATATACCAGACTTTATGTTAAGCATTTTACAATCATTATCATTTTGATCCCATAACAACCATCATTATTATTTTCCCTTTACAAATCAGGAAACAGGTCAAACAGAGATTAAAATACAGTTTTGCAATTGGAACAAGAAGTGTGAAGTTACCTAGAGCAGAAGCTAGTATCTCAGTGGTGACAGTTCTGGGAGGCAGAAAGTCCAAATCCATCTACCTCGCCCTTCCCCCACAACTGCAGAAGTTACTGAGCCTAGGGCGGTTTGCAGCTGCTAGGGACAGAGTGGGCAGAATGCATAGCACCTGGGTGACATTTCCAAGCTTTGCCAAAAAGGATGGGCAAAGGTACCCATGGGCACAGGACTGTCAGAATACTGTCAGTCTGTGAATTTCTGTCCTTCTTCTCCTTTTCACCAGGTGGGGAAGGATGATTTAAGTTTTCCCTACAGTTCTCCTGCATTCTCTTCTCCTAATCTGATCTGGGAAGAGAGGAGTTTGTTTTAGCTGCTCTAACTTTTACTGCAGCTCTGGCTCTGTCAGAGACAAGACAATGGTGAAAGATTTCAATGATTGTAACTCAAGTAAACTTCACCTAAGTGATCAGCATTGGGAGGGTGTTTTAGCAAGAGTGAGCTCCTGGAGGGATTCTACAGTTTCAGGAGTTCTGTCCCAAAATCCAATTTCCAAACTTTTAATGAATAATCAATCCCAGAATATGCTAAAATGTTTCAGCTCTATTTTTTCTTCAAGTTCAGTTGGCCAGACCAAACACTGGAAAAAAAATAAGAGCCTCTGTTTCCCTAACTGCAGCCTTAGAATTCTCTGGCTACCCGCGTTTCAGATTTTACCAAAGTATAGACATGTCACAGCACACGCTCTCACACAGACAATTAACAGATAATTAACAAAACAATACAGAACAAATACAGACTGAGCTCAGAGTTTAAGCAACAGAGAATTAGAAGCTTTCATGAGTTAGCTATTAGCACCCCTATGGTCTTTGGGGAAGCCTTGGCGTTCCTGATTTTTCTGACTCTCCATATCCTATCCCTTAGGAAGGTGGAAAGGGGAGATGGAGGAGGACTAGGACAGGTGAAGGAAGGCGAGGAGTAAGGATAAAATGCATTTATCCTCCCCATAATCAGAGCCTTTAAGGGAAGGAAGCAGGAATAGGGCAGAAGGCAAATACAGAGCCCTTAAGGGAAAGGGGGAAAGGGGGGGAAGGGAGGAGAGAGAGGAGGCAACGGTAGCAGAACAGAGTTACCTCCCTCAGGATCAGAGCCCTTCCTGGGAGGCAGAAGGGGAGAAAAAAAGCAAAGTCCAGTTTTTCTCCCCAGGACCAGAGCCTCCAAGGGAAGGAAGGAAGGGAGTGGAGGAACGGTTGGACCTTCTAATTCTAGTTTTTGACTGATCCATAGTTAATTTTCTAGATCAATCAGTGTTTCCAGGGGATCTATGTGCGTTTGACCACAGATTTGATCCCTGCCCCCAGAGCTATCTTAAAGGGAATTTTCAGACTTCAACCAATTTTGTGGGAGTCCTTTTTGGAAGCTGGGAAGAGAGACAACTTACCCCCACCTTGTCAAGGCCAAAATTCCAGGAAAATTAATCCTATGGCACCCAAAAGCATTGGCAAGGTTGGGCTGCTTGTCCCGTTTCCATCATTTCCATCCGAAAGTCACGGCACCATAACTGTTAAACCTGAAAATTTGGTTGAAGGAAACAACAGAGCTAGGTGATAGAAAAATCCATGTTGTTTATTATTTTCCCTTAAAGCATAGCAGAGCTAGCTTACTTGTACGTACAAGGAGTCAGAGCAGAAGCTCTGGCTGCCTGAACAAAGCAATGAGAAAACTTATATATGTTATTTTAGCAGAGCTAGCAAGCCTGTATTACCTCATCTTTTATGACCCCCATGTATGTTTAACCATGATACAAGAAGAGGATTTTCCTTAATGGAATAGAGTTGTAAAGGATGTTGACAAAAGTCAGTTGAAACTACAGCCCAGCGTCTCTGTGTCTCATTACATTCCATAACATAGTATATACCTGTAGAATATAAAGCAAGGTAATCTCTCTTGGGGTTAGGGTAATGTCCTTAATGATCTGGCCTTGTTGACAGAGGTAAGGGTATTGCCTGAGCAAACTTTTAGAGAGAACAAAGAAGCCCAGGTGCTGGATCTTCATCCAGTTACTCATTAATTCAGGCTCTGGGTCTGATTGAAATTAGAAATGATATAAAATAGTATAATATTTTCCACAGTGTCTAGCACAGAATCCACATAAAAAGGATTTGGTATAGGACAGATGTCTTAATCAGTATTTGTAAATTTTTTTGTTTAGTTTAACTTCAATATTTTGATAGCTATTCTAACATATTTGGTTTACTTTGTAATCCTCCGTATTTTATGCACTTAAAAACATTATTCTTATTGTATGACAGCAAATCACATAATACAGTCTCTAAAGAATTAAAATTACGGGTCACCCAAGGGGCAATGGAAAAGCATACAGTAGATCCCTATTTACTATGGGTATGAGTAGGTTCCAATACATTAGCAACTGAAAATTGAAGAAAAGAAATGGAAGTAAGGCTGTCATCAGAGAAATATGTGAGTTGAAAAGTAGTCATATCAGTCAATTAGCAACTGTGTGGGACAATTGACGGATAACTTGGGTATTCCATACTTATCTATTTACTATTAAAAGAGATAGCTCAGGAGAAGAGACTGAGACTGATGACATTGTGCAGCTCTACCTGACTCAAATCCAAGTCATACACAAGTCAAGATATCACGTTTGTGATGTCATTGGTTCTCCAAAATTATGTTTTAATGAAGAATGAACAAGGGTTCTGCCTAAGGTCTTTACACAGAGAGGACTTCCAGAGAAGGTGACTTAAACCTTGTCACACATATTTCTTAAGCATTTGCCTCATTAGCATTATGGTCTAAGGTTAAGCCTATTCCTCCCATAGGTGCTATGTGTATTTGTGGGAAGGTGTGAACAAGATTCTTAGGAGAATGTTCTCTATTTATCATATTATGTGAGAGTAGTAACAGCTGCCCTCTGGGACCAGTTCAAACAAAATTTGGAAAATCCTGCTATTATTTCTTCTTCTTCTTCTTCTTCTTCTTCTTCTTCTTCTTCTTCTTCTTCTTCTTCTTCTTCTTCCTCCTCCTCCTCCTCCTCCTCCTCCTCCTCCTCCTCTCTCCTTTCTTCTTCTTTTTTTTTTTCAAAAATTTGGAACAATCTATTTTTGTCCTACAAAGTTTTCACTTTTTATTTCCTGAATAAAGCCCATTGTATTTTAAATGAAGGTACTTGACCAAGCCTTTAAACCTAAATCATTCTGGATTTCAATGAATAGCCAATAATAGGCCCAGTCCTAGCCTCCTTAGCTCATTGTTTAGGTTGTGAGGGCTTAGAATGAGTGGGCCAAATTCCCTGAGGGTCTTCCCCTCCCAGGATGATATCTTTTGGATGGTAAATTGGGCAATCTTTTATTTCAATTCTTATTAGCCCTTGATCATTGAATGGACATGGCCTCAATTAAACTGAGACCTAGAAAAAGATCTTAATTTAGGAAGTTCAAGGTCACTCACTGCATCCTGGGCCATCAGCAATTGATTTGTCTTTTGTCTTGCCATTAGACTCCAATGCCTCTGGAAGAAGAAGCAAGGTTGATGGCTTTGTGCAGTTCTGCCTGGCTCAAATCCAATTCATGAACAAGCCAAGATATCACACTCGTGATGTCATAGGTTGTCCTTGAAAACAAAAAGGTGAACAACAGCAACAATAACAATTTACCATGAAAAGTTCTGAAGAAAGACTCTCAGTACATTCATTGGACCATTTGGGGATGTTTTATGGAAGGCATTGCCATGGGTCATACGAGATGAGAAGGTTTGGGTGTACCAGTGGAGGAAGTAGCCAATGGATGAGATCACAGATCTACCAAAGAAAAAATTTTTGAAATATTATTCATTATTTAAAAATAATTGCTTCATTTTAAAAGCTAACTTTCCATGATTTTAATAGGAATGACTTTACTTTCATACTTTTTAACAGACTGCTAGAAAAATTTGTATGGGAGAATTTTGGGAAAATAAAAGGATACTGGCTGACATTTTGGAAATTCAGAATTTGTTATTTCAGCAAACATATAAAGAGAATGTGATTATGAAGCATATTTATAGCCCATCATATTGGTGATGAGGTTTAGGGAACCATAAATTGAGGTTTAGGGGTGCTAGGGACCCCAAAACACTGACACCTCAGGTCCTGCCAAATGAATTCAACTGAAGCCTTCTTTCAGCCAAGGAAAAACAAAAGATTCCCCATAATGGGTAGATTTTTAGGGAACCTGAGCATTTGTGATGCTAATGCCCACAGGCCAGATTAATCTGAGTTGAGCTAGATTGAATCTGAGTGCCTTCATGGAGGCAAGATGAGACTTATATACAGAAAGGTTGTGGGAGGGATCTAGGGTGGTCTAGTGGTCTTGGATGAAGGGAGGAGGGGTTTAGGGACCACTGGGATGACTGGGAGACTGGGGTGAGGTCAGACTCCAGGGTGGGAAATAGCTGAAGGCCACTTGGAGAGGACAGACAATAGAGGATTTAGAGGACTAGTTTAACAGACTTAGGTATAAATGTTTTGATGGGATTGTATGGGACAGAATTTTTAAAAAATAGGAGAGACATCTTTAGGAGAAACAAAGTAAATTTTTTCTACAAACCTTGCAAGATTCCGGCACACCTCCATAATGGAGGAGGCGAGGTAAAAGGGAACCTGCCTTAATTTATAGTCTTAATGAAAAGATTCCCACCCACCTCTATTCCTTCACACTATTGGCTGGGAGGTGGGCTTACAGTCTAGGCACAAAAAGAACTGGGCAGAGAACTAGGAAAACCAGGTAGATCCGGTCCACCCATGCCCCGCCCCCCCCCCCCACAAGTGGCGTCCAAAAGTCCAGGGGGAGAGGTAAAGAGAGAGAAAAGAGGAAGGGGCCAATTCCTCTATCCTTGTCAAATGCAAATCACGGCAACCCCTCCCTTAAGCTATCATGCTAATTCTGAGGAGGCTGCAGGAAAGAGACTGGTAGCAATTTGGCTCCTACATTTCAACACAGATCCCAACATCCCATCTATAATCCCTTGGCCTCCACAAATTCGCTTTGGGAAGGGAAGAAATACATAGTCATTTATATTTCTTCCTTTCTGCCAAGTCTTTACCTACCATCTCTCATCCATCCCATTCAGGATCAAGGGTGGGAAAGGGGCAGAAGGCAATCCAGAGGTAAACAGACAATGGAAGGCTAGGCTAGGCTATTTGGACATGAAAAGCCAGATCAAGTGGGCAGAATCCAGGGAGTGCTCCAGGAAGTTCCCACGGTCTATATCCCATCAGTATCAGTAACCTATACCCCATCATAGGGGTCATCACATTTTGTAAACCCCTATAGGTGTAAATTAATATAATTTAGCATAGAGAGCTTCAGGTTTCAATGTATCTCTAGATGTATTTACATAAACATGTATGATAGAACTGCTTAGGTAGTGATATATATATATATATATATATGTACACTAATTTTATTCTGGTTTTTATATGCATTTTATGTGTTTATCCAAGTCAATGTACTTTCTCTCATAAGATTCCAGCGGCCCTGTTCGTACAATTCTTTTTTGCATGTCACCTAAAACTTATGTTAACACACAAATGGGTAAATAATCACTATTTAATTGGTGGTGTGTGGGATAGAAAAAGACATGAGGACATTTTGAGTAAGGGAAAGATTCCACTTAGAAACATTCTTTTGTTTTCTTTTTTTAAAATAAATATTTACTGTCAAAAACATACAGTGAAGGGGGCGGAGCCAAGATGGCGGCTGGTAAGCACGGACTACAGTGAGCTCCCTACCCGAGTCCCTCCAAAAACCTATAAAAATGGCTCTGAACCAATTCTAGAACGGCAGAACCCACAGAACAGCAGAGGGAAGCAGGGCTCCAGCCCAGGACAGCCCGGATGGTCTCTGGGTGAGCTCTATTCCACACGGAGCTGGGAGCCGGGAGCTGGGAGCTGGGAACGGAGTGGAGCAGAGCCCAGCCTGAGCGGCATGGACGATCCAGACCAGAAGCCGGGCGGAGGGGGCCCTAGCGCCCTGAATATGTGAGCTGCGGCAGTTACCAGACCCCTCGACCCACAAACACCAAAGACTGCAGAGAAGGTTAGTGGGAAAAGCTGCGGGAGTGGAAGGAGTTCGCGGTTCGGCTTCCAGCCCTGGGGGCAGTGGAGGTGGGGCAGCTACAGCTGCTGTTACTTCCAGCTCCAGGCCCACCTAGTGGGAGGAATTAAGTGGCGGATCACAGCAGGGGTGCACAGCCTGCCGAAGATCTGAGCCCAGCCTGGACTGTGGGTCCTTGGGGAAGGAGGAGTGCGGCTCTGACAGAGCTGGCACCTCCCCCTCAAACGTAGAACATAGAACTCTGTAATCTACAAGCAGTCATACCCCACTGAAAAACTCAAGGGTCAAGTTAGTTGGTTGGGAATATGGCCAGGCAGCGAAAGCAAACCCAGATTCAGTCTCAGACTTTGGATTCTTTCTTTGGTGACAAAGAAGACCAAAACATACAGCCTAAAGAAGACAACAAAGTCATAGAGCCTACAACAAAAGCCTCCAAGAAAAACATGAACTGGCCCCAGGCCATAGAAGAACTCAAAAAGGATTTGGAAAAGCAAGTTAAAGAAGTAGAGGAAAAATTGGGAAAAGAAATAAGAAGGATGCGAGAAAACCACGAAAAACAAGTCAATGACTTGCTGAAGGAGACCCAAAAAAATACTGAAAAATACACTGAAGAAAACAACATCTTAAAAAATAGACTAACTCAAATGGCAAAAGAGCTCCAAAAAGCCAATGAGGAGAAGAATGCCTTGAAAGGCAGAATTAGCCAAATGGAAAAGGAGGTCCAAAAGACCACTGAAGAAAATACTACTTTAAAAATTAGATTGGAGCAAGTGGAAGCTAGTGACTTTATGAGAAATCAGGATATTATAAAACAGAACCAGAGGAATGAAAAAATGGAAGACAATGTGAAATATCTCATTGGAAAAACCACTGACCTGGAAAATAGATCCAGGAGAGATAATTTAAAAATTATTGGACTACCTGAAAGCCATGATCAAAAAAAGAGCCTAGATACCATTTTTCAGGAAATTATCAAGGAGAACTGCCCTGATATTCTAGAGCCACAGGGCAAAATAGAAATTGAAAGAATCCATCGATCGCCCCCTCAAATAGATCCCAAAAAGAAATCTCCTAGGAATATTGTTGCCAAATTCCAGAGCTCCCAGATCAAGGAGAAAATACTGCAAGCAGCCAGAAAGAAACAATTTGAGTATTGTGGAAACCCAATCAGAATAACCCAAGATCTGGCAGCTTCTACATTAAGAGATCGAAGGGCTTGGAATGCGATATTCCGGAGGTCAATGGAGCTAGGATTAAAACCTAGAATCACCTACCCAGCAAAACTGAGTATCATGTTCCAAGGCAAAATATGGATTTTCAATAAAATAGAGGACTTTCAAGCTTTCTCAGTGAAAAGACCAGAACTGAATAGAAAATTTGACTTTCAAACACAAGAATCAAGAGAAGCATGAAAAGGTAATCAAGAAACGGAAATTGCAAGGGACTTACTAACGTTGAACTGTTTTGTTTACATTCCTACATGGAAAGATGATGAGTATGATTCATGAGACCTCAGTATTAGGGTAGTTGAAGGGAATATGCATATATATATATATATGCATATATATATATATGTTTATATATATAAGTGAATGTGTATGTATGTATGTATCTATGTGTATGTGTATGTATGTGTATGTATGTGCATATATATATATGTAAAAGAGAGAGAGCAGACACAGGGTGAGTTGAGGATGAAGGGAAGATAGCTAAAAGAAATAAAATGAAATTAAGGGATGAGAGAGTAACATACTGAGAGAGGGAGATAGGGAGAGATAGAATGGGGTGGATTATCTGGCATAAAGGTGGCAAGAGGAAGCAGTTCTATGGGAGGAGGGGAGAGGGCAGGTGAGGGGGGAATGAGTGAACCTTGCTCTCATCAGATTTGGCCTGAGGGGGAATACCATACATACTCAGTTGGGTATCTTACCCCACAGGAAAGAAGAGGGAGGAAGATAAAAAAAAAAAATAAAAGGCGGGGGGATGATGGAGTGGAGGGCAGATGGGGGTGGAGGTAATCAAAACAAACACTTTGGAAAGGGGACAGGGTCAAGGGGGAAAATTCAATAAAGCGGGATGGGTTGGGAAGGAGCAAAATGTAGTTAGCCTTTCATAACATGAGTATTGTGGAAGGGTTATACATAATAATACATGTGTGGCCTAGGTTGAATTGCTCAACTTCTTAGGGAGGGTGGGTGGGAAGGGAAGAGGGAAGGGAATTTGGAACTCAAAGTTTTAAAATCAGATGTTCAAAAACAAAAATAGTTTTTGTATGCAACTAAAAAATAAGATATACAGGCAATGGGGCGTAGAAATTTATCTTGCCCTACAAGAAAGGAAGGGAAAAGGGGATGAGAGGGGAGGGGGGTGATAGAGGGGAGGGCTGACTGGGGAACAGGGCAACCAGAATATAAGCCATCTTGGAGTGGGGGGGGAGGGCAGAAATGGGGAGAAAATTTGTAATTAAAACTGTTGTGAAAATCAATGTTGAAAACCAAATATGTTAAATAAATAAATTGCATTAAAAAAAAAAACATACAGTGAAAAGTGCACTGGATTTGGTCTTTGGTTTAACTACCATATGATAAGCTAATTTACCTGGATAGCCTCAGTTTCCTTATCTGTGCTGTGAAGGCTCAAAAGATCACATCTGAGTGTCCTTAAAGATCTAGATCTGTGATCTCACTAATACTATCAATATGCTCAGGAAACCTTTTCTTAATCAGTGGTGTAGAGAGTAGTGTTGATCACAATTAATTCTGTTAATGGTAGACAAATTCATAGCATTTTGGAAAGAAGAGTTCCTTTTTTATAAATCCATGATACCTAGTGTTGAATAATCCTTATTTATTAGATTAACCTATAGTCTCTCTTTGTGCATGCTGGTGATAGTTAATTAATTTACTCTCCTGCTGTTGCTGCATTTCAACATTAATCCATTTCCTTTTTCATATCACCTAAAAGTGAATGATACTAAGGGAAATGAACAAGAAACTTAAGACAAAAAGATAAGAAATGTTGTTATCATTACTTTATAAAGGATCAATGTATATGGTCTTTATAGATTACTCAAATTAAAAGACTCTTTGAATATGCCTTCTGTGAATGGTAAAGAACTTCTACAGAAAAAAAAAAAACACACACACAACAGCAAGCCATACTTTGGATGATAAGCAACAAACGTTCCAGCTTTCACTTGATAAAGCCCTTTACTGTGATCCAAGTTACATGCTGTGTCATGGCAGATGATTGAGGTTGCTCAAAATCCCTTTATAGGAAAATAATGAGCATTATTTTGCTGACATGTCTAAGGGCATGAATCCCTGGGACAGTTGTAATTGACAATGTATTATTATTGTTGAAAATGTTTTTCTTCTATGTTTACATACTGAACAGATCACAAAAGAAAATAAAAGGGAAAAAGTGGAAGGAAATAATATAGTGCAATTGTTGCATGTATATAATTCTAGTTACAGGATGTCTCTAATTTTCTAGAAACTTAATCTCAATGTAGGGCAGGGCTGTCCAACCTTAGGTTATCTTAAGGCCACATTACAATAAAATAATTATTCAAGGGCCGCACCCAGAATAAAAAATACATTACACTAAAAGAAAGTGGGGGAAGGCCCGTCATCAATATGACAGGCAAAAGCGCAGAAGTGCAAAAGGAAACACAAAACAACAGAGGGACAACACAATAGTATAAAGGTAGGTGCATACTGACTAGTCTGCATCATATAGATGGTACACATCCCACAGATTGATTGAAAATTCCACGCGATATGTTCCGTCCATATTACTGCTTAAAAACACCAAAGAAAATTAACATCAACAAGATTGTTTATTAGTGATGGAATTTAAAAATCTAATATGCATACCACGCAAATTATTATTTTATTTTTTTGCTTGTGAAAATTAAAACCCACAGGCAGGCCACATAAAATCACACTGTGGGCCACATGTGGGCAGTGGACCATATTTTGGACAGCCCTGGTGTAGGATATTAACTTTATTTTGTTTTTTTATTGATAATTCTAGATTCCATTTTAGACATTTTCTTAAACATCTCAAATAATACATTAATTATTAAATTTTGTTAATTTGTTGACAGAGTACTGGGCCTGGAGTCTGGAAGATCTGAGTTAAAACCTAACTCAGATATTTACTAGCTCTATTACCCTGAAGCAAGTCATTTGACCACTGCCTCAGTTTCCTCATCTACAAAAGGGGGATAATAATGTTGTTTTTTTTTTTTTACAGGGCAGTTGTGAGACATAAATGACATGTTTTATATAAATGTTAACAATTTTATTACCATCATCATCATTACTATTGCAATCATAATCTTTGCTCATATTTTATATTTATAAAATGATTGGTGAAAATCACATTGAGGGTATAGTGTATAGATGGCTGTTTTTTCTATCAGCAAAATCTAGAATTTAGTCTTGTTTTTAACATCTTAGTTGTTTGACCATGGCTAACAAGTAAACATTTGAAGGCTTTTTCTAAATCTATAAATTACAGTGTCCTATATGTATCAGTGAAAGGAGTTCCATCCCTCTCCCAAATCATTTATCTGCACTGTACACACACATACATATGTGTTTATATATAATGTGTGCATATTATACAAATATCTATGTTTTATATGGGGCAGCTAGGTAGCACAGTAGATAGAGTGCTAGGCCTGAAGTCAGGAAGACTCATCCTCTTGAATTCATATCTGCCCTTGGACACTTAATAGCTTTTTGACCTTGGGTAA
The DNA here is from genome assembly GCF_011100635.1 of Trichosurus vulpecula. NCBI lineage: Eukaryota > Metazoa > Chordata > Mammalia > Diprotodontia > Phalangeridae > Trichosurus > Trichosurus vulpecula. The sequence goes on along the minus strand of NC_050573.1, from coordinate 303,113,039 downwards.
GTAACTTAAGCCTATTTGCCTCATTTCCTCATCTGTAAAATAATCTGGAGAAGGAAATGGAAAATCACTCAAGTATCTTTGCCAAGACAATCCCAAATGGGGTCACAAAGAGCCAGACATGATTGAAATGACTGAATGACAACAAAAATGTATGCATATACATGTGCATATGTATATATGTGTGTGTGCATAGTATATATATGCATTGTGTATTCATGTGAGTTCATGTGTGATTATGATGGGTACAGAAGAGAATGTTTGTAATCACTATTTTGATTTTTTTATTAAAAAAATGCTGTACACAAAAACATTTTAACTTGATAAGACATGATTAATTCTCTTATGGTTCATGGATAAAATGATGACCTGAATTGCTATGTTGCCTTCATACCCATTCCTAACTATATAACTAAAAGTATGTGCAACTGAGTAGAAATTTTATTTGACAGGGATTGTGTAGCCAAAACGAGGAATGATGTCTGTGAATGCAGAGACTCTGGCTTTGTGCCATGAATGTACTTTTTTTTTTTTCAAGTTTTGAAAGTTGTAGAAAAAATATCATTTGTGTGGTACAAATTCATGAGACTGGATGGGTAGGAAGTCAAGTGGGAATGAGGTGTAGAGAGAATATAGCATCACCAAGCATAGAACTGGAAAGTCAAGACATTTCACACTAAAATAATAATAATAATAATAATGATAAAGTCAGGAAATTGCATAATGGTGAGAAAATTTTAGCAATGCAAAAACTCACTTCAGTAAGTAAATGCAATCATTCCATTAATATTACACCCAATTTGACTTCTTTTCTAAATAACCTTGTGGGTAAAGTAGATAAGTAAAATATTGTTTAAAAAAATGCCAGATCAGAAGATAAAATTCACCTATGTGGTTTAATAAAAATAAATAAACAAATACATTATGAAAATCAAATATTGGAATGACTGTTTTGAAGAAGAAAATCAATTTACATTTGGCCAATATTTCTCTTTCTTCTAGGATCAGAGAAAAGAGAGGAGTTAGCTGTGGGCTTGTAGAGAAGTAATCACCTGTACAACAGGTAGTAAATACATGAGTTAGTAAATATATGAGATTAGATTTGAATTCTAGTTTTCCTGATTATAGATCTGGTGTTCTGTATCCATTAGGGCACAAAATTGTCCCTAGTAAATGTCTGAAGTGGGATTTGAACCTGTACCCTGAGTAATGCAATGGTATACTTTCCACTATACCATGCTGCCTTCTAAAATTGAAATGGTAGATTTTATTACTGGTCTAAGAGAATCTGTTAGGAGGTGGGCTGAACAACCATTTTGTTGTTGTTGTTGATAGATAAATTTGCAGAAGTAACCCATATGGAAGGAGACTCTGGAGGTCATAATGTCCCTGAAACCAAGAGAAGAGAGAATATTGAATAGGAGGGAATTTTTTTTAATTAGTGTTAAATGATTCACAGAAGTAAAAGAGGATGACTGAAATATTGACACTAGCTTTTGTGATCAGAAGGATCTCAGCAGCCAGTGAGTACTTTCAGTAGAATGGTATCACTTTAAAGAGACAGTTTGTAGTAAGTAATTAGAGATAACTAATGTAACCTAAATTTAAAGAAGTTTGATGATGGGTAGATGTAGATGATAGTTGGATCGAAAGGAAGATGAGCCCCTGGATGAACAAATGGGAAAGAGCCAGTGAAAAAGCAGGAGCTAGAATTAATGAAAGTGAATTGACTACAGCAGGAAACGGAATTGTGGACACAGGTAACAAGATTAACTTTTGCAAGGAGGGCCACTTCCTGTAAGATATTGAGAAAGAGACAATTTAAAACATGAAAATAACATTTTTGTTACATATGTGTATGTATTTCATTCCTAATGAATCTCAGTCTCCTAAATATTAATCAACTCTTATAAGAATTACTGTTAAATAAAACAAATAGATAAATTAGCCACGTTTTTCAAGTAATCAATCACCATGCATTTAAGAGCTTATTTAGTGCCAGGCACTGTGCTAGCCACAAGATATAAATATGAAAAAGTCCTTGCACTAATAAAACATACTGTCTAGGAGTTAACACCATATATACCCTTCCTGGATAACTGCTTTGCCATGGCAGAGGGGTTCGTGTAATACAATGAAACTATGAACTATATTGTGCAGGATTACCCAAGATAGGTCACAATGGAGTGTTCTGACAACAGGTGATCCACTGAAGAAGAGAGTGGCAACCACTATAGTATCTTTACCAAGAAAACCCCATGGGCCATATTAAAATCATAAAACATAAGTCAGAAGATAGGTCCTTCAGGTCAGAGGGTGTCTAAGGTATTACACAGTAAAAGTAGAAGATAACTATAAGTAGCTCCAGAAAGAATGAAGAAACTGGGCCAAAGCCAAAAGGCAGCTTAACTGCAGATGGATCTGTGAAGAAAGTACAGTCTGATTCTGCAAAGATCAATATTGCATAGGAACCTGGAATATAAGATCTCTGAGTCAACGCAGGCAGGAAGTAGTAAGAGAAATTTAAACAACAATATCTTGGGCACCGGTGAACTTAAATGGACAGGAATGGGTAAATTTAGGTCAGGTGATCATTACTATTCTACTGTGGGCAAGAATCCCTTAGACAAAAAATGGAGTAGCTCTCCTTGTCAATAAAAGAATGATAAAAGCAATTGTTGTCTCATTGTTGTTGTTTATTACTGTTTCTTGTTGCTAATTATTGTTGTTATATTGTAGGTCTTCATAGATCTGATCAACTTTGGCCTCGGGCAACTGTGGTTGGAGCACAGACTTGCATTACTGTGATGTTGAATGCTTTACCTTGGATTGGAATAGATATTATTCTGTCATTTCTGAGATTAGAGGAAAGCAGTACTGAGTTATGAACAGAAAAAAGTATATAGAATGATAAACAGAATTCAAGAATATACAAAAAAAAGATCTTAACATTATCGATTATCATGATGGTGTGGTTAGTGATCTGAAACTGTATATTTTAGAGAATGAAATTGATTGAGCCTTATGAAGCATTGCTAAGTGGAAGTGATGTAATTCCATCTGAGCTATTTTAAACCCTTAAGGATGATGCTGTTAAAGTGTTGCACTCAATGTGGTAGCAAATTTGGAGAACTTAACTCTGTCCCCTGGATTGGAAAAGTTCAGTTAATATCCAAATCCTAGAGAAGAGTAATGCCAAAGAATGTTCAAATTACCAAACAACTTCACTCATTTCACATACCAACAAGGTTATAACTGAGATTCTATAAGCAAGGCTTTAACAATATGTGAATCAAGAATTATCAGAACAGTAGGTGGGTTTTTGAAGAGGCAGAAGAACTAGAGACCAATTTGCCAATAATCACTGGATTAGGGAGAAAGCAAGAGAGTTAAATTTCAGTTTCTCCATCTAGAGAATGATCATTCTTCTACCTACTTCATGCTTCTGCTTTCACAGAGTTGGTATGAAGAAGCTTCTTTAGTAGGTGTTCTCTCCATGAGAGGTGGCAAACACAGTGTCTTCCTGTTGCATGCATGGGGCTCACGACACTCCCAAATATGGCCTTTGTGGCTACAGCTACTGGATCCATTCCACAGGATTTTATTTTAAAGAAATTCCATCCAAACATTGTGAAGTCTAATTGTCTTTTCTCAAACCTCATCATTTTTTACCTCTCTGCAGCCTTTAACATTGCTGATCACCCTCTTTTCCTTGATAGTCTCTTCTTTTTAGATCACGCTACTCTCTCCTGGTTTTCCCCCTACCTATCTGCTTGTCAATCTCCTTTGCTGGATCTTTGTCCAGGTCATCTCCATAAACTGAGTTTCCCCCCAGTTCTTTTTTTAATGAGTTCTTTTCTTCAGTGAATTTTTATGTGTTTTTTTCCATTTGGACAATTCTGCTTTTCAAGGCACTTTTTTCTGCCTTGGATTTTTGTATCTCTTTTACCATTTGTCCCTTTTCCTTTTCTTTTTTTTTAGGTATTATTTTCTTCAATATTTTTGTGCCTTTTTTTCCAAGCTTTTGACTTGACTTTTCATGATTTTCTTGCATCACTCTCATTTCTCTTCTCAATTTTTCATCTACCTTTCTTACTTGATTTTTAGATCATTTTTGAGCTCTACCATGGCCTAAAATCAATTCACATTTTTCTTGATGGCTTTGGATGTTGGAGTTTTTACTTTGCTTTCTTCTTCTGAGTATTTGTTTTGATCTTCCTTGTTACTATAGTAACTTTCTATAGTCAGATTTTTTTTTCTATTGCTTGCTTATTACCCAGCCTATTTCTTGACTTTTAACTCTTTGCTAAAGTGGGGCTCTGCTACCAGGGCAGAAGGAGTACTGTCCCAAGATTCAGGGACTTTGTGCAGTTTTCTAAGGTACTTCTTGGGATCTCTAAGTTTTCAATTCTTCCAAGGTGGTATGATCTAAGGAGAACTGTGTTTACTATGCTCCTGGCCTGCGCTCTGATCTGAGAGTGACCACAAGAATTTTCTTCTGCCCTAAAGTTTTGATGGGCACGTCTGTTGCAGTATGGCCTCAAGCTGTGGTGTGCTAGTGCCCCTCCTCTCCCTAGAACTGCCACATAGAACTGGACCCAGATCTGAGTATGGGCAAAGCAAGAGAGTCCAGCCCCCAGTGCCAGCAAAGAGATCCTTGTAATCTCCTTCTGACCAGTTGTTTGACCCTATTACTCTCTGTGGTCTGAGAGCTCCAGATGCAGTCACTGTTCATTATGATTCAATCACTCCCAAGTCATCCTGCTTTGCTGGGGTCTAGTCTGTGTTGGTTCAGCCTGTATTAGACTTTGTTCCACTCTCTCACTTTGGTGCAACATATTGTTCTTCCTCACCTTCTAAGTTGTCTTGGGCTGGAAAGCTGTTTCACTCTGTCCTTTTGTGGGTTCTGCTGCTCCAGAATTTGTTTAGTCACTTATATAATGATTTAAATGTGTTTAGAGGAGTTTGGAGGAGAGTTCAGGTCATTCTCCACCTTTTCTCCACCATCTTGGCTCCACCCCTCACTGTAGTTGTGACTTTGAGGAGAAAGGAAAGTATGTAAAATAAACAATGTGACAGAGATCTAATGAAAGCAGAATTGAATCATTTCCTATGTAAGTTTGAAGATATAGGTGAAATTAAATTCCCCCCAAAATTGCACCTCAATTTTGTGATTTTTCACTCATGAATCTTAAGAGCCAAATAAGGGTGGTGGTGCTGATGTATCAAATGAGAGAACTTACTCAGAGATTAGATAAAGGTTGAGGCAAGCAGTTTAAGAATGGTGGAGATAGGGTAGGAAGAACAAGAATACTGAAAAAATATATAAGTAATTCCTTAGAATTAGTTATACTTCAAAATACTCAGCACAATGAGTTGCAAACACCAGAGTAATAAGTTTTTAAAGTCATTTGGGGAGAACAGATGCTGGTTATAGAAAGGGCTTGTAGCCAATCATTGAATAGCTCATGCATAGTTGATGTAATTTAATCATTATTTTGGTAACCTCAAAAATTGGTCATAATTAAATTGATTTATTAGTAATTAGATTAAAAATACATGATCTGTGCCACATAGAGGTAAGACTTTCATTTTCTATCTTGTAATTTTTATGAGGTAGTGGTCCATAGATTTTATGTCATATTTGGTTTGTTTATTTTTTTTTGATGGTGCTGACATTTATATGAATCAATTGTCACCAATAAGGAAATCATGTCTTTAATATCATACTGGGAATAAATGGTAGGATGGAGACTCGGGCTGGGATTTTTTGACTCTAAGTCTGGTAGTTTTTTTTCTCTTTCTATAGAATGGTCAGGGGTGTAGTAAAGCCAGCTAGAACTAGCTCTGGGGAGCCCATTATTACAGTTTAACTATAAATATTTACATCTGAGAAACTGGAAAATGCTATAAATCAGAGCTGGATTTAGTGTTTTGTTGAGTGTCTAGACTTTAGAAAGTGATGGAGAAAATGTTAATAATGCAAATTAACTTCAAAGTGTTTTGAAGGTATTCTTTTTTCCCAGAGAACTGATTGTTAAACATTTATCAGCACTCCCTGACTACAACCACTATTCCACTCTCTCATGCTCATCAAAACAATGGGTAATCTAATTACTGATATTTACACAGTGATTTATGAGTTGCGACATATTTCTATGGACATTATTTTATCCTCACAGTAACCATGTGTAGGAATTATAATACCCCTTTTGAGATAAAGAAACTGAAATCCAGAACTAGGTGGAGTAAGCTATTCAACATGAAACAGCTAGTAAGTGACAAAGCCTCACTTTGAATACAGAGCTACAAACTCGATTATATATGTGTATATGTATATATACATATATATGTGTGAGATATTTCTTTATCTTCCAGTTTTGAACCAAGAGAACTAGTGTTTATGTATATATGCATGTATGTATATGTGTGTATATGTATATGTATATATGTCTACATATGTATATACAGAGTACACGTATGCATATATACCCACATATACATAAACAATTTGGCCTCTTCTTGTCCTTGATTCAACTCTTTTCATAAATCATTAATTTAAGTGTAGCAATATTTTCCTTTTTACTTTTTATTATTCATCATAGAGTAAAAGACTATTTATATGTTTTTTTCCATGTGTAAATTGAATCTCATTTCCTACTTCACCTTTTGAGATTGCTATCTGAAACCCAGTTGGGTTTGTGTTTTTTTCTTCCATTGTTTAGTTTTCTCCTTTGTTACTTCCCACTCCAATCATACAATGAGGACATTTCTTTTCCCTTGTTCCTTTATTGTTCACATGAAGAAGAACAAATACATATTCCTATCACGCTCATAACTTGTTTCTTATGTAACATTTTGTACTATTTACCTAACCTGTTCAGACATTGTCATTTTGATGAAATTCAGGGAAGAGAGAAAGCATGAAAGAGGTGAGAAAGACAGAAAGACAGACAGATACAGACAGATACACAGAGATACACAGAGATAGAGACAGAAAGAGACAGAGTCAGAGAGATAGAAAAAAGTCAGGCAGAGACAGACTCAGAAAGAGAAAAGAGAGGCAGAGACAGAAAGAAAAAGACATTGACAGAGAAAGAAAAGCAGAGGCGTGTTAGGGGTCCTTGACCAGCAAGGATCCCTATCTCAATATGCAATGATGAGGCAGGAGTCAGGGAAGATGTAACTCCGATTTATTGGCAGACATTATCCAGTTTTATAGGGTTTTGCACTACATAAGCAGAAGCAGGTGTTCAAGGGGTAAGGGGATGAGAGCATGGGAAGATTGATATCTGGTGGGAATAATCTGGATTGTTGTAAACTATGTTTCCTACAAGCATATGGGAAAAACTAGGGCTGCAGTAAGGTAGTTTCCATGGCAGTATGGGAACAAAGCGGGGTGCTGTCCTACAGTGTCTACGGAGGCACAGGAAGGCTCAGGCATGTAGCCAGCTGATATCAGAGCTGTATGAGCTATGTGAGGCATGGGGCAGGATGCCCTTGTAAAGTATCAAAGATGTTCCAGTAAGTAAACTATCAAAGCATTGTTGTGTTAGGCACTGGTTCAAGAGCATTAGGTAGCGGCCAGCTGGGTTCCTCCTTCTGGACTTGTGAGTCCCTGGTGAATGGACTCTGCCTGCATGAGAAAGGATGGCTACCAGAGCAGGAGGGGGTGTTAGGGGGGCTGCTAGGGATGGAAGTCTTTCCTCCGGGCGCC